>NC_086327.1:37367880-37994380 GCF_036172605.1 Pelobates fuscus | reverse complement strand
CTGTTAGCATTTGTTGGTTCATATTGTAATTCTGAAAATGTATGAGAAAAGTGTTCTCAAAGCAACTAGAGGTAGGAAAAGCTGAAATTAAATTCCATTAACAAAAAAAACAAAACATTACTAACGTTTGCTTCCTTCTATTTCTCCGCTCACACCTCCACCAATGATTGTCTTCTTCCCTTTCGAGCTAGTACTGAATTCACGGTGTCCATGACCTTTTTCACCTCCAAGTTCTATTTTTGCACCACCAAGTTCTACATCACCATTCAATCCAATTGAATCTAATTATATGAATTGAAAACTGTTAGCTTGTGTGGATTAATATATAAATCTATTTTATTTTTAATATTTCACTTAAGAAGTGCATTGGAAACAAAGTAACATTATATAGAAAGATTTACTAACGTTTGCTTCCTTCTATTTCTCCGCTCACACCTCCACCAATGATTGTCTTCTTCCCTTCCCAGCTAGTACTGAATTCATGGTGTCCATGACCTTCTCCACCTCCAAGCTCTATTTTGGCACCACCAATTTCTACATTGCCATTCAGGACAACTGAATCTAATTAAACACATTTAAACAACTATTAGCATTTGTTGGTTCATATTGTAATTCTGAAAATGTATGAGAAATGTGTTCTCAAAACAACTAGAGGTAGGAAAAGCTGAAATTAAATTCCATTAATAAAACAAACATTACTAACGTTTGCTTCCTTCTAATTCTCCGCTCACACCTCCACCAATGATTGTCTTCTTCCCTTCCCAGCTAGTACTGAATTCACGGTGTCCATTACCTTCTCCACCTCCAAGTTCTATTTTTGCACCACCAAGTTCTACATCACCATTCAATCCAATTGAATCTAATTATATGAATTGAAAACTGTTAGCTTTTGTGGATTAATATATAAATCTATTTTATTTTTAATATTTCAATTAAGAAAGGCATAGGAAACAAAGTAACATTATATAGAAAGATTTACTAACGTTTGCTTCCTTCTATTTCTCCGCTCACACCTCCACCAATGATTGTCTTCTTCCCTTCCCAGCTAGTACTGAATTCATGGTGTCCATGACCTTCTCCACCTCCAAGCACTATTTTGGCACCACCAATTTCTACATTGCCTTTCAGGCCAACTGAATCTAATTAAACACATTTAAACAACTATTACCATTTGTTGGTTCTTAATGTAATTCTGAAAATGTATGAGAAATGTGTTCTCAAAACAACTCGAGGTAGGAAAAACTGAAATTGAATTCCTTTAAAAAACAAACTTTACTAACGTTTGCTTCCTTCTATTTCTCCGCTCATACCTCCACCAATGATTGTCTTCTTCCCTTCCCAGCTAGTACTTAATTCATGGTGTCCATGACGTTCTCCACCTCCAAGCTCTATTTTTGCAACACCAATTTCTAAATTGCCCTTCAGGCCAATTGAATTTACTTAAACAAATTAAAACAACTATTAACATTTGTGGATTTATATTTTCGAAAAGTGTTCTCAAAATAATTAGAAGAAGGCAAAGATGGAGTTAAATTTCATAAAAAGCTTTACTCATATTTCCTTCCTTCTAATTCTCCACTCACACCTCCACCAATGATTGTCTTTTTTCCTTCCCAGCTAGTACAGAATTCATGGTGACATAGGTTAACTCCACCTCCAAGTTTTAAATTTGTACACCAATATTTACAGCCACATTCAGGCCAAGTGATGTCAGTGGTTGGACAGACACTGAAAGTCTGGACGGGTTTGGAAGGGGAGAGCTTCAAATGGCTTCAGACAAGATAACTGCAGCTTTTGCAAAATGCTTTTTGATATGTAAAATGCACAATTAAAGGTATGAATGTTTTTATTTTGAATCTCTACTAAACTGTGTTTTTTTTCCTTTTAATTTGGGCAGTGAAGTGTCCCTTTATGGCATAAAAATTCCCATGATCAGTTATAACATCAGGCCTACTTACTTGAATGCTCTCAATTCTAAGTGAAGGGTGGGAAAAACGTAAGCAAAAGTAGCTACACAGAATGCTCACCAGGGGTAATTTTCTTCTTGCCAGTGCTAAATATGTACTCAATAAAATCTATGTGATGGAATGTTTTGATGGTGTCCATACTTACGCGCAACATTTGGAAAGTTGACTTTCATTTCCTGTTTTCGAGGCAGGCCACGCTTTTTACGATTTGAGGAATTCCCATTGCTGCTTCCAATTACATTTGGGTCATCTTCATAATTAATAGCAGCATTGTGTTCTTCTTGTTGAGTCACAGTCTCTGCTTTAAATTCATAAAACAGGTACATTTCAATACATGGTGGAAATAAGACAAGACATATAAATCTGTAAGCCTCTCTATCTTTTTGGTATGTGTATGATTAAGATTATTTAAATGCACTGCACCCTTAAGCTGTTTTTTTTTTCCTATCCTCACTCAGTGAATCTGAAAACTTGCTGGCTTACGTTCCAGAGATTGTAGGCATTGTCGAAAACAACCCACAGGACTACGTTTTTAAACGTTGACTTTTTTATATTTACATTAAAAAATATGAGAATTTAGTAACAAATGGCATAACACGCATTTGTTCAAAATCAGATCACATGACAGATATGGCATGGCAGGTATGCTATCAGAAAAGGCTTTTATTTTAACCTTTTCATGACACACGCAAGGACTACCATTATATAAGGTGGTTTGCCTAAGCTTTTGAAGAAGATAAAGAGTACTACTATAATTACATTTCAAAATAAAACAATTAATTATAAATTAAAAAGAGTTTTACCTTTGCAGTTTGCATTTACTGAGCAGTCTTTTATTTCTCCATCGACACACTCGCTGCAAAGAAAATGACATGAAAATATTGAACTTGTCTTACTATTTAAATGTGCGCCTAATTTATTTTCAATTTATTGACTATGGTTATTTTTCCTTAAGAAAGTAATCTCGACATTTATTTGAAAGCACGATTGCATAGCTAACACAAATACGTAGAACACAACAGGAGCTGTTGAATTGATTGCATTTGTAAGAGGCAAAATGTTATGTACTGTATAAGTATAAGAATGTTAAAACATTATCAGATATACTGCCACAGAAATTTAGAAGGTATCTGATAATTGTTGGAATTCATACAGACGACAGTGCTGTGTTTCCGTTCAAGATATCAGCAGCTTTGGGCCTTTAATTCCCAACCTGAACAAGTGACACTGCCTGTTCAGGGAAGTTGGCCAAAAGTTTGGACTTAGTGAGTATCCATTTCATCATATTTAAAATAGCAAAGGTCATATTCTTCCAAAATGTGTTGGCTTACACAGTGGTAGACATTGGCTAGACTTTTTTAACTGACAGGCCTTTAGTTCATTGTTGACATTGAGTTACTCCCTATGACATCTGTTTTAAAGTGACATTGGGTAAGTCAGTAGCAAATTCTGTGTCACTCAAACGTTAGTGGATATGTGATGTCCCATAATACTCCCATTTATACATTACTAACTATAGTGTTTATGCTACTCCTCTCATTTGAAAACATGCAAATAATTATGTTATCAACAAGCTTTCAATTTTAATTTTCCTTTACGATGTCTCCCTAATTTAACCCTAATTGTTTTTTAGATTAACATTAACATTAAGTGTCTTACCAAATCTGGCATTTGTCAAGAATTGTCTCTCCATCTTTGAAGGTCTTTCCATTAAATGTGCAACTTGCTGCAGGAAAGAAAAAATAAAATCATCACTTTTTGTACCTAATTTGATGTAATTTGAATGTAAATGTGTTCTGTAATCCTGGTATAGCACATTTTCAAAACACGCAGTTTTGAAACCGTAGTTTATTTATCACAATACACTGCAACATGCAACCGGCAAAATACAAGGTTAATTATAATATTTAACTCATATAAACAGCACATTTAATCTGTTTTGGCCTAAAATCAGTTCTCAGGTCTACATATTTTGCTACCAAGTATCGAAATTCCTGAATTTTTAATACACAACTCTAAGATGTATTATACATTAATCAAAATGTATTGATAAGGATAGCAGATGGATCGCTATTGGTTTGAGATGAGAAATGAGACAATTGAACTCCACCTGTGACCCTATATCTTACATTTTATGGGTACACTAGAATAGACCAACTAAAAGGAATGGAGATGACTCTCGGGATTCCTTTAATTGTACTAATGTTAAACACGACACTATGTAGTTATAAAAACACAGAGACCTTGACATTCAAGGGACATTAAATAAAATGTGTTTGCTCAGGACTCAGCCATTTCCCCACCCTTCACCTACTTCACTACACTGAGGAATCCCATATAAAATTGCACTTATATTTTTATGTGACGATGTTTGCATACAGCTCCATAATTCTTGCTCTTTTACTCTAACAATGAAAACACTGTAAGTGTTAGCAAATCAGATTTATAAGTGAGGATAACACTTAAATGATGTATTTTTCTATAATCATGTCAAGAGGGAGTCAAATGAGGGAGTACCTCACATTTTTTTTTACTTTGTCATATCTTAGTAAATAATCACTTACAAACCAGCAAGTTAACTTTTTTTTTTCCTAAAGCAGAACTATATGTATTTGTTTTTTCAACCTTTGAATACGACAGGACGGACTAAGACATTACAAACTAAATGCCAATGTCAATATATTCCTTCCCTGTATAAACTGGGTAATACATAATGTTAATCATGGAAGCTTAATTAAACAAGTATGCTTCAGGAAACTATTATATAAATTGTAGCATTTGCATTGTTGTGTTGCAGTTATAATTATCCCAGTGGAAAATGTGCTGGGAGATCCCTTTATTAAATTGTTAGAGGTGTGTGAAAAGCAGAAAAAGCAGAATTTCGATAGGATTGCTGGAAATTCTGAATTAATTCAAGGTACATTTCATTTAAAGGCCAGAGTAGCTGAACTGAAAGTATTCGGTTTGACTGTTTTGGCCTTAAATTTGAAATTCAATTGGAATTCCCAAGAATTCTCGCTTTGTCAAGCAACCGTCACAGTGTCTCATTGCTAACTGTTTTTATTAAGCAAGTGGAACTGATGTTAGTTTTATTTTGCCCCTGAGCTATAAATTCCCTATGAGCTTTAAATAACTTTAATAAGATTAAAAGAATCACTAGCTCAATTCACAATGCTTAAACATGTAATTATATTGATGCTGCAAGACACTTTACATGGCAAACCCATGTATTCGTGTTTAAATATCACTTCTATTTGTGCTACAACACATGAAATATGATGAGCTGCGCATTCCATTATTAGTATTAAGTAGACAGCTTATCCATGTTTTGCAGCATAGACCTTTTCCCAGCATGCATCTCAGGAGAGTTGACATATGATATAATTGTTAAGAAGCAGAAATGATGATTGTCCTGCATTCAAGGAAAAACAGGTTTGATTGTTGTGTTTTGTTTTTCTTTTTTTTGCTTTGCGAAAAAGAAAACCAGCAAGACGCAAACTGGCTTGTGTCCAGATTGTTTATGTCACGCCAATAATATACATATATAATATAATATACTTACAACTGCAAATCTAGTCATTTTAAGTCAGCCATAGCAGGACTTAGCAGCAGAATAGGCTGTAGGCTGGCTGTGAGTCATCATAGGTATTGAAGACTGTCACAGCATAAGACTGAGTATTGCTGAATCAAACATAGTCTACATAAGGGGCAGGCAGCCTTCGGCACTCCAGATATTGTTGTAGACTACACCTCCCATAATGCTGTTACAACCATAATGCTGGCAAAGCATCAGGGGAGATGTAGTCCACAACATCTGGAGTGCCAAAAGTTGCCTACACCTGCTCGGACATGTTAATTCAAGTTAAAGTAGCCAAGCTGTATGTGACTATAGCTGGAAGTGAGAATTTATTCAGACAAACTATTTTTGTTCAAATGTTGCTATTCTGTTTCAGAATTTAATTTATAAACTCCTATTTCTTCAACTCTGCATATATGGAATCAATAGGTTGGTCTCCAGTAAGTTGTAGTGCATGGGTCACCAGACCTGTTCGAGTTCTACAAAGATGACAGATTTTAAGGATGGTAGTGCAGTCCTACATATAGCACACTATAGCCTTAGGGCTGCCCAGTGAGATGTTATCGCTGATAAAAGTCAACACTTAAACACATAGTCAGTGAATTGTTCTCATTCTGGCAGTCCACTTTCACAAAATATGCTACAAATCTTAAAATTCTGGTCCAGCTAGATTTAGTGCCTATAGGCAGAAAGGTGTGTGGGTTCCTAGCATAACTTGCCTAGGGGTACACTTTAAGACATAAAGGCTGTCAAACTTAAAAGAATACACTAACAAGATAAAAGAAACATTGTATGGACTTCACAGGGTATATTTTGTATGTGATACTCACCAGAAAATACATAAATATACAATTATTGATGAACTGAGGATTTTTTTACAACTTGCTGTTTAATGTTTTTGATGATTTGATGATGCCTAGATCCTTAAAATATTTAAAGTAATTAATACAAAGGCTTATGGAAAATAGCCTTTTTCTGGATAATCCATTTATTTAAAAAAATATATAAATATTCTCCAACAAAATGTTTTTTTTTTGTTTAATTCACCTTTTTGTCCAGAAACAAATAGTTTTAAATTATTTGATCAGCTTTCGGTGTGTCTTCTGCCAAATTAAGTCTTAAGTCAGGAACATTGCAAAGTCTTCAGGAACATTGTAAAGTCTTCAGGAACATTGTAAAGCTAATATGATCTAACACTTAACAACTTCAAATAAAAAGAGAAATCATTTTGTGGCTTATTCACTAAACTTTCTAGTGCTTTGACAAATCTTGCATGTATGCAATCATAACAAGACACTATTTAGTGGCTACACAGAGTGTAGATGCCAAATTGGGGTCAATGCATGCGTTTTACTTTTTAGATATAAGCATTAATTCCCGTGAGCATTAATTTCTATGAACAATAAAAATAATTGGTATTTTTAAAAAAAATGTTTTGCAAAATTGCTGAAATTTATTCGGCAAAGAATAGGTCATTACTTAGGAACTAGTTGTGCATTACAGATATTAAATAAAAATATATATAATTTCCATACATTCAAAAACTTTTTGAAAAAGCTGATCATCAATAAAAAACAAATATATTTTAGGTATTTTTTTTTTTTTTTTTAAAGTAGTGAAAATGGTTTAGCAAGTTTGGGAAACCTCAGAGACCAATCTATTTATGTTGTTGGTTTTGGGGTACTGATAATTCGCTATTTCATCAATACCAATAGTCTAGAAGATCCACCTCTGGAATTGAATGACTTGACTTTTTAGCATTATTGCGTTAGAGATTCAAAGGCTGGATATGGCTGCATAGCATCTTTCAAGACAAGAATTGCTGATGGCATGGGTTGACGATAAATAATGAAAGATTTCTTAGGATAGATTTATAGTATTTTGTTTAAAGTGTAATAATGCAGAAAAGCTAGAAAACAAAATAACAAGACGCATTTTTTTTAGAAAATATAATAAAACAAACTGTACTGTCTATCCAAGTAGCTGAAGAATAAATCATTGCTATTACCAACACGACCCAGAATTAAATCTTGAGAGCAAAATCTTATGTTCTATGGAATTTTTTTTGTCCTGGGTATGATCAGAAACCCTGACAAAATCCGATGCATAAACATATAAATACTATTTTTCAATAAAAGATACAGTGATTTTTTTTTATAAATGTATAATGAAATCATATTTACCTTTATCAGATGATGCGCTGGCGAAGAGGCACAGGGCCGTCAGTACCAAGACTGGGAGAATACTCATGGCTCTAGCCAGTATGTGCAATACTAGCTTAAAAAGTAGCCTCCAAGTCTATACCTTCCACGTTCTGTTACTATGGCAGTGTTAACATTACTGTCACCAAAACAGCACTCTCCAAATAGCAGAGCAACTTTGGAGTGGTAGGATTATGTCTTGCTGGCTTCTTATTTTATAAGGTGGACTATTGGAATGGGGGAGGAGACAACTGACAGGTATGGCAAGTTTCTCAACATTGACAGCTCCCAGCATTGCAAAAATCAGGCTGCACTTGCTCCTGCAAATTTTACACCTGTTAAGGGCTTTTCACAATTTAGTTTTTTTACTTTGTTTTAATCCGTAGCATAATTCCCACATTCATTAAAAGATTAATAACTCTTGGTGGGTCTCCTGAATCTGGTCAATAGTGCTGACACTGTGATTTGGCTGTAAAGGTGAAAAATCAACAATCATAATTTCATGTACCATAAATTAAATCATATAGCTGATATATAGATATTATACAAAATTGTGAAGAGCCCTTAACAGGTGTAAAATTTGCCGGAGCAAGTGCAGCCTGATTTTTGCAATGCTGGGAGCTGTCAGGTATATATGCTAGGTATATATATATATAGGTATATATATATATATATATATATATATATATAGAACTAGGTATATATATATATAAATATATATATATATATATACATATATATAAGAGAACTAGGTATATATATATATATATATATATATATATATATATATATATGTGTGTGTGTGTGTATATACCTCATTCTATATATGACTTGTAATATCACAACCTGGCTTTAAATTATATTTTAATGAGATTTTTACTGTTTGTTTTATTGTAAATTGAAACTTGAAAGTAATTTTTTTTTAAACCAAAGAAATAAGTTACTTGCAGACTATCCAAAATAACTGGAGATTTTTTAGTATCATTCCAATGGCCATTAAATTGTAAGCTCACCTGCCACGTTGAGGCAAAACATCTTGGGTGAGTCCTAAACTAACAATTTGCATTGCTGTCTTCAGCTTTAAGAGAGGGTTATGAGAAAGAGAGGGGTATTCTTTTTAAATCCGTACACACGTATTAACCCTATATAGATAACACATGGCATGGGTGGCAGCATTGTAATATTGTTGTGTAATACAAAAACACACACTTACATACACAATTAAGTCCTGCACTCAAATTCCCAGTACTCCTTTGGTTTTTATTGTATGTATTGGGGTTTATGTGTACTGTAGTTATTGCTACTGCCCAAGAGTAGTGGGAGTTGGAGCACAGAGCTTAATTTATGTTTGTATCAACATTTTTTGTGGAAAAAACTTTTTAAGGAAAAAACTTTTCTTGGTTGCATAAGTATTCACACCCCCAAGGGAGCACTTGTTAGAAACATTTTGGCTGCAGTTACAACTGTGATTTTTATTTTGATTTGTTTTGTCTTCACCGGTTCTGCACATCTGGATCCTGCAATTTTTGACCAATTTTCTTGGGAAAATTGCTCATGGTCTGTCAAGTTGGATGGGGAACGCTAACGAACAATTATTTTTTAAGTTTCTTTCCACAAATTATCCATTGGATTAAGAACTGGTTTTAACCAGGTCATTTTAAGAGATTTTGGTTCTTGATTTTAAATCACTTTGTGGTAACATTGATTTATTATCCTGCAATAGTCTCATCAGACCACGAGGCATACCTTTGGTGGTGCCTCCCACATGCCTTTTGGTAAATTTGAGATTTTTTTTTTTGTTGTTTTTTTTTTTTAGCAAAGTCTTCCTTCTCACCATACATAAAGTCCAGCTTTTTGTGTGTCCAGAGTTTGGAATATTTATTTATAACGGAAGCACAATTGGTGTTTCGCAAGGACAAGGCAACTGAATTGAGTAGAGTTTGATTGGTTGGGTTTACTTTGGGATTTCATGGCACCAGGGGTGAACACTTGAGCACTTTTTTTTTGTTTGTTTTAAAAAAAATAGCATAACATACCTAACACTTAAAAGTTAATAACCTTTAAGTGTAAGGTATGCTATGCAAATCCAGTACTAACAATTCCATTAGCATCATTATTGTTCTTATATTGCAGCATTATAAAACGTGGGAAAATCCAAATGTGTAAGTATCTATGCCAAGCACTATAAAAAAGGCATGTGCCGGCGTATCAACCAAAATAAAGAAATATACCAGTAAGGAAGTGAAGCTTGTGCCACAATAAGCAAAAATAAAAAGGTATAAATATAAACGTATGTTCATAAAATTATGTACCACCGGATACCTAAAAAAAAAGCACAAAAAAATACAACCAACCTAGTGTGAACTGTAAAAATATATATGGTGAAGGAATGGGGTTGGAGTATCACTCACATGGCCCAGAGCCGTCCCCTATAAAACATGCTCTGGGGTGTCAAAGATGCCTACTGGTACAATATTCCCAAGAACCGAAATACTTTCAAAAGGATCAATTTATTAGATCAAATTGAAGAAAAAAAACACATTAAAAATAAATTAAAAATTGGGTACTGGCTTAGAGTGGTAGTGGGAGTTCAAATAGTAAAGTCTACAATGGATTACACTCACCTCCTTCCGGTAACCCAGAAATATAAAGTGCATGCCGGTGTATATATGAATGTAATACTCAAAATGTCAGCCGAGTATATATTTATATATGCACATGTCTGTACAGAGACAGTGTAATATAATTTTGGTGTAATATAATACAAAACGAAACTAACATATTGTATAATGTGTGCTGGTTGTAAAGGAGTTAATTGCGATTGTAAGAAAATAAGAATAGGTTATGGAATGAATTATAAAAACACTAAGCAGTCTTTAATGCTATAGAACAGTAAAAAAAAAAAAAGAATAAAGTCTTAACAACGGTAAATGTTTACAGACCATTTACAGCCAATTATATTGAATAAACTTTTTACTATTTTTTTTGTTTGTTTTGATTTGATTTTTTAATGTTGGTGTCGGTTTGTTTATCACAAAGAATAGCACACTTGTTTTTCTTTTCTTGTTTATTTTTCGAGGTTTTTTGTTTTGTTTTGTTTTGTGTAACATGCTATGAAATACATTTTGTTGTTAGAGTGTTTAAAATCACAAAAGTGTAAAGTTTTCTGAAGACTGGAGAGATTCGTTTTCTGCGTTTATACTCTCTAGATATGTTGTTTAAACAGGCTGGGTGGGGTTGGCTCAAAAGGATGTTTAAACTCAGTTCATTCTATTGTTATTCAAAATGCAGTGAAAATAAGGCAAAAAAAATATATCTTCATCCAACTTTAAAAGACTCAATTAAAACCATTGCAGTTTGATCTGTAAAACCCTCTTGATGCTGATTGGCTGTCGCGTTCTGCTCATAAATAGAAGATTTATAAGAGTCTGCTGTCAATAAGATGCTAATCAGCACATAAAGTGATACAAATTCAAAAAAGGCTAATTAGTTAAAATAGCTAAATTAAACCAAGTAGACTCTCCTATGATCCACTTATATGCAAATCAGATACCTATTCCATCACACACCATACGGTGTTGTCAGTGGACAAAATATATATTTTAGCATAGCTATTGCGTAGAGATGTCCCGAACAGTTCGCCTGGAACTATTCACCAGCAAACATAGCTTGTTCGCGGTCGCCGCGGCGGGCGAACATATGTGATGTTCGGTCCGCCCCTATTCGTCATCATTGAGTAAACTTTGACCCTGTACCTCCCAGTCAGCAGACACATTCCAGCCAATCAGCAGCAGACCCTCCCTCCCAGACCCTCCCACCTCCATGACGAATAGGGGGTGGACCGAACATCGCATATGTTCGCCCGCCGCGGCGACCGCGAACAAGCTATGTTCGCCAGCGAACATTTCCGGCGAACTGTTCGGGACATCTCTACTAGTGCGTAGATAGAGAGCTTGCTGAACAGTAGATGCAGGATGACTATAAGGGTTCCAAAAATGTTTTCTACTTTTTAGCTGCAGAAACAAGTCCCTATAGAAGCAATTAGGGTCTTATCTTCCAATAAAGTCACTAGATGTTGAGTAACTCAGCAACCACTGAATTAATAGGGGTCACATGTTACATACTCATCTGTCCTGCAACTATACTGCAATTATCTGGATACATGTAGCTAGAACCTCTAGATTAGGCTCAGCCACAAACAGAACAAGTTATTAGCAAAAACTCTATAGGAATTGTAGTCTGCTAAAAACTGTGAATGTGGCATTTCATTACTTCTGCTCTTATTTATTACTCTTTCTATGTCACTGTAAACCACTTACGTTAGCATTTTCTGCAATGAAAACTATGAATTGACTGATAGCTCCCTTAGCCTCAGCTAAGCATTCTGTTTAGAAGATCCACAGTCTGACTAACATTCTTTGGTTAAACTAATTTAATTAGTTAGTGCTAGGAGGTGTATCAATGAATCCACTACCTATTCTGAAATAGTTATAGTTATTTATATTAGTTTATATTAGTTATACTAGCTATAGTTATTTATATTTTCTTAATGCTAAATTCCTTTGTATATAAATTAACTCACCAGCATGGTTCCTTTTTATCAGTTTAACTCTTGTCCATGTGGACATCGAACTAACATATTTTCTGGTAAAAATCAATTAGTTCCTTATATGCTGTATGCAAAATTAAACAATAACATTTTATCTACAATCTGTGTGTTTTCTATGGTGGGCTAATACCTAGACTATCAAGTTGCTTACCACATCTTTCTAAGATTAGTCATATACCTGTTTCTATACATTACAAGAGAACAAACTGCCCTAACCAGATTTTTTATGAGAAGTGGTTAAAGAATTTCCCCTTAAGTATACAATGCTACATAGCACCTACAGGTAAATTTACTGTAATCTCAAAACCTTGCAATCATTACGTATTTGTTGGTTGGTTCACATCTCATCTTTCTATTTAGAATGCTTTCTCATTATATATTATTTTCCTTTTTACTCAGCAAATTGTCTCAAGCTAAGAATGCACTTAATATGCATTTAATATGCCCATAAGCAGCTGTTTCAGGAAAAATCAAATTTTATGTTCATAGGGGGTGCTTAAAAGCATACGGAATACATTATTATCCCCCTAGATTGGCAAGAAATCCCAGTGCATAGTGTCACTATGCTTTTTTCAGTAGCTGGGTAGAGAGATACATACTTGCACCCTTGAAAGTCTTGTCCTTTGCTCAGTGCTTTGTGAGATGATTTATTTAGAAAGCTTCAATCGTGCCTCTAGGTGCAACATATTCCAGATACATGGATGGCATTGTTTAAACAAATATAAGGGTATCAAACTTTCCATAAGTTTTTCTAGTCTGTGCAGGACTTACGGATGTGGCTGGTGATCTACTGAAAAACTTCACTCACACCTTGGGTGTTCCAGTGGAGGGATATGGGTGAAAACCAGATATTTGCTCCTTAGTAATTACTCATCTTTGCCCTCTTTTCCCTTCTCTTCTCCCTTCCCGCTATCGATCAGTCTCTTACTGTCATTAGGAGGAACTTACCTGCTCCTTGCACCCACGCTTCTCCCCTTGTCAAGCCGCGCAAGACGAATGCCTTATGCGGCCATACAGCTCACCTCCTCAGGAAGCGCAGCCCGAACGCTCCACATGGCCATGCGGCCTGAACAGGGATTTCTTCATACTTACAATTCGGCCCAGCACACAGATCCCTCTGCTGGTTTGCGCAGGCCAAAATCCTAGCCATTTTCTTCCTTGTATTTTAAAGGATGCTGCCCGCTTGAATGGCGCATCTTTTGTCTATTCAATAAATGTGACATCACACCAGCCCTTAAAGTGACCACGGCATCTAGACGACCCCAAATCACTTGAAGTCTTAGAGATGACATGAACCAATCAGAAAGTATGTTAGCTTATATAAAATTTATTTGAATCTTTGTTCACAGACATTTCCTGGTTTCTGCTTTGATACACATTAATGCTCATATTAAGTATCTTTTGTTATATTCTGATATTGACCTCGGCTTGTATTTGACTTTGTATATTTCTGGTATCCTGACCCGACTTATATTTGACATTTTGTATTTCTGGTATCCTGACCCGGCTTGTTTCTGATTTTAAGTATTTCTGGCATCCTGACCCGACTTGTTATTCCATTTATCCATATTTTCTATATTCCTGACTCTGTCTTTATCTTTATAAATGTTATGTCTAGCTGCTCTAAGGCCCGGTAATATGTCTATCTAGAACCTCTGTTTGTGGGATATGCCATTCCTGTAAGTCGGGTTACTTTCCCTGTGACAGTCACCCAGTTTGACTTTTCTGGTGAGTTGTTCACTTATGAAGAGTTTTTATTACAAAAGCAGCTGGAGTAGGAAAGTCAACATTGCACAAGAACATTTAGTGTAGCATTTCTCCTTATTTAATGCAGGACACTCTGCA
Source organism: Pelobates fuscus (assembly GCF_036172605.1). Taxonomy (NCBI): domain Eukaryota; kingdom Metazoa; phylum Chordata; class Amphibia; order Anura; family Pelobatidae; genus Pelobates; species Pelobates fuscus. Next base: position 37,980,181 of record NC_086327.1, on the reverse strand, counting down.
CCAAAGATGAGTTCCTCAGATGTTTCAGAAATATAATTCTCATCCTGCTTTAGTAGTCTTTAGCCTGCAAGCGTATGGGAGTTGCAGTTCTGCAACAATTGAGGCTTAACTATTTGGCAACTACTGTTCTACAGCAACAACAAAAATAAGTTTATATTTGTGTTGTGAGACTAACTTTGTGTTGTGAGGTCTTGTTCCAGCAGAACAAATACCAAATGCATATCATGACATTTGGAAAAGATGATGATGACTGTGGCGAAACCAACTTCGCCACTGTGAACTGGAGAAGCCTGGTTGCTAGCCTCCTGCCCTGCGACTATGGCCCCTGGACATATTTGGGGCATATTGTATTTTATCGTGCGACTGCTGGCCCTTTAAGTAAAGTGAATGGTATTTTATTGTACTGCTGCTGGCCCTTTAAGAACTGTCTGGGGACCTATTGAGACTTTGGGTAACAATACCCTTTAAGACTATGGCCCCTGAAAACGTATGGACTTTTATTGGTGTGTATGGCCCTTTAAGAACCGTCTGGGGACATATTGTGACTTTGGTGAACAATGCCCCTTTAAGACTATGTCCCCAGACCGGTAAAATAACTTGTTCCTGGCTTTCCCCCACTTGGTTCAGTAAATAGGGCTTACTGAACCAAGTACCACACAGGCGGACCACCCAGAAGCTAAAGTGTGCAGGCAATTTACCTCCCAGGCTGTGAGGTTACTGCCGGTTAATTGCACGTGGCGGCGGCCATCTTGGTTTCCTCGAATGCGGTCAGCGGGGTATGCTAAAGATTCTGTGGAACTGAAATCGGCTACACATTCTGCCGAACACCGCTGACCCTTACCTTCTTCCATACGGAACTTGCAGCTCCAGAGACTAAGTCCCGTTCGAAATGGGACTTAGTCGTTTTTTCGGCATGAAATTGACCGACCGCACAGCCCAAATCTATGGAACTGTTTTGGGCAGGAAATTGTGCTTGCGGTCGGTCATAAAGGACTTCCAGCTAACTTTTGATCCACTGGAGGGATTTGGCTGATTTTTGGAAGTGTTTATGTTTGATGTATGCTGAGTCTGAATATGCAACTTTTATTGAAATTGAATGTATGGTTTTAAAGTTACAGTGTGTGTGTAAAAACTGTATTTTTATTGTATGTAATAATTGGTTTAACTGTTAATCTAAGAGGAGGAAATGTGTGGGAGGTACATCCCTGTGATTGGTTAATTTCATCCTCCCCCTGGGAGTGTCCTGTATGTACTTATTTGTAATAAAAGCCAGACTGGGTGTCCCAGTCCTGAGTTCCTGTTTTACCCTCAACTTGAGTCCTGTGTCTTATTGGGGGAACCTGCTACAAGGGATTGCTATGCTAGGCATATTCCCTTGCTATAATCACTGAGCTCTTGTAAGAGCTTGTTCCTGCTTCGTTCTGAAGGGAGATAGCTGCAGCCTGCGGTGCTTATGTTGTCTGGTGGAGTGCTTGGAGTCCTCTGGAAGCGCTAGGAGCATCTTTCAACGGAGGTACCCAGTCGGGGTGCCAGTGGATCCGTTACATTGGTGGCAAGCGGTGGGATGGCGTCCTAGTGCGAGGAGAAGCAGCTCAGAGACACCGGTAACGTGTGGAGTTGTGCAGCGTCCCTATCTTCAGCAACATAATGGAACCAGCAGTGGCTACAGCAAGCATGGCGTATAGCTACTCCGTACTAGAGTTTGGCACGATGGTAGGGTTGCGCCTGAAGTTTTACGGACCCAATCCAGAGGAGAAATACGTGCGGTTCGTGTGGGACATGGTGACCCGGAACCTACAACACAGGGCGTTGAGGGAAGGCCAGTGGGCACGTTGGGAGAAACTCCAGCCACAGGTAGAGTGGGACGAGGAAGAAACCGAAGTGGCCGGTGGAGATGGGACCGAGGTCTCTCTACCGGCCCTACAGGGATGCTGGGCACCCGGCCCAGATCCCCAGCAGCAGTATGTTTTACAGGGAGGGGAGACAGTCGGTCTCACTCCTCAGCGGCAGAATGGGTTATTGGAGGAAGAGACAACCGGTCTCCCTCCCCAACAGCAACCAGAGGTACCCGAGGTAGAGGACCTCATAGACTGGTCCTGGGAGGACCCCCTGCAGGCAGGTGGAGATGGGACCGAGATCTCTCCACCGGCCCTACAGGGATGCTGGGCAACCGGCCCAGATCCCCAACTAGAGCTGGAGTTACAGAAAGTGGAGAGCATCGACCTCCCCCCCCAGCAGCAGGACAATGTATTGGGAGGAGAGACAGTCAGTCTCCCTCCACAAAGGCGGAAAGTATGTATGGGAGAGGAGCTTGCTACCACCTCTCCCCAGCAGCGGATCATTGATGTGCAGGGAATAGGGAGCCCAGTCTCCTTTCCCCAGCAGCAGGGCACTGTATTGGGAGGAGAGACAGTCGGTCTCCCTCCACAAAGGCGGAAAGTATGTATGGGAGAGGAGATTGTTACCACCTCTCCCCAGCGGCGGATCATTAATGTACAGGTAATAGAGAGCCCAGTCTCCATTCCCCAGCGGCAGAGTGTTCTAATGGGAGAGGAGCTGGTTACCACCTCTCCCCAGCGGCAGCTTAATGTACCAGGGGGAGACTGTAAGCCCCACACCTGTGCAGATGGGACCGTGGTCTCTGCACTTCCAGCACAGGGGGTAGGGACGGTCGGTCCTGCCCCCCCACAACAGGGCTGTTTAGCCAAAGGGGAGACAGTCTGTCTCCAGCAGCAGAGCTGTGTAACTAAAGGGGAGACAGTCGGTCTCCAGCAGCAGAGTTGTGTAACTCAAGGGGAGACAGTCGGTCTCCAGCAGCAGAGCTGTGTAACTAAAGGGGAGACAGTCGGTCTCCAGCAGCAGAGCTGTGTAACTCAAGGGGAGACAGTCGGTCTCCAGCGGCAGAGCGATGTAACTCAAGGGGAGACAGTCGGTCTCCAGCAGCAGAGCGGTGTATTTAAAGGGGAGACAGTCGGTCTCCAGCAACCAGGCTCCAACCAGACTACTCCCGTGGTAGTGCTGGCAACAGGACAGAGTACCGCTGGTCTCTGCCCCCTCAGCAACCTACCAAGGCAGCCTACCAGTCCCCCACACAGCCGTGGTGAGGCACCTGAACCTGGACAAGATTCTCCCTCACCCAGGTGTAGTAACGGTTTATTGTGGGTGGGTTGCTGGACTAACCAGGGCACTGACCGGCAGGAGGTCAGATACCCTGTTAGTCTAATTGGAAAAGGGGAGAATTGTGGCGAAACCAACTTCGCCACTGTGAACTGGAGAAGCCTGGTTGCTAGCCTCCTGCCCTGCGACTATGGCCCCTGGACATATTTGGGGCATATTGTATTTTATCGTGCGACTGCTGGCCCTTTAAGTAAAGTGAATGGTATTTTATTGTACTGCTGCTGGCCCTTTAAGAACTGTCTGGGGACCTATTGAGACTTTGGGTAACAATACCCTTTAAGACTATGGCCCCTGAAAACGTATGGACTTTTATTGGTGTGTATGGCCCTTTAAGAACCGTCTGGGGACATATTGTGACTTTGGTGAACAATGCCCCTTTAAGACTATGTCCCCAGACCGGTAAAATAACTTGTTCCTGGCTTTCCCCCACTTGGTTCAGTAAATAGGGCTTACTGAACCAAGTACCACACAGGCGGACCACCCAGAAGCTAAAGTGTGCAGGCAATTTACCTCCCAGGCTGTGAGGTTACTGCCGGTTAATTGCACGTGGCGGCGGCCATCTTGGTTTCCTCGAATGCGGTCAGCGGGGTATGCTAAAGATTCTGTGGAACTGAAATCGGCTACACATTCTGCCGAACACCGCTGACCCTTACCTTCTTCCATACGGAACTTGCAGCTCCAGAGACTAAGTCCCGTTCGAAATGGGACTTAGTCGTTTTTTCGGCATGAAATTGACCGACCGCACAGCCCAAATCTATGGAACTGTTTTGGGCAGGAAATTGTGCTTGCGGTCGGTCATAAAGGACTTCCAGCTAACTTTTGATCCACTGGAGGGATTTGGCTGATTTTTGGAAGTGTTTATGTTTGATGTATGCTGAGTCTGAATATGCAACTTTTATTGAAATTGAATGTATGGTTTTAAAGTTACAGTGTGTGTGTAAAAACTGTATTTTTATTGTATGTAATAATTGGTTTAACTGTTAATCTAAGAGGAGGAAATGTGTGGGAGGTACATCCCTGTGATTGGTTAATTTCATCCTCCCCCTGGGAGTGTCCTGTATGTACTTATTTGTAATAAAAGCCAGACTGGGTGTCCCAGTCCTGAGTTCCTGTTTTACCCTCAACTTGAGTCCTGTGTCTTATTGGGGGAACCTGCTACAAGGGATTGCTATGCTAGGCATATTCCCTTGCTATAATCACTGAGCTCTTGTAAGAGCTTGTTCCTGCTTCGTTCTGAAGGGAGATAGCTGCAGCCTGCGGTGCTTATGTTGTCTGGTGGAGTGCTTGGAGTCCTCTGGAAGCGCTAGGAGCATCTTTCAACGGAGGTACCCAGTCGGGGTGCCAGTGGATCCGTTACAATGACGATGACGATACATGGGGAAAATGTATCAGCTTCAGTCATCCATCTCTGATTTAGGAGATGATTGATGTAGGTGTACAAAGTGAGCTTTGAATCCTACAATACATGAATGGATGCTGAGAAGACACAGATTTACCTAGACATCATGACAAAGTGCCCATCACAGAATGTCTTTGCAATGTGTGTCGATGTACATCACCCTAAAAGCATTACCATCCAATTGTCTACATCATATTCTCACAGACACAGAAACTGAAACAGATCTTCATTTCATGTACTGTGGAAGAGAATGTATCTAAATAATGTGTACACAATTATGCTTTCCATTGATGTACTAAAAGTTGTCCATCGAGAGACAGACATTATTTGGGATCCTGTGAAAAACAGACTGCAAGAGACTGCCAAAGGACGAGAGAGACGTGAGAAGTAAATAAGGTGGAAAATAAATGGAGAAGGGTGACAAGGGCAAATGAAAGGAGAACAAACTGGAATTGTGAAAAAAACAAATCCCTGCATTGGTTCTTTCTCTGATAATTACATAATATGGGTACTCTAAACCTAGGAAAATGCAGTATAACAGCTCAAACTATGTAACTAACCATCTCTATTCATGTACAATCTATTCTCACTGCATCAGGTAGCAAGCAATCAGATCTTTAGACCACTAATGAGAATGCAAGTTGCCAAGAATCTTCAAACTCCACTCTCACCCTACAAGTGCTAGTGTTAAAACATAAGTGGGGGTCCCAGGGTCCCTATTTAAAGACTCTGTAAATATCTCCCTCTGTACTGAGTACTTATACAAAAAGAGAAAACCCTTTAGCAGTAGAGGAGACCATTTTTTTTCTGCATTTAGCTCAGTGCTGTTGTAGGGACGCACACTGTTACACATTACAAAATGTGGCATAGTTATCTTTGCCACTGTCTAATTATTTTAGGCTACATTTTGCAGTTCATTTTTCATAGCAGCATAATTTGGCATTTAGTAAATATACTTCAAAATCCTTCTACTGTAAGAATATATATTTAGACACTCCTATCTCTTCAAGAAGTGAAAAGTGACACCACTGAGATATATTGAGATGGCATAGTGCTGGCTGACTTGTTTTGTAAGCGTTTAGTACTTTTTGCCAGATGGAGCAATTAATAAAATATAATGGAAATCCTAACTTCACTCCAAGGCTCTCTGCAGCTCTCTCGCCATTTTGTTCCTTCCTTTTCTTTATTTTCCTTTACCTTTCACATGGTTAAAAGTTGTAGCTGTCTTTTAAACATTCAACTATGGCCTTAATTTAATGTTGTTGGATAAAGATTTCAAATGATTTAATATTTTTTGCAAAACTTCTAAAATAATATTTTAAAATATGAAAATATATACCATGTATAAAAATGCATAAATATATATTAAAAACAAATTCTAAATATAATTTTTTTTTCAAAATATGAAATAATTTTAAAAGTGTATCCAAAAATATAAAATTATTTTAAAAGTCTATCCAACAAAATATTCAACCGAGACCTATGTAGCACGGTTGAATGCTGATACTTTTTTTGTGATCCATTATTATGCCAACTTATAACATTGGCTACTCTTATGTCTGGCTATCATTTCTGAGTTAAGATTTGTTTTTATTGCAATTTAAAACTCGACAAAAATGGTATATGGAAAAGGTATCTATATCCACCAATAACCCTCTAATACAGAGTGTCTTATTATCCTGAATTTACATATTTCAATAAGATTTGGTAATTTATAAATTCTTGACTATAATCAGTGCTGCTTTAAAATGTCTTTCACTTTTGTGGTCGTTGCATATATTGCAAAAGCTTCCGAAGTCTACATGCTCCATTGGTGTTTGGTAGCTCAGAAGATAAACTAAAAGAATACATACTTACCTGAAATTCTCCCTCACCGGTTCCCCGATCTTTCTGTAGCTAGAAACCTGCATCTCTGTTGCCCACTTGTACATGCAAGATTCTCTAGAGACCTTCTTGGAGTGACCTTCTTCTCGACAGCTGCTAGAAATGTAATATATTGTAGAAGCTTACTTTTTGACAAACATAAACTTAGCATAAGACAACTTTTGATTGCAATGAAATTTCAATCAAATTCCAACTCAGTCAACATAAGTATTTTATAATACTTATGTAAGCTCATTTGAGCAGGGTCCTCATCATCCTATTGTTTCTGTAACATTTTTGTAATTGTCTCTTAATTGTTAAATTTCCCCCTTTTATAATATTGTAAAGTGCTGCAAAATAAGTTGGTGCTTGATAAATGCCAAAAATAACAATCATGAAGATTTTATAAGAAATATATTATGCTTATTTAGAAAATTATTCTGACTTCAGAAAAAAAAAACAATCATTTAGTTTTAAATTACACCAGGGTTTGGAGAAAGGGGTTTATACATTTAGAAAGCTATAATGCTAAATGAATGCAAGACCATACTTCTGCAGTTCATCAAACATTTTTTGCATCCATAACTTTAGAAGCGAACAGCAAGTTTCCCATGTTAGCTACAGCTTAGAAATGTTAGGCTCGATTACTCCATATTTTACTTAACATGAATCCAAAGGTGATATTTGTCATACATGGCTCATGACTTAACATCAACTGTCTTTTTCTAATATCACATATGTCATATACAGCAAAGCCCAGTATCAAAGGTAAGTCATAAGCTTTAAGATCCTTTTGTTTTCAATGACGCATCAAATTGCTAAAACAAAGTTTGAGTCACACTTTGAGGTTTTTGTCGTGTAAAACTTTTTATTAAAACTGAATATCTGTCTAAGCAGTTATGTCGATCATCTCTATTGATAATTCCTTTAAATGTTAGAAAAACTGTGGGGCTTATTCACTAGCCACCAACATTTAGTGAATGTTATTTTCTAAATCTTCAGTATACTTTTTAAAGACAACAGAACATTGTATTAAAAAAAAAAAGGATAACACGTTACTGGTGAGTTTCAATTTTTTTATTCAAAGGTGTATTTTCCAGGAATAGTTTCTCATTTATGAGTGCACGTACTGCATTTGCAATGTTCTCATGGTTGTTAAATTCAACAGAGAGTCCTATAACTTAGAATAATGGTTGCTTTATGCGATCAGTTTACTGTTCAATACTGGCATGGTAATTTCATGGTAAATATGGAATGCAAACGAATACACGCCAACAGGATCCAAGCCAATATTAAATAACGAAGTCCATTTCTATAATGTGTTGCTAATGTTTTTTTAGTGTTAGTGTATTTATTTTCTGCTATAGACTCTCACCTATTTCTAGAAACCTTGCATATACTGAGATACCGCATTACACTGTATATATACTGTTTAGTTACATTATATGATCATACATTGCATAAGCCTGCCACAACGTCAATGTACCCCATCTTTGGCAGGTCCTACTAACAGCCTAATGTCTCCTCTTATGAGATTAACCCACTTACCTGGGGGAAAAAATAATCCATCTGGGGCTCTCTGCAGTACAAGGCTAAATAGGGCCCTGGGATGAGGCACCTGTGACAGGGAGGGGTGCAAACCCAAGGAGTTGGATAGACTCCCAAATATATATATATATATATAAATATGAAACAAGGGGAGAGGCTGCACTCACCTGAACATGCATAAATGTGGTGCTGGGGGCCAAATTATACAATACACAAGGTCCAACGCAATAAAATCTGTCAACATTGAAGTTGCTGTTTAGGAGATAGGTGAGTGCGCTGGATCTTGTGTATTGTATAATTTGGCCCCCAGCAGTACCCCTATATATATACTATTATTAATAATACTTTCTCATAATTCTTATAATCATCCTATACAAAAGAATGCTATCATTTTGCAAGAGGACAAAAGAAGGTGTGCTACACATGAGAAGTTTATAATCCAGATATCCAGGAAACACGCAATCGACAATAAGGTATACATAGTTGTTGAACAGAAGAAATCAAGAGAAGTCAAAGTGTCAAACTTTAATACCAAGCCCTAACGATCTGTAATGCAAATATACGTGTTGCAAATAACTATGCAACGCAACAGGATGTGAAACTGTCTCAAATCCCTTACTTGGGAACCCTAAAAAAAACTCTTCGAGATTCGAGGTCCAGGGATATCTACCCAAAACAATGGCGGTAAGCCCAAGAATAATGGCAAAGACACAACAAAATCCCAGAAAAAAAGATCTAAAAGTCGAAGAAAGCCCCTATGTATAGGTTGGAAACTTTACTTTCTTATTCTAAGCTTAAAAGACACCAACACATAAAAGGTGAAAGGAAAATCAGGTCCTAGTACAGTGCCTGGTAAGCTGTGTTAATCAACGCCTAATATGGTTCTAGAAATAATGTTAGAATGCTCTGCTGAATGCTCCTATAGACCGAAAAACAAGTTGATTTTAAAAAAATTGCAAACTGATCATAACACCATCGTCTAGCTACAAAGAAAGAATAAGAGCATAGTCTTGACCTACCTACAAATACGTACCCCCTGGTATACAACTGCCTGGAGTACACTTGAGTTCTTAATTATTTTCAAAATAATGAAAGAAAAAGCATAAGTTAAGCCCTTTCTTCACCACAACGTAAGCTAAAAATGTGAAAGAAAAAAAGCAGACCAATGCATGTTTAGTTCTTTATTATTTGTTGTGTTATGCAGCTCCTATTGTAGCTTTTATTTACTTCTCTTTTTTACCTTAAAGGGACACTGTAGGTACCCAGACCACTTCAAAAACAAAAGGAAAAAAAGTTACATGCGCTCTCTCCTTAATCCCTATGTATATTTAGACAAATGGAGATCATTTAGTTACTCCAATGGCCATTGAAGTGGTCTGGGTGCACTGTACCAGGTCCCTTAACCCTGCAAAGAAACTGCAATAAGTATCTTACAGGGTTAACTCCATTTCTAGTAGCTGTCTACCAGACAGCCACTAGAGGGACTTCTGGGCCGATGGGCCAATCATTGTCCAGCGAAATATATACGTAAATAGATATTATGTATGTGCTCTGAAGTAGGTTGATAAGAGCATTTTCCCACCATTTGATTCACAGATAAATTGAGATAAAGTAACTGGTAGAGGGAAAAAGAGGAGCAACACAAAAAATATAAAAATCTATGTTTATATATATATATTTTTTTTTTTTTAAATTGTAGTATATATATATATATATATATGTACTGCTCCTTCTTTTGTACTCTCTATTGATCACTGATCACTTGAACTTTGAATAAAATCAATATTTATTGGCAGTCTCCTAGGCATTAATCATATTTTTTCCCATTAATGATCTCTTTTTTTTGTTTTTACGCTATGGGCAGATTTTCAGGATCAAGTCAAAGTGACTATTTAGTATAGTCTTACAAAGGATAATATTGTCTATTCCAATTACAAAGTGAAAAAAATTAACATAGTTACACATAGTTACAGTTATATGGGCTAAAAATAGACATGCGTCCATCAATTTCAGCTTTCCTCACATCAGTTTGTTGCTGTGATCCAAAAGAAGGCAAAGAAAAACCATTTAGAAGCATTTCCAATTTTGCAACAAACTAGGAAAAAACATTCCTTCTTGACACCAAAATGGCAGTCAGATTTATCCTTTGATGAAGAAGCTATTACCCCACAGTTGAAAAATTATATAATTTAATATTATGTTGCAATTATGCATCTAGTTGCTGTTTAAACAACTGTATTACTCTGATAAAACCACTTCTTCAGGCAGAGAATTCTACATCCTTATTGTTCTTACAGTAAAAAAAAAAAACGTATTTTGCTTTAGCCTAAATCTTATTTCTTCCAGTCTGAACACATGACCTCGTGTCCTATGTATAGTCCTGTTTGTGAATAGATTTCCACATAATGGTTTGTATTGGCCCCGTATATATTTGTATAATGTTATCATATCCCCTCTCAGGCAAAGTTTTTCTACACTAAAGAGGTTTATATTTGTTAATGTTTCTTCATAGCTAAAATGTTCCATTCACTTTATTGATTTTCTAGCCTACCTATGCACTCTTTCCAGTGCCATAATATCCTTCTCTAGAACAGGTGCACAAAATTGCCCAGCATATTCAAGATGTGGTCTTACCAGTGATTTATAAAGAGGCAAACCAATATTTTCATCTTGAGAATGAATTACCTTTTTTATGCAGGACAGTAACTTACTGGCCTTTGCCGCTGCAGATTGATATTGCACATTGTTACCTAGTTCCCAAACCCTTCTCGTGTTTTGTTATACCTAATTCAATACCATTTAGGGTATAAGTTGCTTGTGCATTCTTTCCCCCAAAGTGCATAACTTAGCATTTTTCTACATATATGGTTATTACCCATTACTCTGGTAACGTAAGCTTGAGCAAGAACTGACTACTTCTCCTGTGATGTAAAATGAATCATAATACCTTCATAGATAGGTTTTTCTTTTTCTTTTTTTCTTTTTTAAATCAAACGTCAGCAAGGAAGAAGAGTGGTTTAAATACTTAAGTTAGTTTCATAAGTTTGTTTGTTTAATGTACAGGAACACGCATTAAGGGTGCAGTCTTAAGGATTGGCACAACTCTAATAAAATATTATTTGAATCTAACAATAGCACTCTGGTTTCTATGGATTAAATCTTAAAGTGTTCTAAAGGTAAATATGTTACAATGTTGTTTGTCAAGTTTTAAAATGACTTCTAACTCCAGTGGCCATAATGGAAGCTAGCCGCGTGCAGCCCATCAAGCTTAAGTTACTAAAATCCTAGGAAGAACAGGATCTCAAGGACAGTGTACCCAGGTTTGTGTAGAATTCATGGATGACCACTCAATTATTAGAAATGTAAAGGAGCCTACTTTTGGAATCTGATAGTGGTTAGGAGATTATGCTAACATGACTGATTTCTTGCTGTGCTTACAAGTGATGGTTTTTGGACAGACTGGAGATACCCAAGGACAACATCTTGTGTCTCATAAAAACTTTAAATAGTTTATTTTTTTTTTAAACGGCTGCTCATGAATACAGTTAGATGTATGCTCTTAACATGCATAACTGAATTAATAAGAACATATTGCTTTGCTGAATTGCTTGTATTGGACTTTCTGAGAAAGTAGAAGACACCCAGGCCAGATGCTCCTTGTAACGACTGCATTTACCCTGCCGCGTCTACGGCCCCGCTACAGCGGTCTCCTCTTGGTGCATGCTGAGGACTCCGGCATGTACAACTTCGAGTTCTTCCAACCAGCGGTCCTTCAATACGTGGACACGGTGCCGTGGTTCTCCACACCACACCGTGACCTGCAGGAGGTTCCAGCTGAAGCCACATGGGATTCTCTACTAGGCGCGAGCGACTGAATGCCGGCCTCTTAAAAGTACACTACAGCTGAAGTGCTTTAAAGGACTAATCACCTTCTAACCAATAGAATGTGAGAGGTGGATATCTTTCCCCTATATAATCGCAGTCTACCTCTACCTCGTTGCTCAGTTCTACTTTGCTTACTGTGGTGTCAACTTCAGTGTGTCTTTCCTGCCTTATCTGATTTATCTGGTATCTGACCCCAGTCTGTTTATCGTCTCTGAACCTGTGCTGCCTGAACTGACCCCTGGCTTACCTTGACTGTGAATTTGGTACTTCGCATTGGCTGATTCCTGCCACCTAGACTCCTCACCGTCAAATACGTGAAAGACATAACACTCCTTCACAGTCTTGAGTGAAGTCTTTTTCCCACAACATTAAATCTGCAATGAGCCTCACTCACTGCACTTGAGTGAGAAGCTATTGGGTTAATAAAAGATGAGTTTGGACCCAGTAATTATTCATTAGCTTGTCAAATTCTGCCCACTGTATAGTAGAGAGAGGAGGTTACTAAGCTGGTCCTCACTGGTAGAGAAGGGGTTGCTTGGACTCCGCAGTAAATGTATATTAACTCTTCATGGGCAGAGCGTATGTGAGTGGACCATTGATCAGGACTCCCTGGAAGATATACTGTTGTATTTTTTTTTTTTGAGTCAAAGATCTGCTCACTCTTTATGCCAAATTTCATATAGCCTTCCCAGTTTTTATTTTACAATTATTGTTTCATTATATATTGTTTTTTCATGAAACTGTTCTGCAACAGCTTAATGCAGCTGGCAGATAAAAATGTGTCTGCTATTGTCATCAACAGGTAGCCCACTGTGATGCCCTTGTTCTGTCCATTAATTTCCCAGTTCTAATTAAAAAAAAATTTACATGAACTATTAACTGATGCATGTCTGTGCTCGGTTGTTCCAAGCAACTGACTATTGGTATTTCCTTGCTTCACGCAGTGACCATGCAGTTAAGTTTCTGAGGAAAAATGTTGCATAAGTTGAATAATTTTGAGAAAATACCTACCGTAGATGCTTTTACAAAAAAATCTAATTATTTTTCTGGTGAAAACTAGGAGGTTGCTTATAGACTTATGCCTGACAGCTCTGGCACTGAAGGTGGACCAGATCACATCTAGTATCGCCCGTGGTATTCTTTGCATTAGCCTGCACTTTGCGTTTCTCCCCACTGGCAATTCAGTTAGAAGTAATATGGTCCTGGCGCCTCTGTTACTGAAGGAGTGAAAGTTCAGACCTTGTATCGCCTGTGGGAACTTATAATTTGGGGGAATTTGGGCCGATCAGTGGGCTATCCAAATTCTCTAACTCTGATTCTTTATATGACTGAATCATAAACAAAGGAAACAGACAAGGGATGAGTTGATTAGTTTGATTTGTGATTTGAAGTTCCATCCATGATTCCAGGCACCTAAAGAAGAGATAATTGATGGTTATGGGACAGTCACTAAATGTTGATTTTATTCAGAGCTCAAGTGAGAAGTGAGAAAAAGAGGAAAATATAAAAAAATAGTAGCAACACAATTGCATGGTCGAACTTCGTCCAAACATCACTAAGACGATTTTGGACAAATACATATATATACACATTTTGGACAAATACATATAAATATATAATCAATTTGTCCAAAATAGTTAAAGGAGCACTATAGGGTAAGGAATACAAGCATGTATTCCTGACCCTATAGTGTTAAAACCACCATCTAGCCACCCTGGTCCCCTCATGCCTCCCTAAATATAGTAAAATCTTACTTGTATTCAGGTTTGCAGCTGCTTATTTTGTCCCTGTTTCCTTTAGACCTGCCCACTACCCACTGACATCATCAGGAGTGGTAGCCTGATCCAATCACAATGCTTCCCCATAGGATTGGCTGAGACTGACAAAGAGGCAGATCAGGGGCAGAGCCAGCACAATTCAAACACAGCCCTGGCCAATCAGCATCTCCTCATAGAGATGAATTGAATCACTGAATCTCTATGAGGAAAGTTCAGTGTCTGCATGCAGAGGGAGGAGATACTGAATGTTTGGATGCATTTTAGGAAGGATCTCTGACAGCTATCTGAGGAGTGGCCAGTGAAGTTATCACTAGGCTGTAATGTAAACACTGCATTTTCTCTGAAAAGACAATGTTTATGGCAAAAAGTCTGAAGGTAATGATTCTACTCACCAGAACAAATTCAATAAACTGTAGTTGTTCTGGTGACTATAGTGTCCCTTTAAAATAATATATTTACCTGTGTGTGTGTATATATATATACAACTTTAGGGTACAGATTGAAATTCAAAAGATGCTGCACTGGATTTATTTTACCTTTGACACTTGACATGCACACAGTCGTTATTCGGCCTGTGGCATTTTTACCCCCAAACCCCCCCCAAAAAACACAGTCACCGTATTTCTGTTGGAAATATAAAAGTCCACAGCTTTATTTTATTGTAATAAAAACAAGATAACAAATTGGGGTCATTGTCGCATAATAATAATTTACTACCAACCCCTTCCGTACAGAATTACCCCTGGCAATGACCCCATACCATAAACAATATATAACAATATAAATAACACATAATATATAACACACGGCCCACCAAAGAGGCCCCATAACCATAACTTCCTTAACTGTAGGGGTGTACCAAGATATCCCTACACCACCAGCTTACCACTCTGGCCTAATCCAGCCTAACCTTAGCCTAGCCACTTGATACTCCTCTTCCATCCCAATTACCCAAGCCCTATCCCGCCGCTGTGACCAAACAGGAAATTTCCAAAACCTAGTGAGGGTGGGAGGGACAATTAACAGGTAAGTGCAGATTCCGATTAAAATGGCCGCTTAATATAGTCCTTTCTTTTCCACCCCCTTTTCCACCCCATTCATAATTACCCACCCCTAATTCTTTAACTCCACCTGCCTACTCCTTGGATCTGTCAAGGCCCACTCCCCTGATTGCGCTGTTCCATGGGCTTCAAGATTATTACTTTATTATAATAAAGTTATCATTGTTATCTATAGTGTACTACTGTAGTATTTTGTACTTGCATTTACATGTAGTAATTAATAATCTGGCTGTCAGGATTTGATTAGCACAATTTTAAATTGTATACCACAAATGTTTCTTGTGCCCTCCCACTCCTTCCCCTGCTAGCTGTAAATTCCTTGAAATAACTACTCCTCCTTAAACCCAATTCCCAAACCATCTCTGTAACAAGCCTCTTCAATTCTACTGGCTCAACCCACCCATCCACCCTGGTTCCTGCTAACTATATAGCGTGCTCTTTCTCGCTGTTTGGAATCATAGTCAATCACCTTCCCATCACATGTTATCAGTTACTGCAATGATATGATTAATTCTCTCTGCCATCACCTTCAAATTCCTCTGCTACCAATTGTCTCATCTCCCCATTTTAACCTTTAGAATGATTATAAGCTCACGGGCAGGGTTCTCTACCTGTTGCATTGGTCTGTTCTTATTGTACTGTCTTTTTCCCAATTGTACATTGCTTCGGAATATGTTGGCTCTTTATATCTGCAAGTAATAAATAAAAAACTGATATTTGTATTTTTATATATATATATATATATATATATATATATATATATATATATATTAAGGCAATTTTGCCTGGATTTGTGGGAGGGGCTGGTTGCTACTCCTAACCTACTTAAGGCACTCACTCCCCTTGCCTTGCTCCTTACCGTTCGAGGTCAGCGTTTCTTTTTCCTGGGTAGGCCCTCTTCTTTCTCAGGCCTACCTCATCGTTGGTTTCGGCACACCACAACCGACTTGCTCTTTTATTACTATCCTACATTTATTTATGGTATTTCACACTGTACTATCATAAGCACCTAACACAAATATGTGTAATATATATAAATATATCTATCTATCTATATATATATACATATATATAGATATATATATCTATATATATATATATATATATATATATATATATATATATATATATAGATAGATAGATAGATAGATAGATAGATATATTTATATATATATATACACACACACGCAGGTAACTATATTATTTTAACTACATGATGTAATTTATAGTAGATGTGTTTTACGATATATCTTGGACTCTTACAGCTAAATCAATACTACTGATCAAATTCTGGAGACCCACAGAGAGCTATTAAACCTTTAATGAAAATGTAAATTAAATACAAAACACTGTATAATTATTTGCATGAAGAAAATTTGTCTAAACCAAAACAAGAGACCACCCAAATTACATATTTTGTTTTCGGACAAACCATTTTAGCCAAACAAATATTTTGGCTTAAGTACAAATACATTTGTCATTCTAAGAGTTGCTTTGCAAGATCCCCATGTAGGAAGAAGCCCAAATCTTAGGCTTACATATATGTGTTACTAAATGTGTCAGCCAGAAGCAGGAGAGGGATGCTAAGCTGCAGAAGATACCCAGGGCTATAAAGTTGCCATTTTAATTAATCATGGTGAATGAATAGAACTCCATTAAGCTTAGATTTTTTTTCAATAGAACTACATTAAGTTTAGATTTTTTGTGTGTGACTATTTTCTAGCATTATTGGAGTAAATATAGCTAGGACTGTATTATTCATGTTCATGCAGGTTGAAATTCTCAGTAGTCTGTATATGGATCTATCTTTGATCAACATGACTCAGCTTAGTTATACAAAAAGAAATCAAAGTAGTATGAGAATGTTAAAAAATTAGTATAACTGCATCAAGGAATTAAAAAAGATTTAGAATTTAATATCATCTCGATTTAGAATGCAATACTGTCTAGCTTTATACTGAAACATTATCGTATTAAATTATTATTCCGCTTAAGTTCTCGCTACTGGCTGTCAAACAGTTAACAATATGATGCCTTTCAAAAGCTATTCATTCACTAGTTTTCCTTAAAAATGGTTAATTTAGGGATTTTCCCTGAACTTTAGCATTAACAATACATTTGATATCAGATTTCAACAGCAATCTATTTCCTAATTCATGAGTAACAGCATTGTAAACAAAGAATGAAAGAAAGGCTTTGTCATAGAACATTATTATTTTATTATTAACCCCTTCAGGACGGAGTCAATAGTGCACGTTCTGATCAAAACAAAACGTAAACAAAAACTAGAATTTGCGCTATATGTCTGTTCACCCGTAGTTCCCCTCTTTCAAATTATATGCACCCACACTTATTATATATCATTTTGTTCAGGAGAAACAGGGCTTTAATTTATCATTAACTATTCATATATGGAACATAATTTATTATGAATAAAATTTAAAAAAAAATTGAGAAAATTAGATTTTTTTAAAAATTTGCATTTCCGTCTGACATTGTAAATGTGAATGTCATAATACTGTTTAATACGGTTTTGCTGCACAAAAATGCACATCAGCGATGTGTCACGAGTACAACAGTACCCCCCATTAACAGGTTTTATGTTGTTTTGGAAAGTTACAGGGTCAAATATAGAACATTCCATTTTCAAATAGAAATTTTCTAGATTAGTAATGTTACCTTTGAGACGGTGTGGTAGCCAGGAATGAGAATTACCCCCATAATGGCATAGCATTTGAAAAAGTAGACAAGCCAAGGTATTGAAAGTGGGGTATGTTTAGTCTTTTTTAGTAGCCACTTAGTCACAAACACTGGCCAAAGTTAGCGTTCATATTTGTTTTTGTGTGAAAAAAGCAAAAAACTATTATTTGGCCAGTGTTTGTGACTAAGTGGCTACTAAGAAAGACTGGACATACCCCACTTGCAATTCCTCGAATTGTCTACTTTTGCAAATGGTATGCCATCATGGGGGTAATTCTCATTCCTGGGCTACCATACGCTCTCAAAGGCAACATAACCAATCTGGCAAATTTCAATGTGAAAAAAATGAAATGCAAGCCTCTAACTTTCCAAAACACCATAAAACCTGTACATGGGGGGTACTGTTATTCTCGGGAGACTTCACTAAACACAAATATTAGTGTTTAAAAACAGTAAAACATATTACAACAATAATATAGACCATAAAAGTGCCGTTCACTTGTAAAAAATGCAAAAAACATCACTTTTACTTAAAATATCATCGTTGTAATACAATTTACCAGTTTGAAACACTAATATTTGAGTTCAGCGAAGTCTCCCGAGTAAAACAGTACCCCCTATGTACAGGTTTTATGGTGTCTTGGAGAGTTACAGGGTCAAATATAGTGTTTGCGAATTAAATTCTCTGCACTTTCTCCCTGTGTTGTCAGGCATGTCAATCACATTTGAATTAATCAAATCACATAATTACGTTAAAAGATTATTTAAATATACACGTAGAATTTTTAATATATATGCATTTATAGGTGTTTAAATTCTAAGTGTATACTAATGTAATCTTTTATGTAATTATATGTATTTATCTATATATATATATATATTTGCGGTTATTTGTATTTTATATATAGATAGATATTTATAGAATGTCATTCTAAGTGTATTTTGTTACCGATATATATATTAATAACAAAATACAGTTAGAATGAAATTACATATGCATTTATAATTTATATTAAATTTTGTTTCAATATTTTATTTATTTATTTTTTTATTTTATTTATTTATTATTTTAATTATACATATTTATATATAATATATATATATGTACATCTATTATATATATAATATATATACATATTATATATATGTAACGTCATTCTAAGTGTATTTTAATATTAATATATATACTTATATTAATATTAAAATACACTTTGTATGACGTTACATATATAGAATATGTATATATATTATATATATAATATATATACATATTATATATATATATATATATATATATATATATATATATAAATATTTAATTTATTTTTACACGTTTTATTTATTTATTTTTACTTTCCTACCAGCAGGGGGACTGTCTGATATTTTAGACAGTCCCCCTGCTGGCAGATCCATAGCCAGCTATAGGGGGCCACGTGATCGCTCTTTGAGAGCGATCACATGGCCCCCGGGGGCCTCATTTGCCAGAGGGGGGCTGCCTGGGCTGTCAGGCAGCCCCCCAGAAGAGGATCGCGGCGGAGGTGAGTACACATCTCCTCCTGGGGCTCAAAGCCGTTACGACGTACCAGGCCGCCGCAACGGCTTTAAAGCCCTTTTAATGCGGGACGGCATGGTACGTCGTAACGGCGTTAAGGGGTTAAATGATTTGACGCAGAAGACTATAATAGAAACAAGAATGGCCTTCTTGAAAAGGTTAGTCAATGTGTATTGCTTCATTATTGGTAGTTCAAAAGATGAAGAAAGATAACCCACCATCCCTTCGTGACATATATTGTAAGTTAATTTATGTAAATGTTGATATCTTCAAGTAATGTTGTTCAAATTGGGGTGTGGACTTATCCGATAATCATCAACTGTCTCCCTTTTGAGAGCTCTCTGCATAGTAAGTCCAATATAACAACACTTTTCATAAAAAAAAAAATAATAATTGGACAACATGCATAAGTTTTAGACGTGTTACATAATATAGAAAAAAATCTTTAGAATTCAGCGCTTGTAAAATACAAGTATAGTTCAATGAGGCAGCTAAATCACCAAGTCAGGTGTCTCTCTTTTTTAGAAAAGTAGTAAAATGCAACAAACAGATAGGTGTAGTGCCAGAAATGTCCTTAAACAGTATACACTGCTCAAAAAAATAAAGGGAACACTTAAAAAACACAATGTAACTCCAAGTCAATCACACTTCTGTGAAATCAAACTGTCCACTTAGGAAGCAACACTGAGTGATAATCAATTTCACATGCTGTTGGGCAAATGGAATAGACAACAGGTGGAAATTATAGGCAATTAGCAAGACACCCCCAATAAAGGAGTGGTTCTGCAGGTGGTGACCACAGACCACTTCTCAGTTCCTATGCTTCCTGGCTGATGTTTTGGTCACTTTTGAATGCTGGCGGTGCTTTCATTCTAGTGGTAGCATGAGATGGAGTCTACAACCCACACAAGTGGCTCAGGTAGTGCAGCTCATCCAGGATGGCACATCAATGGCTGTGGCAAGAAGGTTTGCTGTGTCTGTCAGCGTAGTGTCCAGAGCATGGAGGCGCTACCAGGAGACAGGCCAGTACATCAGGAGATGTGGAGGAGGCCGTAGGAGGGCAACAACCCAGCAGCAGGACCGCTACCTCCGCCTTTGTGCAAGGAAGAAAAGGAGGAGCATTGCCGAGGCCCTGCAAAATGACCTCCAGCAGGCCACAAATGTACATGTGTCTGCTCAAACGATCAGAAACAGACTCCATGAGGGTGGTATGAGGGCCGCAGTCCACAGGTGGGGGTTGTGCCTACAGCCCAACACCGTGCAGGACGTTTGGAATTTACCAGAGAACACCAAGATTGGCAAATTCGCCACTGGTGCCCTGAGCTCTTCACAGATGAAAGTAGGTTCACACTTAGCACATGTGACAGATGTGACAGAGTCTGGAGACACCGTGGAGAACGTTCTGCTGCCTGCAACATCCTCCAGCATGACCGGTTTGGCACAGGGTCAGTAATGGTGTGGGGTGGCATTTCTTTAGGGGGCCACACAGCCCTCCATGTGCTCGCCAGAGGTAGGACTCGCCCGCCTGTTCCCCAGACTTGAATCCAATTGAGCACATCTGGGACATCATGTCTCGCTCCATCCACCAACGTCACGTTGCACCACAGACTGTCCAGTAGTTGGCAGATGCTTTAGTCCAGGTCTGGGAGGAGATCCCTCAGGAGACCATCCGCCACCTCATCAGGAGCATGCACAGGTGTTGTAGGGAGGTCATACAGGCATGTGGAGGCCACACACACTACTGAGCCTCATTTTGACTTGTTTTAAGGACATTACATCAAAGTTGGATCAGCCTGTAGTGGGTTTTTCCACTTTAATTTTGAGTGTGACTCCAAATCCAGACCTCCATGGGTTGAAAAATTTGATATCCATTTTTTTATTTTTGTGTGATTTTGTTGTCAGCACATTCAACTATGTAAAGAACAAAGTATTTCAGAAGAATATTTAATTCATTCAGATCTAGGATGTGTTATTTTTTTGAGCAGTGTATAAACCACAAAGAGAGAAAGCATGAACCAATAGTGTAGTACATTTGGATATCTTGTTAGAAAGATGGTTGAGTAAAATTTGAACTTACACTTTGAGAGAGCTTAAATCCAGCTCATTCTTGAACACATATATCCACAGACGGGGATCATTCTGCCCAGTCTTTCACGTAGGAGTTGGATTTAAGCTCCCCAAACTGTGAGTGCAAATTTTACTTATCTATCTTTCTATCAAGATATCTGAATGTACTGAACTATTGGAAACTGCTATCTCTCCTTTGTGATTTATATATATTTTAAGTACATTCCAGGTGCTACACCTACCTGTTTGTTGTGTTAGACAATATCTCTAACAGTGAGAGTTAGCTTGGGGGGCATGTACAATCATAGAAACATAGAATATGATGGCAGATAAGAACCATTCGGCTCATCTAGTCTGCCCAATTTTCTACATACTTTCATTAGTCCCTGGCCTTATTTTATAGCTGGGAGAGCCTCATACCTATCCCACGCATGCTTAAACTCCTTTACTGTGTTAACCTCTACCACTTCAGCTGGAAGGCTATTCCATGCATCTACTACCCTCTCAGTAAAGTAATACTTCCTGATATTATTTTTAAACCTTTGCCCCTCTAATTTAAGACTATGTCCTCTTGTTCTGGTAGTTTTTCTTCTTTTAAATATAGTCTCCTCCTTTACTGTGTTGATGCCTTTATGTATTTAAATGTTTCTATCATATCCCCCTGTCTCGTCTTTCCTCCAAGCTATACATGTTAAGTACCTTTAACCTTTCCTTGTAAGTTTAAGCACTAGAATTTGTACAATTTTTTATATATGTTTGTGATACACTTTATGCACTTAATTATTATTATTATTTTTTTATAAGTCTTTATTTGTAATTTTAAATATTTACAGAGTTGGAGAAATAAAGTGAAGTTACAATGTTTACATTACATTGGTTCAAAAACAGTCAATAAAGGAGTTGAACTGACATGTCACAGAGGTTGTCACCAAAAGCATTTAATATAAAGTGTAAAGAGTCGCACGCAAAGCAATTTTTGCCTACGTCTCTGTGGTCTACCATTACAAAAGAAAATGAAAAACAGGAAAGAAAAACATTTCCTCAGTCTTTGTACATTAAGGAACATATGGATGTAGAGGGATGGGAGGAGGGAGAGTTGTGGTGGAGGTCTCTGCGATATAGGCGGGGGTAGGTTCTTTCATTGTTCATCATTGGTGGAGTTGTGCGTATTGTCCAATGGACCTCGTCTTGGATGGTTACGGTCCATCGCGGAGTGGGTGTAGTGGGTGATAAGTGGGGTGTTTGACCTGCGTCCTGGTTGTGCTGCGATATGCAAGCAGGGATTCCGTTTATTTTGTGCTCTGGGTGAGTTGGTGTGTAGTTTTGATAGGAGTCATATCCATGGGTTAAGTGGGATGTCAGAGTGTAGGATCTTTAATACTAGTGAGGAGACCTGTTGCCACAGTTGGATAATTCAAGTGCATTCCCACCATAAGTGGAGATATGTTCCTTTGTGCCCTCATCCTTTCCAGCATAAGTCTGTGTCTGACCTGCCAATCTGTTTCAGTTTGAGTGGGGCAAGGTCCCATCTCATTAGCATTTTAAAGGCTTGTTCCTTATGGTTAACACATGTGGAAATTGTGGCTGTCACTTCCCATATGTCGACCCAATCGGACGGGTTTGCACATTATTTTTAAAGGCACAGCTCACCTTTTTTTTGGAAATGGATCTATGTAAGATACATTGTTCTTGTTCTAAATTATACTTAAGTTATATAAATTGTTATTACTATGTCACCAACAATTTCTCAGACCAGCCTCATCCCCCGCACTCACGCACCCCCCCCCCCCCCCACTCACACAACCCCACTCACAAGTTAAAGTATCCCTCTTTGTCCATATGATATGCTTGGAGGTGTGGAGGTCTGTGTGTCCTATTCTATATCAACCCTTCTTCACGGTTCTCTTGTAGGAGTAGAAAAACCCACCAGAACCACTAAGAAAGTCAAGCCTCCATCTTATATCTTTGATTTCAGGCACATATGTTGGGCTAGGCTGGCAAAGTTTTGGTTGATTGGAGCAGATTCAAAGAGATGTCTAGAAAGCATTAATGGCATAGTAAAAAGATATTTATATCAATGAAATCTGTCATGACTCATTTCACCCTCTGCTCCCATGCCATCATGTCCTCAGAGTGGTGGGTGTTATGCTTTTGTAGAATTAACCTCCATTTATATACTTCCTATACATCCTATACTCCATAGCCAGCATTAGCAGCACCAGCTAGGGAGTTACCATAGGAACAACAGGGTGCACATGGTGGTTGCTATGCTTGGGATGCTTTGGGTGGTCTCTTCTGCTTTTCCTTACTAATTAATTATTCACCATAATTTATTGACAGGTCGGTGAAAGACCTATAATATTTTTTTCTCCTAATCTATAGATTAGATAGCAAATGTTCTAGCACAATGTATAGAGAGAATTTTACACTCTTATAAATAGAGCATTACTTACAAACAGCATGACAGGAGCCCTTTAATACTTTAACTAATCCTCAATCTGTAGAAATGTACTCAGATGTCCCCTTACAGCAATATATGTACTATGCTGTGACGCTGTTCACATAACACGAGAAATTCTAAACATTCTGCTGTGTTATAAAACTGTGCATATCGTGGCCACGGGCAAACAGAGGCCACGTAAGTTATTTAGTCCCTACATGCATATGTTGGGAGTTGTATACGTGTAAATATGTATAGTATATAATTGATAATGTGCAATGTTTGTAATGGGAGCTTTATAGGTGTGATAGGATCACATATATCTGATAGGGTTACATTTGTGCCACAAGAGTTGCAATGAGGCTGCATGCATACTTTACATCAGATATTAACAGGTGTTTCTTATCTGAAAATCAATAGAGCCTAAGTTTTTTTTCTCTCAGAATAGACAGGAGCATCGATTGGTTCATCACAAGAACCTTTATAAAATTTCTAAAAGGTTACACCACTCCAAAGACCTGTAATTTTTTTGTAATTGTCCTATTTATAGTTAAATCCCCCCCTCTCATAATATTGTAAAGCGCTACGGAATCAGTTGGTGCTATAAATGGCAATAATAATAATAATAATAATAATAATAATAAAGAGTTGTAAAAAAAAAAAAAAGAACATTGAGATATATTTTTTGCCTTCATCTATTTATTATATATTATGCAGTTCATTGAACTATGAGACGACCTCTTATGTCCAGCATGGAGTTGATTGCCAGCATAGCACTTACATTTATAGTCATTTGTTGCTTTTATATTAGCAGCGTATGTGCACTATAACCATTATTCACAGTCAATCATTGTATGTGGTATTCATATGCTATTAGCAGTATCACCACTGCTATCTTTATACTGGCAACCTAGGCATTTTGGACTAGGAACTATATATATTGTTACCATCCAATTATTACTTGTATCCTACATATGTAATACATAGGATTCATACGCTCTATATCCTATGTTGCTTTATTAATTAGAATCAACTCTATACTCCCCCGATATCATTAGGTACTATCAGATACAGCTTCCTTGTTAGCACAGATGTGTGCTTTTGCTTATTATTTACATATCTTGTGACTTCAGAGTTTCTTATATTGAGCTATTGTGCTCCGCATTTATTTTATTAACTTTAGGTTTTCACTATTATTTTAGTGTGTAGCACTTTGGGTGATTGCTATTTTTTGCAATGTTTATATTTTATGAATAAATTATTTTTTGTTTTCTCTTTTGTTCTAGTTTCTCGATTGTATCCTTGAATATTCTGTTTTTGCAAGTATGCATCTAGTAGCTGTTTGAACATCTGTATGGACTCTGATAAAACCACTTCTTCAGGCAGATAATTCAACATCCTGATTGTTCTTACAGTAAAAAAACCTTTCCTTTGCCTTAGACGAAATCGTCTTTCTTCTAGTCTAAACGCATGACCTCGTGTCCTATGTAAAGTCCGGTTTGTGAATAGATTTCCACACAATGGTTTGTATTGGCCTCGAATATATTTGTATAATGTTAACATATCCCCTCTCAGGCGACGTTTTTCTAAACTAAATAGGCATATAATAAAATTGAAACATTCAACAATGTAAATATTCAAAAAGAGATATAATGCAGTTATCATTGTACTTAGCACAAAGAAATTATATATTACCTTAAAGCCACTTAACAGCGCATGGAATTTTTTTTCTATTCTAACTACTTTCCAATTTATTCATTTTATCAGTATATTGAATCTTCTTTCTTTCAATGACTGATACTGTTTATGATACACATCCTGTGCATACTTTTTATTATATTTGCACAAGTTGATGTGATCAAAAGGTAGTGCACCTGAAAGGATTATGTTCAGAAGGAAGGAAAACTGCCCGGGGCACAATTACACTGTTGTACAGGCTGTATCAAGGGTGGAGGAGATGACAATGCACATTGAAATGTGAATTAGACAGAACCTCTACATTGTGCAATACGTGGGTGCGTGATATGGAAATTTAGAGGATGTGTGTCTGGGTGAGTTTTAAATTGGAAAGAATAAAAAAAGACAACATAAGATCTGGAAAATAATTAATAATGGGTGACTTGGAAGATTTTACCATAATGCACTAATAATAAACTATCCCAAGTCTGGGAGTAATAAAGTGTAAGGGGTCCTACATCTCAAATAATAATTTGATTTGATTTGGTTAAGTGATTCCTTCAGATCTTGGACATTTTACAATCTGAGCATTACTCAAGATTTTGGGATAATTTGAGATTATTTTACACTTTTAGGTATCCTTCTATTGATCTTTACCCAAAGCCTACATACCGATTATTTTTGGTTTATTTATTTTTCTTCTTACTTCTTTACAATAGCCTTTTTTTATGGATTGCAATAGAAATAAAGTTATTTTATTTCCCCTATCAGTTATGCAGTGACATTTTATTAGAATTATTGATTACCTTTCCATTATTAAGGGTTAAGTCCTGATCAAGCCTTTCAGCGCATATGGCAAGATTTATATTATTTATTATATATTTTTTTGTATATGAGAATAAACAATGTGTAAATACAAAATGTTAAATAAAAAATAACCATGAGGTAGCAGACTATAGACGGATGTAAAAGTGTGAAGAAATGATATATTATTGCAGGGGAAAGTCCGTCATTTGCAGATAAATGCTATAAGCTGTAGGAGAACACTTCATTCAGTCAATTGATGTCACAAACGTGAAAGGTCAGGGGATAAGAGAGTTGTAATTCTCAAAAACACTAAGCCGATACTTAAGTTCAAAAGATTCTTTGTTTGCCAACAAGATAGATGAGATAAAGAAAACCAGATCACCTATCTATAAGCTTTCAGAAAGCCTCATGGCTAGTGGCAGCAATAGGAGTGGAAACCAGTAAAGCTGATATTAAACAACTGATTAGAGAGAGATAAGGAAAAAAAGTGATAGATGTATGAACTGTGGAGTAGGATGGAAGACACCTTTCTGTGGCTACCTACCAAAGTAAACCTTTAGTTGATAGCTTTCTGAGCTATTTTACTGACCCAGATTACCAGGAAAGAATTCTTCACCCTTCACTCCACTCTCTATCAACTGCCTTTCCTACCATTCAGGCCTTCTTCCTGGCTACCGAATAGGAGGTGTCCCTTTCTTCTCGACACACCACTATTCTGCTTGATCCCATCTCCACCCACCTTATCGGATCTCTCTCCCCCTGTCTAGTGCCATCCTTAACACATATCTTCAACTGCTGTTTTCCTTCGGGTATTGTCCCTTCTCCACTTAAACATGGTACTGTCATACCTGTACTTAAAAAGCCATCTCATCTCATATCCCCACTCCCTTTCTCCACAAAGCTTCTGGAATAACTTGTCTTTCTCAACTCCAGTCTTCTGAGACCACTCTGATCAAATTAACTAACAATCTAATCTCAGTTAAATCCAATGGCCCCTACTCTATACTAATTCTTGATTTCTCGGCTGCATTTGAGTCTGTTGATCAAGTCCTCCTCCTGTCACTGCTAACAAAGCTCACCGCTCAATCCTTACATTGACTTCCAGTACCCTATAGGAGTTAATTCAAAATACTAACCCTTTCCAATAAAGCTCTAAACAACTCTACCTCCCACTATATATAATACTAATTCATTCATACACTCATTCGCGGTACCCTTACTGCTAATTCACTCTTGCAGGACTTCTCAGTGGCTACTCCTCTACTTTTTAACAACTTGCTTACTTCCTTTAGACTCTCCCCTAGTCTTCAGTCAATTCAGAAGTCCCTTAAAAATCTTTTCTTCAGAATAGCCTATGGTATCCCATAGTTTTACACACCTATTGCTCACTCTCTCATAAATGACCACACTCCACTATCACATTTCAATTGTGCTACTTCTCACCCCGTTGCTTGATTTCTATCACCTACATAGCCCTTCCTATTGTGTTTTATTCCCCACCTCTTCTAGAGTGCAAGGGTTTTCGAGCAGGGCTGGTCTTCATCAACCTATTGCTCCTGTAACATTTTGTAATTGTCTTATCTATTGTTAAATTTCCCCCTTGATAATATTCTAAAGCACTGCAGAATATGTTGGCGCTATATAAATTCCGATAATAATAAAAATGATAAAACAATTTATATGTGCGCGTTTTAAACTTGTAGTAAAAAGAACTTCAATATTGAATAAGAAGATGCTTAGAGGACAGCAGTTCCACCTGTATGGATGCCTGATCCAACTTGATTTCCAAGACACTTGCCTATTGTACATACTAGTTAGCCAAATGTTAAAAAAAAAAGCTTTCTATCATATTATTATTATTGGCATTTATATAACATATAAATTGCACATTGCACTTTTTTAAAGGTATATCACTTTCTGCACTTACTCTCAAAAAATGAATGCAATAAGGAAAATTTGCACTTTAAATTTTAGCGCACTTATTTTATTTGTTTGGATTGTGATTTGGGTAGAAGCGCCACTTTGTCACTTGTATATTGGATTTATATATATATATATATATATAAATATATATATATATATATATATATATATATATATATATATATATATATAATCAACAATACACAAGATCCAGCGCACTCTCCTATCTACTAAACAGCAACTTCAATGTTGACAGATTTTATTCGTTTTTAAGAGTTTTTTTAAAAACACCTAATCTAGGCAAAAAATAATAATGGGGATTTAGTTACATTATATGATCATACATTGCATAAGCCTGCCACAACGTCAATGTACCCCATCTTTGGCAGGTCCTACTCTCACAGTCTAATATCTGCTCTTATGAGATTAACCCACTTACTTGGGAAAAAATTCCATCTGAGGCTCTCTGCAGTACAAGGCTAAATAGGGACCTGAGATAAGGGAGGGGTGCAAAACCAAGGAGTTGGCTAGACTCCCAAATATATATATATATATGAAACATGGGGGGGGGGGTTGCACTCACCTGAACATGCTTAAATGGGGTGCTGCTGGAGGCCATATTATACAATAAACAATACACAAGATCCAGCGCACTCTCCTATCTACTAAACAGCAACTTCAATATATATATATATATATATATATATATATATATATATAAAAACATGTGGGGAAATATGATGCAGAGAGGGGCTGGGGAAAAGGCAAAAGAGACAGACAGGGGCTTGGGTGGGAGACAACCAGAGGGGCTGGGGACACACAAAGAGACACAGAGAGGCTGGGGAAGGGACAAAAGAGACAGAATGGGGCTTAGGAGAGAGAAACCTAGAGGGCTGGGGGACACAAAGAGAGGTTGGGGAAGGGGCAAAAGAGACAGATAGAGGTTTTAACTAAACCATTAGATATTAGTCACATAGACTAATTCTCCAGTAGATTTAGTCGACATGACTAATATCTAATGGGTTAACACTAACACTAGACTAAAACTAAAACTAAAACAATCCAGATTACTAAAGTACAACTAAAACTAAAATGTATTTTTAGTCAAAATATGATGACTAAAATTAAATTGAAATTTGCTGTCAAAATTAACACAGCTGATTATCTATTATTTTAAATCTGCATCCACCAGACTGATAAAAAAGACACAGAATAACAGCACATAGATCTCCCGAGCTGTGTTGTGCCACACTTTTTTTTGTTGCCCAGGCATCACTTTTTAAATTGATTGTTATGTTGTTTTGGTAATCAAAAAAGTGATACATCTAGGTCGAGGACGGGTTAACTGTCGGACAAACATAAAATAAGTCATTGCAGAACAAATGTTTTTCTTTCAGGTGTGATCACACTCCCTGCATTAACTTTCACTCTAACCTTTCAAATCAATGTGAGGAATGTGCAGTTCATCACCTCGGTCTTCATGACATACCAATAGTTAAATTACACTTACAGCAAAAAAAGATAAAATGTAATTCTAAGTGTTCAGTTAACTTGCTTGTATTGGATGGGAAAATACAATTAGATGGCTTATTCAATAATAAAGCAATGGCAGGTGACATCATCCTTTGTATGAAATTTCCCCTAATAGTTATCCTTCTTGGATTACACAAGAGCATTTTCTATTCCTGTTAATTACTTTAAACTGTGGAAAAATGTGTGCTCTGTCATATTGCAGGACAAATTTTCCACTTTTTATATAGTGCTGACATTTGGAATATTTAACAAGTAAGTAACAGACAAAAATAATGTTAAAAAAAAAAGAAGTGAAAAAGGATTGGCTCAAATGATCGTATAATCTAAAATTTAAAGCTTGCAAACTTCCATATCTAAGAGCACAGTTGAAGAATGAGAGATTATGCATTAAACATCAAACAGTAGTAAATTGAAAAACAAATTGCAATTTTTTTGCAATAAGTGCTTATTTTAAAATATTCTCCAAGAAGCCCAGTGGTCTATATTCACAGCTTGATTATTAGCTTCAATTTTTTTAAATTTAATTTCCAATTCCCTACAATTTGATGTTTAGTGAATAAATTCCAGATCTGGTTGAAACAAAGAAACTTAGATTTTGGAAACAGGTAAAACCTAAAATGGCCCATCAGGTTTGGCATCTCATAACGAATGACTCCACACACCATAACCACTACAGTGAACTGAATTGATTGACTATTTACCTGGAATTCATGAGAAGGGATAACTCCTCACCTCTCTGCACCCTCTGCTAATTCCCTCAGATAATAGGCTGGAAAGGTGCTGGTAGCTGGCTGACTCCAGGTAAGAAGTCAAACCATTCTGAAATCATTTGACTACTTGCACTGGAAGCACTTTTGCACCCTGGTACCATAAGCACTACAGCACTGTGTAGTGGTTATGGTGCTTGAAGTGATCTATTAAACCCTTATGAGTATTTTCTTTCTAACTTTAGAGAATGTCATATCGTGCTAAATAAATTCTTTACATTAAAGAAAATGCACCATCTTATTGTTTATTAAATCCCTTGAGATACTTGCAATGTATTACCATGTCACACCTATCACTAAGCTCCAAGTTATTTATACATTCAGTGTGATCTTCTTTCTGCTTTTTTACTTTGCTTAACGAAATGCCTTTCAACATAGAAACCAATGGGTCCTGTGTTTCTTCCATTGTTAGTACATCTAAAGTATACTTAAAGGGTACTTGAAATGATAGGTGCAACTTATGCTCTTTTTAGAGAGCACGCAATTCTGTCTATCCATTGTGCTAGCAGATTTGCTAGTAAATTTATAGATAGGGAGAAAAATCTAATGTAAAATAGGTCTTTCTCCCACCTGTCAATCCATTCTTCAACATAGAAGAATTGAGTGAGAAATAGAGCAGAAGAGATCTCCCATAGGTGGTCATTCTGCTCTTGACATGTGGTAACTCTCTAGTCAGTGCTGTTAGTGCTGGCCAGGGAATATATGACCTGAGTGAATTTCATCACTCTGTTCAGATGCCAGCATGCTCTCAAAGAAGCCAGCTTCTCAGTGTCACAAAAGAGGTTTGTCCTAATCAGGGACTCAAGCAGTAGGGCACGGGCAGACCAGAGGTAGGTGTTATACCTCACAGTCCTACACTGGTCACATAATGTATCTCTGTGATATATAATTTATTCAATTAATTTGTAGGGGAATTTGTGTCAAAGTCAACCTTCATGACAGGTTTGACTTAATTCTTATGTTTTCCTGCCTGTCATATTTTGTTTCTTGATAATTAAAATAAATAAATTCTTACTTAAATCATTACTTATATGTATACAAATAACCCTACACTAAAAACAATATATAACAATTTTATATAACAGATACTTATCTTAAAAGTGAAAATCAGGTTCCTACAGATCACTTCCCAGGTTGTGATCTCTTACAATATGATAGAGAACAAGTGGGATACACCTGATGTACCTAATAAAATAAAAATAAATTCAACATAGTGTGATATCACGCAGTATAACGTTGCACTCACAAATGTATGTAAATTCACCCATTTCTCAAGGTGCTTCCCTGGAAGTTGAAGGGGGGGGGGCTATACCATCCTGGAGGTCACACTTTAAATCAGGTACTAAATTGTATTAAAATAATATAAAAATGGGAGGTCCTACGCATTTCGTTACTAATATATGAACTTTCTCAGTGACCACAAATTAATAAAAGATAATTACGGTATGCAATTATCCAGTATACAGACGGATATCTCCCCCCCCCATCACTTAAATCGGCTAGTCCCAGGTGGTTCAATGGTGATGTGGTGGGCATTCTTGATTTATTCTTCCCTGATTGGTCCTTCGATAAAGGTATGTACCTGTCCTAGATTCTGTAATCGTATCTCCCCATTCTTCCAGCTGTAGTTGGTTTATTCTCCGAATTTCCGCAGGCATGCGTTTCAGGGCGCACTTCCACGCTTTCCAATACTGACCAACCTTACATCCGTGTAACATGGTGGTGCGTTCCAGTGTAGTTTGTATGGGCGAACATCAGGGGGTGATTGTTTTCATATTTCATTCCTATCACATCCACACTGGAACGCACCGCCATGTTACACGGACCCCTTATTTGATAGCAGCTTCACAAGTCTTGCATCCATTGAACTTATGAGTTTTTGGACAGTTTCTGCTTGAATTTGTTTGCAAGATGTCAGAATAGCCTCCCAGAGCTGCTGTTTGGATGTACACTGCCTCCCACCCTCATAGATCTTTTGCTTGAGGATGCTCCAAAGGTTCTCAATAGGATTGAGGTCAGGGGAGGATGGAGGCCACACCATGACTTTCTCTCTTTTTATCCCCATAGCAGATATTGATGCAGATGTATTCTTTGCAGCATGAGATGGTGCATTGTCATGCATGAGGATGATTTTATTACGGAAAGCATAGTTCTTCCTTCTGTACCAGGGAAAAAGGTGGTCAGTCAGAAACTCCATATACTTTGCAGAGGTCATCTTTACACCTTCCGGGACCCTAAAGGGGCCAACCAGGTCTCTTCTCATGATTCCAGCCCAAAACATGACTCCACCACTGCCTTGCTGACATCGCAGCCTTGTTGGAACAGGGTGGCCGTCCACCAACCATCCACTACTCCATCCATCTGGACCATCCAGGGTTGCACGGCACTCATCAGTGAACAGGACTGTTTGAAAATTAGTCTTCATGTATTTTTCTGCCCAATGCAGCCGTTTCTGCTTGTGAGCATTAGTTAGTGGTGGCCGAATAGAAGCTTTATGCATAGTTGCAAGACTCTGGAGGACTCTACACCTTGATGTCCGTGGGACTCCAGAGGCACCAGCAGCTTCAAATATCTGTTTGCTGCTATGTAATCATATTTTAGCAGCTGCTCTCTTGATCTGATGCATGGATCTGGCAGACATCTTCCTCAATGTGCCTTTATCTGCACGAACCCGTCTGTGCTCTGAATCAGCCCCAAATCTCTTAATAGTGTGATGATCACGCTTAAGTTTTCATGAAATATCTAATGTTTTCATACCTCGTCCAAGGCATTGAACTATTTCACTCTTTT
This sequence comes from Pelobates fuscus, assembly GCF_036172605.1. Classification (NCBI taxonomy): domain Eukaryota; kingdom Metazoa; phylum Chordata; class Amphibia; order Anura; family Pelobatidae; genus Pelobates; species Pelobates fuscus. The sequence continues at coordinate 37,947,214 of NC_086327.1, read as the reverse complement.
CGGCAGCAGAGAGATCCTTTTTCTTCCCCATATTGCATGAAAATGGTGCTCTGCTTAATAACGTGGAACACCCTCCTTTAGTAGTTTTTCCTTAAATTGGGCTCACCTGGCAATCTAATTATCACAGGTGTTCGATATTGTTTTCAGTGATTAAAAGAGCCCTGAGACATAATGCCACCCATGAGTTAAACTGAAAATGTTTATATTTAATCTTTGTGACACTTAAATAGAATTTGCATAATAATTTGGAACAGGATTTATATATATACATATAAAGAACTAAATTGTATAGATAAATATATATGAGGAACACATCTGCAACAAACAGAGACTAATTTTTTTATAAATTAAATGTTTTAATATCAATGAGGACAAAAATAATCATAGTAAAAATAAAATGTATAAATGTATACACATCTAAAAATAAAGAATAATAAACAATAAATAATAAATGAAAAATAAAAAAAATTGTAGTAGATGAATAAAAGACATAAAAGAAACATTCAAAAGAATACTATATCTATATCTATCTATATATATATATATCTATATATATATATATATATATATATATATATATATTATATATTTCCAGGCCATGGCCATGGCAGAATTCCTCCAGGGTTAGGCTCCTCCCCTCCCAGGACAGGACAAAATTGTAGCCAATAAAAGGCCACATGACCATAATTCTCCAGTTCTTTTCCTGTCCACACTCCCTCTCCCCTCTACTCAAAGCTTTTGCTTGCCCCAAAAGGCAAGAATGCATGGAGGCCAATCCTGGATTTGTCCATCCTCAATAACTTTCTATGTGCCAGATGATTTAGGATGGAATCATTAGCCTCCATCATCCAGGCAGCATCTCCAGGCGATTGGTTAAATTCCATTCCATCTCAAGGATGCCTATTTCCACATCCCAATCACCGGTGTACATCAGAGGTTCCTGAGGTTCTGTCTGAACAACAAACACTGGCAGTTCAGGGCCCTTCCATTTGGCCTCAGCTTAGCATCCAGGGTGTTCTCCAAAGTCCTAGTTTCCCTGATTGCATAAATCAGGAAGAAGGGTATCTTAATTTTTCACTACTTGGACGACATCCTAATACTGGCAAAGAATTACCCATTCTTGATTGCGCATCGAGACATCGCCAGATCAATCTTGGTGAACCATGGTTGGGTTCTGAATTTCCAGAAGAGTGAACTCCAGCCCAGTCAACAGATGATCTATCTGGGAGCCTGGTTCAATACAAATCTAGGGTTTGTCCTTCTATCAGAAGACAGAAGATATTGGCTGAGAGAGAAGTTGAGGACAATACTTCGTCTTTGCAAGATCACTGCAAGAGCTTGCATGAACATCCTAGGGTCCCTTTCATCTACTATAGGCCTTAACTGATGGGCTCAATGGCATATCCGGATCCCTAAAATATCCTTCCTGACCCAGTACAAGTATCTGGATTTGAACCAGCCCATTCATCTCAGATCCAAAGTAAAGGAAGCTCTCAGATGGTGGCCTGGCCAAAGGTTTTCCCCTGAAATATATACCTTGGATGGTAGTCACCATAGAAGCATGCCAAACAGGATGGGGCGCCCATCTGAACCAGATATACCTTCAAGGGAAATGGCCTGTATCCCTCCGATGAGCATCTTCCAACTACCTGGAACTGAGGGCGGTTTTCGAGGCCTTGCATCACCTAAAGTCAAGAATTCGACATTCACATTGGGTGAAACTACAGGTGGACAACACTGCAGTGGTGGCATACTTGAACCACCAAGGAGGTACTCATAGTCCAAGGATGATGAGTATCATGGTTTCTCTCATGAAATGGGCACAAAAAACACCTTCTGGGGATATATTTGCAATTTATCTTCCAGGTTCCATGAACATCAAGGCAGATTTCCTGAGCAGACACAAAATTTTGCCAGGAGAATGGTGTCTAGCAAAATGGACCTTTCAGTAGTTAGTCTACAGATGGGGTCTTCCAGAGATCCACATGATGGCCAACTTCTAGAGCAGGCAGGTTCAGAGGTTCTTCTCCACAGGAACATCATCCCCTAGCGGAAGGTTGGGATGCCCTCAGCTGTTCATGGATTTCTGGACAGGGTATGTGTTTCCCCAAATTTTCACCCTCCTAAGAAGAATTCAAAGGGATTACAGTTCTCCTGTATTGGCCACGGAGACCCTGGTTCCCACCGTTGTTGAGCCTTTCTATGGAGAGCCCACTTTATCTGCCTGTGAGAGAGGACCTGCTGTCTCAGGGTCCTCTGTTCCATCCTGCTCATCAAACCCTCCAACTGATGGAATGGAGACTGAAAGGAGGCGATTACAAGAGAAAGGGTTCTCAGATGTGGTAATTTTAACTATGCTTCAGGCAAGGAAACTGAATACTTCGGCTGCCTATTACCATATTTGGGACATCTTCTCTGACATGGCATCTAACAAAAAGTATTTTCCCAGGGTCCTTCTCTGCTATGGATTTCCTGTGGTTTCTGCAAGACGGCCTGGACAAGGGTCTCAGCCTGAACACTCTAAAGGTCCATATTTCAGACCTTTCAGTTTTATCTGGTGTGAGATGGGCACTAGACTCTGATGTGACTCATTTTATGATGGCTGTCATGCAGATCAGACCTCCTATCAGGTCCATTTCTCCTCCTTGGGACTTGCCACTTGTCCTGTCAGCCTTACAGGGCTCCCCATTTGAACCCATAACAGAGATTCCAGTTATGTTCCTTACTCTTAAAACATCTCTTCTGGTCACCTTGACTTCAGGTAGAAGAGTCTCAGAATTGGCAGCACTCTCATCAGACGAACCTTTCATCTCATTCCAACAGGATAAGGTGATTCTGAGAACAGTTCCAGAGTTCAGGCCTGAAGTAGTTTTATCATTTCATATGAAACAAGAGATCATCTTGCCTGCTTTCTTCCCATCTCCTTCTTCTGAGGAGGAACAATTGTCTCACACCCTGGATGTGGTTCGCTGTTTATCGTTCTACCTCGAAAGAACTGACAGCTGGAGGAGATCCTCTAGGCTTTTTATCCTCCCTCGAGGGCATGATAAGGGCCTGCAAGCATCTTCTAAGATCTAGGTGTCTGGTCTCGGCCATTACTACAGCTTACAAGGCTAAATGAGTTTTGGTTCCTCAAGGTCTGAAAGCCCATTCAACCCGAGCTCTTTCCACTTCCCGGGCAGCTGTTGCACAAGTGTCTTCTGATCAGATCTGCAGAGCAAGGACATGGTCGTCTCAGAATACCTTTTTCCAACCTTATCGACTGTATATGAGATCCTCTACAGAGGCTCAATTTGGTTCTGCCGTCTTATCGGCTTCTTGAACTTATGTTGTCACTTAATAAATTTCAGCATCATATTGTGTTCTGTATCTCCCCCCCCCCCTCCCCCCTCTAGAGTTTTATAGCTTGGGCCAGTGCCCTGGAGTAGTGCTGCCATGTCCATGGTCGGGAAAATGGAAAATTGTTTCATACTTACCGATATTTTGGCGGCACTAGGTACCCTCCCTGGTTGTTGGGTTGTTACGAACTGGGGAATTATGGTCATGTGGCCTTTTATGGGCTAAAATGTAGTCCTGTCCAATGGGAGTGAGGGGAGGAGCTAACCCTGGAGCAGTGCTGCTATGGCCCATTACTGGGAAAGGAAAATCTTGTAAGTATTAAACAATTTTCCATTACATATATATATATATATATATATATATATATATATATATACAGTAAGAAGTGTAATGGCACTCACCCTTGCTGGTAATTTAAAGTTGAATATTATGCCCGACCTTGAGGAAGACCCGAATGGGTCAAAACGTCGGTCAACTTATTGTATACCCTTTGATGGAATAAATACTTTGTTTATTACTTGAAAGACCCAAGAGTGCCACCTTTGTCTACTTACTCTCTCTCTCTCTCTCTCTCTCTCTCTCTCTCTCTATATATATATATATATATATATATATATATTTATATTGATATCTCCTTGCTCTATTTAAACAGCCACTCTATGATTAAAAATATCTTCTAAAAAAAAGTCCTTTGGACAAAATGTTGAGTACTATTTGCTTTCTTGCGTAATGATTTGTAAAGCATAAGCACCTTTTCATGATTTCTAATACAGGTTTCTTGTATGTCACATAGGCCATAAATGTGTGATACAGTCCATAAAGAAGCCAGATTAACTATTTTATTTTAATAGTACATACACAAGTGATTTCCAGGGGATTTTTGTTTTTGAATATTGACATTTTATTTGCTTTTTCTTAAATACAATGATAAAGAAAAAACATTAATCAACAATAGCGTACTAGAATAGTATACCACTGGGAGTCGTCATTTACATAATGAATGACACACAGTTAGCCTTGTGCATTCAATTTCAAGTAAATTCAGATTTATCCGAGTTTTGGGCGGGTTGTCTGAATTCTGTAACCTTTGCAATATTAGTTCTGGCTGCAATTAAAATTTCAAGAATTAACTATTACTGTTTGTCTATAGGGTAAGTTTGGTAACATATAAAAGAAAACACAGCTGGGTAAAGGCTACTGAGTGCCAGCAATGTCTAAAATATGGGACAGGATATATGTCCAACATAACACAATAGTGGACATTTCAAGAAAAACATGAAGCATGGCTCTCAATTCCAGTAGAGATGTCAAGCAAATCAGTACATGCTTGCTAGTCTTGCAGGGGCTAGATATCAAAGAAACATTTACCTGCTAGCTAGTGTGATAGCCATCCAGTCTGAGATGCCAGTTATTTTTGTTATTTGTATATACATTAAGGTAGTAGTTCCCAACTGCTGCAATCCTGAGACTGAATATGTCTGCCAAAATTCTCTTGAGCTGGAACAAAGCGCTGCTTAGTGAATATAGCTCATTCTCCTAGTAAATGACACACACAGTTCTGGGAGTAGGACTGTTTTTATTGAGCCAAACTCGGCCTTTTATGCACAGACCTCAGCATGGGGTCTCCATTGTCTTTACACAGTGCCCACCCAGGTATCTCTGTGTCCAGGAGATAATTGAGTTACTGACCAGTAATCTAATTATTTCCCAAGTACAGAGGGTCAAGCATAAAAAATAAAACCTAAAAACACCCCAAAACACAGTTTAAACACACAGGAACCCCACATGTCATTCATTCCCAGATAGCTCTTGTCCAAGTGCCTAAGTTGACCAAATAGCACTTGGATCCATAAGGAATAGTCCAATCAGCACCAGAGTAAAGTTTTGACCATCCGCACACGTGGGCAAAGCCCAAAATAGATCCAGAGCAAAAGTGGTCTTGGCCGGTCAAATATCAGGAGTTCCTCTGGTCAAATAAATGGTTTCTCCCTCTGGCTCTTAGGGAGCGATTGTTTCTCAAAAACCATAATACCTTACCTCCAATTAGCGCTCTCCTGGCATGTTGATAAGTGGAGCAAAACAGCAGAACAAATAGACTGTGAACTGTGTGGTCAAGTAGCCAAAATAGTTCCTGGCAATTTGCAGCTAAGTACTGCTGTGAGCATTCGGGAGAACGAAATGGCTGCCGTCTGCCAAGGAGAGTACTTTCGATACTACGTTTGGTAGAAGGAAGGTCCTGAATCAGGGGGAAGACAGTTTGTTCTGGGAAATCAAAGGGAGATACGGGAAACCGAACGGGGATAGGACAGGGTCCGCCACACCAACCTTTTTGGACCCAGGCACACTTCAATGACAGAAACATTTTCAAGAAAAAACTACTATGTTTTGCCTTCACCGGGAAATAGAAAAGCCACATTTTACTGAAACATATCTAGAGGAAAAGGCAACCAGTATAACACATACATCAACCTGTCCTAACTCTATAATGTTTATTTTTCACTTTAGTAATTGCCAGATGGTACTCACATTTCTATTGCTAACAGTTATTAAAAAATTGTATACTTGAAGTATTGCTAACACTTAAAATAATATATACTTGAAGACTTTGAAGACTTTAAGGTTCAACCCATTGGAACCTTAAAGTCAGTTTGTTCGTACCACACTTTTTGGTGGTTTGTGGGGGGTGGGCGGGAGGGGTGTGGCTTCTTTTGTAAAAATTATCCAAAGTAAGAAAACATGATTATATATCTGCTCAATATGCAAATTTTCTATGCAGTGAGCCTCTTTACTGAAATACCAAACATATGCCTTCATTACATTACCACAATAAGGTTTATCAGCAGTTTATCAGTTCCTGATAAGCCTTTTAATGGTTCAGATTGATTTAATTCCCTCCGTTAATGAGAGCCAATAAATATTGCTTCACATAATATAGATTGTTTAAAAAATATTGGAAAGCAATATACTTTTTTTATATATATATATCAGAAAGCAATATTGAATTTGTCAATTCAATGCCATTTATCAAGGAAATAGTGCCAGTGGCTGCTTGCTGTAATAAAAGACTAGTTGCTAGCAACATACACAGAGCACCAAGTAATATTTTCCCATGCCTCCTCTCATGGGTATCATTTGGTATAATTTGGGGGGTTGTAAAAGAAGGTGAGAGTTAATACATTCAATAACTGGGGGAGGACTTAGATTCACCACTGCCTCCACCCATAGTCAGTGGATGGGAGTAATAATTAAAATAAGTGGTGGAACTAAGTGTCCCCCCTAAGCCACCACCAAGAGGTGGAGGCTGTAATTTTAATTAAACCCAAGGGAGACTTAATGTCCCCCTCAGCCCGACCCATTGGTGGTGGGTGGGAGCAATAAGTAATTAAACAAGGATACCTCAATTATTATTATTATTATTATTATTATTATTATTGCCGTTTATATGGCGGCAACAAATTCCATAGCACTTTACAATATTATTTTCCCTCTATTCAACACCCATAGGCCATTGGTGGGGTCTCTAATAAAAATAAATGCAGATTATATTTTGCCTTACAAGTCCTCCTTTATGGCGGTGAAATAAATAAATGGGAGTGACCAAATATCCCACCAATGCCCCCACTCGTGAATGATAGGTGGGGGGTAGAATTTTCTATTGAATGGGTGGTGGACATGTCAAAGAGTTATGTTCAACTTCCCCAAGTGACTAGGGTACCCAACCCCCTACCTATCCCTCCCCCCAAAAAAAATAAAAAATAAAACCACCTTAATAATCTCGAGATGGGTCCAATAATATAATACATTTACATATATATGTATATGTCTTCTTCAAACCCCCTACCTATCCCTCCCCCCAAAAAAAATAAAAAATAAAACCACCTTAATAATCTCGAGATGGGTCCAATAATATAATACATTTACATATATATGTATATGTCTTCTTCAAACTTGTTTTTTTCAGTCCCAAAAAAGGCCAAATGAAAAACCATGACATCCCAGTTTTGACATTTTTTTGAAAGGACCAAAGTACAAAAAAACGACAGAGAAACACCCAGTAAAAGTCAGAGCGCGATGATTGGTTGGCTTGTAAAAGCGCACTGTCAGGCAAGTTTCACTTACCTGAGAAATTCGTAGGAAAATTAGCTGGAGTTAACATTAACTCCCCTCTGGGTTTATTAAAATTATAGTACCCTTGTGTATCAAAGGGGACACTAAGTTTCCGATACTTATTTCAACTATACCTCCTAACCACTGACCACTGAGTTCCACCCATATATTCTAATTATAGCCCTGTTACCTTGGATTAATATTGATATGCACGAAAAAAACAAACACTAACTTAGTCCTTAGTCATACTATCGCAAGTTACAATTGCAGGTGTATGAAGAGGGATCTCAGTTAATAACAGTCCCTTTCTGTGCATTTAAACATTTGGAACATGTATATTGTAAAAGAACCGATTGTTTTACTCTTTTTTTTAGTTTAAATTTTTGTTTTTCTTTGTATTTCTAGTTAGCGACCATTTCTTCCATTCTATTGATACAACAGGTTATATAATGCATAGTTTAAATATCATTGTAGATCTTTTAATACCAGCATTGTATAGGAATTGAGAACGTGGAAACACCCAGAAAATCAACATTAGAGAAGGACAAATCTGAGTTATCACTTCAAGATTTAAGCAAAAAATTTTGTTTAACCCTTTATAAGCGACGCTATTTATAAAGACATTTTCACTTCAATAAACACAAAGCCTGAGCAGTCAGATCTGTTTGATATATTATATATAGGTGTCTTCTCTAAACATATATAAGTTGCCAGGTAGCTCAACTATGCTAACATAATTTTTACAATCCTTACTGCTAGCGAAAACAATGTCAAAAACGATGATTTGCAGGCAAAAATTGGTGACATCACAAAACTATTTACACTAATTAATTTCCTGCACTGCTCTAAGCCAAAGTCATTAGAAGGTGATTAATTTCAATAAAAATAAAAACATCAGATTACACCAGCCAATGACAATTTAGATTTTTTTGTTGTTGAAAAAAAAATAACCATAGTACCTATTTAGTTATCTATATCTATATATCTATATTGTAAAAGTGGGAGCCACAACGGTTCTACTTTAACAAAAAAAAAAGGAGCACATGTTTGCTTGGTTGAGTTTGCAATGCCCAGTGCTGTCCCTTCTACATTCAATTTCAATTTCAGCTGTCATTTATCTTTGTGTTTTTTGGATGATTTTGTTTTCATTTATTTTTCCAAGAATCTTGCCAGTTGCATTTGATAATATTTGTTGTTTATATTTGTGAAATTCCAACCCAGTCAAGAGATATACAGAGACAAAGTAGACACTACTTTGTCTCTGTATTTCCCCTCCTCGTGATTTTCTTTGATACAGGGCGAAGCTATCGGGTCAATGCCTGTAGCAATCATCAGTGATGCCTGCAGGCCATTGGCTCTGTCTATGGAGGATCTTGTGGGATCCAACATAGACTTCAATGTTGTTTCCTCGAGTACAGCAGTAACTTAGGTGCCAAAGAGGACTCCACCGGATCAAGAAAGCAGCACCTGTGATGGACAGGTTCAGGTAAGTAAACTCACCTTTAACTGCCCCCCCCCCCCAGCTAATCAAAATTGCAAATAGTGACAATGCCACTTTAAGAGACTTTAATCCCTTTTCAGATTAACATTTCTGCATATAGTTCTAGTTATACTAGATTGTCAGTCTGCATTCTTCTTATTCCAATCTCAACTTACTATAGAATTATATAAGATAAGACAGGATGAGAGGTGAGCAAATGCACAAGTAATTTTCTGTGGGATACTATCTGTTTAATCATTTCCAGGTATAACCAGTTATTCACAATTGCTGGAAATACAAATAGAATGCATAATAAGAAACTGTGTATTATAGGAAAATAATGCAAGTGAGTTTTTCTTGAGACATCATAATTCACCACAATACCAAAGGTCGAGTGGTTTTATAAATATCTCCAACACAGACATGGCATTATTTTACTTAATATGTATTTTACCGTTGTTTATCTTCTACATCACATTATATTTATAGGTTAGGGTAAGTGTCATTTCAAGTGTTATGGCAGTATTTATTGTAAGCGTTAGGTTACTATAGTGGTTAATATTTAATGTTAGTGTAGAGTGTGTGTTAATGTTTAGTGATAGTGTAGTATAGGGGTTGATATTTAGTTCAGTGCAGTGTGTCAGGGTAGTGTAAGGGCTTTCAGGAGAATGGTATTTTTAGATGGTTTACTTAATGCTTTGTGATTTTTTTTTTTTTACCAGAAAAGTTAAATCAACATTTCACATTCTTATATGAATTGCTTTCTTAAGGGTCATAAGAAAACAGTGAAAGATCAAAACAACCAATCACAAGTGGTCATCATGAAAAAAAAAAATGTAATTAAGTATGAAAAATAGAGAAGGCAGAGAAGAACTATTCAGGTTTTTCTTGTTTTGTTTTTTTCACTGTTCTTACTTTTAAAGAAACTTACATTCCACTTTCATGAGTGTAGAGCTCTACTATAATATCCCCCTTCAGGGAAAGAGCCTTAATTTTTAGCCTAAAGACAATCAGATTTGCTAAATTACTAAGTCAAAGATCCCAGCCATTGAGAACAAGTAGGCCCCCTCAATCCAAAATGATGTAAATTGAAAATAAATTATTAATATAATTGTTGTCCAATTGAAACCTAAAATGATTGAGTAGGTGAGTGAGGATTGTGAGATGGCAGTTTAAATATTTTACTATCTTCTTAATATGTAATGAATGACATAACATATTAAGTTAAAAACAATAAGTGATGGTAGATGCAGAACAAAGTGGAAAGTCAGTTAAATCAATTGGAATATACAAAGCCCTACTATCAAATGTTATACACTAATGGGTATTTAGGGAGCTTAGTGTAGTTTTATCCATTTTCTTTCTCATACTTCAAGAATTTCTTGCCTTACGGCATGGTGCAAAAAGATTAAGGTAGAGCCAATGTGATTCCTTTATTTATATAGAGAACAAAATAACAGCTCAGCAGGGACTTTATTTTGTTCAAAAAGTATTTGTGGCTTGAGGCATGGAGATGTGATTCCCTTGGCTGAAATGTAGTGAGAAGTGAGGGTGTATCGGACCTTTAACTAACCACTGGCAAACAGCTCTAGATTTACAAGCTGTTGGTTGAGTGATGGGAATGTATACAGATAAGGATAAAATATCCTATATGTACTAGGAGATAACCTTAGAGATAGCTTAAAACAATATCTATATCACTTAATATCCCAAAACGTCCCCACTTATGGTAGACACAAATTGGTAATAAGTGAAATGTGCAAAAAAAAATTGCATATGGATCTAGCACGGAACAACTTGGGCTAGATATGTACATACAAAGACATTTAGTCTCCTTACTTATATGCACAGGTGGACACAAAAAAATGCAGTTAGTGGAAAATGCAATATAAAAACTCAGCGAGAGTTCACAAATAGGGGATCTATTGACTAAACGGTGGGTTGGTAAAAAGAAAAAGCAACACAAAGAAATTATTATAATAATCCTCTCATAGAAATACAGGGCTAGTACATAGTGATGAGTGATGGGAATGGCTGACTCAAATGACTGACTCTTGGATGGTTTTGGCCTTTCATTTCTAAATTCCAACCCCCGCCTCCAATTTCTCTCTGTCTTAAACTTTCCCTCTAATTAATTTCCTCCATTTTCCTCAAGTCTGTAGTTGACTGCATTCATTTATCTGGTCTACTCTGCCCTATAAATGAAAAACATTATTATCCTTGTTCACCTGGTTTTAAATGTATTACTCTTTGACTCTACTGTTCATTGCTCCTACTAGGTGTTTTAATTGTGTTCACCTGTCCAGTAGTTCATGTGTCTTAAACTGTAAACTGCAATAAGCACTGATGTGTCTACTTATCGTTGTATTCATTCAGGTCCTAGACTCTCTTTTTACTCTATACTTTATCAGAGGGGTAACTATAAACCACTAGTAACTATAAACCGCTGTGCGGAAATTGTCCTGCCCCCCCCCCTTTCATGTGTGTTATCCCCCCTCAGGCATCCCATGTGTCTCATGTCTTTCCCACAGCCCCTCAATGTGTCTTATTCTTGCCCTCAGGCCCCACGTGTGACTTGTTCACTCCCCCAGCCCCTCCATGTGTCCCATTCTCTCTCACCCCAAGCACATGTCCCTACCCTCCTCCCCTTCAGCCCTTCCATTTGTCCCATACTCTCCTCCCTACCAGTCCTCCATGTGTCCCATTTCTCCCTGTCTCCCCCTTCCTTTCCACGTGTCCAATTCTTCCCTCTTTTCCCCCTTACCACCATGTATTCTATTCCTTTCTCCCTCACTCCCCCCTTCCCTCCTGGTCACCGCTGCAGTTCCTGGTCTAACAGGAAGTGCTCTCTCAGTCAGACTGCTCAGAAATTCTACACAGAGGCAGGAGGGAAGTAGCACAGCTCTCCGCTCCTGCCAAACACCAGGGAACTGTGGGCCCTTGGCAGGTGTGGCTGTGCACTGGCACAGAAAGAAGGCAAGTGGCCCATGGTCGCAGTGGTCGCAGCTATGGCCAGGACCCCTGGAGGGACAGGCCTGGTCGCAGTGGCGACCCCTGCTTCCGTGGTAGGTACGCCACTGTATTTTATCCCTTAATACTATTACTGTATCTTAATGTTTTATATTGAAAATGTTCCTAAAGCACTTTAGTTTGTTGAAAAGCTTTATGTGTGAACAGTGTGTCAACTTTTTTCATTTTACAAAAAGTGCAGATTTCAATATAAATTTACACTTTTATAAGTTAACTTGCTAATGCTACCTTTGGCTTTCAAGCAGACAAGGAGGTTCTTTCACTTCCTGGTTTGGTTAGCTCAATGGAACTAAACTCAAGAGGCAGCAATTGCTTAGAGAACCTGACAGGGGCGTCTCATTGAGTCGCCTTTGCAGTCTGGGTGGGGTTAGAAGGGAGGGCTGTGCAAAGGTAGCTGACAGGATATCTTATGCATGAGGACTTCTAGCGTCACTGGAATCCCCATAGAAAAAGCATTAAATAATGCTTTCCTATGGGGAAATCCTAAAGCGAGCGTGGCCAGTGACGCACATGCGCATTAGGTCATCCCTGTGACATTTTTCATGCGACCTGCACCTCCTACAAAAAGACACTCCAGACAAGCCCTAATTTCAGAGAAGTAATGTGCTCCTGACTATGTTCTTCTGTCTGGTTAGTGACCATGTCTATTTGCCTGTGAACCATGTCCGCCCAGACCAACCTTTACCTAGAATTTCTTCATTTCCACCTGGACCTGCGCATCCATGAGATATGGTGAAAGAAAACCTCCACACTCCAGCCTTTCCCAAAAATGGTTGGTGCTAAACCCACTAGATCGCCTTTTCTGGTTCCAAGAAAAACCCAGTACCGGATAAGAAGCCATACAAGGTTTTTGGGATCTACAGCACTAGTACATTTTTCATATTTAGACGTTTATCCCCTCATTGTTCACATGTGAAGGAAATGTTGAGATACAATATGTATGCCAAAATGGAAAGAAATATTTTTGAGACCAATCAGGTAGAATTCTTTGGATTAATTATCAGCCCAGGTACAATAGAAATGGACATTTGTAAGTTTGAAGCCATTCTCAGCGGACCTTAATATGTTCAATTGCTAGAAAAATGCTGATATGTTCAATTGCCTGGATTTGTTAGCAATTGAACATATTAAGATCCACTGGAGAGGTGGTGATAAAAATAACCTTCTTAGTAAAACAGAGATGAAGTGGATTTTTAACATGGACACTTAAATACCGAAAGGTCTTAATGTGGATTTTGAAATCAATTCTTATATTTGATATTAATGTGTTTTTCCTTATCTCCATTCCATTTACAGCATTGCTATGTTTGTTTTATTTATGAGTGTTATCTTTTATGCCAAATGTGCCATTTTTATATGTATTTTTATATTACGTAATTTTGTTTTAATAAGTTTTTAACATTACCTCCATTTCCCCTGGTTTTTTCCTTTCCTTTTTGATCCCATCTCTTTTTAACCATATTTACTTCCATATTTATTTTTTTTATATACACTAATTTTTATTATTTTTTTTGGTGTTTGGATTATAATAAATGTGTGTTGTTTTTTTTTGCCCCATGGTAATTGCTGTGGTGCCATGGTAGTTGTGGGCATTGTATACTTTAGGATTGTAATGAACTGTTCCATTCAATGTATTGAATATCCTCATGTCATTAATGACGAATGCATAAGTAAGAGATGGAGATACAATGTCAGGACGCAAGGATGTGTTTGATGAATACGTCCCAACTCCAGAAGCGGAAGTGGGAAGAGTCTGATGCCGGCAAAGGTTAAAGGAGGACAAGCCCTGAATAATCGTACACTTTGAGAAAGGCTTCCAAGCTGAAAGACGTCAGTGTACCTGTGGTGTTGCAAGTCATTTCACTTGTATTTTATTGCTGTGCTTTCCTGTTTGTAGAATAAATCATTTTAATGAAATCCTGCATCCTGGATTCTATTGTTAAGAAAAGGACAAGGAAGTCTGCATTTTATTGTAACCAGTAGCAACCTTCAGCAGTTTTACAACGCCTTTTGTCTCAGCCAGCTTATATTAAGTGGCTCAGCAATATGGGAGTGAGACTAATCATCCACTGTTTATATTGTATCATTACTATTTTGCCCTATATCTGTTTCCTGTCTTTTTATTGCAGGATTGCATTCATTTTAATTGGTAATATTTTCTTTTGTTTGAATGCTCTCACCACTTGTTATCTTTTTGTCTTTTAAAAGGAAAATAAACTTGTTTGGTCACTCAATGCCCACAAAGCGTTTACTACTGTAATGCAAACATTCATCACTACTGTTCTATATCTTCCCAATCCTTAGAAACCAATTTTTATGGGTGCCTCCGCTGTGGGTACTGGGGCCATATTATCACAAAGAAATGATAAAGGGGAATATTTATATCCCCTTCATTCTTATTCCTGTCAGTTAAGTGACACAAAATGTAACTATGGTGTGCTGGACAAATAAAAAGGTCCCTCGAGGAATGGAGGCATTTGTTGGAGGGAACAAAGCATCCTATCACAGTGTACAGCAATGTCAATAATTTGGCATACCTCCGTACTGCCCAGTGGCTCAAACATGGCAAACCTAATGTGTCCTCTTCTTTTCCTGGTTAATTTTTCACATCACCTACAACCCTGGCTCAAAAAATAAAAGGGCATATGCTCTTTCTCACTCAGCAGCCACTGAGGATCTAATACTGAAATTCAAGGAGACCATGCTCTAAAATCACCATTTCTTAGAGGTCACTGTGAACTTCATAAATGATGCCAAAGTAGCTGCCCCCACAACAATGCTATCTGTCTCACCTTCAGGCTTTCCTCTTGCTCATATATGTACTCATCAGTACACCTGATGTCTCTGGTCTCACAGGTAAGAGAAAAACAACCCTAAGCATCAGAAAACACTTTTGGTGGCACTCTTTATATCAGGACCTATGTAGTCTTATAAAATCTGTGTCTTTCTTTGCCTACACAAAAGGGAACAATACAAAAACTGCTTGATTGCCACAATTCCTCCCTATTCCCTTTCAGCCATGAAGTCAGGTGACAGTAGATTTAATTGTGGATCTCCCTAACACACATGGAGGTGCTGGACCATCCAAAAAAAAATAATCAAATTTCCTAGTATACCTTAGTCTATTCTATCCAACATCCAAACTCAGTTCACCTCCCATTTTTGGAAGGCCTTCTGCTGTTTTCTGGATATTTCTGTGGACTTATCTATGGCATTACATTCTTTGGTCCAATGGGCAGACAGAGGGGACACCCAAATCAAAAAAAGAGATGTCACTCTACATATCTGCAATCTGACTGGAAAGATCTATTAGCTACCAAAGCTAATCTCAACTTCCTCTTTTTTTACTCACATATGGTTTTCCAACCTAAACCTGGTCCAGATTGTAGGCTACTGCACAATAGGGATACTTAAAGAGGATTTCCAGAAAGCATAAAAAGTCCTAAAATACAGTCAACACCTCTACATACACTTGGCAGACTGCAGGCATAAACAGGCATCTAACCTATTTTGTATGCTGACAAGATCCGTTGTAAACCAAGTCCTTAGAAAAAACACATTGGACCATTTACCATTGCCAAAATCATATTTCAGGTAACCATCTCCACAATACTGTATCCATCCCATGTTTCATGCCTCTCTGCTAAAACCGGTTTCAGATGACCCCTTTCTAAATCATTCCACTCCACCTCCTGAACTGGTCATTGTGAACATGTTTAAAGTGCAATAAAGCCTTCTATTGATGCCATTAGGGGTGCATGCCACCAAAACAATTCCATTTATTATGGTTGTGTGCTGAATAATGCAATAGTGATACTAGTGAGGCAAGTATGATACAGCATGGGGCAGGGTTGTGTCCTAACTATCTATACAACAAGGCACTCCAGATAAGCCCTGCACATAAGTAATATCCTGCAGAAGGCTGTTTGTAGACTTGCTACTCATATGATGTTCTTGGCTGTCAATTCACCTGTGAAACTTTGCAACCTGGTGTAACAAACCCCTTCTACTTCGTATAGTATGTTCGTTCACACACTCCAAACTGCTAGAGGCTTAAGTGAGTATAGCCCATTCGCATAGTACACTAATTCGTACTCTCCCGAAATCCAAGCAGGTTGTGGGAAAAATCAAGCGCTTCTTTGTTCGCAACATCAGTCAAGACTTGTAGAAGGGTACAACTGGAATGCTTTATTTTGGCCAGATGGCCCCCTTTTATACACAGACCCCAAGCATGGGGTCTCCAGCTAAAGTATAGAAAAACACACCCAGGTGTCTCTGTGTCTGGGAGATAATTGAGCGTACTTTGCTTAAACTAATTATCTACCAGGTGTAGAGAATAAAACATAAAACACCCCAAAACATATATAATATTAATAGGGACCCTCACAAATCCTATATCACTGGACAGCCTGGATCTGAGCTCCCAAAGTGTCCAAATCGTGCTCTGATTCCACAAATTCAGCTGAATCGCCACCGAGGTAAAGTTTTGATCTCCACTGCCGGCCCATGGAGAGCCGGCCCATCTAGCTTTGTTTGGGCCATCTCGGGCCAGTGGGGAGATCAAAGATCTCCCTCACTGGCCAAAAGGCCCTTTGTTAGAGAGAGGGAGGGCAGGAGGGAGAGATGACCAGGGAAGCAGTTCCTCCTGTGAGCATACTGGTCTGAGCGTTGCTGCACATTGTCGTGGCAATGCTCCGAAATAGCATTTATGCTCACAGGAGGAGTGAAGATAGCCTGCAGCTAGATAAGCTGCAGGCTTTAGATCATTACTCACCACCGGACCACCAGGGTTGGCAGTGTACCCTCTCCCACCAAAGGTAAGAAGAAGGGTGGGGGCACTGAGGGGGGACATGAAGCTTTATTTTTTATACATTAATTTTAATTAAAAAAACAAACATAAAATCCCTTTTCCTCATGCATACTCTTCACCCCCCCACACACACAGAGCACCCCTCACACAGAATGCCTCACACACAGCATCCCACTCACACACACAGCACCCCTCATACTCACACACATCACTCTCACACACAGCACCCCTCTCTCACACACACAGCACCCCTCTCTCACACACTCAGCACCCCTCTCACACACACTCAGCACCCCTCTCACACACACAGCAGCTTTCACACAAACACACACACCACCTCTCACACACACACACAGCACCCCTCACACACGTACATTACCCCTCACACACACAGCACCTTTAACACAAACACACACACCACCCCTCTCACACACACAGCACCCTCTCACACACACAGCACCCCTCTCACGCACGCAGCACCCCCCACACACAGCACTCCTCTCACAAACAGCACCCCTCACACACACACTGCACCCAACACACACTGCACTCCTCACACACACTGCACTCCTCACACTCACACACAGCACCCCTCAAATCTCACACACAGCACCCCTCAAATCTCACACACAGCATCCTCTCACACACACACACACACACAACACCCCTCTCTCACACACACAATATCCCTCTCACACACAGCACCCCAATATAGCTTGGTTGCTTCATCTAAGTGTTGCTTCTAAGTGTGTGTGGTTGGAGATATTCTGGAGAGTTTTACAGAAGCTTCAACTGTCTAAGATTTGTGCTAAGAGTTTTCTTTTTTACTGTTACAGGTAAGATTCATCTGTAGGAAAAGGTTACTGATTGCACAAGGTTTGATTTACTGTTTGTAATTATAAGGTATTTGATTTGATTAGTTAACTACTTGCTATTGATTGCTGTTTAAATTAGCTATTGTTTGCAAATAAGCAGAGGCCTACCCAGGTGTTAAACATTCCTAGTGGGTGGTGATTTTAGGAGTATATAAGGGTTGTTGTCATTAGCTTGACTAATATAGCTTGGTTGCAGGGCCGGTGCAAGGATTTTTGGGTACATAGGCGAAGATGTATTTTTCTGCCCCCCCCCCCATTTAAAAATAACATCTTCACCTATGTGCCTCTTAACCACCCCCTCTCCCCGTCCATTATTGGTCCCCTCCCTTCCCTGCCCCTTAGTGTTCTTCTGACAGTCACACACACTCAATGACAAACACAGAGACTCACTGATCTGACACACACACTGATTGACACTCATTGACAAACACACTGATAGTCACACACAGACTCAATGACAAAGATACTCTCACTGATTTGACAGACACTCACAAACACACACTGACAGACACACGCATACACTGACACACTCATACACTCACATGCAACACTCATACAATCACTCACAGACACACATACACTCACTCACGCACACACTCACAGTCACTCACAGACACACATACACTCACAGACACACATACACTCACACAGTCACTCACAGACACACGGTCACTCACAGACACACAGTCACTCACAGACACACAGTCACTCACAGACACACATACACTCACTCACGCACACACTCACACACAGTCACTCACAGACACACAGACACTCACTCACACAGAGACACATACTCACTCACAGACACATACACACTCACAGACACACAGACACTCACTCACAGACACATACACACTCACAGACACACAGAAACTCACACACAGACACTCACACAGACACTCACACAGACACTCACACAGACACACACACAGACACACACACACACTCACTCACAGACATACTCACTCACAGACACACAGACACTCACACACACACACACACACTCTCCCACAGACACTCTCACACACACAGACAGACACTCTCACACACAGACACATCACATACATTCACAAATTATTTTAATAAATAAATAATATCCACCCAGCCTCCCTACCTGGAGAGCTGGTGTGGATCATTCCCTGGGGTACAGTGGGGCTGCTGGGCGGCGTGCGGCAGTGCTGCGATCAGGCGCAGCGAGGGAGCTCTAACCTATCTGCTCTGCTCCCTCGCGTGCTGTCTGCTGATGCCGCGGGAGCCGGAATATGACGTCATATTCCGGCTCCCGCGGCATCACTAGACAGCGTGCGAGGGAGCAGAGCAGAGAGGTTAGAGCTTCCTCACCGCGCCTGATCGCAGCACTGCCGCGCCGGGGGCGGAGATGGTGGCCGGCAGGACGGAGAGCTTCCCTCCTGCCGGTCACTGAAATCTGCTTGGTTGCTTCATCTAAGTGTTGCTTCTAAGTGTCTGTGGTTGGAGATATTCTGGAGAGTTTTACAGAAGCTTCAACTGTCTAAGATTTGTGCTAAGAGTTTTCTTTTTTACTGTTACAGGTAAGATTCATCTGTAGGAAAAGGTTACTGATTGCACAAGGTTTGATTTCCTGTTGGTAATTATAAGGCATTTGATTTGATTAGTTAGCTACTTGCTATTGATTGCTATTTAAATTAGCTATTGTTTGCAAATAAGCAGAGGCCTACCCAGGTGTTAAACATTCCTAGTGGGTGGTGATTTTAGGAGTATATAAGGGTTGTTGTCGTTAGCTTGGCTAATATAGCTTGGTTGCTTCATCTAAGTGTTGCTTCTAAGTGTGTGTGGTTGGAGATATTCTGGAGGTAATCTGAGTTATTCAGGAGGATAAATTAAAAGTTAAGATTTGTTTGATTAAAATTATTCGCCTTATTGGAATGACAGACTTAGTTCAGTGTAATAGTTGCTATGCATTTGTTTCACGTTCCACTTTTTGGAGGTTTGGTTGTTGTCTAATCTGTAGACAGTTCTCTATCTTGCGGCAGGAGATTGTATTTTTGAAGTCTGAGATTTGTAAATTATCTGGTAAACAAACTCAGGCTGGAACTGCTGCAAAGCCACTGCCGCAGAGACATAATAGGAATGGCAGATGGATCACTGTAGGATCTGGTAGACTTAGAGTTGTGGATAAAAGGCATATTGCACAGTCTGTTGCTCTACATAATTCATTTTCTGCACTTTCAGAGTGTAATGGTGTTATGGAGAGAGGCACTGAGGCTAGGGGTGTTGTGGAGAGAGGCACTGAGGCTAGTGGTGTTGTGGAGAGAGGAACTGAGGCTAGTGTTGTTGTGGAGAGAGGCACTGAGGCTAGTGGTGTTGTGCAGAGAGGCACTGAGGCTAGTGGTGTTGTGCAGAAAGGCACTGAGGTTAGTGGTGTTGTGGAGAGAGGCACTGAGGCTAGTGGTGTTGTGGAGAGAGGAACTGAGGCTAGTGTTGTTGTGGAGAGAGGCACTGAGGCTAGTGGTGTTGTGCAGAGAGGCACTGAGGCTAGTGGTGTTGTGGAGATAGGAACTGAGGCTAGTGGTGTTGTGGAGAGAGGCACTGAGGGTAGTGGTGTTGAGGAGAGAGGCACTGAGGCTAGTGGTGTTGTGGAGAGAGGCACTGAGGCTAGTGATGTTGTGGAGAGAGGCTTGGAGACTATGGTGAGGCCCAATAGAAAGCAGTTGTTGTTGGGGGATTCCATCATAAGAGGTGTGGAGATGGACAATGGTGGCCTTGTGAGGTGTCTTCCCGGAGCTACTGCTCACAGAGACAGGAGACGCATCTGTAATATTGTTAAGCGAGCAAAGCAGGAAGGGGATGTACTTGTCCATCTAGGGACAAATGACTTGACTTGCAATGAAGTTTCAGAGGTTAAGGAAGTTTTTTGTGTTTTTTCCAATGATATACGGCAGGTTGCTTCCACACTGTCATTCTCTGAAGTTCTGCCTGTGCATAACACTCAGAACGACAGGCAGATGCGTATTAGGGACTTTAACTTGTGGCTTGGTGAATGGTGTCGGGAGCAAGGATTTGGCTTTATTTCTCATGGTAGCTCTGTTTGGAATGGAAATAAACTGTACAAAAAAGATGGTTTGCATCTTTCTCAAAAGGGAACAAATGTTCTCAGTGAGCAGTTCAGAGGTTTTGCTAGGATGTATTTAAACTAGGAGGGGGGGGCGGGCAAAAGGGTGATAAAACATCAATCCAATTGTCCCCCAAAACAAGGACAGAAGGTGCCTGTAGCAAGTGTGTTAAAAAATGATAAGCTTAGAGTCATGTCTACAAATGCTCGCAGTTTAGGGAATAAGATCCATGAACTTGTGGCAATAATGGCAACTGATAGTGTAGATTTAGACGCTGTTACTGAGACATGGTATAATGAGAAAAATGACTGGGACATAGCAATACCAGGGTACTCTTTATATAGAAGAGACAGGGAAAGAAGGGAGGGGGGAGGGGTGGCCCTGTATGTGAAGGATAGCATAAAATCTAGCCTAATAAAAGTTAGTGAGGTGAACATAGAGTCCGTTTGGGTTACGTTAGAATTTGGTAATCACACAGTAATTCATGTAGGTGTGATTTATAGGCCCCCGGGACAAATTGAAGAGTTAGATAATCTACTAGTTGAGGAAATAGCTAAAATGACAATGAAGGGGGAAGTTATCATCATGGGTGACTTTAATCTTCCTGATGTGAATTGGAAAACAAAAATAGCTGCTTGTGCCAGGAGCACACATATTCTAATCTCCCTACTGGGATTGTCTCTAAAACAAGTCGTTGAGGAGCCAACTCGTAAAGAGGCCATACTAGATTTAGTGTTAAAAAATGGAGATTTGGTATCCGATATTACTGTAGGTGAAAGTTTAGGATCCAGTGATCATCAATCAGTGTGGTTTAATATAAAAACAGTGACTGAGTCACACCACACAAAAACAAAAGTTTTAGACTTTAGAAAAAACAGACTTTTCTAAACTTAGAATATGTGTAAAGACCGGCAGAGCTATCAGCGACACCACTTGTGCCACAACAGGGCGAGGGTCCGACCAGCAGGGAACCTACCCACGGCCAGACGGGAGAACACCGAAGGGACGAGCGCCTTAACGCAACAGCACATCCATCACTCCTCCATGCGAGCGGGCTACCCCCGGGCGGGACCACCCAATGATGGACACATCGAAACAACCGGTGGGTATAGGCTGAACGGGGTAGGCTCACAGGCAACTGGCGCGGGACTCTGGCTCCTGCCTTATACACCCCACGGGACAAGGCCACTGCTGGAAATACCACACAGCCCAAACACTCGCATCATGGCATCTTGAACTGGGGACACCTAAACTCATATTGCACTGACTAGCCGTGCAGGTTATCTGTTATTAGTTATTACATTGCAGCTAAGCTATTGTCTTATGCCTTATATGCCTTACAAACGTTAACTATGATTTCACTTCTGTTACGTACAATCTACACCGAGACATGCTAGGCTTAAATCTAATGTTCCTAACGGACACCGTTCCGCTCCTAGCAGTATTTCTCATGCTGTTGCCTACATAAGTTAAATATGAGGAGAAAAAGTTTATTCTTATTAAAAATGCTTAACTCTAATTGAGAAGTTAGAAACCAGCACTAGATGTTGAACCTGCATAGCCTGTAAACTGACGAGCACATAATAACCGCAGTAATTTAAACTTGTCCCTATACAAATGCGCACTGTCTAATCTTATATTATTTAGTTATACCTAATCTTGTCTCATTCCTCTCATGATAAGCAAATAGAAGGATCTCCTCGACAAAAACATAGTCTATCTAAACCTGTTGCGCAATGGTTTACTCTCTTGTCTTACTCAATATTAAGCCGACAGTATTATTGTTAAACTATGCTTAAATATCCTATAAAAATGTGCGAATTTTCATGCCAATACTTAATGTTATGTTATAATTGTAATACGCTGTTATGGCGCCTGATTTTATGCTGTACCTACCCGCACAACAAAAATAAAGAATTCAAAAAAAAAAAAGAATATGTGTAAAGGAGTCATTATCAGACTGGAGCAATTTAAATGGCGTCCAAGAGAAATGGGATTATTTAAAAGTTGCACTACTGAAGGCAACAGAAAATTGCATTAGGCTTGTCAGTAAAAGCAAAAAATTCAAGAAACCACTGTGGTACTCCGCAGATGTGGCCAAAATAGTAAAAAACAAAAAGTTAGCATTTAGTAATTATAAAAAAAACCAGAGTGAGGAAGACAGAATGATCTATAAGATTAGGCATAAAGAGGCTAAGCAAGTTATAAGAGCTTCCAAATCACACACAGAAGAGAAAATAGCACAGTCAGTAAAAAAGGGGGACAACACTTTTTTAGATACATAAATGAGAAAAGAAAAGTAAAACAAGGATTAGTTAGATTAAAAACAAAATAAGGAAGGTATGTAGAAGAAGATAAAGGTCTAGCTGACTGCCTCAATTAATATTTTTGTTCGGTATTTACAGATGAAAATGAAGGAGAGGGACCTCAGTTAAAAAAAAGGATAAATGAGTTATTTATTACACGTGAGTTTACAGAGGAAGAGGTTCAATTTCAACTGTCAAAAGTAAAGAGAAATAAGTCGATGGGACCTGATGGAATACACACAAAGCTATTAAAAGAGCTTAGTGGTGTACTAGCAAAACCATTAACAGATTTATTTAACCAATCATTTAAAACAGGAGTAGTCCCAGAAGATTGGAAGTTGGCGAATGTTGTGCCCATTCACAAGAAAGGTAATAGGGAGGAGTCTGGCAACTATAGGCCAGTAAGCCTTACGTCAGTAGTGGGGAAAGTGATGGAAACCATGTTAAAGGATAGGATTGTTGAACATCTAAAAATACATGGATTTCAAGATCAGAGACAACATGGGTTTACTTCAGGGAGATCATGCCAAACTAATCTTATTGATTTTTTTGATTGGGTAACTAAAATTATAGATCAGGGTGGTGCAGTAGACATTGCTTACCTAGATTTCAGTAAGGCTTTTGACACTGTTGCACATAGAAGGCTTATCAATAAGCTGCAATCTTTAAGTTTGGATTCCAATATTGTTGAATGGGTGAGGCAGTGGCTGAGTGACAGGCAACAGAGGGTTGTAGTCAATGGAGTATATTCGAAGCTTGGGCTTGTCACCAGTGGGGTACCTCAGGGATCTGTACTTGGACCCATTCTCTTTAATATTTTTTATTAGTGATATTGCAGAAGGTCTTGATGGTAAGGTATGTCTTTTTGCGGATGATACTAAGATATGTAACAGGGTTGATGTTCCAGGAGGGATAAGCCAAATGGCTAATGAATTAGGTAAACTAGAAAAATGGTCAGAGTTGTTGCAACTGACGTTTAATGTGGATAAGTGCAAGATAATGCATCTTGGACGTAAAAACCCAAGGGCAGAGTACAGAATATTTGATAGAGTCCTAACCTCAACATCTGAGGAAAGGGATTTAGGGGTGATTATTTCTGATGACTTAAAGGTAGGCAGACAATGTAATAGAGCAGCAGGAAATGCTAGCAGAATGCTTGGTTGTATAGGGAGAGGTATTAGCAGTAGAAAGAGGGAAGTGCTCATGCCATTGTACAGAACGCTGGTGAGACCTCACTTGGAGTATTGTACGCAGTACTGGAGACCGTATCTTCAGAAGGATATTGATACCTTAGAGAGAGTTCAGAGAAGGGCTACTAAACTGGTTCATGGATTACAGGATAAAACTTACCAGGAAAGGTTAAAGGATCTTAACATGTATAGCTTGGAGGAAAGACGAGACAGGGGGGATATGATAGAAACATTTAAATACATAAAGGGAATCAACGCAGTAAAGGAGGAGACTATATTTAAAAGAAGAAAAACTACCACAACAAGAGGACATAGTCTTAAATTAGAGGGACAAAGGTTTAAAAATAATATCAGGAAGTATTACTTTACTGAGAGGGTAGTGGATGCATGGAATAGCCTTCCAGCTGAAGTGGTAGAGGTTAACACAGTAAAGGAGTTTAAGCATGCGTGGGATAGGCATAAGGCTATCCTAACTATAAGATAAGGCCAGGGACTAATGAAAGTATTTAGAAAATTGGGCAGACTAGATGGGCCGAATGGTTCTTATCTGCTGTCACATTCTATGTTTCTATGTTTCTCTCACACACACAGCACCCTCACACACACAGCACCCCCTTCACACACACACACCACCCCTCACACACAAACAGTACCCTTCTCACACACACAGCACCCCTCTCACACACACAGTACCCCTCATACATGCAGTACCCCTTTCACACACAGCACCCCTCACACACACACAGCACCCCTCACACACACAGAACCCCTCACACACACAGAACCCCTCACACATAGCACGCGTCACACACAGCACCCTTCACACACAGTACTCCTTACACACAGCACTCCTAACACACAGCACCCCTCTCAAACATGCAGCACCCCCACACACAGCACCCCTCTCTCACATACAGCACCCCTCACACATACAGCACCCCACACACTGCACCCCTCTCGCACACACACACACTGCACCCCTCACACACACACACAGCACCCCTCATACTTACTGCACCCCTCAGACACACACACACACACACTGCATCCCTCACTGATGTCTGTCTGTGTGTATTCAGCAGTTTGTGTGTGTGTTCAGCAGTCTGTGTGTGTATGTTACGCAGTCTGTTTGTGCATTCAGCAGCCTGTGTGTGTATACAGCAGCCTGTGTGTGTGTAGTCAGCAGTCCGTGTGTGTGTATTAAGCAGTCCGTGTGTGTATTCAGCCGTACGTGTGTGTGTGTATTCAGCAGCCTGTGTGAATTCTGCATTCTGTGTGTGTATCCATCAGTCCTTGTGTGTGTATTCAGCAGTCTGTGTGTTTGTAATGTATGAATATATTGCATTTGTTGGACGTACCAATAAATATAAGTGTAATTTTTTCGATAATTTCCATTTTTATTCCTGTGACTGGTTGTGTAGGCAGGGTCCCAGTGCACTGCTTTTTACGGGGGCCCATAATGTTGTTAAGATGGCCCTGGTGGCGTCTGCCCATAATAATTCCATGAGAAAATTGGTAGCGGTTGGTCACTTTTGGGAGTCCCAAAACAAACAAAATATTGAACGGTCCCCCTGGCTCACAGGTAGCGATTGTTTCTTGTGTTCATGTGTACCTTTTCACCGAATAGCACTCTCCTGGCTTGTCAAGAATAGAAGCAGGCATTCGTACAAAGTTACCAGTGTTTGTGAGGTTAAGTGTCCGACTTAGAGTTCCCCACACTCGACGACCAAGTACCGCTGCCTGCTTTCGGGAGACAAGATGGCCGCTGTTTTCCAGTGCATGTGTTGTTCGATAATACGAACGGCAGCAGCCCAGAGAGAGCACTTAATGTTGTGGTTACTTTGAAGTTAAATGAGCTAAGGGGGTGGTCAGTGTTCGGTAGTGTCACGTATTCATCCTCTTATAAGTCATACTAAATCCCAAAGCCACCCACTAATATTAGCAGGAGGCAGTGGTACTATGACCTGTACTGATGCGAAGCAGCAAAGAAAGAGGAAATGATGCATGAGGAGGGGAGTTTTATAGTACCTAACTTTTCCTGATTGGTTGTTTTTCTGTGCTGCTGTGGAGTTCTAGTAAAGAGAGACTTAAGCAAATACGAAGCCTCCTGTCATGTTATAAAATTATGCAAATGGAAACCTGGTAACTGCCTTTGGGGTCAAAGGCCGGTTACAGCCTATCAGATCTAGAGGAGGGGTATTTAGGCCCAGTTCTCATCCTGTTCAGTGCCCTATCGTGGTTTCCCTTGTGGATGTTTGAGAGCGCGTTCCTGATTCAAGTTTCTTCTGGTTTTTTACTTTGGCTTTGATTTTGACTTCCCTGTATTCTGGTATCCCTGACTTCTGGCTTTCTCTTATCACTGTGTCTCTTTCTGTATCCCCTGACCTCGGCAAGTGTCCTGACTATTCTTTGGTACGTTAAGTCCGGCCATTCTAAGGCCCGGTAATACGTTACCTATTAGTCATCTGTGTGACACAATTCTACGTGCTGGATCAATTAGTAATCCTGACAGGTCCAATTACTGAATGCAGGAAAAAATAACTAGGACAAGGGAAATTACAAGTTTTCACTTTGTTGTTGGTGCTAATTGCTGCACATTGAGCTTCTTCGTTAGAAACCCTAACACTAGTGCATGAAGCCAAGTAACAGCACACTGTCAAAAGACAATATGTGGCAAAACAAAGTAATATCCATATTATAAATGTACATGCTGAGTAATGTACACATAGGTAGTAGGATGGAATATGTATAGCATCAAGGATTATGGATTAAGGATCAAACAGACAAAAAAATATTAGATACAGTTGTCAAAGCCACCATAAAAGCTGTGACAACTTGAAAAATCACTTAGGAGAAAATGTCAACATAGTGCCTAAAGGATAATTTCAGTATGTCCAAGGATTAGTCAAACAAGACAACATAAACGTAAACATGGTTGTCATACAAATCATTTGGACCATACAACATTACTTAAAATCAAGCTGGAACAGGGTCCAGATGTGTGAAACCATGGCAACAACTATAGACATAAATACACTGGTAGTAAAAAAACAAAACAAAAACAAAATAAATTAAAAGGCATGCACATATCACAATTGGCTAAGTAAACAAAACTGAAACAAATGTAAACCACTAATGCAGTGATGGCGAACCTATGGCACGCGTGCCACAGGTGGCCGCTGGGCCCTCTCTGTGGGCACGCGGCCATAGCTTTGCCATCACTGCAGAGTAGGCACCTGCCTGCCCAAAACGGCAGGCGCCTACTCTGCTTCCGTGTCGGCAGGACCGGAAGCAGGGGGGAGGGATCGAGGAAGCAGCTCTCCCGTCCTCCCGCGAGCGGTGTGGAGCCTTGCCCGCGCGTTACCATGGCAACGCTCCACACAGCATCGCGCGGGAGGACAGGAGAGCTGCAGGACCTGTCCTCCTGTCCTGCATACAACCACCGGACCACCAGGGATGGCTGTGTCCCCCCCTCCCCTTCACCAAAGGTAACAAGAAGGGAAGGGGGGGAATACTGATTTAATAACCTACCCCCCTTACCCCCAGCACCCCTACTCCCAGCACCCCTACTCCCCCTACTCCCAGCACCCCTACTCCCCCTACTCCCAGCACCCCTACTCCTTCTACTCCCACTACCCCCAGCACCCCTACTCCTTCTACTCCCACTACCCCCAGCACCCCTACTCCCCCTACTCCGAGCACCCCTACTCCCAGCACCCCTACTCCCACTACCCACAGCACCCCTACTCCCACTACCCCCAGCACCCCTACTCCTTCTACTACCCCTACTACCAGCACCCCTACTCCCCCTACCCCCAGCACCCCTACTCCCCTACCCCCAGCACCCCTACTCCCCTACCCCCAGCACCCCTACTCCCCTACCCCCAGCACCCCTACTCCCACTACCCACAGCACCCCTACCCCCAGGACACCTACCCCCCTTACCCACAGCACCCCTACCCCCAGCACCCTTAGCCCCTGCACCCCTACCCCCTTACCCACAGCACCCCTACCCCCCGCACCCCTACCCCCACTACCCCCAGCACCCCTACTCCCCCTACCCCCAGCACCCCTACTCCCACTACCCACAGCACCCCTACCCCCAGGACACCTACCCCCCTTACCCACAGCACCCCTACCCCCAGCACCCTTAGCCCCTGCACCCCTACCCCCTTACCCACAGCACCCCTACCCCCCGCACCCCTACACCCACTACCCCCAGCACCCCTACTCCCCCTACCCCCAGCACCCCTACTCCCACTATCCCCAGCACCACTACTCCCAGCACCCCTACTCCCCCTACCCCGAGCACCCCTACCCCCAGCACCCCTACCCCCAGCACCCCTACTCCCAGCACCCCTACTCCCAGCACCCCTACTCCCCCTACCCCCAGCACCCCTACCCCCAGCACCCCTACTCCCACTACCCCCAGCACCCCTACCCCCAGCACCCCTACTCCCACTACCCCCAGCACCCCTACTCCCCCTACCCCAGCACCCCTTCCCCCAGCACCCCTACTCCCACTACCCCCAGCACCCCTACTCCCAGCACCCCTACTCCCAGCACCCCTACTCCCAGCACCCCTACTCCCCCACCCCCACTACCCCCAGCACCACTACCCCCAGCACCCCTACCCCCGCACCCACAGCACCCCTACCCCCTTACCCCCAGCACCCCTACTCCCACTACCCAAAGCACCCCTACCCCCAGCACCCCTACCCCCAGCACCCCTACCCCCGCACCCACAGCACCCCTATCCCCCTACACACAGCACCCCTACCCCCCTACACACAGGACCCCTACCCACAGCAGCCCTGCACACAGCATCCCTACCCCCCCCCACACAGCACCCCTACCCCCCCACACAGCACCCCTACCCCCCACACAGCACCCCTACCCCCCACACTCACAGCAACCCTACCCCCCCACACTCACAGCACCCCTACCCCCCCACATTCACAGCACCCTTCCCCCCCCCACACTCACAGCACCCTTTCCCCCCCCACACTCACAGCACCCTTACCCCCCACACACTCAACCCTTTCCCCCAAACACACACAGCACCCTTTACCCCAAACACACACAGCACCCTACCCCCCCACACAAAGCACCCTACCCCCCCCACACAAAGCACCCTACCCCCCCACACAAAGCACCCCACACACTGCACCCCACCCCCCACACAACATTACACACAGACACATACACTGCACCCCTCAATGCAGTATATGTGTGTGTGTTCAGCAGTCTTTATGTATTCAGCAGTGTGTGTGTGTGTGTGTGTGTGTGTGTGTGTATTCAGCAGACTGCGTGCGTGTATTCAGCAGACTGCGTATTCAGCAGACTGCGTGCGTGTATTCAGCAGACTGCGTATTCAGCAGACTGCGTGCGTGTATTCAGCAGACTGCGTACTCAGCAGTGTGCGTGTATTTAGCGGACTGTGTGTATTTAGCAGTCTGTCTGTGTCTCGGTGTGTGTATGTATTAAGCAGTTGGTGTGTGAATGTGTTCAGCAGTCTGTGTGTATGTATTGCATTTGTTGGAGATACTAATATAAGCTTAATTTATATCATTATTTAAAATTTTTATAATTTAACTCTCTGTTTTGTTCTTCTTCTAAAACAAAAGTTGTTAACTGTACGAGTAGTTTTTTTCTAAACGTAAACCTCAGTATTCAGGTTTAAATTGCCATGTTGGCACTTTGAGGGAAAAAAAGTTGGCATGTATTGCGGTTTGGGCACTCGGGCTCAAAAAGGTTCGCCATCACTGCACTAATGTATCAAGTGTGAAAATAACATAAAACCAGCACAGAGTTGTCAATGCAAGATCTGGTAAAGCAATATTTGAAAAAAACTATGTATGAAACAGCAAAAATTAATGCATAAGAAAGTGTGAACCAGAACCATATAGACAACGCATCGAGGAGTGATGAGTAAAAGCACTCTGTATAGAGGGAAAATTAATAACTTGCCAATTAGAATCAGGTCATACCAAGGGTGAGACCAAGAAGATCTAACATTAAGAATGTAGTCAATCTAATAAAAAAATATGCAACGATCCATAAGAAAATTTCAGCTTGAAGCATTTTAGCCACACACAACACGATCATAGCTCAGACAAAGTCAAGTACAGACAAACGAACATATAAAGAAACAGGACAAGGGAAACACAAGACACAAGTATACTAAAATCAAACAGGGCTATTAACTAAAATGAGTATTTCTTGGAATTCAAAGTGAAATTCAAATTTAAGCCAAAAATCGTCAAAAGGAAAATGTCTCTAATGAGGCTATTTTTTGCTAAATTTTGAAATTCACCTTGAATTCCCAGCAATTACCACATTAGTGACTAACCCTGCAGGTGTATATAATGACCGTGAAAGAAGCAAAGAAATAGTGATAAGCGTTGCCAGTTTCTGCAGAGGCAGGGTTCCACCAACGATAGTAATGAGCGACAGCAGGTCTTTCTGCTCCTCGCACTACAAAGGGACACTGTCTGCCACTGGGATATGACATGATCCAGCAGCTGGAAAGAGAAGGGGACTGGCTGGCCAAATGCTGGTTGGATTGGCATCTCAGCAGCTATATGTTACATAGTTACATAGCTGAAAAGAGACTTGTGTCCATCAAGTTCAGCCTTCGTCACATATGCTTTTGCTGTTGATCCAAAAGAAGGCAAAAAACCCAGTCTGAAGCGCTTCCAATTTTGCAACAAACCAGGAAAAAATTCCTTCTTGACCCCAAAATAGCAGTCAGATGTCTCCTTGGATCAAGCAGCTATTAGCCCACTAATTAGAAATTGTATCCCTGTATGTTATGTTTTTGCAAGTATTTATCCAATTGCAATTTAAACATCTGTATGGACTCTGATAAAACCACCTCTTCAGGCAGTGAATTCCATATCCTTATTGCTCTTACTGTTAAAAAACCCTTTTCTTTGCCTTAGATGAAATTTTCTTTTTTCCAGCCTAAATGTGTCCTATGTATAGCCCTGTTTATGAATAGATTTCCAGATAATGGTTTGTACTGGCCCCGAATATATTTGTATAATGTTATCATATCCCCTCTAAGGCGCCGTTTTTCCAAACTGAAGAGATTTAAATTTTTTAACCTTTCTTCATAACTAAAATGCTCCATTCCTTTTATCAATTTTGTAGCTCGTCTCTGCACTTTTTCTAGTGCCATCCTTCTTTAGAACAGGTGCCCAAAATTGCACTGCATATTCAAGGTATAAATTCAAGGTATAAATTATATTTTCATCTCGACAATTTATGCCCCTATTTATACATGACAAAACCTTACTGGCCTTAGCAACGGCAGATTGACATTGCATATTGCTACCTAATTTGTTGTCTATAACAATTCCCAAATCCTTCTCGTGTGTGGTTATCCCTAGTTCACTACCATTTAGGGTGTAAATTGCTTGTGCATTCTTAACCCCGAAGTGCATAACTTTGCATTTTTCTATGTTAAATTGCATCTGCCATTTTAGTGCCCAGTCCCCCAATCTATCCAAATCCCTCTACAGCAAGGCAATATCCTGCTCACATTTTATTACTTTACAAAGTTTTGTGTCATCTGCAAACACTGATACATGGCTTTCAATGCCCATTTCAAGATCATTTATAAATATGTTAAATAGAAGCGGTCCCAAAACAGAACCCTGAGGGACACCACTTACCACTTTTGTCCAGCTTGAAAATTTACTATTTATGACAACTCGCTGTACTCTATCCTTAAGCCAGTGTTATACCCAAGAACAAGAATATTCATCTAGACCAATTTCTTTTAGTTTGAAGACTAACCTATTGTGAGGAACCGTATCAAATGCCTTGGCAAAATCCAAGTAGATCACATCCACTGCAACACCCTGATCTATATTTCTACTTACTTCTTTGTAGAATGCAATTAGGTTAGTTTGACATTACCTATGTTTCATAAAACCATGCTGATTATTGCTAATAACACAGTTCTTCCCAATGAATTCCTGAATATTATACCTTAACCTCCCTAGCGGTATTCCCGAGCGTGACTCGGGGTTAATTTTCGCTGCCAGAAGCGGTAACCCCGAGTCACGCTCGGGGTAGAAA
This sequence comes from Pelobates fuscus, assembly GCF_036172605.1. Taxonomy (NCBI): domain Eukaryota; kingdom Metazoa; phylum Chordata; class Amphibia; order Anura; family Pelobatidae; genus Pelobates; species Pelobates fuscus. The sequence goes on along the minus strand of NC_086327.1, from coordinate 37,914,894 downwards.
ACTCAGAGTCTCCTTACCTTCTCCCTGCGATCCAGCGATGTCCCCGCTGTGATTGCCGGTGAGAGCCCCGGCGGATGCCTCCATCTGCCCTCCCGGATCCGTCTCTGTGAGCCGCAGAGGCTCATGGGTGCGGAACTGGGCGGGTAATTCAAATGTCTAAAAGTTCTAAAAGTGACACACACAAAGTTAGGTGATACAGTGTAATCCTGTCAGATTACATTGTATCACCTCAGATTTGACACAGTATCACCTCAGATCATCCTACACTGCCCTGCCTGCCCCTTTTGCTGTAATTTCTGCCCATAAAATATTTTTTTTTACCATGGCATCAAAGCGTCACTTTAGCATCTCCAAAGCGGCTTTGGATCAGATGAGTGACAGCGGCAGCGACACAGAGCCCCTCGCAGAATTGAGCGACGGCGATAGCGATTCGTGGCAAGATTCGTCATTTGACTCTGACAGTGACCAGAGTAGTGGCGACAGCGACGATTCTGCACCCGAGCTCAGTTATGTGCGCACTTGGTGCCTTATTGATTGCGGTATGGATGAGGTACCGCCGCCAAGATTTCCGTTTACTGGATCACCTGGGATGAAGGTAGACGTTGAGCACAATGATCCTTTGGCATACCTAAAATTATTTCTCTCAGATGACGTCATTGAAAAGATTGTCACGGAGACAAATCGCTACAACGAGCAGCAATCAGCTACTCTGCATAGCAAGTTTTCCAGGAACAGAAAATGGAAACCGGTGACTAACGAGGACATCTGGAAGTTTCTGGGGCTAATACTTCTTCAGGGGGTGGTGGGGAAACCCCAGCAGAAATGGTACTGGACTACCAATAAATTGCTGGCAACCCCATTTTTTGGCACCATCATGTCCGAGTACCGATTTTCCCTCATAATGAAGAATTTGCACTTCACCAACAACGAGGAATTTGACGAAGCCACACATCCAGCGCCAAAACTCAAGAAGATCTGGGAAGTATACCAAATGATCCTAAAAAATTTCCAGCAGGCCTATGTGCCAGATAGAGACATCAGCATTGATGAAAGTCTGATGGCTTACAAGGGACGCCTCAGCTGGATTCAATACATCGCATCCAAGAGAGCACGGTTTGGAATAAAATCCTATATGCTCTGCGAGTGTGCCACTGGCTATATATGGAATTCCGTCATATACACCGGTAAAGGAACACAATTCAACCCCAGGTACAGCGGCTATGGGATGGCAACGTCATCAGTCCTTACACTGCTTGAGCCATTGCTGAATCAGGGGTATTGTGTGACAACGGACAACTTTTACACATCGCCTGAGCTGTACGAGTTTCTGATAAAACACAAGACTGATGGATATGGAACCGTTAGGGCCAACCGACGTGAACTGCCATCTATGTTTGCCAAGCAAAAACTGAAAACAGGAGAAATGGTTGCCTGGCAGAAAGGAAAGATGATGGCAATGCGTTGGCGTGACAAAAAAGACGTATGCCTAATGAGTACAGTGCATAACACCTCCACTGCCATGGTCCACACAAGAGGTGGGAAAGATGTCATGAAGCCACGACTTGTGATTGACTACAACAACACCATGGGAGGAGTCGATAGAGCTGATCAGGCGATGACATTTTATCCGGCTATGCGGAAACAACAAAAAAAATATTACAAAAAAATCTTCAGGCATCTACTGGAACAATGCCTCTGGAATGCCTATATACTGCACAAAGGAAAGAGTGACATGCCTCTTGTTCATTCTGACTTTATCTGGAAGGTGGCGGAGCGGATTTTTGTGAACTACCAAACGGCATCAGTGGCCGTGAACAGATCTGGACGTCGTGCTGTTGACGTTGTCAACCCAGAACGCCTGACTGGTCGTCACTTTATGGATTACATCCCGCCAACCGCAAAAAAGGAAGCACCTACAAGGATGTGCGTAGTTTGCTGCTCAAAGCGAGATAGCAATGGAAAAAAAATCCGAAAGGAAACCAGATTCCATTGCCCTGATTGTGATGTCGGTCTCTGTGCAGTCCCATGTTTCAAAATTTACCACACCCAGGATGTTTACTGAATTTTCTTTGTTTGACAAATTTCATTATTTATTACATTATTGAATAAAATTATATTATTTATTAGATTATAATTCATGATTTTATGTTTCAAACTTTATCACATCTGAGAGTACTTTTGGTCAGGTTTAAGAAAGTAATTACTGGCCTACAATACATAACACCAAATTTCCATGCAAAAAAATGGTACCGCTTTTGGTACAAAATTCCTGACATAATCATACCGCCAGGGAGGTTAATAGCCGTTCAAATAATTTCCCAGTCACAGAAGTTAAGCTCACAGGTCTATAATTTCCAGGCAAGGATTTTGAACCCTTTTTAAATATAGGAACAACATCTGCTTTCCTCCAATCCTCCGGTACAATACCTGAAACAAAAGAATCTTGAAAAATTAAATACAGAGGTTCATTTATTTCCCCACTTAGCTCCTTAAGTACTCGTGGGTGGATACCGTCAGGCTCCGGAGCTTTATTTACATTAATTTTCTTTAATAGCTGTAGCACCTTGTCTCGAGTTATCCAATCACAAGTTATCTGCAAGTTTGTTGCAGCAATCATATGCATATCTCTTGCCATAGGATCCTCATTAATATATACCGAAGAAAAATAGTTATTTAAAATTTCTGCCTTTTCCTGGTCTTCATTGACTAACAGACCCATCTCTGTTTTCAGTGTACCTACACTTTCATTTTTTGTGAAATACTTATACACTTAAGCTGGGACTGCAGGAGTCAGTGTGTGTGTTTAGGTCACTGAGTGTGAATGTATGGGTCATTGTGTGTGCATGGGTCACTGAGTGTGAGTTTATTGGTCACTGAGTGTTGTGAACTCAATGTGTGTATGGGTGACTAATTGTGTGTATTGAGTGTGAGTATATGGGTCACTAAGTGTGAGTGTATGGGTCATTGAGTGTGAGTGTATGGGTCGCTGAGTGAGAGTGTTTAGGTCACTGAGTAGGAGTGTATGGGTCATTGAGTGTTGTACCCTAGATGTGTGTATGGGTTACTAAGTGTGTGTATGGGTCACTGAGTGTGAGTGTATACATGAGATAGAGTGTGTGTTTGAGTCACTGACCATTTGTCTGTGTATGGGTCACTGAGTGTAAACATATGAGTTACTGTGTGTGTTTGGGTCACTGAGTGTGCATATGGGTCACCGAGTGGGAGTGTGCATATGGGCCACTGAGTGGTATGAGTGTATTGCAAAAGAAGGATGTCATTTTTTGCAAGATATGAGCTCATTTACTGTCTGAGAGTATCCCCACACACTCACCTATTGAATAATTACCTATTTTGCTCAGAAATGGCATATGGCTTCTACAGCTTGAGAACTGAGTAGTGTGGGCTCCCATGATGACTGAGTTGAATATTACAACATGAAGAAAAAAAAAGTAGATTCACAGGTTAAGATGGGATGGTGCCAGGGCACTCCTGGCATCACAACCACTACAGTGTGCTTCATTTTATGAATTTCCCTAAAAACGCCCACATAAATTCTTAGCACCAGGTCCATGAAGCCCTTAATCTAGCCCTGGCCTCACCTACATAGACAAAACCACAAGGACATTTAAGCAAATAAATGACAACTTTGGAATTGTAAGTATAATAGTTTCTGATATAAAGGAACTTCCCAGACCTAGGGAGAGACAAGGTATTCCTCTGGATAACATTGTTGCATGTGCCATGACACATTCACACTTTTAAATCTACTCCCCATTTCCTACCTTTCTGCTTTCCTGGTGTCCAGAGTGGTGGCTGAGGCTTTTGGGGGTTGACGACCGGAACAGCCCCCCTTCTCTCTGCTTCTCTGATGTGGTCTCTCCCGTGCGGAAAAGGGGCCTGGTCGTGCTATTAAAGGGCCACAGCGTGCGACCAGGCCCCTGCTTACAAACTCCCACCGGGTGGCCCTTAGTGCATGGGCCATCCGGTGGGCCTCCTTAGTGCATCCCCAGGATGTACAGGGGGCCCAAGGGTGGGGGGGGAGAAAGCTGTTGCGGGCAGCGATGCCCACGGGGCAGCTGCCTTGGGCACCCTAGAAGTAAAAGGGCCCGGGGCAGCTGCCCCGTTTGCCACGCGTTAAAGACAGACTTGACTGTGGTACATGGTCATTATAAGATACATTACAGTTTGTGTGGTACAGTATAAAAAAAAACTGTGAAGTACAAGAAAATTGATGCCCCAAAGCTTATAAATCTAGCAGCTCATATAAACAGTGTGGCAGTTTTTGAAGTGGAATTACATGCTCAACAAGCTTCTATCTAGACATGAGATACATGTTTCCAAACTTTATGGAAGAAATAAACTTGATTATTTGAAGAGTTGACTAAAGTTTGGTGGTGTTACAAGCTATATGAATTTGGGAATAGCATGTTTTCCTAATTGGAATTTAAGAGTCCTGATAATTTCTCTTAACCCAAATAAAAAAAGAGAGATCAAAGGAAAAGAGTGAACAAAACAGAAAAATTGATAACTGACCTAAACGAAAAGTGATGTCCTAAATTCTATAATTTAAACAGTGAAAATACATTTTGACAAAGAGTTCGCAATACATAGAGATAGAATTGACAACTCAACAAATAGAATCTGTTTTATCTGAATAATATCTAAGAATTGCAGTTTGCAAAGCAGCAAGTATGCATGTCTATTGAGAACGGGATTAGGTTGTGTGGCGTATATTATACTATGGCCAATAAGAAAAGCTCTCAAGAAATGAAACAAACAAATTTAAGGAAAGACAAAAACCAAGATTTCTCATTAAAAGATTTCTTCAAGGCGGTGGACCCAAAGACGGACAATGATGTATCTTTAATGGAAGATAATATCACACAAGGGCAAATTGTAGATGACTCAGATATAAATAATCAAAATACAAAAATCAACACTAAACAAAAAAATATTACTCCAGAATACCTTTAGAAATGCTTTGAGATGCACCTTAGTAAAATGAAAAAGGAAATGGAGACAAGTCCAGAAAACCTAAAAATGGAGATACAGAACGTGGGCACAAAGTTAAACAAACAGAGGAAAACAATTGAAAGACTAGAGAATAAAGCAGCAGACCAAAATATATAAATGTAGCTATGGAGAAAAAAAATTAAGAACATGGAAAGTAAAATACAAGATTTGGAGGACAGATCTAGAAGATCTAATATTAGAATAAGAAAATCCCAGAACCCATTTGAACAACCAATTGAATCATTATATGGGAGAATTTCTTAAAGAGTTGAACATTTCCAGTAATAACACACATGAGTTGTTTGAGAGAATGCATCGATTGCAAAAACCTACTAATACACCAGCACAAGTACCTAGAGATGTGATAGTCTGCTGTCATTCCGACAGAATAAAACATGGAACAAGAGATACACTGTATGAATAACAAAGTATTTTCAGACATCTCTTACCAAACTAGAGAGCAAAGAAGAGAATTCGCTCCATGGACAAAAATTCTAGGAGATGAGGATATACAATACTCATGGAGATTTCCTATGAGACTCAAATGTAACAGAGAAGGAAAAAGAGAAATATTTGAAACTCCAGTGAAGCTAAAATTGAAGATCATAAACTTAAGGGCCTCCCCTAAGAAGGACTTTTTATGTTTTGAAACAAAATAATTTTGAGATGCAGAATTGGGAAAGGATGTTGCTAAATATTTAAAAGTGGTATTTGCCCATTACAGGGAGCAAGAGATAAGAGAGTGTTAAAGATGGGTAATACATATTGATAGGGGAAGGTGATACTTACAGCACAAATTTTGTAAATTAATTTTGAATTGTTAAGATGTAACAAGTAATAGGGTATAAGTGGAATGGTAAAGGAACAGTGTAAACACATAAATAATTTAAGATGTATAATGTAAATGTTTAAATAATGTGAAAGAGGAAAAGGAAGACTGGATAATATAATGTAAAGGACACCAAAAGACTATAGAATACAATATGATGACACTAGATTTGGAAGTGACAATAGTTAACTGATAATTAGACATGTGCAATTTGTTTAGTTCCGAATGCCTGAATTTCGGAAGTGCCGAATTTCCGAATGCCGAACCGAATTGCCGAAGTGCTGAATTTCTGAATTTCGGAAGTGCCGAATTTCGGAAGTGCCGAAGTGCTTTGGATTTCTGAAAAGTGGCAAAAACAGGAGAGGGTTGGAGTTAGGGGTTGGGGTAGGGTTTGGTGTTGGGGTATGGTTAGGGGTAGGGCTGAATCTCCTAACCCTAACTCTACCCCAACCCCTAACCCTAACCCTACCTTATAACCCTACCTCATAATCCTACCCCTAACCCTACCCCTTTAAATCTCAAGGTAGTGCATAAAGATGCTCTTCCTATAATCCTTCACATGTCTACAGCAGTTAAACTAATGGTTGCTAGGAATGAGAAAACTAGTAATTTACCTCGATGTGATGGATTGTATGAACAGATTATCTGGCAATGCAAAATGGAGTTGGGATGTGCAAGGACAGAGAACTGGAACTCAAAGACAGTTAAAATGTGGTTATACTGGATTAAAAAGCTAGACCCCCATAATGTGCATACATTGCTATCTGCTCTCTCTCAGGGACACTTATTTGTTATTTGTCTGTCTAGTTGTGATTATAAGGTTATATATGCAATATATCAACAATAGATTCGTATTGTAATATTGTTGTCAGGTTTTTCGAAAATAAAGAAAAAATATATTTAAAAAAATATATTTTAGAATTAATTTTAGTATTTAATATATTATATTTAAAGAATGGGCCAGTGAGATGATTTTACAATTGTAGACTATGCTAGCTTTAGTGTACCTATAATCTTAATTTTGTTAATGACAGGATTCAAATATTTGCTTAATAGTGATGTCCCGAACGGTTCGCCAGAGAATAGTTCCTGGCGAACATAGCATGTTCGCGTTCGCCACGGATGGCGAACATATGCGATGTTTGGTCCGCCCCCTATTCGTCATCAAACTTTGACCCTGTACCTCACAGTCAGCAGACACATTCCAGCCAATCAGCAGCAGACCCTCCCACCTCCTAGACAGAATACAATTTAGATTAATTCTGAAGCTGCATTCATTTATTTATTTATTTATTGTGTTTGTGTTTATTATACATTATCCTCCATAGCCAGTAACCTGTGTTTATTATACATTATCCACCCACAACCAGTAACCTGTGTTTATTATACATTATCCCTCCACAACCAGTAACCTGTGTTTATTATACATTATCCCCCAAAACCAGTAGCCTGTGTTTATTATACATTATCCCCACATAGCCAGTAACCTGTGATTATTATACATTATCCTCCCATAGCCAGTAACCTGTGTTTATTATACTTTATCTTCCCATAGCCAGTAACCTGTGTTTATTGGGTGGGGGCCCTAGATAAGAATAGTGGTGGGGGGACCTACCGTCCTCCCCCCAGCCCCCACCCCTGAGCGATGGGTGGGGGACCTAAAAAATCAATAAGGGGGGGGACCTACTGTCCTCCCCCTGGTCCCCACCCCTGAGCAGTTGGTGGGGGCCCTAAATAAAGAGGGGGGACCTACTGTCCTTCCCCCCAGCCCCCACCCCTGAGCGGTGGGTGGGGGCCCTAAAAAAACAATAAGGGGGACCTACTGTCCTCACCCTCTGGCCCCCACCCCTGAGCGGTGGGGAGGGCCCTAAATAAAGAGTGGGGGACCTACTGTCCTCACCCCCCAGCCCCCACCCCTGAACAGTGGGTGGGGGCCCTAGATATTAATGGTGGGGGGGACCTACCGTCCTCCCCCCCGGCCCCCACCCCTGAGCGGAGGGTGGTGGCCCTAAAAAAACAATAAGGGGTCCTACTGTCCCCCCCCGGCCCCTTCCCCTGAGTGGTGGGTGGAGGCCCTAAATAAAGAGAGGGAGGGGACCTACCGTCCTCCCTCCGGCCCCCACCCCTGAGTGGTGGGTGGGGGCCCTAAAAAAACAATATGGGGGGACCTACTGTCCTCCCCCCTGGCCCCCACCCATGAGCGGTGGGTGGGGGCCCTAAATAAAGAGAGGGGGGACCTACTGTCCTCCCCCCGGCCCCCACCCCTGAGCAGTGGGTGGGGGCCCTAGATAATAATGGTGGGGGGACCTATCATCCTCCACCCCGGCCCCCACCCCTGAGCGATGGGTGGGTGAGGGCAATAAAAAAACAATAAGGGGGGACCTACTGTCCCCCCTGGCCCCCACCCCTGAGGGGTGGATGGGGGCCCTAAATAAAGAGAGGGGGGACCTACTGTCCTCCCCCCAGCCCCCACCTCTGAGCAGTGGGTGGGGGCCCTAGATAATAATGGTGGGGGGGACCTACCGTCCTCCCCCCGGCCCCCACCCCTGAGCCGCGGGTAGGGGGCCCTAAATGAAAATGCCCCCCCAATCAAGGTGACTAGGGGTCCCAAGCCCCTAGTCACCCCCCCACCCAAATCAAACTATCCCCTATCTACCCTCCTCACCCTAAAAATAGTGAGGGGAGAATAAAATAACTAGCCTGTAAAAAAAAATTAAACTTACCATTTGTCGGGAGGTCCCCCCCACCATTATAATCTAGGGACCCAACCACTGCTCAGGGTTGGGGGCCGGGGGGAGGACAGTAGCCCCCCCTCTTTATTTAGGGCCCCCACCCACCGCTCAGGGGTGGGGGCCGGGGAGGACAGTAGGTCCCCCCCTTATTGTTTTTTTAGGGCCCCCACCCACCGCTCAGGGGTGGGGGCCGGGGGGAGGTTGGTAGGTCCCCCCACTATTATTATCTAGGGCCCCAACCACTGCTCATGGGTGGGGGCCAGGGGGAGGACAGTAGGTCCCCCCCTCTTTATTTAGGGCCCCTACCCACCACTCAGGGGTGGGGGCTGGGGGGGACAGTAGGTCCCCCCTTATTGTTTTTTTAGGGCCCCCACCCACCGCTCAGGGGTGGGGGCCATGGGGGAGGATGGTAGGTCCCCCTCACCATTATTATCTAGGGCCCCCACCCACTCCTCAGGGGTGGGGGCCGGGGGGAGGACAGTAGGTCCCCCCCTCTCTTTATATAGGGACCCACCCACCGCTCAGGGGTGAGGGCCAAGGGGGGAGGACAGTAGGTCCCCCCCCCTTATTGTTATTTAGTAGGTCCCCCCCCTTATTTTACGTGCTTTAAAGCATGTTATTCCGAACAATTTAGGAATGTTAGTTTATTTATGCCCTTTATAGATTAAAACCAGACTCTGCATCAACTATGTAATTTTCCATGGGAGTTTTGCCATGGATCCCCCTCCGGCATGCCACAGTCCAGGTGTTAGCCCCCTTGAAACAACTTTTCCATCACTATTGTGGCCAGAAAGAGTCCCTGTGGGTTTTAAAATTCGCCTGCCTATTGAAGTCCCTGGCGGTTCGCCCGGTTCGCCCGTTCGCGAACATTTGCGGAAGTTTGCGTTCGCCGTTCGCGAACCGAAAATTTTATGTTCGCAACGTCACTATTGCTTAAGTCTCTCTTTACTAGAACGCCACAGCAGCAAAAAACACAGAGAGTAAACAAACAATCAGAAAACAGTAAGGAGACCAAATAACTCCCTTCTCAACATTCCATTTCCTCTTTCAAGCTGCGATAACAAACCCAGTCAGAAAAAATCTTAACACAACATAACAATAACGGTCCATCTTGACAGAAATAACGGCTCTCATAGGATTCTTTCAACCGAATTGGAGACCTGAACTTGACCTCATCCTGAGAACTTTACACTGAAACGAGAGAAACAGAATCAAAAATTGCGATTAGCCAATGAAATGTACGCATAAAGTCATGTAGCCACCCAGTGTAAATTAGTAGAGAAAACCACCAAGTCTACAGATCCCCGCCCTAGGCAACTGAAAATACCGAAAATAAATAATCACCAGGGATACTGACCAGAGGCATAAATCTTTATTCAAATTCAACATACAAGAAAATATTACAACAAGGGTCGGGAACAAAAGGGTGGGAAATATTCGCCTCCTGTCATTAATAAAATTAAGATTATAGGTACACTAAAGCTAGCATAATCTACAATTTTATAACATGACAGGAGGCTTCATATTTGCTGTTTCAACGCTCAGTCAGTAGAGCCAACGATGCATGTTCCGTCGGTCTGAAATAAAACTGTCGGAAGGTGTCCTCTCGAAACCAGTCTGCCGAACGTAGAATATCGGACAGGGAAGCAAGCGCTATCAGGGCACCTGACGCCGCCGCACCCCTAACCGAGTGAGCACAGAATGAGTACTCCACGCCAGCCAACGATAATAGCCATCGGATCCAGCGAGCCAAAGTAACGGACGAAACCGGTTTGTGTGGGCGTACGTAGGAAATCAACAGTTGTCCCGAGTGGGAACTTCGAAGCGGTTTGGTAATTGCCACATAGCGAGACAGGGTAGAAATCACACAGAGTCTAGGAACCTCTCGAAAAAATGGGTAGAAAACGGCAGAAGAGTCAGATTTGGTACGTTTCGATACCAAAAAGGTCACCCCATCTGGGGAAAAAGTGAAAGTGTTAACATCAAAAGCCCTAACGTCGGAGACACGACGAAATGACACCAGGCACAAAAGAAGTGCAAATTTGGCAGACAGTTGTCGTAGAGAGAGATCCTGATTCTCCAGCCATGTCTGAATGAAATCCAAAACCTGGTGTACGTCCCAGAGCGATGTATATTTAGGAGCGGGAGGACGTGATAGTCTGATCCCTCTCAACAATCTACAAACCAAGGGATCTTGTCCAATCGGCGTCCCCTGAAGAGGGACATGAGCCGCTGAAATGGCCGACCTGGTCACTGTCACGTTTACATAGATTGAGATGGAGCTCAACTGCAGATTTCTTAAGAATTAATTGATGATTTAGAATTATAGAATATAATATAGGAACTGGTAATTCAATGTAGGGAAACACTGGTACTGGTACTGTAACTTTAATTGTTTGGTTGTAGGATAATACAGGTACTGTATCTTTAAATACTTCAATGTTGGTAAGCGGCTTCCTAATTGCAATCTAGTATATTTGCTGTTGCAAGAATTAAGTTAATGACGGAAGCTATAATGAAGGTTAAAACAATAGTGATTTGTTTTAAGGTTAAAGTTAGCAGTATACATTATCAGCTGGAGCCTGAATGTTTAACGAGCAGGCTGCAGCAGAGTTGTTTGGAAAACTTGAGAGCAGACCAAATAATGAATGCTCAGGAGTCCTTGAGAGGAAAGTTCGTGTAACAGATGAAACGATTAACTTAGCTTTCAGAGGGTGAAGTTCAGGTTCCAGAGTTCCCCTCCGGGGAGGTTCTTTAGGAGACAGGAAGAGAGAAGTCCAGATAATAGCCATGGTCGAGGAGAGGAGAAGGCGGGTAGATGAGTTCAAGTCCGGGTCGGTACACAGGTAAGTTGTAGAGAGCTTTCAGCCGGTTAGAGTTCGCGGTAACGCTGTTCATTAATCCAGCGTCTTGTATCTGGCGCGGTCGCATTATGTAGCGTGATGAGACCGCGTCAGAGAGGGGGTGTGGCTAAACTCTGTCAACCCGGAAGAGACAGGAATTACTGGTAACGGGCATGACAGTCACGTTCACAGAAAGATACGATTTACCTTGGTCGAATAGGTGAGAAACACCTATTCAGTACATTGGATACAGGTGCTGTAAAGGGATCGACACTCCGTTCCAAGCACCAACGACACCAAACGTTCCAGGCAGATAGATAACATCTCCTCGTGCCTGGGGCCCATGAGTCCCATAGGAGGTTTCTAGCCGATCCCGATAGCTCATTGACATTCCAGGTACCCCGGAAAGAGTCCAAGCCACCAAGTGGAGATGGCCCTCCAGTACGAGGGGATGATGGTTGCCTCGTGGATCCGACAGGAGCATTTGCAGGGACAGGAGAAGAAGCGGATCCCGACATGACAGTTCCAGTAATTCTGGAAACCAGGCTTGGCCCTGCCAAAGAGGCGTCAGCAACACCAACGATACTTGTTGACGCCGTAACTGGAGTAGGACCCTGTGGATCATAGTGAACGGTGGAAATGGTAGCTGTTTTTAACCTTTCGATCAACTCGTTTATCAGGGGAAGAGGATAACGATTTTTAACTGTTATTTTGTTTAAGGCTCTGTAGTCTATGATGGGACGTATGGTCTGGTCTTTATTTCTCACAAAAAACATACTGGAGGCAGCAGGTGAGCTGGAGGGTCTAATGAACCCTTTACGGAGGTTTTCATCCATGTACTCCTTGAGGAATTTTAATTCAGATTCCGAGAGAGGGTAGATGTGCCCAAAAGGTATGGGGGCACCAGGTATGAGGTCAATGGGACAATCGTAGGGACGATGAGGTGGGAGTGTTTCAGCTTCCTTTTTACTGAATACATCAGAGAACTCAGAATAGCAGGAAGGTATAGTTGGTTCTCCAATAGTCTGAAGAAGTGGAATATGTTGTAAACATGTTTCTTTACAATACTCGGAGTTAAAGGTGAGGGAGAAGGGAGACCAAGTAATTTGTGGGTTTTGTTCCATTAACCAGTTGATTCCTAGGATGACCGGATAAAGAGGAGAAGAGATAATATCGAATATAAGATATTCAGTATGAGTATTATGGGTGGTTGTTCTTACAGGAATAGTTTCATTTATTATAGGGCCCGAGGCTATGAGGGAGCCGTCAATCACTCTGACAGAAACAGAAGTGCTTTTACGAACACAAGGAATTTTATTTTTTGTTACAAAGGAAGAATCGATGAACACCCCGTTTGCCCCAGAATCAATGATGGCTTCAGTCGTAATTCTTTCTTTGTCCCACTGTAATATGAGAGAAATAGAGAAAAATTGAGTGGTTGATTCAGAAGGAAGTGCACTTAGTATAGAAGTGGTATGAGCATGCTTACCACCCCTTGGCCGTTTCAATAAAGGGCAATCTGGGATCAAGTGATCTTGTGAGGCACAGTACATACAGAGGTTTAGTAGACGTCTTCTAGTTTTTTCTTCTAGTGTGAGAGGACTTCTTATAGTGCCTATTTCCATAGGTTCATTAGGTGATGATGGTTTTTCAGCTATTTTTGAAGGACCGACTGGTTTTCTCCATGATGAACCTGAGAGAGCTTTTTCGGCCTTTCTTTCTCTAAGCCTTCTGTCAATGCTGATTGATAGTTGAATAAGCGCGTTTAATGTAGTAGGAAGTTCAGTTCTAGAAAGTTCATCCTTTACTCCTTCGGATAACCCAATTCAAAACTGATTGCGCAGGGTTATGTCATTCCATTGAGTTTCTATTGCCCATCTTTTAAACTCAGCTATGTAATCTTCGACAGGTCTATGTTTTTGCTGAAGGGTTCTGATGGTTAAATCGGCTGTAGACTGTTTGTTAGGATCTTCGTAAAGGAGAGACATAGCTTCAAAAAATTCATCCAATGAGTCTAAGATGGGATCGTCATTTTCCAAGAAGGAGTGGGCCCAGGCCATAGGTTCACCTCTTAGGAAGGAGATAACTGAACAAACCTTAGATCTTTCAGTGGGATAAGATCGAGGTTTTAGAGCAATTAATAACTTGCAAGAGTTAAGAAACTCCCTGTATTTGGATCGACCTCCAGAAAACTTTTCGGGGTTACAGACAGCAGGGTCACTAGCTGAGTGCATAACAGTATGAGGAGTGTGGTTTTGTAAGTCTCTGACATAAGTAAGAATCTGTTCATTTGTAACCTGGAGGTCTTGCATGCCTTGGGCAAGTGTATCGACTCTTTGATTCAGCATAGTAAATTTTGAATCGAAATCCGCTGGATCCATTACAATGGCTGGATTAATCTGTCACGTTTACATAGATTGAGATGGAGCTCAACTGCAGATTTCTTAGGAATTAATTGATGATTTAGAATTATAGAATATAATATAGGAACTGGTAATTCAATGTAGGGAAACACTGGTACTGTATCTTTAATTGTTTGGTTGTAGTGATGTAGAATTATTAAAAAATCTTATTGTACTTATATTGAATTGCTGCTCTAACTCTGTATTAACCTGATACTGTGACAAATCCTCCATTTTGTCCTCATAACCTGACTTCTCCATATGAAAACTACATTACATGACAGTATTTCTCAGCACATCTAATACAATAGACAAAGACTGTATTCTCCATAAGGATATGACTAACCCAGGAACTGTTGAATTTCCCCTAACTCGCAACATAGTATAATTTAAAGGCCATGAGAACACAGTAGTAATGAAATGTTCTATTCATAAGAGACCTTGCACCTAACCACGAGATTTGACATCACCGACCGAGTAAAATGACGCTCAAGACCCCTTGTCCCCCACCCGTGTCCAAAAAGTACCACCTCTTGGTGGGTGGACACGGAACTAACCACTTAGTTTTTGATCCAATTAATTATATTGATAGGTGGACACTAATCCAGACACTTAACAATTAATCCAATTAATGATGTTTATTCACTGATATCTTGATAATCAATGATGACGAAAATGTCTCTTAAAAGGGCCTGCGCGCCCTCTGATTCTGCACTTGCCAATAAATTTCCTCGAAGTTATTTTAACCTGAACTCCGTGTGTCAGACTGAATTACTTCAGCGTATATACGCAATTCAATTCTCTTTAATTTGGACAGGAACAGATAGACACTTAAACATTTTTGGTTTACTGAAAAAGTACCATAACAACTTTGGCGCCCGAACAGGGACTCCGGGCTATGTCTGGCCGGTGAGCCGTACTAAGGAAGACAAGGGTGGACGGAGGAATCCAGGGGGAAGGAAAGGAGATTGATCACCTCCAGGTACACGGTAGAGACTTCTGCAGAGCCACCGGTATGTTCCGGCCCCTTTGATTGACCCGTCCACGTGTCTGTGACTGCTTCCCGGGAGGACATCAAAGACAGGTAATATCTTGCCCGGAGTCTTATTACCCATTTGTTACCTGCATTTAGTCTATCTGTTGCCTGGGTGTGTCTAGTTTGGTTGCCCGGGCTGAATGTTTATTTGTTTCCCTTTTTTGGATAAAGGGGGGGTGGACCCGTGGTAGTTTGCCTGAGGGTCCTGTGTTTGTCTGTTTTCCCCTTTTTGGGATAAAGGGGGGGGTGGACCCGGGGGATTTGCCTGGAGTCCTGTTGCCTGTTTTACTCATTTTAGGAACCACGGTGCTGTGGTTGTAGGGAAAAAGGGGGGTTGACCTGTGGATGTGTTCCTGGGGGTCTTCTTTGCCTGTTTACTTCTTTTAGGAGCCTCGTGGCTGTGGCTGTATGGAAAAAGAAGTTTGTGGAACTGTGGGATCTGTGTAGAATCATAGTTTCCTGTGATCCAATTTTGTGTCACTTTGATAGCCTAGCTAGCTTCACTGTGCGCTTTCGGACCATCCAGCTCTAGTTGAGTTGGGGACGTCCTGACCCGGACCATCCAGCTCTAGTTGAGTTGGGGACGTCCTGAACCGGACCATCCAGCTCTAGTTGAGTTGGGGACGTCCTGACCCGGACCCTTCGGCTCTAGTTGAGTTGAAGGTCCACTGATTATTTAATTGTGGTAGGAGACTTAGCCTTGTGGCAGGGGACTCTGTTTCCTGGGGGGATTCAGGCAGGCATTGCTTGTTTTTCGCATCACGTGTGTCACGATACCTTACCTGTCATCCTCGGACCCACGCAGTACAGCATCCTCCTTCACTGAGCGGCACGGCACCTCTGACGCCGGCCGCTCACTCAGAGCGGAATTTCTAACTTCGGCGCATGCGCGCCACTGCCGTCGGCTGGAAGCCGACAGAATCATGACGCAACCACGCACCCGGACCTTTTGGGGGCGTGGTTTTAAAGCAAAACACACCACACTATAAAAGGGCTGTCTTGACAGCAGTAAGACGCCCTAGTGTGGTTCTTGCTAGTTCCCATAGTGCTCTTTATGTTTATTGGTATTCTCTCCTGGTATTTGACTTCTGGCTACTCTATTTGACTATTCTACTCTCTGGTTCCCTGTACTTTGGCTTGTTAATCGTTATTCCGTCTTCTGTTATTCCCTTGACCTCTGGCTATCCCATTTGACTACTCTAACGTGAGCCCGGCCATTCTAAGGTCCGGTATACGTTCTATAGTTAGGTTGCACTCTGCGTGAAGGGGTCATTGTCGTGACATTACACTAGGGCCATGGACCCTGCAGGTGTTAACCCTCTTGGGCTTGGTGCGGACAATAGGTTTGAGGAGCTGGACCATCGTATGGACCAGATCGCCCTCGCCGTACAGACCTTAATTAACCGCACTGCTTATCTCCAGCCGGAGGAGCAGACTCCTAGTCTAAGACCCCAAGAACATCCCATGGAAGTACTACCTACAGGTACTTCCAATCAGGCTACAGCACCTCTCAGGTATGGGGGTGATCCTAACGGATGCAGGGGGTTCCTAAATCAGATAAGCATATATTTTGAACTCCATCCTAGAGCTTACCCTACCGATAGAGCTAAGATTGGGTATATTATAACCCTGTTAGTAGATAAGGCTTTAACCTGGGCTAATCCCTTGTGGGAGAATGACAACCCCATAGTCTTTAATTACACTAACTTTGTTGCAGCTTTCAGGAGAACTTTTGATACCCCAGGCAGAAAGACTAACGCTGCCAAATCCTTATTGCGTTTAAGACAAAATACCCGTTCTCTAGTAGATTATGCCTTGGAATTCCGTACTTTAGCTGCAGAAGTCAGATGGAACGAACAAGCATTCGTAGATGTGTTCCTGAATGGAGTATCTGATAGAATCCTAGATGAAGTGGCCACAAGAGATTTACCAGATACTCTAGAGGAGCTAATAACATATTTAGCTCATATTGATGAACGTCTTAGGTACAGGCAGAACACCAGAGAGAGACCTAGGAGAGTACCGGAACGTCTTGCTCTAACCTATCCCTCGTCCGAAACCCCTCCAGAACCCATGCAATTAGGGGCTACAAGATTGTCTGAGACAGAGAGACAATACCGTAGGAGGGAAGGTTTATGTTTGTATTGTGGCAGGAAGGGACATACACGAGTGAATTGTCCTAACCGGCCGGAAAACTCTCGCACCTAAGTTCACAAGGGGGACAGGCCTTGGGTGTTATGTGTATGTCCTCCTTCAATGATAAAAAAGATCTCCGGCTTCTTCTACCTATTACTTTAGAATGGGAGGGAAAGAAAATATCCACCCTTGCTTTAATTGATTCTGGGGCTGCTGAGAATTTTGTAGATCTCTCATTCGGGCAGAAAAATACCCTTCCATTCCAAAAAAAATCAGCACCCTTGGCCGTTGAGGCCATAGATGGTAGACCATTATCGATACCTCTTATTACCCAGGAGACCATTCCTCTAGTATTATCTACAGGTCTTCTTCATAGGGAGGTTATCATTCTGCAACAGATAACATCTCCTATTTTTCCTGTAATACTTGGGTTTCCTTGGTTAGTCCAGCATAATCCGTCGATTGACTGGGAAAAGAAGGAGATCATTAAGTGGGGAGATTCTTGTCACAGTAAATGCATTACTCCGATTAAACCAGTAGGCTTAATCAATATACCTACTATGGAACCATTGACTACCCAAATACCCAACCAATATATTGACCTTAAAGATGTCTTTGAACCTAAAGAGGCAGAAAAGTTACCTCCCCATCGTCCCTATGATTGTCCTATTGAATTGTTGCCTGGTACTATGCCTCCAAGAGGCACGGTTTATCCCCTGTCGATAGCCGAGAATAAAGTATTAGAGGAGTACATTGCCGAGAATTTAAAGAAAGGGTTTATCACTAAATCCTCATCGCCCGCGGGTGCGGGGTTTTTCTTTGTATCTAAGAAAGAAGGGGATTTAAGACCCTGTATTGATTACAGAGGGTTGAATAAGATTACTATCCGTAATGCTTATCCTATTCCCTTAGTGACTGAACTATTTGACAGGTTAAAAGGAGCTACTGTCTTTTCTAAACTAGATTTGCGGGGAGCATATAATTTAATCAGAATAAAAGAAGGGCATGAATGGAAGACTGCTTTTAATACTCGTTATGGTCATTATGAGTATCGAGTTATGCCCTTCGGCTTATGCAACGCTCCAGCAGTCTTTCAGGACTTCATCAATGATGTGTTGCGAGACTTTTTACAAATGTTTGTAATCGTATATTTGGATGATATCCTGATTTATTCTAAAAACATAAACGAACACTATGAACATGTCAGATTGGTTCTTTCAAGGTTATTAGAGAATGGTCTCTATTGTAAATTGGAGAAATGTTTGTTCCACAAGGAAGAAGTGCATTTCCTGGGATATATCATTTCTAGTACGGGTTTCCAAATGGAGCCGAAAAAGTTAGAAGCCATTCAGCAATGGCCCTTACCAGTTGGACTCAAAGCAATCCAACGCTTCCTGGGGTTTGCCAATTACTATAGAAAATTCATAAAAGGATTCTCTTCAATAACAGCCCCTATTACTGCTATGACTAAGAAGGGAAGAAATCACAGGGAATGGTGTACTGAAGCTAAAAGAGCTTTTGATTTATTGAAAGAAGCCTTTTCCTCAGCACCAGTATTAAGACACCCTGATCCTTCTCGTCCTTTCATACTGGAAGTAGATGCATCCGAGTCAGGGATAGGAGCAATACTATCTCAAAGACCTTCGGATGATCAACCATTGCATCCTTGTGGGTTTTTTTCAAAAAAATTAACGGAAACTGAGAAGAGATACGATATAGGGGAGAGAGAGTTGTTGGCAATTATTTCTGCCCTTAAAGAATGGCGATACTTGCTTGAAGGGTCACCCATCCCTGTTACCATTTTTACAGATCATAAAAACCTCTCTTACTTCAGTGAAGCCAAGAAAATGTCTGACAGACAAGTACGTTGGTCTTTATACCTCAATCGTTTCAATTATGTTGTTACATACAGGCCAGGGTCAAAAAATACTAAGGCGGATGCTCTATCCCGCCAATATGAACCTGTTACTTCCTCCAATGAAGTTATGTCCTCTTTAATCCCTCATAATCGTATTGTAGCAACTGTCTTTGCTAAAGTCTCATCGGGATTAATAGAGGAGATCTCTACATTCCAAGATCGTACTACCTTGACTGTTCCTCAAGGAAAACTATATGTGCCATTAACCTATCGGAATAAAGTATTATCCCTCATGCATGACTCCAAAATGGCAGGGCATCAAGGGATACATAAAACCACATCATTGCTGGCGGAACGATTCTGGTGGCCTTCCTACAAAAAGGATGTGCGTGAGTTTGTCCTTGCTTGTAATATTTGTTCCACTACAAAATCACCTAAGGGTCGTCCTATAGGACTCCTTATGCCCTTACCTGTTCCAGAGACTCCATGGTCAAGTATTGCTATGGATTTCGTAGTAGACCTACCCCCTTCTAAGAACTACACTGTCGTATTAACGATAATTGACAGATTCTCCAAGATGTCTCATTTGGTTCCTCTTTATAAATTACCTACATCATCTGAACTGGCGTATATATTTATAAAAGAAGTGGTCCGTTTACATGGGGTACCCCAAGATATTGTCTCTGATAGAGGGCCTCAATTTATTTCTCGTTTCTGGAAATCATTTTGTGGACAGTTAGGTATCAACCTTAACCTTTCCTCTTCTTATCATCCCCAATCTAATGGGGTTACAGAAAGGATGAACCAATGCCTGGAACAATACATCCGTTGTTTCACTTCGGTTCATCAAGATGACTGGGCGGACCTGTTACCATGGGCAGAATTTGCTCACAATCATCATATCCATGAATCCACTTTACACAGCCCGTTTTTTATTAATTATGGGTTTAATCCTACAACTTTACCGAGTTCCATTCATTCTACCGGAGTGCCAAGTGTAGATGACACCGTTAGGAACATGAGGGAGACTTGGTTAGGGGTTAAACAAATATTGACTCAAAGGGCTAGTGTGTACAAAACCAATGCGGATAGGCATCAGAAACCTGCTCCCACGTTCATGATCGGGGATAAAGTGTGGTTAAGTACCCGTAACATTAGACTTAAGGTCCCATCTATGAAATTCGCTCCCAGATTCATTGGTCCATTTCAGGTTCTCAAGCGTATCAACCCTGTTTGTTACAGTCTTCGTTTGCCCTCTAATATGAAAATACCGAATTCGTTCCATGTCTCACTTCTCAAACCATTAATTTGTAATCGGTTTACTCGTAATACCCCTCCTCCTCTTCCTGAAGTTGTGGAGGGACAAAACGAATATGAGGTGAGGTCTATTTTGGATTCTCGTTTTTCTAGGGGTAAACTTCAATACCTTTTAGACTGGAAGGGTTATGGACCTGAGGATCGTTCGTGGGTGGACGCTTCTGATGTGCACGCCCCCCGCCTGATTCGTTTATTTGAAAGGAGGCGTTCTAACCGCCCTGGGGGCGGTCCTTGTGGGGGGGGGTACTGTCACGATACCTTACCTGTCATCCTCGGACCCACGCAGTACAGCATCCTCCTTCACTGAGCGGCACGGCACCTCTGACGCCGGCCGCTCACTCAGAGCGGAATTTCTAACTTCGGCGCATGCGCGCCACTGCCGTCGGCTGGAAGCCGACAGAATCATGACGCAACCACGCACCCGGACCTTTTGGGGGCGTGGTTTTAAAGCAAAACACACCACACTATAAAAGGGCTGTCTTGACAGCAGTAAGACGCCCTAGTGTGGTTCTTGCTAGTTCCCATAGTGCTCTTTATGTTTATTGGTATTCTCTCCTGGTATTTGACTTCTGGCTACTCTATTTGACTATTCTACTCTCTGGTTCCCTGTACTTTGGCTTGTTAATCGTTATTCCGTCTTCTGTTATTCCCTTGACCTCTGGCTATCCCATTTGACTACTCTAACGTGAGCCCGGCCATTCTAAGGTCCGGTATACGTTCTATAGTTAGGTTGCACTCTGCGTGAAGGGGTCATTGTCGTGACAACGTGGTAGTGAGACTTATAAAGTGGGTTTTATAGGGGCACTACGGGAGTGAGGGTGGCGCGGCCACTTTAAGTGGACTGCTGTAACGAGGGAGGCTAGAAAGGATTTCGGACCGGTGTTAGCTGTTATCCTTGGCCGCTGGTAGTGAGACTTACGAAAGTCGTTCTTCCGAGCGGGGACACTACGGGGTTGAGAAAGGTGACTTTGGAGTAAGCACATGATTAAAGGAAAGGGATTACTGTTGATTTCATTTGAACTGTGATGCATGCACTGTATTTCAACTGTACTGTTGTTTGTTTAATGTGGAGTCATTTAAACTCCTGTGTCTGTTTCTAAGGATTTTTTTCCTTACCCTTTACCTTTCCTACACTTCCTGTACTATTATACTATCCACTCCCATTCCTCTTAATAGAGAAGTGATTGGTCACACACTTCTCACCTCGCTCCAATCCGTGTCTACCACCCCGGGTAGGCGGATTCAGTGACTAGTCTACGTTTTGGGAAGACGCACTTGAGAAAGACCCACGATTCTCAGGTGGCAGTCGAGCATTGTAGACGTTCCGGTTCAATTTTCCTTGTCTTTCCCTATATCTAGGACGCTGGTGTAGGGGAAAAGGGATTATGGGGCAGGATTTAAGTAAGCCCAGTAAGGGCTGGTTAGCATGTGATTTAGTTGATGACAGAGAGGGTGAGGAGATGGTTAAAGGTGTTGAAAAGATTGCAAAAGTTTGTAAAATTGCTGTGCCGACATGTGGTAGATTACAACCAGAAAGTTGGCGTAGATTGTTGATGGAGAAGAAAGGCAAGCTTGCAAATTATGATTTATTAAAAACAGCTGAAGCATGGTACAGAGTAGCGAAGGCTATTCAGCAGGAAGGTTGGGTTGAGGAAGAAATAATTCACAAGGGTGTGAAAATGTTTGTGTACCATAATGATTGTGTCGCTGGGGCTTGTCCTCAGCCAGCGCCCCAAAATGGCGCCCAGGGAATGTCTATCCCCAAGGTTCAGTCAACAATGAGAGATTGCCAGCTGACTATGTATCCCACTCCCAATCCTCCCAACCCCCATCCCGTTACCTCTCCCGTTTGCCCGGTCCTGAATTCTGATGGATCTTACTTTTCCCCTTCTCCTTCCCTAACACTCCCATCATCCTCATCCATCCCTAAACCACCCTCTATGTCTAATGCTAACATCTCATCTGCTATTCCTTCCCCACACTTTGTCTCCGTTGATAATCCTACCCTCCCATCTGCATCTGCCCAGTTCACTAACCCCTCCTCCCCTGCCACTGTCAATCTTGCTGATCCCACTCCAGCTCCTCCTTCTTCACCCGCCTCTACTGATTCATCTCCATCCTCTCCCTTGTCCGTCCCTACCACAGCCCAGGTTCCCACCCCCTTTGCCAACCCCTACCCAACCTTCCTGCCCACTCCAGGTTCCGCCCCAGCACCCACCCAGATGGCTTGGCCATACCCCTACCCATACCCCATGTCCATGCCCTATCCTAATTATCCATACCCCTTTCCCCAAGCCACTCCCCAGGTTCCGGTCATGCCCAGTCCGATACAGTCTGCCCCGGATGTGCCCACATCCAACATGGCTGCCACTTCTTCCCTTAACCCCAATGCAACTTCCTTCCCCGCCTCCAATATGGCGGCCCCCAGTCATTCAGCACCCCTGATGCCGGTGCTTCCCGGTGATTACCGGTCCCATGATTATGACCCAATGGCGACTCCCGCCTCCGGGACTCCCTCTCATCCCCCGGCCCTGTCACCTCAGGTGATCCCCTCACGCAGAAGGGCCCAGATCATAGAATTAGATGAGGAAGAGGATGACAGGGATGACAGGCTGTCCCAGGATTCATTAGAGGCTGCAAGAGTCTCGACCCACCGTTCTATTGAAGATCCCTTCGGCCACAAGGGTCGGGGAGAGCGGGCCCCTCCTAAATATGTTGCTTTCAATCCCACACAAGCTAGTGCTTTAATGAAATCTCTCCCTGACCCAGAGAAGCAGCCTATGCCTTTTTACCGAGGGATAGTTCAGATACAAAAGACTTATTCCGCCGCCTGGCGTGACCTACTGAGCATTTGTGCTATTAAAGCAGGGGATGCATATTGGCCTAGCATGGCCCGCCACCTCAGTACAGATCTGCTTACAAGTGATGTTGATTAACCTTTTGCAATCAATTAAGAGATTGGGCTAAGGATAAACTTGCAGATCAAGCTGCTGGCCTTACTGATGTTGTGCAAGACAAAGGAGAATCAGTGGAAAGGTTTCATGCAAGACTATATCAAATGTTTACAGATTTGGGATTTGATCTCACTGACAAAATTCATTCACAAATGCTATCAGGTGCGTTTGTCCAAGGTGTTAAAGATTCCATACGCAAGGGAATCATTGCTGCACGCCCTGAATACAAGGTTGTTCCCCTAGATACGTTACTCCTAGTTGCTAGAGGTTTGGAATCTGCCCAAACCCCCAGAAGACCCAATCCAGCTCCTCTCATGGTGGCCCGTGCCGCCCCCATCACCCCTGGCACCAAGGGTGTCAAGTTAGAGGACGTAACATGTTTTAATTGTGGGGCTAAGGGACACTACAGAAGTGACTGTCCAGAACCCAAAAGGGAACCGGGGGAGCCCAAAAAGTTTTCCTCAGGGGAGCCCAAAAAGTTTCCCAAGCCTGCCCCGGCCCCTAAGGCCGAGAAAACGGTTCCAATTGTTGAGGAACCAGATGATGATTAGGAAATTGGCAAACCTGTGTCATTAACCCCTGTCATGGCAGTGTCTACAGGGGATAAAGGGGGGGGGGGCACTTGCCACAGTGACTTTACCCATTGAAGGCCAACCTACCACATTTCTGATTGACACAGGCGCAGCCCGAAGTGTTCTCAGAGAACAAGACCTGCCAGACCCATCTTTCTTGTCAAGTATTGATGTCTCCTGTCAGGGCCGGCCTTAGGCCTTTAGGCGCCCTGTGCGAAAAATCTTCACAGCGCCCTCCCTTCCCGTTCCCCCCGCCCCCACTACTTCCCCCTTCCCACACACCCTGACACACGCGCACACACAAACACAAGCAGGCAGTCACACACAGACAGCCACACACAAACACACAGACATAGAATGTGACGGCAGATAAGAACCATTCGGCCCATCTAGTCTGCCCAGTCAGTAGCATACACAGGCAGACAGCCACACACACACACACACACAGGTAGGCAGCCACACACACAGGCAGGCAGTCACACACATGCAGACATCCAAACACACAGTGGCAGACAGCCACGCACACACACACACAGGCAGACAGCCACGCACACACAGTCACACACACAGACCGTCACACACACAGACAGGCAGACAGTCACACACACACACACACAGGCAGACAGTCACACACACAGGCAGACAGTCACACACAGTCACACACACAAAGTCACTCAAACACACAGACACACACAAGCAGACAATCACATAGACAGCTAATGGAAATTTCAGATGAAATTCAGTGTCAATTTGGAAAAGGCCAGCAGTTCTATAATTGAGATCAGTCTAACTGAAAGGATAGGGAAGTTTTGAAATTTATTGTGACCCCATTATTCTTTCTTAATCCACAATGCAAAATGTTGTATGTTTTGTCTGGATGATTTAATATACATGGGTGTGTTAAAAAGAGTTGGGCCCAGACATGCATGGTAGAAGTTGCTGTGTAAAAGATATTTTTTCTTCAAAGGATGCACTTGTACATGCTAACTATTACATGTATGATGACCAACATTTAAGCTAAGAAAAGCATGTGGTTGTCAAAATTTACCCCAAAAAACCTACTCAATCGAAAAAAGGTTGCTGGAGTGCCTGATGTCAATTTTTTACTAAACGGGAACAGGCATTCCAACCTTTTCTAAACAGACAAACAAACTGTAGTCGCAAGGAAATCAATTAACCAAAGAGTATACTCTTATCCACTGTTGTATATTAACCCGCTTTCAAAATATTGGATTTGATGAGGTAAGGTCCTCTGGATCTTTAGCATCTCTTGAGCCTTTATTTCTATTATTCTTCACACTATAGCCAATGTGGTGGTGGATGAAGAGGAGAGGTCCCTTGTTGGGCCTCTTGAAATTTTTTTGGGGGTGTGTCAGGGAACCCTAATTTTCTTTTTAATCGTTTATTTATATTTGTTTTAATATGAAGGGACACAATTTTTAAGTCTGAGGTATCTAATCATGTTTTCGTTATGATATGCTAGGATTTCACAAAAATTAGATAAGCAGTCTTTTTTTAAATTTTCTCCTATCTAATGTCCTTGTGTAGCTAAACAGAAGTGTAGAAGGATTGGTTAAAGTATCATACTAGGGATTGTGCATGAGGATAATCTGGAATGTACATAATTATTCCACTCTTCCCATCTGGCAGTGTCTGTACTCCCTGAGAGAACCATTTTCAAAGACATTTTGTCATAGATCTGGTTATCTGGAGTGCTGTTAAAGGCATCCATCATAGTGACTTGACAGTTTTGCATTTCCTCACTCTAAACATTTGTACGGCAATCAATATATTAATTAGAGCTCACAATTTGGCAATGGAGCAGTATTCTTTTGTTTTTTAAAAACTTTTTTAGGCTATGGGTCACAGGAATTTGTAGTGTTTACACCTGCTTAAGTAATTAAAAACAACTCAGCTACATGAAAAACTGAACTCTGAATGTTTGGTGTTAATCTAGACAAGAACCATTACAGTTTTGCTCTAATAGATCTCTTTCACCATTCACTGGGATTTATATTATACTCTGTGTTCTTACCTTCTCACTTTCATTGTCCAATGCAGAAGTGGCTTCATCTAGAAGTAGAACTTTGGGTGAACGAATAAGTGCTCTGGCTATTGCTATCACACACACACAGAGACACACAGACAGTCTCACACACACACACACACACACAGGCAGACAGTCAAACACACAGACACACAAGCAGACAATCACATAGTTACCTCTGTTCCTTCTGTAGGCAGACAGGCAGTGCAGCTCCTGGATTCTGGTTGTGGGGGGGAAGCAGGGACTCCTTCCTGCTTCCCCTGCAGCAATAAGACGGTATTTTAGCTCCGCCCCCGCCGCACGCTAAGCCCCGCCCCCGCCGCACGCTAAGCTCCGCCCCGCCGCACGCTAAGCTCCGCCCCCTCCGCAAAATTTTATTTTTTTTTTTCTTCTGCCATGTGTGAGCTGTGCGGCCACAGGGCGCCCCCTGCTCCATGGCGCCCTGTGCGGCCGCACAGCTCGCACACCCCTAAGGCCGGCCCTGTCTCCTGTGTTGGAGTGGATGGCCAACCGAGACACAGTCCTCTAACAACCCCTCTGCGGGTTGGCACAAGCTTACTTGCTCGTTTTGTAGTTTCCTCCACATGCCCAATTAACCTGTTAGGCGCTGATGTCCTCTCACGCCTGCAGGCATCTATAACCTTCACTCCAGAAGGACAGGTAGAAATGTTTACACCTCTATCTGTTTCTGACACTTCAGCCCTGTGCTCCTTACCTTTGATGCTGCATTTAGAAAAATCCAATAAGGAAGCAGCAGAACCTAGGTCCAATTTCCCAGATGAGTTAAAAACTCAGGTGCCTACTAAGTTATGGTCCTCGGGCCCAGAGGATATAGGTCACCTAAATGTCCCACCTGTGGTGGTTAAGCTTATTCCAGGAGCTAAGTTACCAAGGAAGCCACAATATCCTCTAAAACCAGCACAGGCTGCAGCCATTTCTATTCACATCAAAGCACTCCTGGAAAAGGGTGCTCTAGTGAAGTGTAAATCAGAATGTAACACTCCATTATTTCCTGTAAAGAAAAAGACTCTAAAAGGAGAGCCAGTGAAATACAGGATGGTTCAGGATCTCCGTGCTGTCAATGAAGCCACTGTCCTGGACACCCCTCTTGTACCAAACCCCCACACTCTGCTCTCTGGCGTCCCACCTTCTGCAAAGTATTTTACAGTCATTGACCTAGCTAATGCTTTCTTCAGTGTTCCACTGGATCCATCCTGTCAATACCTGTTTGCTTTCACCCATGAAATGCAACAGTATACATGGACTGTCATGCCCCAAGGGGCTCAAAATTCTCCAAGTCAATTTGCCAAAGCCATGTGTACTATCCTTGACCCATGGCAAGCTGATCACCCAGAAGTTGTTTTACTCCAGTATGTGGATGATTTGCTGCTCTGTGGAGATGATATACCCACTACTGAAAAGAGTTCAATTAGTCTGCTTTGCTATTTGGCAGAACAAGGATGCAAAGCTTCACTTCTCAAACTGCAGTTCTGTCAACCTTCAGTGATTTTCCTTGGACATTGCCTATCTCAAGGTACCAGACATCTCACTCGGGACCGAGTCAGAGCAATTCTGGACATTCCACCCCCAAGGACTTCAAAATCTCTTCATGCCTTCTTAGGCCTCATTTCCTATTGCAGAGCATGGATCCCAGAAGCCTCTCTGCTTATGCAACCTCTCTATGATGCACTCAAGTCAGACCCATTCGGCCTGACCAACGAAGCTTTGGACAATTTCAAATCTCTCAAACGTGCCATTGTCTCTGCTCCTGCCTTGGGCCTACCAGACTACACCAAACCTTTCAAATTATTTGTTTCTGAAAGACTAGGCCATGCCACAGGAGTTCTTACCCAAACTAATGACTTAAAAGGCCGCCAGAGGCCTATTGGATACTTTTCATGCCAACTGGACATTGTGGCTAGAGGGACCCCTTCCTGCCTTAGGGCTGTTTTTGCTGCAAGAGAACTCATTGAAAGAACCTCAGACCTGGTCCTTGGCCACCCTTTGGTTGTTTTGGCCCCTCATGACATCTCTGCCATTGTTAACCAAGTCCAGCTCAAGCACGTGTCCCCCGCTAGACACCTGCGTCTGCAATGTCATCTTCTTCTGCCTGACAACATTTCCATACAAAGATGTCAAGTTCTTAACCCATCCACTCTTCTTCCACTCCCTGAGGGGGGTATCTACTATGGGTTTGTCACAGATGAAACCTACATCTACCTTCTCTGTGGATGTATCAAGAAAATGCATCCACATTTAACTTTTCACAAAGACAAGACACCTCTGTGTGAAGGTCCGGATTATGCCTTCTGTACCATGTGGTACAAGCCGGACATTACTCCTGAACCTTGCTATGAAGATGAGCTCTACCACTGGTTTGAAGTAAAGCTCACTGCCCAAGATTTCTATTGTGATTCGGAAGGCAACAGCGTGATCCTGATCCAACTGCCTCCAGAGCTCAATTACCTATACCGCCATTGGGATACTGCTATTCCACATATTCCTGTTACCAAGTTGAAGACAAGATCATGGAATGACCTTGGGCCCATGGCAAAATTATGGCCCACCATGGATGAATCACAACTACAGGAAAATGGCATTGCCAAATACCCAGCAACTGACCTTCTTGAAGCATGGCCACGCCATTTCCTAGAAAAAGAATTCAAAGACCTAGTTATAACAAATGACTATGACCCAGAAACTCCTCATGACTGTTTCGAACAGATGAAAATGGAAACAGTGCACTTACCAACCGTGCATGAGAATCCATTACCGGATCCGGATTTACTCTGTTTGTGGATGGTTCAAGATATGCTGATGAAGAAGGAAAATACCACACAGGATATGCCGTAACCACAACAGAGGAAGTTCTCAAGTCATCATCTTTACCGCCAGCAATGTCTGCGCAAGAAGCTGAATTGCAAGCCCTGACTACAGCATGCAAGATCTCCGAGGGAAAGCGTGCCAACATCTATACAGATTCAAGATATGCTCTGGGTGTGGCACATGACTTCGGCCTCATTTGGAAGACAAGAGGATTTCTTACCACTGCCGGTACACCAGTCAAACACAACTCTTCAATCACGGAGCTAATGGATGCCCTCCTACTCCCTGAAGAAGTGGCCGTTTTGAAAGTAAAGGCACATGGGAAATTGGATTCAGATGAAGCTAAGGGCAACCATTTAGCTGATCAAGCTGCTAAGCAAGCGGCCAGAGATTTGCAGGAAGTGGATGAAGAAGTGTCCGGTCAAGAAGAAGAAGTTCCTATCTTTACCTTGCAAACTCTTCCTACTGACCTAAGAATTTTGCGAGAACAACAAGCTGCAATTACTCCTGAAGAAATCCAGAAATGGAAAAAGAAGGGAGCTGTCCTAAAAGATGGAATTTACTACAACAACTCTAAATTTTGCCTTCCGAAGAATTTATATCCAGCAGTTGTCCAATGGGCACATGGGCCTGCACATCTGTCAAAAGACCTAATGGCCGCCCTCATTCAAAAGTATTATGAAGCCCCTGGAATCACAACTTTGATCAGCAATTTCTGTAAGGCCTGTGTCATTTGTGCAAAATGCAATCCAGGAAGACCAATCAGGGTGCCTGCAAAGCACCTAGCAAAACCCATGTACCCATTCCAGAGAATTCAAATTGACCACATTCAAATGCCCAAGAGTGGGCCTCATGAATATGCACTAGTAATAGTGGACATGTTCTCAGGCTGGCCAGAAGCCTACCCTGTGACCAATATCACTGCAAAAACAACCGCAAAACGCCTACTTACAGACATAGTATGTAGATTTGGACTTCCAGAAGTCATTGAAAGTGATCAGGGTCCAGCCTTTACAGCAACAGTGACTAAAGACATTTGTACTGCTCTGGGGGTGACCCTAGCCTTTCACACCCCTTACCACCCACAAAGTAGTGGTAAAGTAGAGCGCATGAACGGCACGCTAAAAGCCAGAATGTTAAAAATGTCACAAGAAACAAAGATGCCCTGGCCAGAAAGCCTGCCAATAGCTTTATTCAGCGTTAGACACACACCTAGAGGGAAGCACTCGTTATCCCCATATGAAATTCTATTTGGGACAGCACCCAGACTAGGTTGTTATTATCCGCAACAGTTACAGCTGCAATCTGATGTTTTAGTAGACTATGTAACTGAACTTGCAAGTGTCTTGAACAAAATACATGCCCAAGTTTTCTCTTCAATTCCAGATCCTGATTTGGACACAGGTACCCATAACCTGCTTCCCGGAGATTGGGTTCTGGTCAAGAAGTTCGTGCGGAAAAGTACCCTGGAACCAAGATTTGACGGGCCATTCCAAGTTCTCCTGATCACCGCAACCTCCGTCAAATTGGCCGGCAGGCCACATTGGATCCACGCTTCCCACTGCAAGAAGTCTCCTGCCCCAGAGGAAGCAGATACCGCACAACCATGTACCTCTGGTACATTGTCTCCTTAATTAGTCTAATTAAGGCCCAGCAAGTAGCCATCACTAAAGATGTTAGTGGGTACACCTTCTGGTATAATTCACCATGTACCCGTGTGGCTACCTATACCTTTGATTATTGTGACATCGTAGAATGCCCATTCTCTACAACACAAATCCAGAATATCTATAGAGATATCCCTCATGTAAAAGATCCATATGTTTGTGTAGTTGACAAACAATGGGGGCACAATTGTGGCCATTGGGGGGCGGCGGGATGGAATGCCGGGCCTTCCTGGGGCTACAAGCCAAAAAGTGCCTTATCTAAAGTAGATGATCATGGTAGGTCCCTCCTTCAAAGAATGACTCTGAGAAAGCCTGGAGGAGGCACACCAATGAAATTAATTCTTAATGTTGAGCATCCAAGCCCAACAGATGCAGACCAGTATGTATTGGGAATGTACTGGAAAAAGGGTTCCTATACTAAATTAGGGCATTTCTACCTTAAAGATATGTGTAATTCCCCTGAGTGGCAAGGAGCTACTCACATGGTCACAAACCCATTAAAACCACACATCCAGTCCTTTAAGGACATGATGGCCATTGCTAACCCCACCTTTGAAGATACCATGGCCGCTGAAACAGGTTTTAATGATGTTAACCTATGGTTAGAATGGATGAAATATAATGCCAACAAACATAACCGAACCGCATGCTATGTGTGTGGAGGTGCCCGGCCTCATCTGGGCACTGTACCTTTAACCCTGCCAGTAGATGAAGAAAATTGTATTTTAAGTCTTTTTGCCTACCAATATAATTTCAACAGGTCTCTATGTCAAGCATGGACAGCGGAGTATCCTCTTATAGCCAAAAATGTAAGACCTCCTCATGGTGTTACCGTATATAAAGGTAATTACACTTGCTATGTCAAACATGATGGGATTGGTAAATTTGTGGGTAACTTTCCCGCAGGTTATTGTACTACATATAGAACTGTTCCTGTACGTTTGCTGCAGCAGCACATTAGGTCACTGGGGGATATTTACTGGTTGTGTGGGGATTTACAGCTAAGATCCAGAATGGACACAGAGTGGTGGGGGGAGTGTACATTGGCCAAGGCCATTATGCCTATACACATTATTTCTGACACACACACCAACACCCATGACTCCAGCCACACTAAGGCTAAGCGTGAAGCCCCAGTAAAAGGAAGTTTTGACCCTCACATTTACATTGATGCCATTGGGGTGCCTAGGGGGGTACCCAATGAATTTAAAGCGAGAGATGAAGTTGCTGCAGGATTTGAATCAATTTTTACCATAGTTACCGCAAACAAGAACTTAAACTGGATAAACTACATTTATTACAATCAACAGCGTTTCGTTAATTACACCAGAGATGCCCTCCAGGGATTAGCCGAACAGTTGCAGGCAACATCCCAAATGGCCTTCCAAAATAGAATAGCCCTGGATATGATCCTAGCCGAAAAAGGAGGGGTATGTAAAATTTTGCCCGACACCATGACATGTTGTACCTACATCCCAGAAAACACAGGTCCTAATGGTAAAGTTACATTAGCCATAGCAAAATTAAATGACCTCTCAGAGGAATTAAAAAGGAATTCTGGGATAAAAGATCCCTGGGACAGATGGTTTGGTTGGATGACGGGTTGGAAAAAGGCTTTAATGCATATTGGTATGGCAATACTAATTTCTCTTTTTATCTTTGCTCTTCTCTTTTGTTGTGTCTTCCCCTGTCTGAGGAAAGCTCTCACGAAGACTGTTGACCAAGCGGCACCCACTTTCACACTTCTTGATGTTGATGACCAAGATTTCCAGGATCTCAACTCACCCTGTTTGCCGCTGCAATCTATCCCTTTTGATGATAAAGTGCGAGAGTTCTAGGAAGGGACCACCTTAGGGACAGCATCTGTCAGTGAATGGTAAAGGCCCCGTGTGGAGAAGCGGTGGGTTAGCTGCCGTGGGACACCCATGGGTGTGAAGTGTTCGAGAGCCATACTGACAGATGAGTTAGCCTAGTAGGGTCAGAAAATAGGGACAGACTTGCACTTTGCATTAACACCTAGCTAGCGGCCACGGGGTTTCTGTGCCTTTGGGCTAACACGTCTTCTGGTATTAACAAATAAAGTTTTTATCTCTTAGAATCTAACATTTCATAGGGGGGACTGATGTAGAATTATTAAAAAATCTTATTGTACTTATATTGAATTGCTGCTCTAACTCTGTATTAACCTGATACTGTGACAAATCCTCCATTTTGTCCTCATAACCTGACTTCTCCATATGAAAACTACATTACATGACAGTATTTCTCAGCACATCTAATACAATAGACAAAGACTGTATTCTCCATAAGGATATGACTAACCCAGGAACTGTTGAATTTCCCCTAACTCGCAACATAGTATAATTTAAAGGTCATGAGAACACAGTAGTAATGAAATGTTCTATTCATAAGAGACCTTGCACCTAACCACGAGATTTGACATCACCGACCGAGTAAAATGACGCTCAAGACCCCTTGTCCCCCACCCGTGTCCAAAAAGTACCACCTCTTGGTGGGTGGACACGGAACTAACCACTTAGTTTTTGATCCAATTAATT
Source organism: Pelobates fuscus (assembly GCF_036172605.1). NCBI lineage: Eukaryota > Metazoa > Chordata > Amphibia > Anura > Pelobatidae > Pelobates > Pelobates fuscus. The sequence continues at coordinate 37,882,104 of NC_086327.1, read as the reverse complement.
ATATTGATAGGTGGACACTAATCCAGACACTTAACAATTAATCCAATTAATGATGTTTATTCACTGATATCTTGATAATCAATGATGACGAAAATGTCTCTTAAAAGGGCCTGCGCGCCCTCTGATTCTGCACTTGCCAATAAATTTCCTCGAAGTTATTTTAACCTGAACTCCGTGTGTCAGACTGAATTACTTCAGCGTATATACGCAATTCAATTCTCTTTAATTTGGACAGGAACAGATAGACACTTAAACATTTTTGGTTTACTGAAAAAGTACCATAACAGTAGGATAATACAACGGGGAAGTATCTTGGGCGTGCCGGAGACGAAGCGAAACATATTAAGAAGATATGGGGTTAAAGCTGAATCCTAAATAAATATATCAAAAAGCAACACTGTAATACTGTTATAACTTGAATTCCTGTTATGACATATGTTACACTTTGGCCAAACCATGTTTAAAGGGTGCCTCCCCTTAATGTCTTGGTGGGGTTAATGCCTTGCCGTCCTTCTTAATGGGGTTCAGGAGTGTAAGTTAAAATTCCTTTAATATTGTTAAGGTGTTTTAATATCCTTTGTTTTAATTTCCTCTTTGTTCGGTGTATGTATTGTTTGCTACTGGACAAACAACAAGGTAGGTTACATATTGTGAATTTATATTGTATTCTGATCGGTTACTGTACTTTAATTTTTGTTTTGTTGTTTTTACAGTTTTGCATATACAACAGTTAACAAAGACTGCGTTTTTCTTTATTGTTTCACTTTTTATTTTTATATACATAACTTGGAGTAAATATGCTTTTTATATTCTTTTTGATGGTATAAATCAGTGGTAGGTAACATTGGGCACTTCAGATGTTATGGACTACAGCTCAATTGATGCTTTGCCCGCATTATTGCTTTATGAGCATTATGGGAGATGTAAACACTGGTCTTTAAGAAGGTGGGCTACTATCTATAAAATATGTATATATATGTGTATATAATATAATAAAAATTTTGATCTGTTCAGGTCTTCCTCAAGATCCTGTTTTTGTGACTTTATGTTTCAATAAACAGCATTGAATTTATGGATATATTATATATTTTATATATATTTTATATATATATATATATATTTTTGTGAGTTTTACACTGTATCTCATGGTAAAGGCATTCTGAAATTCATTATTTTCTTGACTTTTTTTTAAATATATATATATACACGTCCCAGGTCCCAGCACTCAATGCTCTCGGTCTTTTAATGCTCCGGTGCTGTCTCCAACCAAATTGTATACGATATCAGTAGAGAGCACTCAGGAGTCTTTCAAGGTAAATTCCATTTGTTGCTTTATTGAGCAATTACAAATTCACACAACGCTCCAGTCAACGTTTCAGTCTGTACTCTCTACTGGTCTCATATATATATATATATATATATATATATATATATATATATATATATATAAATAGTGGATATTTTTGTTGTATCCACTATTTACTCATTTATCCTTAACATGACTAACTTGTGTATCAAAGTCTTTTGTTCTAGAACAATTTCTTTTGAGGGGTAAGACCAGCGCCTCCAGACCCGTGGAGAGCTGGAAATAAGGTACGTTTTAACCCTTTCTAAGGGAGCAGGGGGTGAACACTTCGGCTACCTATATGGTGGTTTTAACATTATAGTTTGCCGAAGTTCTGAAGTTCCGAAGTGCTTTGGATTTCTGAAAAGTGGCAAAACAAGAGAGGGAGGAAAAATTATGTGAATGATGACAGGAGTCTTGACCAATAAGATAATTCCTGGCACTGGGAGCCCTATAGATGTGTAAGAGGTTGTGGTGGCAGTTCGGGCACTGGGAGCCCCACAGATGTGTAAGGGGTTGTGGTGACAGTCCTGCCCATTATGGGCAGGGGGCTCACAGTGCCAGGACTGCCACCAAAAAAGTGACTAGTGAAATACTATCTGTATCCATAAGTTTGAATCAATAATAATAATTAGACTGTGAAGGCAAATGTGTCTAAAAAAAGGTATTGATACAATACCAATAGTTTGCATTCTTCTCATGAAATACAGTTACATTTACAGAGTGGAACACAAGTGGAACACAATGCCTTGAGAGACTTACAAAATCCTAGGTAAAATAGTTGAGATGGGAGAACACACTGGGGGAAAATGATTGAATAGGGGGAATGGCATCAATGCACCAATAGCAGAACAAGAAGGACGTTTAAAGGGACACCAAGAGGTAATGGATGTATGTTTTTTACCTTGTTTTTACATTTTGTTAATAACGGTCCCTGAGGAAGTCTTACTAACTAAGGCAAAATGCGTAGGACCTCCTGTTTTTATTCTGTATTATTTTTTCCCTGTTTCCCCTCTGTTGGTTACTTATATTCTTGCTCTGTCAACCAAATGGCAGGAAAATGCAAAATATGTAGGTATATATATATATATATTATGTTACCATTTCGCGGTACGCCAATAGATACATTTTCATGCCATTTTGTTTCCCCCTAAAATGATAACATGGGCGAAATTTGTCTGAACCGAAACACCAGATGGATGAAACCAGATTTGCCAAAACAAAAGAAATTCAGGAAAATCGATGCAGACCAAACAATTTTTTTCATCATGCACAAGTCTACAAAATGAGCTTTAAAAGAAAGACATTAAAATGTAGATTAAAGGACAACTAGCATCACCATGAAGGGATGGCTGCAGATCAGGAAACACCCAGTAAAACCCCACCGTACTGTGTGTGTCTGTTTTCCTTTTTTTGTGCTGAAGACTAAAACTGGGTGTAGGCAGGGCAGCATCGATTGGAACACTGGTAAAGAATAAACAAAATTGTGTTTGTGTCACTAAACACAACGAGGTTAGTCATTGAACATAAAAAAACATGCTTCTAAAAACAGTAATGGCAAAGAAAGTTTATATTACATTCACTCAGTAGACACATTGAAAATATTAAAAAAGCTTTATGGATACAGAGTGAGCATGTGAATTAAAGGGAAACTCAAAGCACTATAACCACCTGTTTAGACACAGTATGACAAATAGCAGAACTTTCCCTGGCAACCAGGCAATTCCCCCATTTCAGCTTCATTCATACTATGGATTCTAAATGCTGTGTTTCACCTGTTACAGGGAGCCCATGAGTATGTAGGCTGACCATGTTAGGGCCTGGAGTTCTGGAATTCTGATAGTCTGCTGAATGGCTAACATTTGGCTAAATTGCAGTTTGGCCCAATACGAATCTCCAAGTCTAGTATTAACTGCTCTTTAGATAACATTTTGTTTTAAAGTTGTTGGTATAGATATGTGTGCCTGTCTGTTTGCTGCATTCATGATCTGGTTCCAAATAGCAGGCATAGCGTTTATTGCTTGGGGTCCAGTTTGCAGCTATTTGAGCTGACTAATGATTTAGACATTTTACTGCAATTGAATTAAAGAAACTTTAGCTGCCTTCCCCTAAAGGTAGGCAAGTGATAATCATCGATAATTTTTTTTTTACATATTCTGCAGCAACTTGAAAGCTATTGGTTTGTATTATTACTATCTATACATTTTATAATACATTGCATAAAAAGAAAGCCAGTTTTAATTTTAACTTTTATTTAGTCTGTATAATTCTGCAATGGATGGATATGTTCATTTGCTTAAAAGAAACACTATAGCGTTAGGAATACAAATATGCATTCCTAACGCAATAGAGCCTAACGACTAGGGCCCCGTTCCGCAGCGAATAAATGGTTAATTAACCATTTATTTGCTTACCTTAATCCAGCACCGCCTCCCTTGGCACTGATGACCTCTCCTCCTCCATAAACGTCAGCTCCCGAGTGGAGCCGAATGCGCATGCGCGGCCAGAGGCACGCACGCATTTAAACTCCCATTATTACTCAATGCTTTCCTAAGGGGAGTCACGGAGTCCAGCGTCAAATAAGTGCAATTTACTCGGTGTAAATCGCTGAAGCACCTCTAGTGCAGTGGCGGATCCAGGGGGGGCAACGGGGCAATTGCCCCCCCCGAGATTCTCCCCTGCCGGCTAGTGCAGGGCTGACATTGCCCAAGTGCCAGCCCTGCATTGTGCCTGCAGACCTGGGAGGAAGATCAGTGATCTCCCTCCCCGGTCCGCAGGCACATTACTGACAGCTGACCGGCAGGGGAGGGAGAGAGGACCCGGGAGCTGTTACCAGCAGCTCCTCCGGGTCCTCCTCTCGCGAGATTTGGAGCGTTGCCGCGGTTACCACGGCAACGCTCCAAATCTCGCAAGAGTGAACTCTAGCCCTGGAGCGCGGGCTAGAGTTCACTCCTACCACTGGGACCACCAGGGAATCCCCACTGGGACCACCAGGGAAAGAAAGATGTCCCCCCTCCTCCCAGTAAAGGTAAGAAGGGAGGGGGGACATAAATTATATATTAATTTTAATTAAATGTAAAAAAAAAAACACACACACACATAAACCCCCCCCCCTCCTTCTTCTACACACACATTGCCCCTGCCCCCCATACACACACACACACATACACACACATTGCCCCTGCCCCCCATACACACACACACACACATTGCCCCTGCCCCCCATACACACACACATTGCCCCTGCCCTTATACACACACACATTGCCCCTGCCCCCCATACACACACATTGCCCCTGCCCCCATACACACACATTGCCCCTGCCCCCATACACACACACACATTGCCCCTGCCCCCCATACACACACACACATTGCCCTTGCCCCCCATATACACACACATTGCCCCTGCCCCCCATATACACACACATTGCCCTGCCCCCCATACACACACACATTGCCCCTGCCCCCATACACACACACACATTGCCCCTGCCCCCCATATACACACACATTGCCCCTGCCCCCCATATACACACACATTGCCCCTGCCCCCCATACACACACACACATTGCCCCTGCCCCCATACACACACACACATTGCCCCTGCCCCCATACACACACACACATTGCCCCTGCCCCCCATATACACACACATTGCCCCTGCCCCCCATATACACACACATTGCCCCTGCCCCCCATACACACACACATTGCCCCTGCCCCCCATATACACACACACATTGCCCCTGCCCCCCATACACACACATTGCCCCTGCCCCCATACACACACATTGCCCCTGCCCCCCATACACACACACATTGCCCCTGCACCCATACACACACACATTGCCCCTGCCCCCATACACACACACACATTGCCCCCGCCCCCCATATACACACACATTGCCCCTGCCCCCCATATACACACACATTGCCCCTGCCCCCCATATACACACATTGCCCCTGCCCCCCATACACACACATTGCCCCTGCCCCCCATAAACACATTGGCCCCACATACACACACTGCCCCACATACACACACTGCCCCCCATAAACACACTGCCCCCACACACATACATTGCCCCACACACACACTGTAACTGTCACACACACATACTGACCCACACACACACTGCACCCCTGACATATACTGCCGCCCTCACGTACACACTGCAACCTTCACACACACACACACTGCTAATACACTGTCCCCCTCACACACACACACACACACACTGCACCCCTCACACATTGCACCACTCACACATACCACTGCTCCTCTGCCCTACTACAGCCCCATTTCCCAGAGGACCTCAGGTAAGTTGTCAAACAGTTCTTAAACAGTTTGACTACTTACTCTGGGAGGGGGTCTTGGCATTATTGGCACTATAACCACTACACTGAGCTGTAGTGGTTATTGTGTCTGGATTATTTATTTAAATAATCTACAAGTGCCCCTCCCGAGATCAGGCTCTGAATCCGCCACTGCTCTAGTGGCTGTCAGGGAGACAGCCACTAGAGGCTGGATTAACCCTGCAGTGTAAACATAGCAGTTTCTGTGAAACTGCTATGTTTTTAGCTGCAAGGTTAAAATAATTGAGCTGAAGTGGTCTGGGTGCCTATAGTGGTCCTTTAACTATCCTGAGCTTGTATTCTTTATATTGGTTACTTTTTCTCTTTATTTTTCTTTATCTGTGAACCAAATAGTGGAAGAAAGCTCTGTGTACTGCAAAATATATACATAGTTCTTATATTTTGCAATACAACAATTGGCCCATTTTTGCATCATTTTGGTTAGTCTAAATAGTTTTCCCAAATATTTTGCATTGCCTATATTTGGATAAGCTGAACACATGGACAAATATTGAACTATCTGAACTGAAATATTTTTGAAGAAAGGGATACGGTAAAATCTAATTTTCCCATCTAATGCACTGTTTGTGTTTATATTTTAGAGCTTTCTAAAGTGTTTTTCAGCAGATGGTGACACATACTCTAGATAAACTATGAAAAGCCTTTTAAACAGTAACAGTATGTAGTAATTCAAGTGCACTGTACAGATGACAAACTGTCCTCAGGCCTATTCTTGGGTGGCTATAAATTCTAACCAACCTCTGAACAGCTTCAATGAATCTGACATGTATCGTTATTTGTATATCTTATTAAACTCACTTATTATCTAATATAGAAACAGTCATGCTTCTTTCTCCAGGACACACACACAAACACACACAATTATTATCTAATATAGGAACAGTCATGCTTCTTTCTCCAGGACACACACACACAAACACACACAATTATTATCTAATACAGAAATAGTCATGCTTCTTTCTCCAGGACACACACACACAAACACAAACACTTATCTAATATAGAAACAGTAATGCTTCCTTCACCAGGACACACATACACATACACACACACAAATACACATACACACACACACCCTTATTATCAAATATAGAAATAGTTATGCTTCCTTCTCCAGGAAATACTCACACAGACACACACACAAACAAACACCAACACACGTATTATCTAATACAGAAACAGTCACACTTGCTTCTCCAGGACTGTAAAATGGATTATATATAAAACAATAAAGAGGTGTTGCAATCTTGATAAGAAATAATCTATACTAAGATGAACATTATTTTAATCTGAAAAGTAAATCATGTATTAATGACTCTAACACTGATATTCTAATATAACTGAGGTTTCAATCCTATTTTAAAAATTATAATACCATTTTAAGAGATATAATTATCAGTGCCAGGTTTGCCAGTAGGTAAAGTACCTATCTACAAAGATTCCTACCCTGATTACAATGTGCATTTATCATATATATATATATATATATATATATATATATATATATATATATATATAAAAATGGATGTGGATTAAGCAATTGAGAGATGGATCTGTTGGGGGTGGGGCGTTTCATATTGTGTTGGGGTCTATAAATAACATTTTAATGGCTTTATGAGCTCCATTTTTATTGCTTTATGAGCTTATATACAGAAATCTTGTGATGCGATCTTACAGACGATGTTATCTGCTTTAAAAGAAAGTATAAAATACAAACATAATATTTATGTTATTATAAATTCTAACTTTGTGTATGATCTAAATCAAGCTAGGATTTTATTAAATGAACATTCCAAATACTATAACTGCTACAGCAGAATGTGCTGTTTATGGTGCCAGTAGTACCCTGGCACCCTCCCTAGGTTAGAAGTCAAACCATAAGAGAACAGTTTGACACATATTTAGGTGCCCTCCTCCTCTGGAGTTTAGTGAGTGTCTCCCTAAATATAGTTTAGCTACCTTCCCTGTGAGAGTGCAAGGTTATGCCTGTTCTAGTAATTATGGTGTTTGTAGCATTTCTTTAAAAGTCTAAAATGTTCTAGAAAAAAAAAACACAAAAAGTAATCTGGACGTATGTATTTGAGGTAGGTGCAGGTTAGAGTCACTCACCAATGGAACATTGGGGTTCAGTATGTCACTCCTCCTTGGCCAAAAAAAAGGAAGCTGAGAGGAGGAAGTACACTTAAATAAAGTAAAATAAAAGTAAATAATAATAATAATAATTAACCCCTTAAGGACACATGACATGTGTGAGATGTCATGATTCCCTTTTATTCCAGAAGTTTGGTCCTTAAGGGGTTAAACTACTCCCCCTTCATCCCCCACACAATCTAACCTCTGTGCTACCCCTTAAATTCACACACCTACACAACAACCACTGTACACATACAAACTCCCTCTCCTACAAACACTTCCTCCCTGACACACACACACACACACATATACACACACAATTCCATAAACTACATTCCCTAAACACACCACATCTCCTACAAACAGACACTATATACAGACTCACTACAGCCCTTATACACACATACTTTCTACATCCTCAATAAACACGCATACAACATTTCTTATGTACACACACTCACTCCGTCCCCTATAGCCACACATACAGCATCCACTATACATATAAGTTGAAGTTTACCATAATTATGGTACTGTTTTTTTTTTATTATTTCTACGTAATATATATCGGTGTGTCTTATATTAAAAAAAAATATGGCAACTGGGTTACTCTCATAAGAGCAGACATAAGGCTGTTAGAGTAGGAGCTGCCAAAGATGGGGTGCCTTGACGTTGTGGCAGGCTTATGCAATGCATGATCATATAATGTAACTCAACCCCCATTATTTTTGCCTAGATTAGGTGTTTTAACCCCTTCAGGACGGAGTCAATAGTACACGTTCTGATCAAAACAAAACGTAAACAAAAACTGGAATTTGCGCTATATGTCTGTTCACCCGTAGTTCCCCTCTTTCATATTAAATGCACCCACACTTATTATATATCATTTTGTTCAGGAGAAACAGGGCTTTCATTTCATATAAAATATTTGTATTTGAAACAATTTATTATGAATAAAATTAAAAAAAACTGTGAGAAATTTGTTTTTTGTTTTTTAAATTTGTAGTTCCGCCTCACATTTTAGCTGTAAATGTCATAATACTGTTAGGTTTTACGGCAACAAAATGCACATATTTGTAATCAGCGATGTCTCACGAGTACAACAGTACCCCCCATTAACAGGTTTTATGGTGTTTTGGAAAGTTACAGGGTCAAATATAGAACGTTCCATTTTCAAATTGAAATTTGCCAGATTAGTAATGTTACCTTTGAGACGGTGTGGTAGCCCAGGAATGAGAATTACCCCCATAATGGCATACCATTTGAAAAAGTAGACAACCCAAGGTATTGAACGTGGGGTATGTTTAGTTTTTTTTAGTAGCCACTTAGTCACAAACACTGGCCAAAGTTAGCGTTCATATTTGTTTTTGTGTGAAAAAAGCAAAAAACTAATATTTGGCCAGTGTTTGTGACTAAGTGGCTACTAAAAATGACTGGACATACCCCATTTGCAATACCTTGGGTTGTCTACTTTTGCAAATGGTATGCCATCATGGGGGTAATTCTTATTCCTGGGCTACCATACGGTCTCAAAGGCAACATAACTAATCTGGCAAATTTCAATGTCAAAAAAATGAAATGCAAGCCTTATATGTGACTCTCTAACTTTCCAAAACACCATAAAACCTGTACATGTGGGGTACTGTTATTCTCGGGAGATTTCACTAAACACAAATATTAGTGTTTTAAAACAGTAAAACATATTGCAACAATAATATAGTCCATAAAAGTGCCGTTTGTTTGTAAAAAATGCAAAAAACTTCACTTTTACTTAAAATATCATCGTTGTAATACAATTTACCAGTTTTAAACACTAATATTTGAGTTCAGCTAAGTCTCCCGAGTAAAACAGTACCCCCTATGTACAGGTTTTATGGTGTCTTGGAGAGTTACAGGGTCTAATATAGTGCATGCGAATTAAATTCTCTGCACTTTCTCCCTGTGTTGTCAGGCATGTCAATCAAATTTTAATTAATCAAATGACATAATTATGTTAAAAAATTACTTAAATATACACGTAGAATTTTAATATATATGCATTTATAGGTATATAAATTCTACGTGTATACTAATGTAATCTTTTATGTAATTATATGTATTTATCTCTCTATATATATTTGCGGTTATTTGTATTTTATATATAGATAGATATATATAGAATGTCATTCTAAGTGTATTCTGTTTCCAATATATATATATTAATAACAAAATACAGTTAGAATGAAATTACATATGAATATATAATTTATTTTATATTTTGTTTCAATATTTTATTTATTTATTTAATTATTTTATTTATTTATTATTGTAATTATGCGTATATATATATAATATATATGTAGATCTATTATATATATAATATATATACATATTATATATATGTAACGTCATTCTAAGTGTATTTTAATATTAATATATATACTAATATTAATATTAAAATACATTACGTATGACGTTACATATATATAATATGTATATATATTATATATATAATATATATACATATTATATATATATAAAAAGGCATTTAATTTATTTTATAACATTTTTATATTTATTTTTTTACACTACCTACCAGCAGGGGGACTGTCTGATATTTTAGACAGTCCCCCTGCTGGCAGATCCATAGCCAGCTATAGGGGGCCATGTGATCGCTCTTTGAGAGCGATCACATGGCCCCCGGGGGCCTCATTTGCCGGAGGGGGGCTGCCTGAGCTCTCAGACAGCCCCCCAGAAGAGGATCGCGGCGGAGGTGAGTACACCTCTGCTCCTGGGGCTGCAAGCCGTTACGGCGTTCTATGCCGCCGCAACGGCTTTAAAGCCCTTTAAAGCCGCGACGGCATAGAACGCCGTAACGGCGTTAAGGGGTTAAAAAAAAAAACTAATAAAATCTGTCAACATTGAAGTTGCTGTTTATGTTATAGTATGAATATATAGACACTGTAAACAACACTATGTTTGCCAGGAAACTGGTTGTGTATTATTACACAGTACTGTTATTATGTGTATATCTCTGTTTTGTTACCATGGTTACCCTGGAACTACAGTAAAATTTTTAGTACAAGTTCCTTTTCTAGGTTAAGCCCTGTCATCAAACATAGTGACATCATTTTTATGTAAATGCACATAAGCACAGACATTTTAAGCCAATGTTTATACAGCAATAGCACCGGGCTCTATTTAGGTTATAGTAATAAATGACACATTCACGACATATTGCCATTCAACCATGATTTTTTCAGAAAATACCGGTAATTGTATATTTTAATGCATTTTTTTTTTACTAACTTGTAACAAGTAGAAGGAAACATATAAACATCCCATTCTAACCTCATCATGTAGACCAGGCTTCCCCAAACTCCGGCCCTCCAGATGTTGCTGAACTACAACTCCCATGATTCTCAGCCTATCTATTTCATTCATAGAATCATGGGAGTTGTAGTTCAACAACATCTGGAGGGCCGGAGTTTGAGGAAGCCTGATGCAGCAACTAATTACTAACATGGGAGTCCTGCTAAATGTTATAAATTGTAGCAGAGGGGGATGCTGTGGCTGATTCAGCACCTGTCCCATGTCTTGCATGGTGAAATGGAAGCTGCTACAATAGAAGCCGGGGCGTACCAATCCCTTGGCCCATGACATTGTCCCCATCGACTTAGAAACCAAAAACTAGCTGTTCATAATAATCCCAGTACCACTTAGAGAGCAGACATTAAAGCATGCAGTTTTTTTCTGAACAAAATGATATAATATTAGTTGAATAGGATAACCAACTCTTTTAAAGATAACCAACTCTTTTAACATGTTTTGTTTTTCATATCTTTCTTAAACAGTGAAACATTTGATCTTACAAGATGTACCACAATAACTGGGGGATAGGTCCTCAGCATCTCCATCATTCTTGTTCCTACACGTACGCTTGTCTTCACTACTGAGTACCGAAGTACCAACGTGGGCATCCCCTTAGCACTAATAATGTTAATGTGTGTGTGTTATTCCTAATCATTCATTGCAAAATAATAAAATTAAAAAAAATTATGTAACATTTACTTAAAAGCTGCAAAACTGGTACAAGTCACATCATCCCAGGGCCATGGGCATCAATTAAAAAAAAACAAAAAACACATTCTTCAATCCTGATACAAATTTGATTATGAAAATCCATTTAGCACATCGATCCATGTCTATTTATGAAACAAGGCTTGAAAATGAGCACTAGGATAGGCTGTGTTGATATAGTCAGTTCCCCAGGTTTTAATCTACTTTTAAAATACATTTTTTTGTGTTTTTTTCCCCCATAAAATGTTTCATATGTAAAACTCTGAGTAAATAAAAATATATATATATATTTTGAAGAAATTCCCACTTAATAAAACAAAAGCTGCATGTAAACTAGTTAGCATTTTCTCCTGGTTTGGGAATTCCATTAGACAGCAGAAATACAATTAGCCAAGAATAACAAGTCCGGCAGGTTTGCTCTCATTTAAGGGAACACAGGCCTTAGTGTTTAAAATAGATTATTTGTTTTAGAAGAACTACTTCAGGTTTTATCACAATCCCCACTGGAATTGCTTTGGGAAATCCCTCAATCCTGAACCCTGACTTGTCCTGCAAAACTGGTGTGAGAGGCGCAGATCAGGAAGCACCAAATGTCCCTTTGAACCAGATTGTGTAACACTGTAGAACTAACTAACCCTTTATCTGCTAAGGCTTAAAATGAATAAGCAAGTATAATATTTATATGAAATGCACGATACATACCTAACGGATGAAGCAATTATTATTTTATATGCAGAGTGTCATTCTGGGATATCTAAAAAAAAAAAGCCAGATTACAAAGTTGAACCATTATTATTTACAATAGGATACAATATTACAAAAAATACAATATATAAACTATGAATATATATAAACATACACACATATATAAATGTAATACATAGGTAATAAATATATTCAACCATGACAGGTGCATTCTGTGCTAAGGTATATTGCCATAGATCTCCTAAACGATTGTAAATTGAATGAAGATTTGACTGTGTCCAGGAAACCACTGCCCGCCTGCCCGGGGGGCAGCCCAAATGTGACCACCCAGCTCTTGGACTCCTATAAAACTAGGCAAACAAGGTATTTGCCTGGGCATTTGGGGGGGGGGGGTTTGCCGCCCCCTGGAAATTGCCACCCAATTTTTGCCTCGTTGTAGATACGTCCTTGCATACATGTGTACAGTTGAGGATTTGCAGATATTAGAAAGATCATTTATAAATAATGTGAATAGCAGGGGGCCGAGTATGGAGCCTTGGTAAACACCACACGTGACTAGAAGAGGGAGGGAAGCGCTATCAGAAATGGCCACATATTGCAATCGGTCTGAAACATACTATCAAAACCAGGTTAGCGGACGAACACCAACGCCTGAGTTTTTAAGCTTTTTCAAAAGAATGCCATGGTCTACTGTGTCAAAGGCCTTGGCAAAATCAAGGAAAATAGCTCCAGTTAAGTCTCCTTGTTCCATGCCAATTTGGATGTCATTGCAAACTTTTAAGAGGGCAGTCGAAGTTGAGCTATTTGGACGAAAGCCTGATTGATCAGGGGTCAAATAATTTGATTGTTGATAATATTCACGTAGTTGCATGTGGACGCATTTTATAGAGATTTTTGACAATACAGGAAGCAATGATATCGGACGATAGTTAGATACCAAAGTATTGTCACCACTTTTATGGATAGGTACAACTTTTGCAGTCTTTCAAAGTTTGGGTATGTACGTGACACAGAGCAGGAGGTAAGACACCAGGGATTCATTGACAGGTTAAGCAATTGCTGGCGCACTAAGCTTCCGCAACATTGCTGGGATTTGATCTGGTCCACACTGGTTTTTCATTTTTAAATTATTACATAGTTACATAGCTGGAAAGAGACTTTTCAGCCTTCCTCACATTTGTTTTTTGCTGTTGATCCAAACTAAGGCAAAAAAAAACCTAGTTTGAAGCACAATTTTGCAACAAGCTAGGAAAAAAATTCCTTCTTGACCCAAAAATGTCAGTCAGATTTAGCCTTGGATCAAGCAGTTATTACCCTACATTGAAAGATTATATCCTTGAATATTCTGATGTTTATTAAAGACACTAACAGGCACAGGTCTAAAATTGAATATCTCTGAATGAGGATTTTGAAGATTTGGCAGGGCCTCAGAAAATGAGTGTCATTTGTTATCTTAGTAAATTGAAAGTGTAACTGATCCCAAAGTATCTCACTTACACAGGTTGATTTCTAAACATACTTGAAGACAACTTTTTTTTGTTTTTTATTGATTTGTATCTGTAGTACATACTCAAGCACAGCAAGAATTCGAAGCTCATGTAAACAAGAACCATTAGGTAAAGTTTATCATCATTTCGATGGAACAGTGCATAATTTGGGGTCCTCTCAAGCAGTCCCATTTTTGTTCCCTGGTATATTGTATGCAGGAACACAGGAAATTGTCACCAGGTAGGACAGCACAAGCACAGCTTTAGACGCACTTATTCTGTGATGCTGGATCTAGGACATTGCTGAGAGCACTTCAGCAGAGCTCTCAGCATAGTCTTTTCTGTAGAGAGATGGAAAGACACTCTGTCGGTCAGCCTGGCATGAAAGTTCATCACTGGCAATCACCCATCAATACCCATGCACCCAACCCGATCTCATATACCTCCCACTGCTGCGAGGTATGCATTAAGAAGAATGCTTGTATTGTTTGGTGTAAAACACTTAATGGATATTTTAGTTATTTTAATATGCTCTGCTATTGCATTTAAGCATCAAAGCTTAGGAGGAGTTGTTTTTAATTTACTGAGCTGCATATACAATGGAAAAAATATCCACCTCAGCCATTGCCAAAAATGCACTTCCCTTGTCAATTCTAGACAACTGCTGATTTATAACACACATCCTCACACTTTGGATTGTGGATTTCATATGTTTTTAATGTAAATTAATTACATGTGAAATCAATTAACCATGTTTAATTGAGTTTTCAAAAGCTTCCACAATATCAATTAATTGATTTCATACTCGGATCATAGCTTGTTTGTGTTGATGCCACCCTTTGCTAGCTGCAACTGGCGGCCAACAAATAATGCACATTAAAAAATTACTTCTCAGTGGTGTCATGATGTTAATCTATCATGACAATTTCTCTTTAGATTTACTTTGAAGCTATATTTAAAGGGACAGTATAGTCGCCAACACAATTTTAGCATAATGAAGCAGTTTTGATGTATAGATCATGCCTCTCACTTCTCAATTCCCTGCTATTTTGGAGGTTGACCATGTTGTATATGCAGCCATAGTCACACCTCCCTGCATGGGACTTACACATCTGTACTAAACACTTCCTGTAAAGAGTCATCTAATGTTAACACTTCCTTTATTGCTAATTCTGTTTCATTTAGAATTTCTTACCTCCTGCTCTGTGTCACGTATTCATCCTCTTATAAAAATGGAATTTACTATCCACACAGGAAAGGTTGTGCCAAGCAACAATCAAATCCACAGAAGGGTTAATGCTGAGCAGCAATTATGCAAATGTAAACCTGGTAACTGCCTTTGGGGTCAGATCTAGAGGAGGGGTATTTAGGCCCAGTTCTCATCCTACTCAGTGCCCTGTTGTGGTTGTCTGAGAGCGTGTTATTGATTCTGGTTATTTGACTTTGGCATTGTTTTTGACTTCCCTGTTTTCTGGCATCCCTGACTCCTGGCTTTTCCTTATTGTTGTGTCTCTTTCTGTTTCCCTTGACCTCGGCTATTCCTGACTATTCTTTGGTACGTTAGTCCGGCCATTCTAAGGTCCAGTATACATTGCCTATCAGTCCTCTGTGTTACACATTTCTACGTGCTGGATTATTCTGTAATCCTGACACTCTGTTAATAGCTTGCTAGACCCCGCGTTAACCTTCTGTTTGTAATTAAAGTTAAATGTACAGAGCAGGAGATAAAAACGTTTAAAGTAAGTTAACGTCTGATTGAAAATGAAACCAGTTTTTCATGCAAGCTGTGCCAGTCACAGCCAGGGGAGATGTGTCAAGGGCTGCATCTACAGAAACAAAGGTGATTTGACTCCTAAATAAGTGAATTGAGCAGTGAGGCTGCTGGACCATGATCTTGATACCAAAACTGCTTCATTAAGTTTAAGTTGTTTTGGTGACTATAGTGTCCCTTTAACTTTGGCTTTTGTAATAGAAGAAAATTATAAAAATAAGAGCCTGTCTGTTATAAAACTGGGGTGTGCCTATACAGATACACCCCTCTTTACATCTGACTAGTCTTCAGCTATCTGTGCACCTGCTTTTCAAAAAGTAGCAAACAGCTGATGTCTCCAGTTACATGGTTATGTTATCTCAGTACTAGTGCAGTGAAAATTCTCAATATTCATATGAAATCAGAGCAATTGACATAGTTAGGATCATTGGCAATTTAAAAAAATAAGTCATATGTTATTGGTAATGACTGTCAGCTCCCATAGAGGGAATAAAAGTGTCATGTGTCTTTAAAGGTACATGCCATTTTACTCTCTGCCTATGTGGTTTTCGTTTTTGCTTTTTAAGGAAAGAAAAGCTAATAAATAAACATTAACGTCTGTTTAAACACAGTGAATGACAGAAGGTTCACATTACAAATATATTCACAAAATCCCCAGCGGCGCCAGAGGGAACCTCCAGAGACGTCATAGCGGTGACACGAGATATGACAGTCAAGAACGCGATCATGACGTTCTCCAGAACGCAGGGGAACATAACCCACGAAGGGATCCCAGTGGCAATCTACAGCGACATCCCGTTCCCAGTGCTGGTAGAAAAACGCAAATTGGCACCTGTGGCAAGGAAACCACGAGACCGCTCAATAAAATACCGCTGGGGGGTGGAAGGAGCCCTGGAGGTGACAGCTGGCGACACAGCTTATACACTGACATCGGCAGATGACCCCGAGGAGCTGTACAAACTCCTTGAAGCACGTCCCCAGCATGGACAGAGATGCCCGCCACAAAGCAAAAAGCAGGCAGTAGAGAGACAGGGTCAGAGACTGGCCAGACCATCAGAGGGGGCTACATCCTGGCACTGAGCTACAGCAGCTACAGCTACAGCAGCGTTACGGCATTGCCTTTTCAAAATACTCCAAGACAGTGGTGATCAGAGACTTCAAATCAACCACTACTATCTCTATATATAATGGCACAGTTGTGTTTTACTCATGATAATGTTACCCATATGCAATACTGCAAAGTTATGTCTTATTCATGAAAATTCAATAAAATACAAATTTTAAAAAAATATATATATATATATTCACAAATAATGTAAAAATAAAGAAATTAAAACAGCTTAATTGAGGCAAGAATGTGTACTTAAAGTACAGTACATGCGTATTTTAACTCTCAATGGGCGGCTAGTCATAGACCGAGAAAATCAGCTGGCTATCTCGACCAATCACCGCCGCTCAAGCAGACGTGTAGAAAGAAGCTACTTTGGCAGTGAATTGCATACACAGATACTCTCACAAAGTGTTTACTGACATTTTCAATGAAATAATGGTAATGTTATCAAACACATTTTCTAAAACCAGTATATATAAAAAGTAAAGAAAGAACAGTCATTTTGCCATAATTAAGCAAACATGTTACACAGCTTAAAGCCAGTTTAACGACTGCAAGGATGGATTACTGCTTTGTTAACACAGTTCCCCTGACTTCACACGACATGCAATGTAATTAAATGCACAATTATTATGTGTATCTAGATAGGCAAAGGAAAAGGAAGGAACTGACTTGTATCACTTCTATCCAAGTGATACCTTTTAGGATTAGTATCCCTAATAAGGAGTTAATACTTCACCTCTCTATTTTCTATTTTATTATTTTTTGTTGTGTTACACCCTTTTTTATTATATATTTTTTACAATTAGAAACTATTAAAAGTTATATTTTATGTGTATTTACTATTATCCACCAGGGGGCGCCCTGTCTTTTCTGACCTCTTAGGTCAGTTCCTTCCTTTTGCTATATACACTTATGTGAGGGTTACCCCCTATATTGGTCGCCCCAGACACACATTTAGCTGGTCCCCCCAGGGGTACATAGCTCGCTTCTTTTTAGATAGGCAAAGGGAAACAATGTTATCCAGAGTGCTCATGTGCTCTTCACGTTCCTAACCTGGATACATTAGTGGGCCATAGGGCATCTTTACATATCTTTAAATGTTTAAACTTTTAACTCAAATGTTGTTGCATGGAAACATACACTTGAAAAAGTAACTATGGTTGGACAAGTCTGGCACCACAACTGAAGCTGCTCAAAATAACGATTTAAGGCTATAGTATAACCTGTCCTTAAAGTCTTTGACTCAATGTTTATAAAATACTTTAAATTCCTTCCTCTCACATTTACGTCAAATGCTAAAAAAAAAAACTTGATAATCCAGTCTGTTAAACCAGGAGATAAATGATATCCTAAGGCAGGAGAGATGACTGTATCCTGCAAAGAAATTAATTTTATTTTTCTCCTCCCCTAAACTTCCATTTGTACACTTTATACATACCCCTTGATCATGGGCCCTTGGCAGATCACTGCAATTTAAAGTACACAAGATGCTTGAAGGGCATTCTCTTTTTTTGATCAAGGGACACAAAGTATACATATAAATCAAACACTCTTTGTGAGGTGTCCAATTTGTTTTCTCTATTCTTTCCTTAAGTTGTTGGCAGTTTTAATTTTATTTTTTTATTTTTTTATGGATGAACACAAAAATGGCATTGGTTTGGGCAAGCAAACTCAATCTAATGAATCTTTAAATATTTGCAAAATGTTATTGAAGTCATTATATGTTACGTTATAAATGATCCATTAACACGATAGCAGCTAAATACAATCACAAAGTTCTTACCCCGCCATCTACTGAATGAGGAGTTGAATTTAAGAGATTCTTTGGGGGCATCATTTCAACTTCTTCGGAATTACGTTTTTATGGTGCATGAGGATACTGGCTTACTTCTGGAGTTTAAATTCTTAATGAAAGTCTAACGTCAAAATCTTCAGTCCGGCACCCATCAGCTCTGCCTATTCACTTAATTTCTTCACCGGTATATAATTTTCTCACTCCATTTTGTGAAAGGGGAGCTACACTCTCAGCCTATCAGCGGCACCAAGTCCTAGGATTCCTGTTTTAAACCTTGGATGAAGAAAGGACGTAAAGAGTAGAGTTGACAAGTGCCAAACTGCAGACTCAAATGAGGAAAGGAAGTGAGGGGCAGAGTCAATGGACGCCAGAATGAAGATTTTTGGTTAAACCATTTGTTACTTTTGTTAACAGTTTAACCCCTTGCAGTAAACTGACTCAAGGTACTCCTCTCACCATAATAACTTTATTCTTATACATTTTTCGTGGTGCCCAGAGTTTTCCTTTAAAAAGATCCCAACAACACCTTATGAACCATGCCGAAGCCACGCAAATCCAAGTAGAAGTTATACCATATCGAATAAAAATCTATTTTGAGGTTCATCCTCAAAATAACAACCAGAAGGACCCCAGGAACTTTTACTAACAAAGGAACCTGACAAATGAATTCCCTCTACCCTGTCAATTCTTGTAAAATGTACCAAGACATTAGGATGTGTCATAATAACATTTGACATCTTGTTCCCCAGTCTTGGCCCCAAATAATTGGCCATTAAATAATTAGAATCTCCTGATTCCAATTAATTTCAAGATAACTGATAATTAATGCATTAAGCTCATCGTTGTAAAATAAACGTTTACGTTTTCTTTGAATATTTTGACATTTAAAGCCCCAAAAAAATTGTAAATAGCATTACAACAAAACACAGAGGAGACTTTTTAAACACATTGGGTGAGATAGACATCATATATTTTATACACTACAAGAGTTACACCCAGTTTTAAGTGTGACTAGACCTCCTAGAGCTGAAAAGTGAAAATATGTTTTAATAAAAATGTGCCCTACAGGGAATAAGTAATTTTAATCTAAACTTGTGGTATATGAAGATTTCACATTCACAGAGTCCACCGCCTTCCCTTCTGGGTACAATAGTGTGTTGTTTGTTTCTTAATGTATTTAGTTTATTTAATTATTGTATTTCATAAGATATACTATTTAAGCTTTAAACACTTAAATATATTTGTTTTGTTCAGCATCACTGAAACATGGGTTTGTCATAGAAAAATAGACAACTTCTCTGATGGGAACTTTACTAAATTCTATAACTTTTAGAATCCTTCATTCAAGGCATATCTGGGGGGAGAGGGGCGAGAGCTTGTTTTTTTATGCCTCTCGTTTACATATTGATCTATTCCTTCAATTAAACTTTCTTCCTTTCTTTCTTTCTTTCTTTCTTTCTTTCTCTTTCTTTCTTTCTCTCTCTCTCTCTATCTCTCTCAATCTTTTTTTGCCTTTCAAGAGAATTTCCCAAACTAAAGTTTTTGCAAAATGTAATCATTCTCCTCATTTTGCAAAAACATCAATATCCACCAGTTAATATAGGAAATCTGGGCTTAAACAAACATTAATAAATGGAAATGTGCAGAAACAGACACTTTCGAATACAATTTGAATTGCCATTCCTCATCAATTATTCACCATATTTACATAAATCAATTAGACATTGATTTGCTTAATAAAGGTTTTTTAGGAATCTAAAAAAAACATACATTTGCCTTTAAGACATCTCAGTTTCCATGATACTGAAAGACATTTGTATTCATGGCTAATACCCCTTGCAACTAGGGATGTGTGCTGCTTTGTCTCTTTGGTGTTCATTATTAAAGGTTTTTGATCAGATAAGAGAGGTTAAGGCTGACTGATTACATCTCAGGCACAGAGACAATACTCTAGGATGAAAACCAATTTCAGAACCTGGGAACAATCACTATCACTTATCTGATCATGCACTGTAGGTGGATTAAATCAAAGCTTAAGTGGCATTTCCCATGTGTTAAATATTTATGTCAGGAGATGCAGATAATCTCAGCCCGAATAAGTAAACATTATGGCCAATAATGTGGGTTATGTGCAAGAAGATATACAAATATCTAACAAACATTTTTTTATTAAAGGGACACTGTAGGTACCCAGACCCCTTCAGCTCATTGAAGTGGTCTGGGTGCTGTCTCCCTAATGCACTTAGTGCTTCAATGTAAAGAGAACTGTAACGTTTACATTGCAGCTCTAAGTCTGCCCTCAGTGGCTGTCTACCAAACAGCCACTAAAGGGCTTCCGGAATCCAAACTGACTTTTGGTCCGTTATCTGACTCTGGATGTCCTCACGCTCTGCATGAGGACCTCCATCATCAGATTTTCCCCATAGGAAAGCATTACATAATGCTTTACTATGGGGATGTTTAATGTGCGCGCGACCATTACCGCGCATCACGGGCGTAGGAACCGGGGGGGATGGGGGGGACGCATCCACCCCAGGAAATCATCTGGGGGGGACAGATAATGGAGAAATCCCCCCCAGGTCCGCCGGCCAAAGGGGAGCGCAAAAATCACTTGTCAGACTGACAAGTGATGTTTGCCGTCCCCCTGACAGGCTGCGTGCGGCTCCATAATGGAACCGCACAGAGTGTACGCTGGGAGGGGGAGCACCTCCCCCTCCCGCTCTGCATAGGAGCGCCGGGTGTCACGTGACTACCCGGCGCTCAGTCTGACACCGTGCGCCGCTTGAAGAGGTCCCCCTCCCCTGCTCTGTGCGGTAAAACGGCAGGGAGGGGGACAACAGTGTGCAAGGAGGAGAGTGGAGCCGGCGTCATTATAAGCTCAGACGCCGGCTCTGAAAAAAAAAAGCAGCTGCCTGCCCGCCCTGCCACTGCCAGGTATTTAGTATTACAAGGGTTAGAGAGGGGAGATATAATTTGGGGAGGGGGAGGGGGAAGAGGTGGGTAGAAAAATGAATGGAAGGGGTTAGAGGCTACTAATAGGAATGGAGGGGGGGGGTGGAAGGGTACTAATAGGGATAGAAGGGGATCCTAATATGAATGGAGGGGGTGGGGGTACTAATATGAATGGAGGGGGGTAGGAGGGGGTATTAATATTAATGGAGGGGAGTACTAATATGAATGAAGGGGGTAAGGGGGCTAATAATATGACTAGAGGGGGTGGTGCTGTGGGGGGGGGGGTAGTAATATGAATAGGAGGGGGTAGTTATATGAACGGAACAGGTATGTGGGGGTAGTAATATGAACGGAAGGGGTATGGGGGGTAGTAATATGAACGGTAGGGGTATGGGGGGGTAGTAATATGAACGGTAGGGATATAGGGGGGTAGTAATATGAACGGTAGGGGTATGCGGGGGGTAGTAATATGAACAGAAGGGGTATGGGGGGTAGTAATATGGCCGGAAGGGGTATGGGGGGGTAGTAATATGGCCGGAAGGGGTATGGGGGGGTAGTAATATGGCCGGTAGGGGTATGGGGGGTAGTAATATGGCCGGAAGGGGTATGGGGGTAGTAATATGAACGGAAGGGGTATGGGGGGTAGTAATATGAACGGAAGGGGTATGGGGGGGTAGTAATATGAACGGAAGGGATAGGGTAGTAATATGAATGGAAGGGGTAGAGGAGGTAGTAAGTGTCCCTAAATGGCAGTTAGGAAATGTGGTCACCCTAAGTCAGGGCATCCATTAACACGGGGCAAAAAGGGCAGCTGCCGGGCCCAGTTGCTCCTGGGGGGCCCAAGGCAGCTGCCTCTTGAGCCCCGCTGCCCACAATAATATGCTAAAAATGTTCCCTCTCAAATCCTGATCTGATTCAATCCTCCACTATTCGGCATCGCCACATATTAAAGGACTTTGTTTGCTCCTCCCGACCTCCCTTGCCCTCTGCGTACGCGCGTTCCATGATGTCACAACAACGCTAGGGTGAGCTCCGGTCTCCTACAACTGCAGAGCAGCGCCTCACGATTTCAGCCCTGAACCCAGATCACTGCTGGTGTCTTCAGTACTGTAAGTACAAGAAGATATATTACTTGTTTTATGGGGGTTAGGAGGCTAGGTGGTTGGAGGGGAGACAATTAGGGACGGGTGGATAAAGGGGTTAACCAGGGATATCATACTGATTACATGGAATGCTCCCATCCAGCCAGGGATATCATTAGTACAGTACTATTTGCACATTGTTTCCCAAAAAAAATGATAGACATTTTTATTTCATACATTTGTGATGATTCTTTTTTTCCCTCTATATTCAAGTGACACTATAGTCACCAGAACCACAACGGCTAAACGTAGTAGTTTTGGTGTTTATAGCATGTCTCTGCAGGCTTTTTAAAGGACCATTCTAGGCACCCAGACCACTTCAGCTTAATGAATTGGTTTGGGTGCCAGGTCCAGCTAGGTTTAACCCTTTTTATATAAACATAGCAGTTTCAGAGAAACTGCTATGTTTATATAAGGGTTAAGCCAGCTTCTAAATCCTCTAGTGGCTGTCTCACTGACAGCCGCTAGAGGCGCTTGCGTGATTCTCACTGTGAAAATCACAGTGAGAGCACGCAAGCGTTCATAGGAAAGCATTGTAAATGCTTTCCTATGCGACCGGCTGAATGTGCGCGCAGCTCTTGCCGCGCATTCAGCCGAAAGGGAGGATCGGAGGCGGAGAGGAGGAGGAGAGCTCCCCGCCCGGCGCTGGAATAAAGGTAAGTTTTAACCCTTTCCTCTGCCCAGAGCCGAGCGGGAGGGGGTCCCTGAGGGTGGGGGCACGAGTATGTTTTCCTGGCACTATAGTGGTCCTTTAACCCCTTAAGGACCAAACTTCTGGAATAAAAGGGAATCATGACGTGTCAGACATGTCATGTGTCCTTAAGGGGTTAATGTAAGCGCACTGCCTTTTCAGAAAAAGGCAGTATTTACATTACTGCCGAGGAATACCTTATCAGGCGGCCACTAGAGGTGCTTCCTAGTCCAGTGTTGCACAACGTGCAGCACTAGCATTCACGCTGAACACTCCTCATAGAAATGCATTGATTCAACGCATCTCTGTGAGGAGATGCTGATTGGTGCAGCGCAGTGTTTTGCCACGCATTGGGTTGGCTGATATATATTCAAACACTGTATATTCCTGTGCATTGTATTGATGAGGTGATCTGTAATACGCTCACAAACTGCACGTTCCTGTGAGTTATTTTGCTGTAGAGCTTGTGATACACTCACACACTGCACTTTCCCATGCATTTTATTGCTGAGGTGTTCTGTGATGTACTTGCACCTCACACATTACTGTCAGTTGTATTGCTGTGGAGCTATGCGATACACTGATATGCTTCACATTATATTATTTCACACACACACACACACACACACACACTTAAAATTTAACATTATTATTATTATTATTTTATTATTTACATAGCTCCATCAAATTCCGTAGCGCTGTACAATGGGATAAACAACTCCCAGTTTACTGAATAAGAATATACCCGGCGAGTAAGAATGCTATCCCCCCCAGATTTGTGGGAGTTCCTACGCCCATGCCGCGCATGCGCATTTGGTCTCCCCCACCGGCTGACGTCAGTGGGGGAAAAGCATGGGTGGAGCCTGACCCAGTGCCAAGGGACGTCAGCGCTGGATTCAGGTAAGTGGCTGAAGGGGTTTTAACTACTTTAGCAGTGCAGGAGGGGGGTCGCAAGGGAGGGAGCACTGTTGCACCTATAGTGCCAGGAAAACAGGTTTGTTTTCCTGGCACTATAGGATCCCTTTAACATTACAATAAACATATGTTCACAGAGATGAAGAGTTATTAGACACTAATTTCTACTCTTAGTATCTTTATCGATGATTATTGATCATATTGGCACACTTAAAAGAAATGCTGATACGAGGCTATCTCCGTTTATGCAATATATAAATTGATAGACAGTTGGACAAGCAGACATTTAAACAGACAGGCAGGTAGATAGATCAGACAGACAGACAAACATATAAAGTTTTTTAAGTAGAGTTCAAATGGGGCAAAACCATCCAGCTGCATACTGGGCCATTCAGACTACAAAATCCAGACAGTGTCTATATATTGCAATCCAGGATAAATTTGGTCTGCATTTCAGCTGCACTAAATGCCGCCAGACTGTTGGAATCCGGACTAAAACGTTTTAAAACCAAGATCTAAAAATTCAAACTCTTTGCCTGCTATTAAATTTAAAACAAGTGGAGTCAGTGGGTGGGTCTACAAATTTTATAATGGTGAGACCTTGTGTCCACATCCCAGCCCCTACTCATTAGGAGCTGGTGGGAGCTCTATTAATAATATATGGGGTGGAGCTTAATGTCACCTACGCCAGCTCCCCACTTATTAGTGGTGGGAGAGAGTTAGAATTATAATATACTGGCAGAACTTTGTACCCCACTCCAGCCCTCACCTGTGTGCAAAATGTAGGCGCTCTAAATAAATAAACAAGGGGGCGGGGCCTAGCTAACATGGCCGACGGACGTGTTTGAGGGGAGCTCCTCAAATACCCACTGCAAAAACTGCAAAAAAGAAGCTCAACGACTGCTAAACCGAGGCTCAAGAGCTACATTCGGAACCCCACACTGAAGGGGGATCATTCACAAGCGGCAGGGGAGCACCGTCCACGATCCGCGACCAATACACTCACTACGGCCTACCTGAAAGGCGGACCACATGGAGGGGAGACACGGCCGGTCTCTCAGCCACCCGCTGTCAGAGTTCCATAACCGACCCGATCCCCCCCCCTGGACCGGAGGGGGTTATCCCGGTACCACCTGGGGGCCCAGCGACTAATAAGCACAAAGGACTTACCAGTCCCCCAGGTTACTTCTCCACAACGACCTAAAATGGCGACTGAGGAGGAGAACACACAGATTCCAGCATGGGAAGCACGATTCAATGAAGCCTTCGACAGAATCTGTACGGCGTTCTGGCGCCGGATTGAATCCCGTGCAGCACAGCCACAGCCACCGTTGCAGCCGGAGACCAGGCATCAGCAGACAACCCGAACCGTCCAGCAACCCCTCAGCCTGGAAACAGACCAAGCGCAAGGCTCTAGTGTACCAACAGGCCGCATCGCCCACGTGGAAGACGCTGCCGCTGTGACCGCTTACCTTTCATCTGAGCTGGGAGCTCAACAGGAGGAAATCCTCCGTAGCCTGCCATACACCCAGGGAGACCAGGCTCCGGCAGATCCCTGGGCCCACGATCCTGGTGATGGGATCAATGGCAACCGGGCAAGAGCACCCACTAAGGCCTCAGGCCGAAGACAGGCGGCCCCTGGACGCAGCGACACCACGGCACTGGTGCGCGGCGCCCGACAAAGGGACAACCCGGCCACGCTGAGACACCGAGTTGGTGGATTGAAGATGCAGGCCTTTACAATGACCTGGGGCCGGCAGGCGGCTGCTACATACCCCTATCCTACTGCCCCAAGGGACACTCTCCTAACCGTGGGGACCAACAGACCCCGAAGGGGCATCGGCTGACACATATCAATTTGCCTGACAGTCCGGATAAGACACTCCCGGTTGCAGGTCCTGTGCACCCCACCGCACGGCGGCACACTTGACAAGCAGTGGGCCCTAACCGAACGGAAAAACCCCAACTGCTACCTGATAACTTTAAATCATCAGCGCATCTTAAATGCTGCCATACATGCCAGAGACTCAACCCATTTGGCGAGGACTTTCTAACCGTGTAATGGACCGTAACACTGAGCTACTCACAAGCGATCCCTGAGCCTGCTACAGACACGGTGCGGCCTCAACTCACGTGGACATCTACACGTTCCCCACTCTCTGGATTTCCCCACGGATAGATGGCTCTCCTTACCTGCCTCAGAGGCGCTGATTGTGCACGCTCACACCGGGACTCAAGAGTCTATTTACAAGTTTTGATTTTTTTTCTCATACTATAAGCTTAGTGGGAACCACATAGCACATAATTGATAGTTGATCACTTGCCTCACTGAAACTAATGCCCATCCAGTTAGGCCATGAGACACAGCAGGAAGGGTATATGTGCTCTAGATAGTGTGCGAGTTTATTTGTCACTCGTAATGTACGTTTATAGCCTGTACCGTAGGGCTGGAGCACCGATGCAGCGATGCCTGAACTGCTCGTAGACTCTCTGCATCTAGGCGTGCATCAGGGCCATTAGGTAGCCTACCACAGAATGCTGGCTCCATATCTAACGAGAGGCTGACCCATGCCTGAGTTTAAGCAATGAGAATGCCTAGCGTATCAGATGTTATGTTATACCCACCTCCCGTTGACTACACAATCGAGTCTACACAGCACTAGCTATAATGGATAGAGCACATTCGATCCTCTGCACTGCGTTTCAGCTTGGTTTTAAAAAATTTACCCGTTATATGTAGCTTGCTTAGCTTGTTTAGCCTGTAATAATAATTACAACCTGGCGCAATATTACCCCAGCAACCTACTTAAGGGATATGATAGTCCTCATGTTTTGCGTTACCAATTACTGCACGTTTTTACTAGTTTTTACTAGTTATTTAAGATGTGTAATTAGACCATGCAGCCACCAGGTGGCATTTTCCAGTATCCTTCCACTGTAATCGTAGGAAATGCACCCCTGACTTACTCAAATAGGCATATTACTGGGGGTAGATATTTTGTGGCATTGTCCACTCCTTAAAATTGCCATTTCCCACCTACTGGCTATGCAATATGCAATGTTAGTCAGAGCACTCTGATTGGTTGGCTTGTAAGTTATCTTACAGGCAAGTCTAAATTCCCACTGCAAGATGTGGTAAGAAATTAGATTTGTCTGTCAGAGCGCTCTGATTGGCTTACACGTTCGTGAATGTTTCTGTTATAAAAAATAAACAAACACCTGAATTTTTCCCACAGCAAGACACCATACAATCGCAGGCAGGTAAGTAAATTAAATATCTTTACAGCAAAGGTCACAAATCTACCAAATATATGAAAACAATCATTTAAACGCTTTCCAGATAATATTTGTTTCTTCTGCCTCTTTAAGATTTCCAAATTATTCAATATATGTTCCCCTGAATTTTGCAGGATCCAGCTAACGGGCATTACAGGTTCCCAAAATTAATTGAATCTGTGGAGGACTCACAAATTAGTCCCTGTTCCCTTGAAACTTGCTGCACAATACGGAGCAAAGGATGTTATAATTCTGCACAACAAATTATGCCTTTCACACCAATCTGTGTGATTATAGAAAGCCCTACTTGTAAACAATTTATTTAGTTTCCATACATTATTATATTTATATTATTACTATTATCGCCATTTATATAGCGCCAACAGATTCCGTAGCGCTTTACAATATTATCATATGTAACAACTAAACAGAATATAAACAAGTCATCCTAGTAACCAACACTTCAAAACAGATTGGAAAATAATATTTTACATGTTACTCATAGTCATTGCTGGAGAGCATATTGTACATACGTGGAATACTAAATATACTTGGCTTTGGGGCAACAATCTGAAAAAGCAACTTCATCACTGGCAGTAAGCTCTTTCAACTCTTTTGCAAACACAATTTGAAAAAAAATGGCGAAAATGCACTTTATCACTTGATCTTTAACTTTTGGAGTGCGAGAAGGAGTGGTATTATACCAGAATAACACAAATGTGAACACCTATGTCAGACACAGCAACAAAGTAGCTTTATAGGTACAAAAGAATATCAGGTAAAGACTGACAGAATGACAACATTTCTAAGCTACTGAACTCTTATTACCTTCTGATCATTTGTAGTGATGAATTTTGGACTTTATGATCGCAGTGATCAGATCAATTGCACAAGTGCTCAAAGAAGAGAAAATAGCTTAATTTCAGCATGAAATTCATTTTCTTTAGACTTTATAGGAGCTCCCTTTCTGTGGTTCTGTTGGCTGTAGAAACATATTACTTGTTTAATTTCCCTTATGCTCAATACAAGTTTTGGCAATTTTTGCCCCCACACTGGGACCACAGATGGAAACACACATTACTTTGCACAATGTGCCATATATATTTATGGCATCTCATTTTGCATGTGTTAGATGATTTGTGGTAAAGAAGTTGCCTGCAATGGAGCCTTTCATGTAATATGTACAAAAAAGTTCAGTTTTGGGCACTGGTGGGTTGCTGTGCAGCTCAGGTGCATCTACAATCAGCATCCATCTTAATGCTTTAAATCTTGATCATTAATTTTGTGGGCTATATAAGTTTTGTGAGAAGTACCTCTGGCCCCCTTAATAAAGACTCTTATACTCAACTTTTTTTTTTTAAATTGACAATTTTTATTTTCAGTACAATCGCAAGGCATTTTGGAGGGATACAGAATAAAGAAATAAGGAGTGGGAGGTCAAAGGGCCCAGTGGCCATTTTTCATCGTTTAACTACTGTTGCCTGTAGTTAACACCTTTTACATTTTACACGTTTAACATGGTTTACATTTTACCCGTGTTAAGTTTTGCGTTCGAGGTTGTCCCTCGTGATGTTGAACTTGTCCATTACGGTACCCTGCTTGCGATGTACCCAACAGAAACACGGAAAATAAAACAAAGCAATACAAAATAAATTCTATATATGGAAACATGAACTTATATACAGTGAATGGCAAGTACTATGGATTGTTGCTGCAGTAGTGTGTGCCTATCTTTCGATGTGCTCCGTCCGGGCTGCTCGTTGGGGGTTGCCCGTATGCGTGCTATTGGTGCATGCTAATGCGTGGCATGGATCGTCATGGGCTCTTCTCTGACAGAAGGGAGGTGCGCTCTTTACTTTTGCCACAGGTCATAAGTCTGCACGTTCGTGGACACCTGAGGTGTAGCAAATCTTTCATATGCCACATTAGTGGATATCAGACTGAGTACCTCTTCTACGGGAGGGGGCAGATCCGACCTCCAGTACCTGGCAATTATCGTTTGTGCTGCTATAATTATTAAGAACATTAATTTGCAGACAGGTTTCAGTTGGTTGAGAGGCAAGATGTGTAGTAAGTAGGGCTGCTAACGGCACTTTTGTCCCTGTGCTTTTGTTGATTATTTATTCTACTATACCCCAGAATGGCCTGATCCGTGGGCATGTCCACCATATATGAAACGTGTCTCTTGGCATCTCCAGCAGGTGTTGCTGGTTGATTGGTACATTTTGGACCGCTTACTGGGTGTCAGGTACCAGCGGTACAGTATTTTCCTCGCTATTTCAAGGTGTGAGGCACACTGAGATGAGCCCTTATGAGCTGTAAAGGCTCTGGTCCATTCCACGGGTGTCAGGTCTCTGCCTAGGTCTTTGTGCCATTCCCTCTGGAATCCCCATAGTTGTGCCTGTGGTTCCCCTACAATAGAGTTGTAGCAGAATGAGAGTTTTTTTTTTGGTTGTTGAGGGCCGATGCATTTGCTTTCAAATCGTGACATGAGCCCTGTCTCTTGGTTCCCGTGTGTCAGTGAGTTGCCCCTACCGATCGTGTTGTGCAGTTGCATATAAGAGAATTGGGCCATTTGTGGTATATTATATTGGGTTTTTAGGTCTGTGAAACTCTTTAGTGCCCCTTTATGGGTCATCTGGTGTAGGTGGGTTACTTCATGTGAGGCCCATGTCTTATAGTTGAATGATGGGTTTAACACATGTAGGGTTTTCATTGGGGTTGCTGGGGACCACTTGGATGGTGAGAAAACCCTGTATCTGTTCTTATCCCAAATTGAGAGCATCAACTGGGTAGTCGGCAGCATTTTAAGTGTTTGAGGTCGCAGCCCTTTGGGGGCCCAGAGGAGGTGTGGCAGATGTTTCCCCCCAAGTCTGGAGGATTCCAATGCCACCCATTGTGGGGGCTGATCTATGGCGTGGCAACCAATTACATTGGCGAGTTGGGCGGCCCTGTGGTATTCCCTCACTGTGCGGGATAGGAGCCTCCAAGGGACTCTTGGCTTCTTGTTTTGCCAACCAAACTTGAGTAGTGTAGTCTGTAGGGCTTTGAGGAATTTAGGGGGGGTATTGATTTGTAATGTGCAGAATAGGTACAAGATCTTTGGTAAAATCACCATTTTAATAGCCGCACACCGGCCTATCCATGAAATATATTTTCCCTCCCAGTTCTTTAGGGTGTTTTCTATGTCTGTATGTAACTTTTGATACTTCATCGTGAAAAGAGCATTATGCGATCTCGTCAGTCTGATACCTAGAAAACAGAATAGAATATACCTAGACCTATAAACATGAAAGAAAGAATACGCTCATAGGGGATTAACGTAGATACACAGGTAGCCCCTTATATTTTGTCACTAGTGATTTTCAGGCACATCAGTTAGATGAATTTTCACGAATTCCTCAGAGTTAGAATGGTAGGTTTTGCATGTAAAAGATAAAAAGTAGCATAGTATAGCACTGTTGTTATAGTAAAAATCAGCTTTTAATGGTTGCACTTACAATGTAAAAGTTGTAAAAAGGCCCATCAATACAATTCTGTTCCTCCCATCGGTATGGAGCCAAACGTCCTTGCAGAAATGTCAGGCAGGAAAAACAGATACAAAGTAACAAATAAATCAATAAATAAAATACCAATCAGTAAAAGTCTCTCTACGCGTTTCGTCTGGATCCCCAGACTTCCTCAGGAGTAGTAAAGTCTGGGGATCCAGACGAAACCGCGTAGAGAGACTTTTACTGATTGGTATTTTATTTATTGATTTACCTGTTGTGCATGGTTATACGCTAATGCGAGTTGTGGGGCCAGGAGGTGTTTGAATTTTGCGTAGTATTCATTTGTGTACCCGTCGGGTCCCGGGGCTTTGCCTTTAGGAAGCGAGTCGATACAATCAATTATTTCGTTTTCCGTGATCGGGGAGGCTAGAATTTGTTGTTGGGGTTCCATTACCTCTGGTAGAGGGATCTATGCTAGGTATGATTGTATACTTGTGGCTGAGGGATTTGGGGTGTTTAGGTCATCTATGAGATTATATAGCTGGCTGTAGTATTGTGCGAATTCCCCACATATCTCTGCGGGTAAGTGTAGTTTAAGACCTGCTTTATTCACTATGTGTGCTATTCATGTTTGTTGTTGTCTGTCCCTCAGTCTTTGGGCCAGGAGCTTGCTTGCCTTGTTGCCTTGTACGTATGTGTGTGTTTTTAGTCTATTGAGCAGGAATCCAAATTTGTGCAGCCTGATCTCCTTGAGTTTCTCTTGTAGGGCTGTTATTCGTCGTTTGTGATCTTGTTGTAGAATTATTAACCCCTTATAACCTATATCCATTATTAGGCCCCTTATAAACTATATAATCCTTACTGGGCCCCTTTTAATACTATATTCTCATATTCAGCTCTCATGCCTCGTAGTTTAAACTTTTCAAGATTCCTTTGTTCGTAGAAACAGCATGTCAGCAGAAAATGCTAGAATCTTCTGATTCAAAGAACACACTGTAGCAGATAGTATTGATAGAGTGTATAATTGCCAAAGAGGCCTTGAGAATACTGAGGATACTAACCTTGAAAGACTAAAGGTACCAGCTACTCTTTATGGATAGCTGCCAAAATGCCCCCTCCCATCGAGAGAACTCCTCGTGCTAGCAAGATGGTGCTGAAATCTGGAGGAGAACTTTATGACGTCAGTTATGATGTAAGACGTAACACCCAACAGGGAGGGCATTTAACTAACCACTTCTTCTCTAAGCCAATTGACAATGTCTATTTGCTTATATCTCGATATTTTGCAATGATGTAATTTTACCGTTAAAAAGGGCTTGCAAGCCTGCTTTTACCCAGATGCTAATAAATTTCCTGAAGTGCTTTTAACCTGAACTCCGTGTGTCAGTGTGAATTTACTTCTGCGTATACGCAATTTAAACATCTCTAATTTGGACAGGAACAGATAGTCATTCAAACTTCTTTGTTTGCTTAAAAGATTCCCTTATCAATCTGACCCTGGGATCGTTTCGTTTTCCCTATGTAGTTGTTCTAACTGCTGTTTAGTTTGTGTCAGTTCCTTGTCGGCTTGCTTTTTAATGTATGACGCTCTGCTAATTAGTGTGCCCCTAATCACAGCCTTATGGGCTAACCAAAGCACATGTGGGTTTCGGACTGATGTGGTGTTTGTGGTGAAGTAGTGCTGAAGTTCTTTTTCCAGTGTCGTGCAGAACTCTGTGTCTTTGAGGAGTATCGAATTGAGACGCCAGGGGCTCCTGTGCTTGTATTCGTATGAGCTTGTAAGTGTTGTTATGACTGGGGCGTGATCTGACCAATGAATGGTTGCTATCTCACAACCCAGCACTTGGGTCAGGGTGGTGTCGTGCATTAGACACCCGTCTATTCTCGAATACGAGTTGTGTACTTTGGAATGGTGGGTATACGTTCTTTCTTTCGGGTGGAGGGTCCTCCACACATCTCGTAGGCCGAACGTGGCCAACAGAGCTCTAAGTGCTTTGCTATGTTTTTTAAGGGTGCTGTAATGTGGGGTGAAGGGAGATCTAGTGGAGTCCACTGTTGGGTCAAGGACATGATTAAGGTCACCGCTGAGTATGAGGGTGCCTTTTCTTACTGAATCTGCTTTCGTGAGAACTCCATGAAGGAAGTTCCTTTGGTTAGTATTTGGGGAATATATGTTGACCAAGGTGTAGTCTGAGTCATTGATAGTGCCCTGCCAGATGATGTACCGTCCCCCTGGGTCTATAATGTGTGTGTTTGATGTCACCGTCAGGTATTTGCTGAGGAGTATGGAGACTCCTTTGGATTTGTGCGACGTCGTGGCATGGATTTGGTGTGGATACAAGCGGGTGCACAGAGATGGGTGCGTTTCCCCCCTAAAGTGAGTTTCCTGCAGGTATACAATGTCTGCCTGTTTTTTGCGTAGTTCCTTTTCTAGTACATGGCGTTTGAAGGGTATATTCAAGCCTTGTACATTATGGGAATATCATTTAAGACTGAATGTGAACGGTTGGCGGTCGCTTTTTCCTTATGCTGTGGATCGTGGTTAGCCTGTGTGATGCCCTTATGGTGTCTTTCCTGTGTCGTCTAAATACATCACTCTTTTGGGAGTTAGGTCTCTGGAGGGCTCCTGCGTGACCTCTGTTAATACTGTGCATGTGGGGGTACCCATGTGTGTGTTTCACCTGAGATTTGCTCCTGTCAAGGCCGTTATAGACAGTAACATATGCGATCATAGACATTGCCAAATAAAAAAAACAGTAAACATATAAACATAATCATAACCAAAACATTTTCCCGGGCAGTGTGCCCTACGGGATTTCGTGGATAGATTTTCTCCTGCTAGTTTCTCCCACTAGCTATACCTTTGTGGGGTGCGTGGAACCAGGTCGAGACCCCTGGACACCCAGGCGACCGAGGCCCCCGCGCCTCCGGCTCTGTTATTTGTCCCCTGTGAATTATATGCTAAAAACGTTCAAAGAAATCACTGCATGTCTTAGGACCTTGGTATATAATTACAAACCCCCAGTTCTGAAGGGCATATGGCCTGAGATTCGCATTGAAGCCCCTACGGGCCGCGTATTGTGGCGCTTTTCTGAGTGATGGGCGGGGGGGAGGGGATTGGCATGTGAGTCGATGGTTTATGTTGTGTAATGGCATATGGTGAAGCGGGACTAGTGGGGATCCCTGATGAGAAGCCATCCCACCTGTGCAGTATAAAAATCGCTTGGCCCCTCGTCCCCTCTGCTATCCCTTCCCTCCGCTTATTATCCCCTTTTAACCTCTGACAACTTGCAATAAAGGTCTATGTGAAGCACAAGATGCAAGTATATTACCCATTTTCAGTCCTTGTTCTCGAAAAAGTCAATTTGCACAAGTCCCCAGGGTCTTTCGTAACTAAGATATGTAAGCTGTTTCAAACTTGGGATAGGCTCCTTGTGTCTCAGATAGAAGATGCTTGTCAGCCGCTTATCTCTGTTATTTGCCCGTCGTCGCTCTGGATGATTTGGAGTGTCTGGTCGACTTCCACTCCGGTTGTACCTCCAGTTGTCGTTTGGATCCTTCGTTCGTGGCTGCCATGATGATGCCCCAGCTTCTCAGAAGGCGGGTGGCTGTGTCTACATCCGACGCCGCGTGTGTTTTGCCTTCTCTGACTATTAGTAGCTGGATTGGGAAGCCCCAACGGTATTGGATGTTTCTGTTCCTGAGCTCCGATGTTATGTCTTTGAAGGCCCTCCTGCGCCTCAGGGTTTCGGCAGAGAGGTCAGTGAACACTTGAGTGGATCTGTATTTTTCCGGCATGTCTTGTGGAGGGCGTTTGGATCTGAGAATCGCCTCTTTGACATGGTAATAACGTAGCTTCGATAGGACATCCCTAGCAGTAGATGCCGGCAGGTGTTGTGGTTTCGCCACCCTGTGGGTTCTGTCTAAGAGCATCATGCTGGGTGGGATGTCAGGAGCTAGGGCTTGGAATAGGCCCGTCAGGTAGGCCACAAGGTCCACGGCCAGGACGTCTTCGGGGACCCCTCTTACCCTCAAGTTTTGGCGCCGGGACCTATCCTCTAAATCTATGCTTTTCAGCTCCTGTTTTTCTAGCCGGTCTTCCATTTCCTCCAGTTTTGTCGCCATGCTGTTGTGTGTTTCAGCATAGTCAGCCATCTTGTTCTCTATGTAGGCTGTGCGGTTTCCCGAGGTCTAAGATATCTCTCCTCAGGTCTGCAATAGCTGCTTGTACTGTGGCCTGGATTTTGACTGCCATATCGTCCAGCATTTTCTGGAATTGTTCCCTCTGAATTTGGATGGTGTCCTGTGGAGAGTGTGGCCTCGACATATCTCTGTCATCTCCACTGCCGTCGCCATCTTGCTGCAGTTGGGCCGTAGACTTCTGGCTTGCCGGTTTGGTGGCGAAAAAGGAGTGCTTTTCCTTGGTCTCCGCCGTTTTCCTTGCTCCTCTTTGCGCCATGCTGTGGGTGCTGTTTGTTTGGCGTGATTTCAGGCTGTTTAGCCGCTGTTTTCAATGCTGAATTAGCCGTTAGCCGGGGAGCTCTGTCTCTACGCGTCCATACAGCTCAAGCGCAGGCTCCGCCCCCCCATTATACTCAACTTTTAAGGTAAATGCAAAACTTTTTGAAATATCACTGTAAAGGATCCTGCTATCCGTGCAGCGCTGATCCTTGTAGCGTCTCCCGAAATCCAAGCTGAAAAGAGTGAAGTAATGATTATAGCTCCCAATTCCCCAAACATGAGTCGAGACTTCATGAAGGGGTAAAACAAATGTGTTTATTGATGGCCAAACTCAGCCCTTTTATGATGGTCTTCCAGCAAGGACACTCCCACATGGGACCTTGTGGAATACTGAAACAGAATATACAGAACCAATCACTGTACTTTACAAATATTACACACACCCACAGGAAGAGTGTAACCCCTCCTCTCTATCCTGGAGATAATTAACTTACCCCTCCTCTCTATCCTGGAGATAATTACCGTAACTTAAGTGGTTGCAGAGAACCTAATTATCTCCGGGCAGAGAGAAACATGTGCTTTTTACCTTTTAACAAAACTGTATTAAAATCAATAACTCATGTTTCGCTGAACGAAGTCCCCATGTTCCACACACCCCCAGATAGGCAGTTATGGGCAAATGCAAATATTACAAGTTTTAGAATGAAATGTTGTATTTCTTAAACTGTGTACTTTGTCTTTAAGAGATATTGCAAATTGACAAGGTGTTAGAAATGGTACATATTGTTTTTCATAGATGTTTCTTTAAGCAATAACCCCAGGTCATTACATGTTTGCGCCATTTTGCCCCAAACGAATTACAATAACAATAATGCATAAACAAGCTTCAAGGCTATACTACGACTCTTTCAGTACACAATATACTGTGGTAACCCCAAGTTAATGGAACTTCCCCAAATCCGGGAATCTCCCACGACTGTGCACTTACGTCTTAGTATAAACAACAGATAAGCTATTCAGACTTTGGGAAGCCATCTTGTCCCTTGAACTTGATGGAAGTTCCCCAGGTCCGGGAGTTTCCCATGACGTGTGCACTCGCTTCTAGTTATGGACTTTTTCATATGAACTATGGTGACTCTAAAATGACGACACCCAAGGTATAAATAAGTGTACTTTTAAATGTTAACACACAGAGGAGAGACTTGGAGACAGATGCTGCTCCATCTTAAAATGACTGAGAGGCTGACATGATGACATGTTCAGAAGGGTATGTTAACCTACTAATGATATTTGCAAGCATTTAATTTCATCTTATAAACTCTGCTATAATGGATTTT
The DNA here is from genome assembly GCF_036172605.1 of Pelobates fuscus. Lineage (NCBI taxonomy): Eukaryota > Metazoa > Chordata > Amphibia > Anura > Pelobatidae > Pelobates > Pelobates fuscus. Next base: position 37,845,052 of record NC_086327.1, on the reverse strand, counting down.
ATATTTATATTTTTATATAATAAATATCCAAAAAGACAAAACTATTGCTTCCAAGACAATCCTTATTTTATATTGTATTCTCAATTATTTACACATGTTAAATAGAGGATCTCTTACTAACTATATAACATTATGGCTAAGATATCTGTATGGTTAGCCCTGCTAAGTTCTATGCTTTAAGACATTATAGAGGTAAATAAGGGAACCGCAAGCGGTTACAGTTGGCGACCACGAAGGGACTTGTACTTGGAAGCGTTAAATAAAAAATAATAAATACCTAGGTAACCTCTTATACGTAAGAGAAGACACAATACTTTGTCATGGCACAAGTCTTGAAATATCAAGAATCTATTGAGCTATTTGCAGCCCAGACTCAGAGAGAGATCTTCATCATTAGAGATGATTTTAATGTGAACTTGTACAATGCACTTTAAGTTCTGGTGACAGGTACATTGTAATTAGCATACAATGCTGAAATTGTGGATCTTAATATCATAAGAGAGCAAATATACATATTTGGTAAACTCCCTGATATGCCTAATACACCAGCACAGCATTGCCCATTCGTTCCAGGACAGTGGATTGCAGGCAGGGGGATATGTTCTCTTTGTAGCTGCTTGGTATGCATGCGCAGGAAAAAGATTAATGCAAAATGTTGTCAAAAGAAAAGTGATAAGACAGAGCGATGAAATTTGAAGTCTAATTCCAAGAATGCAAAGAAAATTGCATTATGGCTTAATGAAAATATTCATGCCACAGAAGCAACAGACAGACAGTCCACTATATAAGAAAAGTTTTATAAAACAGTGATAATTTCCATACTGTCAGTTGCGCTAGCTGTTCTTTAAAAAATCAGGAATCATAACAGTATAACTATTTTTGAAGTCTGGAGTTTCCAGCCAAGGTTGCGGAGATAGGAGACATGTAAACATTCCAAGGAATTGAGAAGTCGTTGTTTTATATTCCAAATTATGAACAACATTATTACTTACAGCCATAAAGAGAAAGACATGGCTTTTTAATACATTCAGTGCAGTACAATGCAGTACACTGCAGCATATATTTTATATAATATATGCTAACTAGCTCATATTTGTTCCTAAACAGAGTTGAAATTATACTACCCTCCTAGAAAAAATGCAACCGGTGGTTATACATCCTTTGCTTCCCTAAATGCTCTGCAAAAATAAATATTTATAAAATGATTAAAAATAATATATATGTAAGATAAATCAGGGCAAAATAAAATTGTAACTACACAGGATCTCTGATAACTTTTAAACTGAACTTATTAAAGGCTTATTTAAATAAAATGTTAAATACATTTACAGCTTTAAATGTGATCAAAAGATACTAAATGATGTGTTAAGCAGCCAGCCCAATTCACTAGAATAGCATAAGTATTCTACTATTTAAAGTGCACAATTCCTGCACATAATGACTTTACTTACTCAGGTACAGTCTTTAGTCTATTGCAATGGCAGGATTAAAATCCACCAATTTTAAAAGGGAAAGCTTACTTAAATAAGTAGTACTATCCCACTGTACCTGTATTGCTAGCAGTAAGGAAATTAGAACAATGATATTGTACTACTGACTCTAATCAGATCAGACACATGTAATCTCAGTGAATTTTATAAACTAGGTTTTTATAACACGTAAAATAAAATAAATACACCAATGTTGTTTATAAATAAATGTATATAGACCAGGCAATAAGAGCATTCAGCAGCCTGCTCTCTCAGAGCCAGAAATGGATTTATAAATGTATTAAAAAATAAATAAATAGGTTTTAAAAAAATCCAGTCAACCACACATGATGGGTGAAATAATTGCTTCTTTAAAAGCTATATGCTGCCGCAATGTATATAAATACAGATTAGGGCACAGCGTAGAAATAAAAATACAGTTTCAAATCTCATATATGGGGATTCAGTTCCACCACATATTGGTGTATCTTACACTAATTCCAGTGGTAGATAGTGCTAATGCTGAAGGAGGCTAATTTTAATAATAATGAGTTGTAGGAGCATTGTAAATATATATAGTGTCAATTAAAGTGATAATGCTCTGATATAGTAAATCCCATTGCATATCACATATCTGCTATATGAAAAGTATAATTAAAGTGACTTTACTGTCCAAAGCCCCCTCACATCTATTTTATAGAATCTATACTTTTCTGTGGTCACCTCCAAAGGGGCCTCTGAAACTGGGGGGCTGAGGAGGGGTGCTCATCCTAAGAGGAATCAGATTTCACACTTAAAATAAAATAAAATAAAATAAAAAATATAATAATAGAAGAGGTATTGTGGGAACATCCAGAACATGCATTTTGTATATAAACTTAATTTGCAGATATTTATGCCTTAAAGACATATAAAGAATATTTCATTAAATATGCTGGTATCTTTAAAAATTAGGCAATGTTAAAAATAAATAAATAATAATAAATATATATATTTTTACCACAATATAAACAGCTTTGTTAAACAGATTTAAGTACAAGTACTTATGTCAAGAAATATACAGAATACATTTACAACAGGCAAGTTTAGCATAAATGCAAAGTTGTTGTTTTTTGGGGATTTATTATTGCCCAAGAAATCTCTGAACATATTCAGAATTTTTGACAGCAGCAAGTAAGACAGCAGATTGCAATGGACACCATTACAATATTGCTTTACCGATTGAGGTCAGAGCTTTAAAGAATAAATAAATAAATATTCTATGGCCCGCTAGACCACTGGCTTTTAATGAACAGTTTGCACAACACTTATAACATAGTTTGTTATACTGCACATTATAGCTGTGACATAATATACAGGGTAAAAATACTATTTCACTGTTTAATAGACTTACCCAGTATTTAAAGACGACATGTTTCTTGCAAAGTCATCGGGACTTTGAGGGAGTTTCTAACTATGTTTAATTAAATAATTAATTTACTAAAGAAAAGAAAAAAGGTTTTGTTTTTTTCCCCTGCAAGTGAATATTCAGCGCAAGGTCATTTTGTGTTCACAGACTATTCGGATTTTAAAAAAGCTGTTCTTTATCTCACACTACGAACGGCCTTGTAATTCCTATCCACACTAAAAGTTGGCTTTTAAATGTTATTGTTTTAACTTTAATATTTCATAGTTAATACAGAGGATAAAGTAATTTAAAGAAAGTATATTAGAAGTATATTAATTGATAGGATTTAATTTATCTATTTTGGTCCACTGATCTCAAGTCTCAGTCTGGTGTTCAAACAGTTTTTCTTACGATACGTCGTGTGTTTATATCCACAACTGCATTTTGCTTTGTGGTAACAAATTGAAAGCCTGGCATTGTAATACGTGTATGGACATGCTTATAACAAAGCATGGGCCCTCTCCTCATATAGTTGGCCGTCAACAGGCACTTTGATGCAATGTGTCTGTGGTCACTGGATCACATTGCATACCCTATCTCTCAGTCATGATGCAGAGTTTATGCTTGCAAGGATATCCAGACCTTATCCACCTGGTATCCACATAAATACTCCTATCTATCGTTTAGAGGGGTTAATTACATAATAACCATTGAAGGTAATATGTTGGTTGTTCTTCCTATAGAGGAAAGATAGACTTGCCCAAAAGCTTTTTCATGGCTAGGACAAGCTCTTATAGAGAGAGGTAATGTACTTCTGACTCCTGAAAAGGAATATTGGTGGCCCAATATGGGAAATACTGTAATTCATGTGTTTAGTAATCATAAGCATTTGCTTATTGCCACATTACTGATGTACTGTTTATTGAAATATTAATATCTAACGTACTTTTTGAATTACTATACATTGGAAGTTTGCCAACATCTCATGGTTATAAATATGTTTTTGTATGTGTTGATGCATGTACCAGGTTTACTTGGATATATCCTGTGCGAAGTGCAACCTCTGATACCACGTTTTCTAGTCTCACTTCCTTAGTATGCATTTGATAATCCCAGGACCATCCATTTGGATGGTGGTCCTGCAGTTACTGCAAAGGAAACCTAAAACTGGGCAACCACATTTGGGTTACTTTGGGATTTCAGTGCCCCAACCACCCCCAAAGTAGTGGGGTTGTGGTCTGGGAAAATGCTGAGGTTAAATGATTATTAACCAAGTTACCAGTTGCTTGCCCCACACAGTGGTATCTATTTATTCCTATGGTACAGATAAGCATTCACAACATACCTGATGATACAAATGGTGAGACACCATATGAAATGTTACATGTTTTTCACTGACAAACATATTTCTGCACCAGGGAGAGCTTAGAACCATTGGTTCTATTAGAGAAATTTAGGGAATTATTTTTTTCAGCCCATCTCACCATGCACCACCAACTTTTTCTTACTGTTGGCCAGTTTGTCCTGGAGAGGGTGACTCCGAGAACTTTTACTACAGAGAACAATCAGAGCCAACAGAGAACAGCAAGTTTTGATATTTTACAACCTGCTAAATACTTACAGGACGTTAACAGAACCACTGACTGACACAGTGAATGCTGTTAAAGATTCCAATCCAGCAAAAAGAGGCGTTCTTGAGAATCCACTTCGATTGCTGTATCAACATAACATTTACTATAATGGGATCCATGTCACTTAAGACAATGTCTTGGAAATGCGGTCAATTAATTTATTCCGTAATAGAATATTGGAGAGTATCTAATCTATACACATCATAAACGGTGTAAAAATGTTTCATGAAAAAAACGAAATAAAAAACAAAAGACAAATACCAACACCATCACCACGGTGATAACAGATGATGCTGATTCAATATCTGCAACCAATTCTAGCCAAATATTTGGAAAGCTGGACTCTACAATCTATACTCTAAAACAAATACCCGGGTATTCTACAAACACAACCTCCAGCAATATATCTAAGGAATGTAAACTTCTACAGGCCTTTACAAACTTTGAATTACAAATACAATTACTACTTTTAACTTTGGATTACAATTCGTATCTGGATCCATCCAAGAATATCTTACTCTAGAACTTGGTGTTCTTTTCAATTCTTTCCCAGTCAAAAGCTTTGCTCATTTTAATCAACCACCTTTACAGGCAAAGATCACACTACGGATATTTTACTGTTACAACAATGATCAAAGATGCTGGGAGCAAAAAAAAACCTAGACTGTTGGAGAACTTTGGTTCACTAATTTAAGGAAGAAATGGTCTACAATGCCCACAGTTTAATGGAGAGGGTGTTATGGGCAAATGCAAATATTACAAGTTTTAGAATGAAATGTTGTATTTCTTAAACTGTGTACTTTGTCTTTAAGAGATATTGCAAATTGACAAGGTGTTAGAAATGGTACATATTGTTTTTCATAGATGTTTCTTTAAGCAATAACCCCAGGTCATTACATGTTTGCGCCATTTTGCCCCAAACGAATTACAATAACAATAATGCATAAACAAGCTTCAAGGCTATACTACGACTCTTTCAGTACACAATATACTGTGGTAACCCCAAGTTAATGGAACTTCCCCAAATCCGGGAATCTCCCACGACTGTGCACTTACGTCTTAGTATAAACAACAGATAAGCTATTCAGACTTTGGGAAGCCATCTTGTCCCTTGAACTTGATGGAAGTTCCCCAGGTCCGGGAGTTTCCCATGACGTGTGCACTCGCTTCTAGTTATGGACTTTTTCATATGAACTATGGTGACTCTAAAATGACGACACCCAAGGTATAAATAAGTGTACTTTTAAATGTTAACACACAGAGGAGAGACTTGGAGACAGATGCTGCTCCATCTTAAAATGACTGAGAGGCTGACATGATGACATGTTCAGAAGGGTATGTTAACCTACTAATGATATTTGCAAGCATTTAATTTCATCTTATAAACTCTGCTATAATGGATTTTATATTTATATTTTTATATAATAAATATCCAAAAAGACAAAACTATTGCTTCCAAGACAATCCTTATTTTATATTGTATTCTCAATTATTTACACATGTTAAATAGAGGATCTCTTACTAACTATATAACATTATGGCTAAGATATCTGTATGGTTAGCCCTGCTAAGTTCTATGCTTTAAGACATTATAGAGGTAAATAAGGGAACCGCAAGCGGTTACAGCTTGGATCTGAGCGCATATTATAGGCGAATAGCGCTCAGATCCCACGAACACAGTTCTCAATAACGTCGAGTAAAGTTTAAGTTCACCAGCTGTAATGGAAGTTAAACTGCACGAACCCACATACGAGTGTAACAGGGGAAATGTACAATCCAAGCAAGTAAGGCGAATGATGTGATCCAGAGACAGAGGGCTCTGTCCCAAGTGCCTTAAGACCCCATGACTTAACGGGCCAGCATCCCAGGGTAAGAGGCTAGCAATCCGGCTGCTCCAAGCGATAGGGGGGTAGGGCAGTTTGTCACATGCAGACCCAGTGACAAAAGCCATTTTGTCACAATCACCAACAAACAGTGTCCATTGCCTGTGTCCCCATGCCCTATACGCTTTGCCGTCTTTAATACGACTTCATCAAAGACTCCAGATCAGTTTGGAGGTACACTGCAATGAAAAGAGAAACGTCCCATTTCCAACCCTCTAAATTCCCTGTCCTAAACAAGCATTGGTCTTGGTCAAAACCCAGTCTGAAATTACCCCGAATATGTTCAATTTTGGGCACCTGTTTTAAAGAAGGATATTATGGCACTAGAAAAAGTGCAGAGGTGGGCTACAAAATTAATTAAAGGAATGGAACAGCAGATTAATTAAAGGAATGGAACAGCAAATTAATTAAGGAATGGAACAGAAATTGTAGCATTTTCTGCTACTTTGATAGACCTAAATGTCTTAATGCTTTACTTCATCTCGCAGCGGATGATACTCTCATTTGACATAAGAAATTTAAGTTCTTTAACCTCCTCTTTAGTACTCAGGCTTCTCTAGTTTTAGTACAAAGCTCTCAAAGCCATGGGTTAAAGGGAAAACTCAACTGCCTACATAAATATAAAAGTCACTGCTTAGTATATATACCCTAATCCAAACATGTATGCATTTAATTATGCATTTTTAATTGGAGTACATATAAAACCAGCTTGCAAAAGCTGCAGATCTCTTGTCTCTTGCCTTTGCATTCCCTCCCCTTCTAACTCCGCCCAGACTTTCTGTGGCTGTCCAGCAGACTTCCCAATGCAGCTCAATGAAAAGTCTTTGCAAGGCAGGTGCTCTGGGCAATTGCTGCCTCTTGAGTGTAGCTCCACTGAGCTAACCAAACCAGTTAGTAACAGGACCAGTTGTCCGATTGACAGCCTGGGAGGTATAACAGGTTAATTTATAAAAGTGGCAATTTCTATTGAAAAATTCGTTTTTTTTTTGTAAACTGACCAAAGAGGACACACTCTTTAAACATAAAGCACTTTAATAAGCTAAAGTTAGGGGTCTGGAGTGTCCCTTTAAGGACCCAAGCATCATTGCTTGGTGCTGTTGAGGTCATTCATCCTATTTCCATAACATGTTGCCATGTACATCTTCTTCAAATGCCTTATTTAACTCATGTTGGAAATACTTTTCATTTTCAGTGTATTGTACATTTATAGCCATGCTTTTATCTTTCATCCACGATAACATTGTGAAGTTATCTGTTTGACAGCATAGGATCATGTGATACATTAAGAGTGACCCTTTGTGTCTGTGAGTACTACAGTATTCTATTTGGTTTTTATCCACCTCTGAGTGAGTCACGGGTCAATTCATGAAACTCTGTTGAGTCAGCTTACAATGTCTACTCAAGCAGAAATGCTGTGAGCACTCACTTACAAAATCCAAAGGATAGCAAGAAAAAAATCTTAACTGGATGAATCTAGATGTTCAATGACTTTTCACCTATTTATATTTTTCCTTTCCGTCACATATTCAATCTGAAATCATGCTTATTTCTTAAAGGAACACGGTATTCACTATAACAACTTCATCTAATTAAAGTTGATATAGTTTCTACAGGAGTTCCCACCTTGAGTTTTGCCCCCAAAATGTAATACTTTATGAATTTGAAGTCTTGTAAGTGTGACTTCAGTCCATGCCTCCAAGCCCTCTGAATAGGAGAGCCAAGAATATAATTTCCTGGCTCTCAAACCCTGTGCGGACCATGATGACAGAGGTGCAAGTGCAGTACCGTCACGGCATTCATAGAAAATGATTGCATTCAATTATTCTCTATGATAGGATCAATGGTACAATCACTTAATGATTTAAGTAATGGCATGCGCTTAAGGTTCTCAATAATCTGGACCACCATTATGACATCAAATGGTGAGGGGCGATGGAAGTGCCGAGGGAGATTCAGTACCTGAGAAAAGGTAAGTAAAATAATTTTATTTTATATTATAATGCATAGGGCGGAGTCTTAAAAATAATGAGGGACAGGTATAGTATAGCGTTAGGAATACAGATTTGTATTCCTAATGCTATAGGGGGACACTATATTGCTCAAATAAAGAACAAAATCATTGTTTAGTTCCACTGAAAACATGTATGCATTTAATAATGCATTTTGTTTAATTGGGAGTATATCTAAAATAGAGCTTCAGATCTTTTCTCTGAAGCCTTTGCAAAACCTCCCCTACTAACCTGCCCCCTTACCCCCTTGACTTTCTGTGGTTGTCCAATCACATACTTTCCAATGCAGATCAATGAGAAGTCTTTGAAAGGCAAATGCCCATGCTAATTGGCTGCCTCTTGAGTTTAACTCTACTGAGCTAACCTATCTAGGAAATAATAGGATCAGTTGTCTGATTGACAGCCAGGGTGTGTAACAAGATTTGTTTAGGATAGAAAAAAGGACACACGCAAGCATAAAACATAGGGGTCTGAAGTGTCTCTTTGAGTTCTAATTTTAACATAATTTTTTTTTTTTTTTTTTTTTAATTCTTTATTTTTGCAGTGCATGTTTTAGTTAACAAGTTCACAGTGACATTTTCAAGTGAAAAAAAGGATACAATACAATAAGGTTGAGATCAAGTTGGTCGTGAAATGTCAGTAGTACAGCACTTTTTTTTATAACATGAAATAACAATAATGGACAATCAAATTATATACAAGCCTATCGGCAAACAAAATATTCAAACTGAACATGTTCAATCCTAGCGGGAGTTGTGTGTCTAGCTGTAGGTACTTGCGAGTCATATGAGTGGGTGATAGTTGAAGGTCCAGATTGAGGTGTACATAAGCTTGCTTTGCATTGTAATCTAGGTTAGGTGGATGGCAGGGTGTTAGTGAGTAGCGTATCGGTTTGCTGTGTGATTGTGCGCTGTGTAGAACTCTGCTGGGGTTAATGTGCCTGTGTAGTGTCGGTCATGGGAGTGACCCCTGTACTGGTGCAGTGCGTGGAGTGTAGTCAGTAGAGAGACCTGCGTTCAGAGGAGGTTAGTGAATGCTTATGAGCCGGAGTAACATTTGCCGTGTTTGAGAATGGTATTGCCGCTCAGACCCTTTCTCATGGTATGCTTGCCAGGACAGGGTAGGTGCGTTATCAGAATGGGCAATGTATCTTAAAGCAAGCTATGGTCAAATGTGAGGTAAATGGACATTAGTACATTGCATAGTGTGTGGCACCCCTCATGTGGAGCTCTGCATGTCTCTGCTCAGCTTGTTAAACAGGGTTTGTGTCCATATGTCAGTCCCAGAGGCTAAGAGGGATGCCAGAGGCTATCCCCAACTATGTGTATAGATACCAACGTGTTCCTGTCAGGTGGGCAAGGGGCGTGCATGAACGTAATTTATTTTAAAACAAAATTCTAAAGCAAACAAAAAAGATCAGAAAAAGTAAATATTTTGATGCCAAAAATAATTCAACCATATTAAAATAAACATCATCATTCATACTTAAAAGAATTCAGCCATGTTTAAAAAAACAAAAAAAAAACAATTCTACATGTCAAGATGAATTCAGCCATATTAAAGTACATACTCACATATAATTGTGATATTTATTTTGAGGACATATCTTGATTTCTGTATTTAACAAAGTCAGAGTAACACAACAGGAATGATTCTATACTTACATAATTTTTTTAAACAATGTAAGCAATCTAATCCATTTTTTTTAAATAATTAAATTATTATCTCACTCATGCTTTACTTACTGAAGGTGTGCATCCAAATTAGGTTATTAGGAATATATTTTTTTGTTTTGGTCCGTCCTTTGATGGAAATGCAATAATAAGGACTTCATCGGACTACAGCAAATGGTATGTACAGTACCTTTATTATAAGGGATCTGATTTGTGAGAAAATTTTTCATTTTTGGGCTTTGCCTCATCATTTGATAAAATAAGTGTTTATATACATATCTAAGACACTACAAGTCTATTCATGATTTATGAATTTGGTAAATGCATTTTGTCCTTTCTGATCTCCATATCTTACCACTCTCTTTCATGTCCCTCCGCCCCCCCCCCCATCCTTGTATATTTCCCTAATTTGTGTCTCCCTTCTCTATCTGTTCCCAAATTGTGTGTGTCTCTCTCTCTCCTTAGTAAACTATATCTGTCAAGTTACAGATATATAGATACATGTATTACCTGGCCTTAGAGTGGCTGGACTTAACATAAATACAGATAAGGGCAGATTTAGGAATAGCCAATGTCAGGAATATAGAAGTATGGATAAACAAGCCGGGTCAGGATACCAGAAATACTCAACATCAGAAACAAGTCGGGTCAGGATACCAGAATAAAACAAAGTCAAATACAAACAAAGGTCAATATTAGAATATAAAAAGAGAGACTTATTACAAGTACCAATGTATACCAGGGCAGAAACCACAATAAGGCAATGAACAAGGGCCCAAATTTATAACTTTATATAGGCTAACAATGATTCTGATTGGACCAAAATGATTCATAATGGCATGCCTGATTTCACATTTAAATATATAAAACACGCCATTCAAATGAAAAACATCTAATATGATGAAGGAAAGAGGATTTCAACCCTCGCAAACCAGCAGAGGGAGCTGTTCACTGGGTTGAATGGTAAGTTTTCCATGTTCAGGTTGTATGGCCACGTGGAGCGTTCGGGCCGTGCAACCTGAGGAGGGGAGCATCGCAGAAGCCTTGTGCAGGTACGTCTGTTACAGAAACACAGCATAGAGATGCATTACCAATCCTTTAGAATGATCAGACTCTTTATAATATCTCTAAGAAGGTGAAATGTCAGAGCCTGGAAAAGGTCAAAGAGAATAAAAGTCACAAGCACAGTAAACTAGACAAGTCAAGGGATACCAGACAATTAGAATCACTGGAACACTAGCTAAACCAAAATCAGAAGTCAGAAGGAATGCAGGCAAAAAGAAACACAACAGTGTAATATTATACTGTACACAGGATTTAAATAGTGTACACCAATTGTGTCATACATGGAATCCCAAGATTGTGCGGACACTGGTTATGGACTTAAGAGAGAAGCAGGCATCCAAAATAATGTCAGAACAAAGAATATGACTTTCCGCATTACTATAGTGTGGAGTGGACCCTGGGTACAAAAGCTACAGGTAACATGACTGTAAAATACACATCATACTTGTAAATAAATCTTAGAAGCTGCCCCAGACCTGATTCCGTTATCTATGGTTTCACTTAATTCACACATTCTTAATGCTTCACTATGCAGTATTTCCAATAGTTTTTACATTGAGTGAGAGCATTAGTTGATGGCTGAGAACAAATGAGAACTGACATTTCTGCTTAGCAACTTCTGACTGTCCCCCATTGGTTTTGGAGGTGGGGGAACAGTGCCTGGCAGACCACAGGTAAGAAACAGACCATCCCAAAGTGGTTTGACTCATTATAATAGGGAGGCACCGGGGCACTTCTGGCATCATAACCACCATAGCATGTTTATACTTGGAATGTTCTTTTAAGATCTCCTGACCTTTGATATTGAGGTTGATGTCAGCAAAGGTTTATCATGATATAAAAGATGAATAATAAGATGATATAAAAATCATCCATACATATCAGGCAATGTGTTATATAGAGATGGGATTTCTGTTTACCATCTTCAAAAAAATCACTACATTCTGATCGAGAAGTAAATATTTTAGAATGTGATCACCCTTCTTCGCCTGCCCAGGAAGATGAAAGGGATTACCTTTTGGTTATTACATTCAGTAAATTCCAAGGTTTGAGTACTAGAAGGATGCCTGCATGTTATAAAACAAAATACAGGAGGCTTCAACAATATATTCTGGAATCCAATATTCAGGAATCCTCATACTTTTCTTGGCCATTAATCAGGACAGGATTAGAAGGAGTATTGTTAAAAGTGAAGGAACATCAGGGCATATGAACCTTATGGGACAATGCCAAGAAGTATTTCAATAGATAAATGTGACAAGTTACTCTGAAAGTACCAATGTACCAACAGGTTCAAATGTATCAACTGGTATCAACTGGTCCAATTTGTCAGGTTAGAGCATCAGCCTTAACATTTTCGGATCCAGTATAGTGCATGATTAGAATATTAAACTGAGATTTAAAAAAAAAAATGAAAAATCTAGCCTGCCTAGAATATATTATTATAGCATCACCAATGTATGTCAAATTTTTGAGATCTGTATAGGTCAGGGATAGGCAACCTTCGGCTCGCCAGATGTTGTGGACTACATCCCCCATAATGCTCTTACACACATAATGCTGGCAAAGCATCATGGGAGGTGTAGTCCACAACATCTGGAGAGCCAAAGGTTGCCTATCCCTGGTATAGGTCATCACTAAAATGGTTAATCCGTTTAGCAGGTGCTAATTAGACATGTGCAAATCGTTTCGGTCCGAATGTGAATTCGAATGAATTTCGGGCAATTTGGAAATGTCTGAATAGACGAAGTGCCGAAGTGCTGAATTGTCGAAGTCCCGAAGTTCAGAAATTATAGAATTTCCGAAGTGTCGAAGTTCCGAAGTGTCAAAGTGCCGAAGTGCCAAAGTTTCGAAGCACAGTATTGCCTAAGAACTAATATACTTACCCAGTGGAAGAATGAAGAATGTTACAATGTATACAATTTTAAATAAAAAGTATACAAACATAGCCAGGATTCAGCTGTAAGCATTTGCAACACTTACAACAATCAAGTAACATACATTCATATAAAATGAAAGTTACCTGGCCAGTCAATGTAATGACAGGAATGAATAAGTAGATCACTCCCTAATTCCCACGGTATTAGAGAGCTATCTACTAAAAGGCGGAAAGACCTAAATTGGTACTTAGTATTAGTAAATTCAGCCCCTACTCGCTATACTGCGAGTAGGGGCATATCTATTAAACAGTGAGCAGCCTGTGGCTGCTCACTGTTAAAAAAAAATGTCCCCCCTCCCGAGCCCCCACCCACGACGCGCGAGTGGGGGCTTTTAAACTAAAGGACCTATTGTCCCCCCCCGGCCCCCACCCCTGTGCGGCGGGTGGAGGCTCTAAGGTAAAATAATGGGGGGGACCTATTGTCCTCCCCCCAGCCCCCACCCCTGAGCAGCGGGTGGGGGCCCTAAATCAGAATAAGAGGGGTGGACCTAATGTCCTCCGCCGTGGCCCCCACCCCTGAGCGGTGGGTGGGGGCCCAAAATTATAATAAGGGGGGGAGGACAATATCACAATTCACAATTCTTCTCAGTGATAGATAGCTTTTTTTAGAAAAGAAGAATCCAGGTAGATTTTTGAGAAAGTATTGTTCCTACCCTGATTCAAAAGCAGTTATTTCTAAAACATATGGGATGAGCTCGAATTGATCCTGGTGTGAATGCAGCTGTTAAGCAAACTGGAATTTCACCTTTCTATCATGGCCAGCATTCTGTTTTTCAGCAATTTGAGCTACAGTTGCTCTTCTGTCTGATCGGACCAGATGGACTAGCCTTTGCTCCTCACATGCATCAATGAGCCATGGGCAACCATGATCCTGACACCGGTTCACTGTTTGTACATCCTTCCACCACTTTTGGTAGGTGCTAACCATTACATACTTGGAACATACCGTAAGACTTGTGTTTTAGGAGATGTTCTGACCCAGTCTTTTAGCCAATTACTATTTGGCCCTTGTCAAAGTCACTCAGATCTTTTTCCTTGCCCATATTTCCTGCTTCACACACATGAAATTCAAGAACTGACTGTTCCTGTGACAGGTGGCATTGAAATGAAATAATCAATGTTATTCACATCACCCGCCAGTGGTTCTAATGTTGTGGCTGATCACTGTATAAAATAATTCTGGATATATGTTGCGGTTCTAAAGGACTATAAAATGTAAATATTTGTAAAAACTGCTTAAAACTCTGTCAGGTCTGTGGACCCTGAGAATTGAACACATTTCTGGTCAGATGATTAATTGCAAACTATGAGGCAAATCCCGAATTACAGTTTATGTACAATTACAAAGCAACAAACAGTGAGTGACTATGGAAAAATAAACTCTGTCTGCTCAAGTGAATAAAGTTTAAAATATCTCACCTCCCGAAAGGTTTAGGTTTCAAAAACGACATCCTTTTATAAACAAATAATATAATTGTGCAAGGTATATTTCTCTGACATAAACCCATTCATACATTGTGCAACCATTTAAATTATGTTTACTTGTCAAAGAATTTCCATGAAGGAGACTCTGTTAAAGGGCTGATTAGAAATCTTTACGGTTTGTTAGTATAACTACCTTTTTGAAGTATGCATTCTATTTATTTCCGTGTAAGAGAGAATGAGTATGTGTCTATATATTGGGCCTGTGTTTGTCTATGTTTTACTGTAAAGGAGCGAGATTATGTGTATGCACCTGTGTGCACACACATGCTCCCAAACACACAAAAAATATGCTTTCATAACACACACACTAATACACATACACACAGATACTTACTGCCAAACATACACACACTCACATGCATACATACAGAGATGCCTAAACCTAATGCCAGTTACATTCTACCACACAGACTAACACAAGTATTCTCAATGCCAGGCACAAACTCTCTGGTACATGCAAAGTTACACACAAAAATCCTAATATACAATGCTAGATACTGACACACACAAAGATACCAATACACACTGCCATACACACATATACAGATACAGATACAGACAGCCAGACACACAAACACCCTTCCAGGAATGCACACACAGATTCACACTGGTAGTCACACAGACATATGCAGCCAGGCACACAAGCAGTCTAAAGGAGATAGATTATGTGTACGCACCTGTGCAAAACAATAATTGTGTGTAAGTTAGAGACAAAATAATAGTAACCCTAAAAGAAATATTTACAGTTATTATATCCATGAGGAGGTACTGACTATTTTAAATCCCCTTTCCTGCATGTGTAGTTTGAAAAGCTATAGTCTATATAACTTTATAAGACACATTAATTTGAAGTATTATTTTTCCCCATTTCACTCTCCCCTGGCATTGTTCAGGTGTGGGTTGTCATTTATTATTCATTATTATGACACTCTTCCCTGTTACTAATCAATTTGCATTTCTAACTGACTCCACCCATCACAGCAGTTGTCATAAACACCACCTCTGCCAGTTGGGCACATGACTTGCTTCAGTGGGTGAAAGGTTTAACATTCCCTATCTGGGGGGGCCTGACTGTCAAGCCGAGCAGAAGCTGGTCGTATCTGCTTCTGGGCTTTTGGTACATAATAAAAAATAAAAAAAAAACAATACTTTTAACCCATTATCAGCTACTAGCCTGCACCCAGAGACTGTAAAAGAGACAACACTAAACTTGCCGGTGGCCTGTGCTGACCAGTGAACAAAACATGCGGCCTTGGCAGGAGAAGCAGCTGGTCTTCTGAACCTGGCCTGGATGGGCCAAGTCTGCACACAACAGGATCCCCATACTCCCTCACTCCATTGGCTGGTGCTGGTTATCTTGGATACCACCAAGATAGAACTTACCTCTGCATCGCTCCTGGGCTAATGCTGTGAAGGCAGCTCCTATGTGTAATACCCAAAATGGCCGATGGCAACGCTGCCATACAGCGAGATATTCAGGCATGCGTCAGAAGATCTGAAGCTGGCTTTCAGAAGGCTTTTGATTCTATAGCAGTTCTGGAGGACTTTCCAGGAGAGGAAGAGACAACCTACCTCTGTGACACCAGTTCTTGGCAAAACTGTGGCCCTAAGCCTCCCTCCTTGGTGGAGAACCAAGATGACTCAGGTAGCCAAGAGCAGGCTGGAGGAGCACCTGGAGGAAACATCACTTCCCAAGATACCAAGGCTCCTTCCTGATTGTGGAGAGTGAAGCCTGCAGACAGCAGGCACAGGTTCTTGCTAGCGTCTGGAAATGGAGGGCTGCAACACAATGTGATAGTTTGGGAGACTTTAGCTATCTTATATATCTACCTGGACTTTGTCTGACCACAATGGGCATCGGTTGGGCAGGCTGCTTTCCTGTGGTCACTCAACATAATAATGTATTTAGGCTATAGCCTTTGATTTGTTGCTTATACCAAAATGACTGTCCGGCTGTTGTTTGATATTCTCTTTGAGGGTCTCTTTTCTTGTGCTCCTTTAATTACTATATCAGTCCCGATAGGCTTCTAGTGTCTAACTACTACATTACTTGATAGTCTTACCCTTGTGTATTATTCTCCGCATGGTCAGCAAATGTACATAGTATTATATCTTGTTGTATTGTATCCTGACTCACACTCGTCTCATTTACCTCTATATTGTGTTATATCATAAAAGGTACAGTATTCTTGGAATTTTAATAAAACAACTTGTACTGGTTTTATACCATATATGTTCTTGCTGAAGTGTCTCTGTTTGCCTGTATTTTTTCTTTATTCTTTGATAAAAATAAAGAATGTAAAAACAATCCCTATCTGTCTGCACTTAAACCAAAATAATGATAAAAAAAAATCCCTCTTACTATCACCCACACCTATAACAGCTGCCACCACCTGGGCAATTGAAAGGGAGAATTTTAGGCTATCCCAACCATATTAGATGAAAAACGCACAGAACACAGATTAGCAACACAATGTAACCACAGTACTATTATGAGTTGGGCAACATGATTCTTATACCAGACAAAGGCAGAACCTAATAAATGAACAT
This sequence comes from Pelobates fuscus, assembly GCF_036172605.1. Lineage (NCBI taxonomy): Eukaryota > Metazoa > Chordata > Amphibia > Anura > Pelobatidae > Pelobates > Pelobates fuscus. Next base: position 37,827,961 of record NC_086327.1, on the reverse strand, counting down.
TTATTTTGAACAAAATATAGTCATAGTGCACAAAATACAACATATATTACAAACAAATTTACACCAGACAAAATAAAAAAGGAAACAATTAAAGGTACACTATAGTCAACAGAATAACTACAGCTTAATATCGTTGTTCTGGTATGTATAGTATGTCCCTGCAGGTATTTTGATGAAAACACTGCCTTTACATTATTGCCTAGGGACACCTCTAGAGGCCGTCACTAAGACTGACACTAAAGGTGCTTCCTGGGTCATTACTGCACAACATGCAGAATTGACGTTCAACATCTCCACGCTCTGCATGGAGACGCTGAACTTTCCCCATAAAGATGCATTGATTCAATGCATATCTATGACAAGATGCTGATTGGCCAGCACAGCGTTTTGCCATGGGTGCGCATTAGCTTCCCAATGCTTTCCTATGGGAATGCATTGGATTGTCTCACTTTGTCAATTCTGATGATCTCAGCCAAGGAGGTGGAGCGGGGCCAGCGGCGGCAGACCTGCATGGCGCTGGTTTAAAGGTGAGTTTGAACACTATTTAAGGGAGGTAAGGGAGCACTGTACCTCAGGCCCAAACGAGAACCAGAACCAGATACTAGGTGTAAATACCTCCAAACTATCTGGCTTACAAACATGCCTAACTAAAACATGCTTTCTAAAACATGGCTTAATTATTGTACTATTTCAGGGTAATTTGCAGACACCAGCAAGATTAAACCCATTACTTCCCAGACACAGTTTGCCTCATATGGTCTATCACGACATCTCTTTTGGGTAGCAATTCCATGCATCCACTGCACACATCATATTAATTGACAATATTTTTACAATGGACAAATAATTATACCCAAAAAAACAAAAATGTAGAAGCGCTTGAGAATAATTAAATATATGCAGTACAGCACTACCACAAAGTGACACTACGTGACACACAATAGAAAATAATACCAAAAATTGAGCGCGCTATCATTTGCAATAAGTACAGTATTTTCAGGTATACAATCTGGAATAGATCATAAAAATATATAGTGCAGACTATCTGGTAACACCAAAATAGAGATACAGGAGTGTTTCTGGGAAAAAAATCTCACATGTGCCAGAGCCCTATCACCCCTGGCTCTGGGTTTGAGTAGCTCTACTTGAGAGGGATATTTCCCACAGCTTATATCAGGAAAGAGGTCTCCATTCCATCAAATATGTATCTGGTGCTTCTGTGCAGATGAAAAAATTAGCTCAACAGGAAATGAGGTGGATTTTCAAATTTAAGTCACTATCCCCTAGGGCAGGCATAGGCAACCTTTGGCACTCCAGATGTTTTGGACTACACCTCCCATGATGCTTTGTCAGCATTATGGGTGTAGGAGCATTATGGGGGGTGTAGTCCACAACATCTGGAGTGCCGAAGGTTGCCTATCCCTGCCCTAGGGCCTCAATGAGGACTTTGAGATCTGCCATTTCCTATGAACGAGACAATTTTATTGATTTAATGTTTTCCCCTTCCATCATTTTTTTTCTAGATCTTTTTCGAGATTAGTATTTTATGAATTTGCATATATATTCTATATATTTCTCTCTCACTTGATTATGAGAATATGGATAGTTTTACACTGCAGGTTCACCACTAACCCTAAAGACAAGATTTGTGTATACAATCAGGTGTATTATTATAAGTTTTGATTTAGTAGACAATCCACTTCTTGCCAAAAGTTTCATTTAGGACATTATCCACTTTATATGCAATCATGTACTGGAATAAATATATTTGGCAGGTAATCCTTATATATATCTATATACAATTTGTAAAAAAAAACTAATAAGAGAGCGCAATAAACAAGTAAAAGCTAAACAATATAAGTAATAAATGTCAGATAGACAAAAGCTGCTAAAAACACAAGAAATTTCCTTAAGATTTCACCATATACACTATATAAACGATTTAAACGTGTTAGCGCTACACTGGAGAAGCCCTCAGTTGTATGCTGGGCGTTCCGTAAATAATCTTATGAAATAAAAATCTACCACTTGGTACATTTAAAATATCGATTGGTTATCAAAAACCTTAATATCCACATCCACAGCCAATATTGGTCAATACATATTCTTCTGCAAATAAATGTGCGTTACTGTCCCAGAGTCCTTTGGTATTGATAGGGTTAATCCTGCCACACAAGTAGGATCCACGGGTTGTGAATACAGTGTAGACTGCAACAAATAGTACCTTAAAAAGATACAAAAGAAATCCTCATAGTGCAACGCTGTATTTATTAATTAAAAGTTTAAAACCCACTCCCTCAAAATGGAACCCTTACATAGACAAATGGTGGTACTCGTTTCCAAGACACCACAAACAAGCATGGGTTTTAAGAGTGAATAGATGTTACCGCCCGTCCTTCTGATCTTCTCAGTCGTGCTTGAATCTCTCTGCCGTGCAGCTGACTGTTTGTCTTGGAGAGACGCCAAGTTTCAGAGCCGGTATCGGTAGTCACTCTGTGTTCTCCCTTCCAAAATAGAAGCCGTTAGCACTGTGTTCACCCTTCCAAAATAGAAGCCGTTAGCACTGTGCTCACCCTTCCAAAATAGAAGCCGTTAGCACTTTGAATGCACTTTGAAAAAATGGCTTTTTGGAAGTATTAAAGAAAGGATGATCACTTTCTTTGGGGTCTGGTAAGGTCCAACCTGCAGTATTGCTATAAGAGGATGTTTGTTAATTTAAATTAGCAATATCAGCCTTAGAACGATATCATTGGGAAGGACTAAGTGCATATTGTGAGAACGCCCCCAATGAATGGAAATGAATATGGGAGGTCTTATAATATTGGAATCCAGACCCTCGACAAATAGGAGAACGAAATGGGAGGGGCCAGGCACTTAAAAGGATGGGCTGAACACTGACGTTGTCGGAAGAAGCCCGGGGAAGCGTCCGAAACGCGTCACGTATGATGTCATCAAGAGGTGGTCTCAGGTTGTCACGTGATCGGAGAAGTGTGGAAACTTGGAAGTGACTACAGGCTGCTGAAGTTTTTGGATATTGATTCCTGCTTGCCGAGTTGTGGGTTTATTGCTCGCAAACCCACCACTTAAGTAAGAGTTTTAAACCTTTTATCTTAATAAATTGATACTAAGATACTAATCAATTTGGCTTCCTTGTCTCTCTATCCCTCTTATACTGCACAGAGGCACCTGATAAATATTTAATGGAATGGAGACATCTTTCCTGATTTAAGCTGTGGCAAATATCCCTCTCAAGTAGAGCTACTAAAACTCAGAGCCAGGGGTGATAGGGTTCTGGCACATGTGAGTTTTCTCCCAGACACACTGCTGTATTTCTATTGTGGTGTTACCAGATAGTCTGCACTATATATTTTTATCTATTCCAGATTGTATACTTGGAAATACTGTACTTATTGCAGTTGATAGAGCGCTCCGTTTTTGGTATTAAATAATTATACCCACTAGACATGACAGCAGTTAATACCGCAAAGCCAATCAAGTCCCCTCTGTACAAGAGACACGGCAACCACACGCTGGACCTCAAGATATGTAATTGAAACCCAGCAGTGAGGAAAGGGTTCCTGCCTGGAAGGTAAAAAATCACTTCCCAGGAATTGTAATATTATATTTACTTAGCCCTACAGTGACAACATTAAAACCAACTGGCATAAACTCCTTAGTGAAAAAAACACTGAGGATAAATGGAAACTTTTCAAACAATTATTAGAAAGGTACATTTCTCAGTATGTACCATTGGGTAATAAATATAAAAGAAACAATTTGAAACCAATGTGGCTTAGTAGAGAAGTAAAACAAGAGAGTAAAAATTGCAGATAACTTATGATTGGATAACTTGAGACAAGGTGCTACAGCTGTTAAAGAGAATAATTGTAAATAAAGCTCCAGGGCCTGACAGTATTCACCCACGAGTACTTAAGGAGCTAAGTGGGGAAATAAGTGAACCTCTGTATTTTTTCAAGATTTTGCTTCAGGTATTGTACTGGAGGATTAGAGGAAGGCAGATGTTGTTCCTATATTTAAAAAGTGTTCAAAATCCTTGCCTTGAAATTATAGACCTGTGAGCTTAACTTCTGTGACTGGGAAAATATGTGAGGGGCTATTAAGGGATAATATTCAGGAATTAATTGGTAAGAACTTTGTTAGTAGCAATAATCAGCATGGTTTTATGAAACAAAGGTCATGTCAAACTAAGCTAATTGCATTCCACGAAGAAGTAAGTAGAAGTATAGATCAGGGTGTTGCAGTGGATGTGATCTACTTGGATTTTGCCACGGCATTTGATATGGTTCCTCACAATAGGTTAGTCTTACAAACTAAAACAAATTGGTCTAGATGATTATTCTTGTTCTTGGGTAGAACATTGGCTTAAGGACAGAGTACAACGAGTTATAATTAATGATAAATTTTCAGGCTAGACAAAAGTGGTAAGTGGTGTCCCTCAGGGTTCTGTTTTGGGACTGCTTCTATTTACCATATTTATAAATGATCTTGAAATAGGCATTGAAAGCCATGTTTCAGTGTTTGCGGATGACACAAAACTTTGTAAAGTAATAAAATGTGAGCAGAATATTGCTTTGCTGCAGAGGGATTTGGATAGATTGGGGGACTGGGCACTAAAATGGCAGATGAAAATTAACGTATAGTTATTCACTTCGGGGTCAAGAATGCACAAGTAACTTACACCCTAAATGCTAGTGAATTAGGGATAACCACACACGAGAAATATTTGGGAATTGTTATAGACAACAAATTAGGCAGAAATATGCAATGTCCATCTGCAGTTGCTAAGGCCATTAAGGTTTTGTCAGGTATAAATAGGGGCATAAATTCTCGGGATGAAAATATAATTTTGCCTCTTTATAAATTGCTGGTAAGACCACACCTTGAATATGCTGTGCAATTTTGGGCACCTGTTCTAAAGAAGGATATCATGGCACTAGAAAAAGTGCAGAGACGAGCTAAAAAATTAATAAAAAGGAATGGAGCATTTTAGTTACGAAGAAAGGTTAAAAAATGTTAATCTCTTTAATTTGTAAAAACGGTGCCTCAGAGGGGATATGATAACATCATACAAATATATCCTGGGCCAGTACAAACTATTATCAGGAAATCTATTCATAAACAGGGCTATACATAGGACACAACGTCACACATTTAGGCTGGAAAAAGAAGATTTAATCTAAGGCAAAGAAAAGGGTTTTTTTTACAGTAAGAGCAATAAGGATATGGAATTCACTGCCTGAAGAGGTGGTTTTATCAGAGTCCATACAGATGTTTAAACTGCAATTGGCTAAATACTTGCAAAAACATGACATACAGGGATATCATTTCTAATTAGTGGGGTGATAGCTGCTTGATCCAAGGAGACATCTGACTGCTAATTTGGGGTCAAGAAGTTATTTTTTCCTAGTTTGTTGCAAAATTGGAAGTGCTTATTTTGGATCAACAGCAAAAACATATGTGAGGAAGGCTGAACTTAATGGATGCAAGTCTCTTTTCAGCTATTTAACTATGTAACTATGTAAACTGCCTAATATCATTTAGGCCCCCTTCCTGCTGCCAAACCAGCTCTGATGAATCAAGGCATGAATTCCACAAGACCTCTGAACATCTCCTTTGGTATCTGTCACCAAAATATTAGCAGCAGATACTTTAAGTCCTGCAAGTTGCGAGGTGGCGCCTCCATGGATAGTAAAAAGAAGAATATTCACCTTAAAACAGGATAAAATATAAGTGGATTGGCGCTGAATAAAATATGAGAAAATAGTAGCAACAACCCCCAGTGTCTATAAATCACTCCATATTGTCTAACCATGGTTGAAAGTGACAACTCTCTTTGTGGATGTAACTGTTTACATCCACTTTTTTTGTAAAAAGTGCGTGTCCCTACCTTATTATCTTCTATTAAAATTTCCATATCTAAAAATAGATTTTTTTTCTTTACTGATTTTTTGGGTTAAATGAATATTCCATTGGTTGGAATTTAAAAAGTAAAAAAAAAATCTAAAACAGAATGCTCATCCCCCTTCCAAATTAGAAAAATATTATCAATATACCTCTTATAGAGGACCAGGCTCGCACTCCAGCCATGATTGGAATAAGTCAAATTATTTTCCTAATATGACATAAATAAATTAGCGTAACTAGGTGCGCACCTGGTCCCCATGACATTTCCTTGGCACTGTAAAAAAGTCTCCTTGAACCAAAATAAATTATTCCTGAGGATAAAAAGAATTCCCTCGATAATAAAATCCACATGGTCTGCAGGGTACAGTGCAGAGGTTCTAGAAAAAAACATGTGGCCTCACATCCTAACAGATGGTCTATGCAGGTATAGAGGCTGGTTACATCACACGTAACAAGTAAAAAATAGATTTTAAAATGGGAAAATTGTTTTTTACTTGTTACGTGTTATGTAGCCAGCCTCTACACCTGCATAGACCATCTGTTAAGATGTGAGGCCACACGTTTTTGACTAGGTCTTAAACAAACTTTAGCTAACTTGTGCATTTACAGAGGAAACATGTGCAATTTGCATATCATGCCCGGCAGGTGCCTTCAATACAAGAAATAAAGTAATCACAGACAATCTTTTCAGCCTTTAGTGCATGACAACATGTTTTCTGCATTGTCATATTGATAATCCAAGCCTCTGCTTTATTTTATGCATTTTGTATCAATCTCAGTTTGTAAATTGTTTTATGGATTGACTTGTAAATTCAGGATTAGGTAGACATCTGTCTTTGTAATTTATACAGTGGAAGAGAATTTGCAGAAAGTACAATATCCCCAAGCAACCTATGTGTGAAAATGATGGCATTCTTTGCCTGGGAAAACTGGTTAAATTATTAACTATACTTCAGATGTCAGTAAATAAAAGTCTCAGGTTAGCATTTTAAGCATTATTCTCAAGAATGCATCTACTAATCTACAAAATATGTGTAACATTCCATACACGATTATTTAAAATTGAGTTCTTGTTTAAGAAATATAATTACCCAAATCTTTGTTGAAAGGGGTTACATAGTTACATAGTTACATAGCTGAAAAGAGACTTGCGCAATGAAGTACAGCCTTCCTCACATTTGTTTTTTGCTGTTGATCCAAAAGAAGGCAAAAAAAAAAACAGCACTTCCAATTTTGCAACAAGCTAGGAAAAAAAATTCCTTCTTGACCCCAGAATGGCAGTTAGATTTATCCTTGGATCAAGCAGCTATTACCCTATATTGAAAAATTATATCCTTGAATATTCTGTTTTTGCAAGTATGCATCTAGTAGCTGTTTGAGCATCAGCATTACCATATCTATGCATGCTGCCATAGATTACGTCAAAACATTTTGGCATTGGGTGAGCATTTTTGGATGACCTAAACTGGTAGTTCACATGCTTACTTGCTTAGATTGTTAAGCTGACACTCTAAACCAATCAGTAGCTCAACATTCATAAAACAAAAAATTATGTACTTTTTTTTTTATTAATGGGGAGCTACTAATTGGCTTTGAAATTAACTTTGAATTCTCACTTTAGTGAACAACCCTGTGAGAATATTTCATTTTATGGATTGTAATTGAGATTGAAATTAAACCCTTCTAGAAGCTGAGGAAAGTGAATTAGTTTTTGTTCTCACCAAAAGTAGTCTGAGGCCAGGGCTCAAGTCCTGCAGGATTGCATTGGAATATCGTTCCTGCACTCTTACCCAGGGAAAGGGGCACATCACACTTTTTTTGTCATGAGAAGGGGTGGCCATAATGCCAGGGCAGAATTGGGAGCTGGGGTTGGAGGTCGATGCTGGCCCTGCAAGGCTGAACACTTGCACACATTGCCATTTACATATTTTAAATCAATTTATTTACCAGATTAAAAGCAGGATATTAAAGTGAGTTAGGCACAAAATACAAACAATAATGAAACACTATGATGTTCTTTCCTGGGTTTCAAGGACTTTATGAATCCCAATATCCTGATTTACCTACCCTTTTCTGAGTGTCTGTGTAAAGAAATAGAAGCTTCTAATTAACTAATACAGACCTTGACTTAATATATTTGGGTAAGCTTTTCAAATTATTTAATATTTTTCGATAAACTTGTAAAATTACTACTTTTCTTTTTTTTTTTTTTAAATATTAAGAGATTAAAAATATATTATATATAAAAATATATAAATTTATGAACAAAATATATTTAAAAATTTTAAATAATTTCAAAAGTTTATCCAAAAATATTCATCCCAATCATTCCTCCATGCACCCTAATAACATTAGGGTTTGCCGAGCCTGTGAGTACACTTCAGGTCCCCACAACAACCATGAGCATATGCCAGATTCATTCATAAAACTAGTAATGTTGCTACCAGTATAGCAACCACTCTATTTACATTATGTAGTGAATGGAACAGTTGCAGACTATGGAAGTACAATCAGGGCCGGATTGGGGATACGAAGCAGCCCTGGAAAAAAATATATGCCAGCCTCATAAGTAATTGTGCTATGTATATATATATATATATATATTATATATATAGGCAATTGAAATAGTTGGCTGCACTCTCGGATTTCCTTAAAACGTAACTTTTATTGAAATATTTAAGAGAAGATCAACGTTTCATCCCCTCTTGTGGACTTTCATCAGGATCATGATGAAAGTCCAGAAGAGGGACTGAAACGTTGATCTGGAGCCCTGGTGATGCACACGGTCACACAACTTTGAAGCCTGAGTGCAAGGTACAACAGCTTTTATATATATATATATATTGATACATTTCTTCTTCTAATTCAAAATATTAGTTCTTTCAGGGTAATTAAATTATACAGTAAAGCATATGCACATGCAGACACAGACAATCTTACTGATGCACACAAATAGGCTCATTGACAGACAATCTCAATGACACACACAGGCAAGGTTACTGGCACACACACAAATTTAGTACAGACAAACTCTGATACACACACTACAGACAAGCTCAGTGTCACACACACGCTCACTACAGACAAGCTCATTGATGCGCACATGCTCCCTACAGAAGAGCTCACTAACACACAGATTCACTACAGACAAGCTCACTGACACACACAAACTCACTAGCAGGCGCACACACACAGAGGCTCCCTCACTAGCAGATGCGCGCGCACACACACACACACACACACAGATGCTCGCTCACTCACTAGCAGATGCACACACACAAAGGCAGACAGTCACTGACACCGAGGCAAACATCCACACATACAGAGACAGGCAGACAGTCACTGCCACCGAGGCAAACATCCACACATACAGAGACAGGCAGACAGTCACACACACAGGCAGACAGTCAAACGCACGCAGACAGTCACGCACACACAGGCAGACAGTCACACACACAGACAGTCACACACACCGACAGTCACACACATGCAGACAGTCATACACACGCAGACAGTCACACACACGCAGACACACACACAGGCAGTCACACACACAGGCAGTCACGCACACACACAGGCAGTCACACACACGCAGACAGTCACACACATGCAGACAGTCACACACAGACAGTCACACACTCACACAGACAGTCACACACACGCAGACAGTCACACACACGCAGACAGTCACACACACAGGCAGTCACACACACACAGGCAGTCACACACACACACAGGCAGTCACACACACAGGCAGTCACACACACGCAGACAGTCACACACAGACAGTCACACATTCACACAGACAGTCACGCACACAGTCACACACACAGGCAGACAGTCACACACACAGTCACACACACACAGGCAGTCACTCACACACAGGCAGTCACACACAGACACACTGACCTGCTTCTTACCTCCACACCCCCTGGAGGCTGGTTGTTGGGGAAGCAGGGACTCCTTCCTGCTTCCCATGCTGCAGTCAGCCCAGCCGCCGCTGCACCGCAAGCTCCACCCCCTGCTGCACGCTAGGCCACGCCCCCACCGCACACTAGGCTCCACCCCCGCCGCAAATTTATTATTATTTTTTTAAATGATCCCGGACGGCCATGTGTGAGCTGTGCTGGCCGCCTGGCTCCCCCTGCTCCCATGGGACCCTGTGCGGCCGCACAACTCACACATGGCCGGCTGGGATCACAGGAGCCTGATCACTGAATGGGGTTGTCAGCCCAGCCCCAGGTGCCGCGGCTCACCGGGAAATTTCCCGGTATCCCGTTGGGCCAGTCCGGCCCTGAGTACAATATTCTTTAAATGAACACTGTTATGGTCCACTAGTGCCCTCCCAAGGTGCAGGGCTTAGCCACAAATATTGGCTCAATTTGGCGGTGCTTTATTATAAATTCTGGAATAGACATTACAATTATTTCCCACATGGGTTCACACTTAATTTCCACATACTGTATCCCAGACATTAGCAAAATGGCAAAAGTTATAATAAAATGAAGTACACTATATTTTATTTCTCTGTTTTGATCAAAGTATTCAGAAACCGGGCAGATAAAATTCACAGCATAAACTATATTCCACATATGGGTCTATATGAAGAAATCCCAAAGTTATTTTGTGTATTTTACTTTTCTTCCATTCGGTAGCTGTAACTACCGAACACTGCCAACCCCCCGGCTCATTAAATTCAAAGAGAACAGTCAATTAAGTGCTCTCCCTGTGTGGCCGGCGTTCATATAGTCGAATGCCACGTGTGTAAGAAAACGGCACACATCTTGTTCACACGAAAGGAGGCAGTGGGACTTGGTCGTCTAGTGTCTGGAACTAAAATCGGACACTCGACTTCCAGAACACCGGTCAAACTGTATGAACGTCTGCTTCCATTTGCCGAACAGCTAGGAGAGCGCTGTTCGGTAGTTTTGTTCCCATGAGCCAGGGGAACAATCGCTACTATGAGCCAGTGGGAGCAGTTTGTGCATTTATTCGCTTTTTTAGACGAAATAGACCAGCCACACAGCCTAAACTTATGGAACTGTTTTGGGCAGGAGCCTTGTGTGCGGCCGGTCACTTAAGACATCCATACAATTTGAAAACCCGGGGGCGTGGCCAGCAGCTGAACCGTGCTGACGTCTCTTCGCAGAGCTCCGCTCGAAATCATAGACATAGAAGTCCAAATCCACGGGAAAACATAAAAGAATACACCCGAGACAAGAAATACCCCCAAGCAGAGACAATGGGGAAGAAAAACAAAAATAATCAGGGCTCAGCTACGCCTAGGCAACCCGATATCAGACTCTCCTTTGAGCCCCCACGGAGACCCAAGATGGCAACTGAGGCCTGCTACTCTCCCGAAGCCTCCGCAGAAGAAGAGGACTCACTGCCCTCACCTCGCTCAGAGGTCCGAGACAGCTCGCCGGACCCTGAAGCAGATGAGACCCCAGCCACAAAGGGGGATATAAAAAGGCTCTTGATCGAACTAAGGCAGGTTTGGAGAGAGGACCTCCAGAAGGTCCAGACAGATGTAGAGGACGTGTGCCCCACAGTCCGCGGCCTAGAGACACGGGAGACAGCCAGGGACAAAAAACTCTGTGATACAGATCAGAGCCAACAGGAGCTCACATCACAGGTACGAGACCTGAGGCGCTCGGTGTCTACTATGGAGGCAAGGCACAGGCGAAAAAAACTGCGCCTCAGAGGTGTTCCTGAAACCATAGAAGACTCACAGCTCCTACTCTATGTCCATGACCTCACGACAGCCATGAGCATTGAAGGCCTTACAGACAGGGCACAAAACACCACAGCTTTCAGGGTGCGGAAATCCGCAGCAGCACCTAAAGAAGCACCTAGAGACGTTATTATTGTTACCAGGGACATCTCCGTGAGGGCCGCCATAATGACCCGATCAAGGGAACTGGGAACGGTTACTCACGAAGGTCACAGAGTGGCAGTGTACCCTGACACACCGTTTTCAGCACTAATAGAAAAACGAAAATTGGCACCTATAGCCAAGAAATTGAGAGACGCTAACAGGAGATACTGTTGGGGCATGGACGGATCCCTCACCACTGCCATCAAAGGGGAAAGCCACACACTCACCTCAACAGATGACCCCAACAGCTTCTTGCAACTCACAGGTCTGACGACACGGCAGCAGCAAAAGACCCCTCTGCCCAAAGACGTACCGGTGGAACCGGAGCACTGTATCTATAACAAGTGCAAGCAAGACAAGGCAACTGGCACTACGACAATAAAGAGACTGACACCCACATCCAGAGGAGAGCCAGAACACAGGCTAACTAAACAGCTGATTAAATAAGTAAAAAATGTGACTGCTGCTCAGGATGGCGACTAATATAGTGGGAGTTTCCTTTTCACAAAGAACCCATGCATACCTCTATACCAGTTATATGTTAACTAAATGTTTTTACACTAATTGTCATATATGAACCTATACACCACATATGACAGATATTGCTGTTAAACTATAAAAAAAATGAAATAAAACATAAATTGAAAAAAAAATTGTTTAAAACCCCTTAACTGATCTGGGTGATTTTTGGATATGTTGGTCACCCAGATCAGGGCTATCAGGGGATGTGACATTTATGGGGGTCCTGTATGTTTTAGGGTGTTTTCTAAGTTTGGGGAAAACTATGTTCCCTCTGCCTGGAGATAATTAAGTTATTACTTTAATGGACCCAACTAACTCCAGGCAGATGTGAGGGAGTTAACTGTTTATACTGGGAGTGTCACTATTTGTCCCTGTACTGTCATTAGTTGTAATAAGTTATGTCCCTGTTTTCCATCAGGTCCAGTGTGTGTTCCTCTGGCCTGGAGAATTGTATAAAAGCCAGTGTGACACAATAAAGATGCATTCCTGTTACATCCTTCATCTAGTTTCGACTGATGTTTGGGTGCCTGTCTGCTTTACTAGGAGAAGCTACTTGGGAGGCGGTAATTCGTATGGAGAATCAACACCCGAGTTATAGTCACTCATGCTCAGGCCGTTCGGGAGAAAATAGACTAATGGGTAGCTGTGATACTAGCGTTCGTTACAATCCCATTGAGCTTTGTTATTTAAATCCCCATTCAACACACATTGGGGGAGGAATGACCAGAATTTATCTGGACCCCAATCATATTATTTATCCAAATAACAAATACCATGGGAATGATTGATTGCCAGTTGCAGGCTACCTCACTTTGTATGTTGATTCACATCACGCCTGTTGATCAAACTAATGATTTTATCACTGTCAATCTAACTGATTGTAGTGAACATCTTAAAATCTTTTTTTCTTTGCAATGTGGGGATTTCTGCAATTCATGTTTTACAGAAAACCCCTAACATACCCCTAACAAATGTTTTAAAATAAAGCTTATCTTTAAAATAACTTGGAAAAGTGTAAAAACAAAACATTTTTCCTAGGCTGTCAACTACTTTCTCTTAATATGTGTTAATGTCCTACAGACAGGCCTGGATATACCTTCCTTCCTGTCCCAAAACCATTTTCTTCAATACATCCCCTACCCCAAAGGGACATCAGTGCTGGGTCAAACTCCTCCGATGTCAGACGACAGAGTGGGGACACCTAATGCGCATGCACAGCAAGTGCATAAGGGTTGAATAAATGCTTTACTATGGGGTTTCAGCTGACGTTGGATGTCCTCATGCAGAGTGTGAGGGTGTCCAGTGTCATTTAGAGGGTGCCTATAAGGTCCCATTAATGCATGTGTGCTGTTGTAATGTTTGTGAATAAATGATATGCTACATATTATATATTCAGTATATATTATATATACAGAATATATATATAAATTTGGATAAATATAGAGTATTATTATTATTATTATTATTGCCATTTATATAGCACCAAAAGATTCTTTAGCACTTGTACATATAATAAAATAATACACTAATATACATGCCTACATATGTATGATATTCTCCCACAATTTAAAAGTATTGATTTGATTTTTGTTGTCCTTTAAAATCCATGCTTATTCTCACACACTCAGTGACACAGGAAAGCACACACACTGACCCATGCAGACACACACACTCATTGAGCCATGCAGACATGCACACAATGACCCATGCAGACACACACGGACCCATGCAGATACACACTTACTGACCAGTGCAGACACACACTGATCCATGCAGACACACACTGACCTATGCAAACACACACATGCTCGGACCCATGTACACACACACGGGTGGCTGGCCACTGTGTTGGGCAAAGCAGGTTCTTTGCTGGGCAGGCTGGTGGCTTCTTTGCTATCCATCCTCTAAAATGTGAGTGAGTTGACACTTATGACAGCTCTCCTCCGATTGGCCCAGCGCCTCAGAGCATCTTAAGCAGCCTGCTGGGAAGGAGTAGTAGCAGGCCAGTGTTTTGCTTTTCACATGGGCTAAGTTCCCCTGGCATAAGTATAGTCTGGCCAGTGAGGGAAATCTTTGATTTCCCCACTGGCCATGCCACCCCTCTCGTGCCTGACACCCAAAACATGGTTGTAGGAGCCCCCAAAAATCTGGGGGTGATAGCATTTTTACTTGCCGGGTATATTCTTATTCCGTAAACTAGGAGTTGTTTATCCCATTGTACAGCGCTACGGAATTTGCTGGCGCTATATAAATGATAAAATAATAACATTAAAGGGTCACTACAGGGAAGGGGTTTTACTTACCCGGATACAGAGCTGGGATCCTCCTGATGCCGAGCCCCCTATTTCGTCAAAATGACGAAATAGGAGTATGCAAGCAGGGAGCAATAAAACGCTTCTATTCAGAAGTGTCATTGCTCCCTGGTGCGCATGCGCAGCTTTGCCACACATGCGCAGATACTTCATAGGGCGGCATTCATGTCTCGACTAGGAAGCACCTCTAGTGGCCATCTGTGTGTCCACTAGAGGTATTCCTCAGCAGTATTGTAAATACTGCCTTTTTACGAAATGGCAGTGCTTACATTAAAAAGCCTGCAAAGACATGCTATAGACACCAGAACTACTATGTTTAGCGGTTCTGGTGACTATAGTGTCCCTTGAATATAGAGGGGGGAAAAGAATCATCACAAAATGTAAGAAATAAATTGTCTGTATCATTATTCTAAAAAATATTTAAAAAAAATAAAAAAATATGCACACTCCTAGCTTAATTTTTAGCACGACATATGACGCAAACATTTTGTACTTTGCAGATTACTTTTTATATTTCTTTATACATATACAGATTGTGTAATACTGCCCCTGACTTAGGGTGACCACATTTCCTAACTGCCATTCAGTGACACTTTCAGAAGTGCATTCCATACATTTTACTACCCGTCTACCCCTTCCATTTATATTAGAACCCCACCTACCCCTTCCATGAATATTAGAACCACCCCTACCCCTTCCATGAATATTAGAACCACCCCTACCCCTTCCATGCACATAAGAACCCCACCTACCCCTTCCATGCACATAAGAACCCCACCTACCCCTTCCATGCATATTAACCCCACCTACCCCTTCCATGCATATTAACGCCCCACCCCTTCCATGCATATTAGTACCCCCCTAACTCCTTCCATGCATATTAGTACCCCCCTAACTCCTTCCATGCACATTAGAACCCACCCTACCACTCTCCCCATCCATATTAGTAATCCCCTAACCCCTTCCAATTATTTTTCTACCTTCCCCTCCTCCCATCCATATTAGTAGCCCCCCTAACCCCTTCCAATTATTTTTCTACCTCCCCCTTCCTCCCATCCATATTAGAAGCCCCCCTAACCGCTTACATTCATTTTTCTACCTACCCCTTCCCCCATCCTTATTAGTAGCCCCCTAAACCATTCCAATTATTTTTCTACCTACCCCTTCCCCCATCCATATTACTAGGCCCCCCTAAACCCTTCCAATTATTATTTTTCTACCTACCACTCTTCCCATCCATGTTAGTAGCCCCCCTAACCCCTTCCAATTATTTTTCTACCTCCCCCTTCCTCCCATCCATATTAGAAGCCCCCCTAACCGCTTACATTCATTTTTCTACCTCTCCCCCATCCCCCTTCTTTAACCCTTCCATTAATTAACACTAAAAATGCTCAGGCAGCTGTTTGTTTTTTTTCTTTTCAGAGGTGACCTCGCTCTGCTCTCCCTCCTACAAACTGTTGTCCCCCCCTTTTACCTGACATAGCAAGGGGACCTCTGGACATCCGGCGGGTCCAGTGTCAGACTGAGTGCCGGGTAGTCACGTGACACCCGGCGCTCCTGCGCGGAGGGGGCGGTGCTCCCCTTCCCAGTCTGCAGTGCGTGCGGTTCCCTGATGGAGCCGCACGCAAGCTGAGGGCACCCGCGGCCGGGGGAGCTGGGGGGGATTTCTCTATAACCTTTCCCCCCCCGCATGATTAGCTGGGAGGGATGTGCTCCCCCCGTCCCCCCCGGTTCCTACGCCCATGACCCAGAGGTCATGACCTCGGTGGCCTTGTGGAAAAACCAGCCCTGCCTACAGAAGCTAATGTCTGTTTCTGGCTTTGGTTATATCACACATTAACCTCTTCCCTCCTAAAAACACAGAAACAAGTTAACTTTTCTTAAAGGGACACTATAGTCACCTGAACAACTTTAGCTTAATGAAGCAGTTTTGGTGTATAGAACATGCCCTTGCAGCCTCACTGCTCAATTATCTTCCATTTAGGAGTTAAATCCCTTTGTTTAACCCCTTAAGGACCAAACTTCTGGAATAAAAGGGAATCATGACGTGTCACACATGTCGTGTGTCCTTAAGGGGTTAAGAACCCTAGTCACACCTCCCTGCATGTGACTTGCACAGCCTTCCATAAACACTTCCTGTAAAGAGAGCCCTATTTAGGCTTTCTTTAACGCAAGTTCTGTTTAATTAAGATTTTCTTATCCCCGGCTATGTTAATAGCTTGCTAGACCCTGCAAGAGCCTCCTGTATGTGATTAAAGTTCAATTTAGAGATGGAGATACAATTATTTAAGGTAAATTACATCTGTTTGAAAGTGAAACCAGTTTTTTTTTTTCATGAAGGCTCTGTCAATCATAGCCAGGGGAGGTGTGGCTAGGGCTGCATAAACAGAAACAAAATGATTTAACTCCTAAATGACAGTGAATTGAGCAGTGAAATTGCAGGGGAATGATCTATACACTAAAACTGCTTTCTTTAGCTAAAGTAATTTAGGTGACTATAGTGTTCTTTTAAGTATCGCAAAGCAAAAATTTAGCCTTTTAAGCTCAATTCATCTCTTTATTTAAGTCTTGCTTTTCACGCTACAAACTTTTTTCTGCTAGGGCTTCATTATTTCTCTGCTCCATTCATTGAGGAACTATAGTGTCAGGAATTCAAACATGTATTCCTGGCATTATAGTGTTTAACTAACTATTTAGGTTCCTAGCACCCCATAGATCACTTAAGAATGGTGTTTTTACTCACCTTTTCTCCCTTGCCACGATGTTCTCACTGTGGCGGCCCCCCTTGGCCCTGCATCTGTGGTTGAAATCATCAGTCTTGATGATCTCAGCCAATGCAATGCTTTCCATAGGCAATACACAAAAATACAATCAGCATTTCCTCGTAAAGATGTATTGAACCAATGATTCTCTATGTAGAACGCTCATCGGTACACTGTGCAGCACTGGACTAGGTAGCACCTCTAGTGGCTGTCTGAGTGACTGCACCTAGAGGTGTTACTTGGCAGCAAATGTTACATTAAGGCAGCTAGGGATGGCTCCAAACACAATTAGTACATTACAGATATTCATTAACACATAAATAGACTACATATTTTTCTTTTTTTTTTTTTGCTGATATTTGTGAATAGCACCTAAGGCCTCTCACCTTCCTTGCATAACTTCAATCACTCAAATTCATAGTTCTTATCTGTCCTTTGTATTTCTTGCCATTACTTAAAAGTGTTTTTATGCCTTAGGTATATATTAAATTATACTTATTTGACAGGTGCATGCTAACAACTTAATATTATAATTCTAGATTTACAAACCACCAACATATATTGCAGGTGCAGTGCTGTACAATTTAGGGCATACAAACAGAGTAAAATATGTCTTGTTATACACTGATCAGCCACAACATTAAAACTATTGACTGGTGAAGTGATTAACCCCTTAAGGACACAGCTTCAGAAGCTGGACATACCCTTAAGGACACAAGCCATTTTTGCATTTTTTGCAGTTTGTGTTCAACTGCAATTTGCATCTCTCTCATTTATTGTACCAACACATATTATATAAAGGGCTTTAATTTGATGTGACATATACACATATGAATTCTCATTCATTAGAAGAAAAATGCAAAATAATGGGGAAAAAAAGCTAAATAAATGCTTTTTTCCCCAGGTTTTGGCAATAATAACATGTGCATAATATGTCCAGCTTAGGAAAAGTAATTCAAAATCAATTCATTTATGTGTCTTGATTTACAAAGTACATAATATGTGTAGGATTTCAGTTTATTTTGAAAGTTACAGGTCACAAACTACAAGGTCTAAAATAAAATTTATATGTGAAACAATTTTAGAATTTGGTATGTTTGTCTTGGAAGTTTAATACCCATTGCAGAAAACAAAATTGCCACACAAAAGTATATATTTATATAAAGTAGACATCACAGGCTATTTACCTAAGGTTATTTTGACACTTTTTACATAGCCATTTCACCGCCAATCTCTGCTAAATATTGGAGTAACATTGTGGTTTTTTTCTATTTTGGCATATACACATATAACAACGTTTTTGTAATGTGTATTTCATAAAGCTAGTGTGTGCTATCCCTGTACAGAACCCCATATTGTGTTACGTTACATCTGCTGAGTACAACGATACCCCCATTGTATACCTTTGCCCCTATTCTGTGAAGCTACAATGCCATATAGGAGACCATACTATTTCAGTTTCTATAGTTGGAATTTTCATAGATGGTCATATGTCTGATTTTGTGGCATTAAAACCATTTGACTGTTCAAATAACCCCAGAAAGGCCTTCCATTTGAGAAAGCAGACACCACAGGGTATCTTATTAGGCATATATTATACATTAACTTGCCACCATTTTTTCACCAATTTATTTCAAATTTTGTGGTGAGAAAAAAAAAATTAAAATAGTTTACATACATGTTGCATTTTCGCTGGGTATTTCATACATTTTTTTTTTAAATTCTTTATTTTTATAGTGCATAGTTTAGTTAACAAGCTCACAATGACATTTGTAAACAAAATTATACAGTGAGGTTGAGGGCAAGATTGGCGTAAAATGTCAACAGTTCAGCACTTTTTTTTAAAATAACATGAAGAAACAATGATGAAAACGGTACAGTACCTATAAAAGATATTGGAACAAGGTTTGTGATAGCGATTACATGTCATAGGCACTTATATTATATGCTATTGTTAATAACAAGCTTGGATAGATATAGGCTAGTAGACACCAGTATTATGTATTGAAACATGCTAAACTAGATATTCGTATATAGCCAAGTTAGTTGCGCTTAAGGTTATACATGTAAAGCTGCGCAGTAGTAAAAGCTAGGAGCGTGTGTACTTTAGGTATCAACAGTTTTAGAACAAATAGGCCAGAAACAATAAGCAGTCGGCCGCTATCTGGGAGTGACCACGACAATTTCTTAACCGCTAGTTGGTACCGGCAGGCTGGGGTTTAGCTGCAAGTCCTTTAAGGGACATTGGTACCTTGCTCAGGGGTATGTGGCACGATCAGCCAATACCTCGGCTTGGCAGATCCGTGTCTTCCCTGGGATTTCTCCTGAAATTATATCACAAAATAATAAAGTAAAATAAAATAAGATAAAAATAAGGACAATGAGTGAATTAAAATATTTTGCCTCGTCGTTAATTTAATACGCTGGTGAGCATAGGCTAAACGTGAGAGGTTAACCAAGGAGACATACATATAGGCTTTGTTGGGAGACAGTGGGATACGCTCCGTGAGCTTAAGAGAGTTAACTGCTGATATGTTGCCCCTGGGAATAGGAACAGGGCAGCCTGAGCATGTAAGTGTAAGTTTAGTCTAGGCACCCTTTAAGCATTAAGGACATATCATTTTTCTGTTTAAGTCATACCATGCTAACATGCGCCCCCATCACTGAGTTACATGCCTAGAGAAGTGGATGCTGGAGAAAGCGTGCCCCAGGGTGTGCGCTTAAATAAAATAACCTATTAGAACTAAGTAACGGTTGAACATTGTAGTCCCTGTGTCTTGTGAAAGTAAAGTACATGCATCCGTTCCTTGCCTGGGTCAGCTCGCTGGGGTGTTACAGAGTCCCGCAGATATGCCAGGAGTATTAGCATCTCTAGAAAGGCATAAAGGTAAGAAAAGCATACTATGGGTAATTGTTGAGGTGAGGTTAATGTCCCGTCTGTTGTCTGTTTTTCATGGTGGCGCTCAGTTCCTGATTGAGGTTGAGATTTCAGCCAATGCCTGCCTTGGATGTTGGGCTGGAGGGCTGTGTTGCCGGGTATGTTTGGCGCCCCGGTGTGGTTGTGCTTGCGTGGTGGGGTATATGCCCCGTCGAGGTTCCCTCACCGGTGGGCCGTGGGAGGGCTGCCGTCAGCCTCGCTACGGCCTGGTCAGCATCCCAGGAGGCCTTGTGAGTGTTCGCGTGCATGGTAACGCTTTTCCGCTTGAGAGTTGCCGGTCTCGCAGAGTAGGCGGTCGGTCGGGTGTGCCCGCAGGCGCTGATCCGGAGGTTGGGGTCGTGAGTGCCATCTGGTGACCCCGGCACCCTCCTCTGCCGGGATGTACTTCTCCTTTGTTTCCATTGGGAGGCTGCTCGGGTATGACAAGGAGGGTTCCCTTGCAGGTGGCGCCGGGTAGCCGGGCGGATCCACGCCATAACTGCTTTCAGCGCTAGCCTGTGAGCCAGCCTTCTGGCATTGCATTTTGCCCAGAGGTGGGTGTCCAGCCAGCCAACGAACTCTGACACGTGCTCGGGTGGCTTAATAAGTGTGCGCTTGGTGGTAGGCTGTGGCTGAGCCGCCATCTTGGCTAGGCCCCGTCCGTCCCATTTAATTGCACGATTTGTCGCTTGTTCAGATAATAATGTGGGGGTAATCGTCCCCAGCGAGGACCGGGATGTCCCCCGCCGGTCCAGAGGGGGGGTAGCAGGGCTGTAGTGGGCTTCCGTTTGTGAGATTGTCCCATGCCGGGGGATCGGCCGACTCCCCCGGGCCTCAGGCCTCTCTCTGATTTAGGCCGCACGGCCAGTAGAGGTTTTTCAGTAGCGCACAGGTGCCGGACGAATACCGTTTTGTTGAGCTTGATACTCTGCGCTTGTTCCAGGTCACCCTGTGCCGCTAGCATGTTGATGCTGCTTGGTTTTAGCACATTCATGTTGGTTATAGCAGGAGCTCTTAGGATGTGCGACTGGCCATCTTGGCTGTCAGGCCCCGCCCCCGGGTATTTCATACATTTGATAAGTACCCCTGTCATAAATTCCCCCTACGTATGCTCAGTTACCTCTTCCGAGTAAAACAATATGCCCAATGTATGACCTAGACACTATTACAGTACGGCAATACCCCCACATGTACCTTTGCCAGGTATATGTGGATGTTGAAGGGGCACATTTGAAGGGGACATTATAGGCACTTAAGCTCATTGAAGTGGTCTGCGTGCAGTGTCCCTGCCCCCCTTAGTTCTGCAATGTTAAAACATTGTAGTTTTTGAGGAACTGCAATTTTTACATTGAAGCACTAAGACAGTCTCTAGTGGCTGTCTAGCACTTCCAGGAGTTTACTGGACTTTAGGCGGGCTAAATGACGCTGGAAATCCTCACGCTCTGCATAAGAACATCCAGCGTCATGGAACACAGGAAAGCATTGAGGTTAATACTTTCCTATGTGGAGTACCTAATGCGCTCACGGCGCTCGTTGCTCATGCTCATTAGGTTTTCCCGTCAGATGATGTTGGAGGACGTGGATAGAAATTGGTGCTGGAATCAGGTGATTAAATACTGCTTTATGTACTGGCGGGTGGGGGGAAGGCGCGAGGGAGAGGAGCCCAGAAGGCACTATAGTGTGAGGAATACAGATTTCTCTTTGACCTTTTACTTGTTGTTGTAGGAGAAATTGGGGGTTTACTTAATGTGGGCTGAAGTTATTCTATTTATTGAGATGTGATGTCTAGTAATTGAGGTAGCTGTGCATTATCTGGGTTGAGTTAGTACAAGTCAATAGTCATTTAGTGTTAGATGTCTATTTGATGCAGAGAGTCATAACATTGGTTGTTTAGCGTTCACTCACCTGTTGCACCCAGGTATATGGGTTTGTTACCTGTTACGAGATGGAAATGCAGGCCTCTCAACTGGTAGAAGTGGGCTAGTGGCCTTAGATGTATTGATTATTTTATAGAGATAGAGATAGAGGGACACTACTTGTAATTTATGAGGTTCTTTGAAACTGCCCATGTTCACGGGTGGTACGTGAGCAATTCTACACCTTTGACACTGTCCAGTGGACATTAAGGGTTGTTGCTTAATTTAACCAGTGCATTTCAATTACAGTTATTACTAATGAGGTGAGAATTGTTGGGAACTCAAAGTAAATTCATGAAACATTTACATTTATGGTCAAAATAAAGAATGTTTTAGCTTTAGCTTTTTCTGTGTAAAATTTGAAATTCCATATGAATTCCTTTCGGAATCTCTACAATTCTTACTTTAGTGAAGAATCCTGTAAGGAAGTAATATTCTGAGTTTATGAATTTTGCTACTGACTTAAAATGGCCTGCAAGTGCACCTCCCTTAGAGGAAAGTTCCATTTACACTCACAGAAATGCTTTATTTTTTATCAATGTTTTGTCATCTTTGCCTTTGGGAACAGTAACATTTCTGATGTGCTTGCTTGTCGGCATTTGGGCCTGGGTTCCTAACTTCAAGACTATGGTGACATTAATGTCACACAAAGAAGAGTAAAGTCTTGAATATACCAGATTTTATACTTTGTGATCCATATATACTTCATGATCCAACCACTGAAGTCTTTAATTATTTGAAGGAGCTTGTTGAAAGAAGTCTTACTCTAGGAGTACTGAACTGTAAATTAAAGGCTCACAAACTGTTTAACCACCTTATTGCCACTATTGCCTCACTATTCAACCTGTACATCCTGTCGTAAACGACTCTTAAGGAAGAAAGGTTACCTGAGTTGGTTGACATTCCATTGAAACTTTTGGTAGCAGTATTGAACACTACACTTATGCATACTATACATGTCCCTTACATGAAGGGTTTTTATATAGTTATTCCTTTTGAGGCAACCATCTTTGCAATTTGCTATTTTATGGGTAAGATCTAAATCTGTGAACATATAATCTATAAAATTAAGAGACAGTAAATCTAAGTTATGTTAATTTATTTATAAGTGTTTACCCCTAATTGGGAGATTGAAAATAAATTTGTAACATTACATTAAAGTTGGGATTTATCCTATAAAAAAAAGTTTTACTGTGGTCTGAAAACTTATGATAGTATAATACCCAACACACAGAACTGAAGTTAACTAAAATAATATAAAACAGAAACACTAAAATGTATTACTGGACCTTAGAATGGCCGTTAGTAAAGTTAGTAATAGAAGAGTAGAGGTCTGGGAAATAGAAGGTATCTAAACGTTAGACAAGTCCAAGATCAAGGAATGTAGAAGTCAGAATAGTCAAAGTGCAAGTTAATGTCAAAATATACCATAATCAATACACATAACACACTCAGAAATAACCAAACAGGAAATCACAAAAGGAAACTAAGAAATATGAAAAATGTGTTTAAATACCTTAAGAACATTTCTGATTGGCCAATGGTGGTCACGTGACATCAGAACATGCGTGCGCAACGTCGACACGACAATGCATGCACATTCCCAACCCACTATGGGTCAAACTAAATGAGCCAGAAAAGGCTCTACCATGCATTGGCCAGCATCACTCCTGATGTAAGACGTGGCACCTGCAGAGGTAAGGTCTAGTTCCCATTGGAGCGGGCCTGTCGCTGTATCAGAACATGGCCAGGGGGCACCAAGACAGAAACACAGAAAAATAAATCAAGAAGAATCTCACTACCAGATCAAAGAAATGAGCAACATAACACTGAGGAAACATATTTCACAAATTACTAAGAAAACATAAATCAAGAATCTCAACATGTGTATTATTCTGAAATGAGTTCTTAGGAACATTGCTGCAGAAATTTTAATTATAGGCGATGTCACTTTAAGAAACAATAAATCAGAACTTAGATTACTTGATGTATCTGATAATAGAGGAATATCAACCTTTTTTTTAAAAAAGCAATAACACTTTAAATTAATGAATACACTAAATGTATTAATTCTTCTGAGAGATTAGGCAGAATCTGCTTTTAAAGTCAGTAAGTAATAATGACGGGTGCGGACCTACCGCACTTTCACATTTGGGCACCATGGGAACACAGAGTGCTCCTGAGGACCAGGTGTCCGGCCATTCTCAACTACATTAGCATATGGGACCGATTTGCACAAAAATATAAACTAGCAGACATCCCCTCACCAATGACACCAGCCACCGGCATTCCCCCCAGGGATAAGGGCACAAGATTTCAAAGGCATAGAAGCAACAGGCTTACAGAGATATACACACCTCTACACGGACAACCACTTAGTCTCATATGAGCACCTACAATCCCTCGCCCTGCTACAAACCCGCGACTTCTTCCGGTACATACAGCTGCGAGATTTCGCGCAAACAAAAGAGGTTAAAACAACCGCGGCGAAACCCCTAACCTTCTTCGAACAAATATGCCTGAAAGAAAAAATGCCAGCGAAACTAATCTCGCAGCTGTATAACCACATATGCACAGCATCGGGAACATGGGGAGCTCAAACATACACGGATAGATGGGAGGCGGACTTGGGGGAAACATTGGAGGGGACAGACTGGCAGGACATATGGGAGGCAAATGCAAAGGTGTCCATCTGCACAACACTGCAAGAACAAGCTTTCAAAATAATGTTACGGTGGTATACCACCCCAGTGAAACAATATCATATGAAACAGAGTCCTACAGACACATGCTTGCGGCTGTGAGGAGAGAGGGGCACATACATCCATATGTGGCGGCAATGCCCTAAGATACCTGAATGCTGGGGAAAGATAGTAGACTTATCCTCACAAATTTTAGAACGACAACTGACACCGGACCCATGGGCATGCCTCCTCTCAAGACCCATGGACGGGCTCCACAAACACGACCAAAGACTTCTAAATATGCTCTACCTAGCCGCTCGAAGAGCGATAGCGCTACACTGGATAAACCCAGAAACACCCCCACTCACCCTGGTCAAGACAAAAATTAGGGACAACTACTTAATGGATAAAATGACAGCTTGGGTGAGAAATACCACCAACACGTTCCGGAAAGTCTGGGCCACATGGGAACAATACGACATCTAAAACAAATAGAAATGACAGAACAGGGATAGCGAAATCTCACTCGTGCGTTTGAACTACTTAGTTTTATTTTATTTTAATATGGTTTATTATGTTATGAAATGTTACACTGTATGTGAAAAGAGAAAAAAGGAAAAAGCTGACAGATACTGCAGCAATAGACACCTTAACCGGCATCTGCGCAGGTCACAGGCTACGAAACTCAAAAAGGTACCAATAACACTGTATTGCGTGCATTCATACCTACCGTTGAATTACAAAACAGGCTTCTGCGCAAGCCACTCATGTTCTTTTGAAACCGGTCAGCACGAAAAATAAAGAATATTAAAAAAAAAAATAAAGTCAGTAAGTAAAAATAGTATAAGTTGAAGAATGTAGAATTCTGTAGCAGGAAGTTAAATGCTGCCTTTTAGATTGAATAAAGTTCAGGATGTACGAAAAGCAGGCAGGAACTTGAGCAGCAATTAATTGAGGCAGTGGTAACTGAAGCAACTTACCTTGAGGCAGTAGAATAGTCTAAGTCCGTTCTGTTTCCAGGGGATTGGAGATCGCTACAATAATGCAACAAGAGATGATACTCACTAAAATACTAGTGAAGATTTGAGACACAATAAGAGTAGACTACCAAGAATAAACTGTAGGAATTAAAAGGAGAAATTATATTATTAAATCAAAACTACGAGAAAATAACGACAACGTTGGATTCCTCAAATTCCACCTATTAAAACAACAGGATATGAGTAAAGAATTGAATTAAAAAATCATGGATAGGCAAGAGAAGTATGCTGACAACGAAAATAGAGAAAGAAGGAAAAATCTTGGGATTCAGGGAGTTCCAGAAGATCTGATGCATGATGTTTGAAGAAATTATCTTTTTCCTTTTTCCTTTTTTCCATAAATTTACAGAACATATTGGATTAAAAGATATAAAATTTGAAAGATTCCACAGGATGTACAAAAGTCCATCAACTGCACAACATGCTCCAAAAGATAATTATACGCTTTCACAATTACATCTATAAAGAAAAGATCTGGAGATCAAGGAAAAATAGAGTGAAAAATACACAGGGCTAGGGATTTTGGCAGATTTATCAGCACATGAAAACAGAAGAGAAAAAGTAAAACACACATGGAGTTATCCAGTAAAAAATAATTCTAACTTACAAAGATACAAGATATATAATAACAGGTATAGAGATTGCAACTTCTCCAAGAACTTGGACTCAAACCTTGAAATAAAGAAAAGGATCATTGAGGTGTAACATCTGAAGAAGGAGAGAAGGGAACAAAAGAAGAAAATGATACATATGGGTCTAAATTAATACAAACAAAAATAAACTTTCATAAACTAAATGAAAATTGAAAGACACATCTCTCCCTTTCTCTAGCCAGCAAGCGTAATCACACTGTCAACATTTTGGCTCAATTTTTTACTAGTAATAGAGATGATTATGGAGGTCCCAGAATATTATGAGGTCCTTGATATTGACCACAGTTTGAATATGATGGATAAATGTTTCCTCGGGAAGTATATAGAAATATTTTAAGATGATTAAAAGATGCACACAAGGACTCAATGTCACGATTCCGGGAACCAAACACGCTAACACACACACAGAAAAGGTGCAGTACCGGACCTTAGAGTGGCCGGGCTAAGCACACAAAGAATAGTCAGGAGACAAGCCGAGTAAGGGGAACCAGAAGACAGAATAACGAGAAACAAGCCGAGGTCAAAGGGTAGGAGAAAGTCACAAAGTCAGATAAACAAGCCAAAGAGTACGTAACCAGAAACACAAGTTCAGAAGCAGTATATTTAAGGACCATGCCCAGGCACCAGATAGTGGGGGGTGCTGTGAGGAGCGAGCCATTGGTCTGTAACAAGAGGCCCAAGAGGTGGCTGCTTTTTCACAAAAGCAGAGTAGACACCTGCTTACCTGGATGGCAGGTGCCTACTCTGCCGAAATGTACCAGGGGGCCCATCAGATGTCCCAACCACTTAAGACCACAATATTGACATGTCAGCATGGGTCTGGTTGTGGCCCTTTTACAGCACAACCGGTGTTCCCCCCAGCCCACACCCATTAACGATGGGTGGGGGCCCTCAGTAATAATGGAGGGATACCTATTGTTCCCACCGCAGCCCCCACCCATTAGGGGGTCCTAAATAATAATCATGGGAAACCTATTGTTCCCCCAAGCTCCACCAGGCCCTAAGTAATAATGGGGGGGTACCTATCATTCCCGCCCAGCCTCCACCCATTAGCGGTGGTGGGGGCAATAGGTAATAATGAGTGGAACCTATTGTTCCCCCCTAGCCTCCACCCATTGTTAATTGTAAAAATCACTTTTAAAACGTTAGGGCCTGCATTCACTGACAATGGGTGGGGGCTGTGGGGACACTAGGTCTCCCATTTAGTTTAGAAGCCTAACTTGTGGGGTACGGGTGGGGGCTTGATGGCGACACAATGCCCCAACCTCTTAATTAATTTAGTAGTTTCCTCACCATAGGGGCGTGGGGGGCCTGTATCAAATCTCTGTTCACTGGATTTAGGGGAAGTATTTATTTTACAACAGTGAGCAGACACTGGCTGCTCACTGTTTAGTAGACATGCCCCTACTCACGGCATAGCAAGAAGGGGCAGGAGGGAGATTTTAACTTCCCTTTTTTACTAATACTAAGTAAGTTTTACTTAGCAATAGTAAAGTTGGCTGATAGCTTCCTAATACTTGTGGGATTGCCATATATAATATGACAATCCCACAGGGTACTAATTCAGGGGACTATCTACTAAACAGATGCAAGATGCAACCACAGATCAGAATTTCATTTGAATTTCGTCCGAACACAAATTGACAAACTATCAACATTCGTTGTGGATATTCGGTCAATTCGTCAGCACCCTAGTCTACATAACAGAACATTAGGAAAGGGCGAATGGGGTTCACCCGATAATATGGAAGAACGTGATGGGAAAACGTTCTTTGACACAGGAAGTTGACTTAAGCTCCTCCTTGTGTCAGAGAACGTCTTGAATTGGAAAAATACATAAGAAAAAGTAGTCCCTACTTTTTATTATGTTTTAAAAAATTAGATAACATGGGAAGAAAAGGAGAACATGTTCTGATAGAGGAAGAGAATTGGAAGTGATTGGGAAAAGGTAAGTTCGGTGTGACAGTGCTGCTTTAACTTTGGCTAAGCCATTTAAAAAAACAGAAATCTCTCCTCTGCAGCCAAAGTTCAGTAAGCCTTTCATGTGAAATGGCATGTCATAAATGTCACAATAGCAAAGGACTCTCTTAAACTTATGATACATACAATAGGTGGAGCACACATCTGTAGATTCTAGAAAAAAAAAAAAAGCATCATAGTATAGTCTGTTTAGGATGAAATAAAGTAAACAGTAGCAGAGCAATACTACTCACAAGCCTGGAGCCAGTATGACATATGGCTCTTATGTGCAGC
Source organism: Pelobates fuscus (assembly GCF_036172605.1). NCBI lineage: Eukaryota > Metazoa > Chordata > Amphibia > Anura > Pelobatidae > Pelobates > Pelobates fuscus. The sequence continues at coordinate 37,799,099 of NC_086327.1, read as the reverse complement.
GCAGTGGGACCCTTAATAGGATGTCCCCATCCTTCTTGGTGTTCCTCCTTGGGAAATTGGAAGGCAGTAGTGAAGGAAATGGCACTATTCCAATACGTTAATCCAAAAAGGAGACTTTATTGTGAATGGAAAGAATCTTCCCAATAAAATACAAAATAAAAGAATAAACAATAAAATCTATAATAGACAATATAGTCCAAAATAAAAGTTCAAAGTGTAGACTGTATCTGTCCAAAACGCGTTTCGCCCTATGGTAAGGGCTTCCTCAGTTGGTATCAGTCGATGTATGTAAGTATAAGCCTTTTGGCGTCTTTATATACTGAAAGTTGTTTCTTCTTCCGGGTTTTCTCCGTGTGGAACGCATCCTGCGTTCCACCGCCGGTTCCGTGAGCGTCACTTCCTGTTCCTGTTCTCGGGGTGCGCCAATAGTCTTCCCCCGTCTATCTGTGCGCGTCATATCCGGTTTAAGGTCCTGGCGCATACTAATGACGTCACTGGAACGCATAGTATCGAGTCTATGCGTTCCACTGCGGACAAGTCCATTTATTCAAAGCTACTAAACACATATTAGTCTACATTATGAGGTTATAAGGGTATAAGTGCAAAAAATAAAACGTGCATTTGTCACGATTCCGGGAACCCAACACGCTAACAGACACACACACAAACAGAAAAGATGCCGTACCGGACCTTAGAGTGGCCGGGCTAAGCACCCACAGAATAGTCAGGAGACAAGCCGAGTCAGGGGAACCAGAAAACAGGATAATTATAAACAAGCCGAGGTCAAAGGGTAGGAGAAAGTCACAGAGTCAGATTAACAAGCCAGAGAGTACGTAACCAGAAATCACAAGTTCAGAATCAATACTATACAGCAAAGACCACAACAGGGCAGGGAGGAACAGGAAAGGTGAGTATAAATACCCTAGGTTAAATTCTGATTGGATAACTTCCAATCAGAATTAACAATCACACGTGGGAGATATCTAAGCCTCCCACTGTGATTGTGGTACTGTTGCTTTAACGCCGGGTCACTCACGTGACCCCGGCGTTTGCATAAATCAACGACCTTCCAGCGTGCAGCGTTATACATGCTGCCGCTGGGAGGCGTGACGGATGCGAGCGGCGAGCGGCGGAGAGGAGACGCCGCTCGCTGACAGGTAGGAGGAGGGGAGACCACGGGCGGCGATGGACTGAGGGTGAGTGCTGCGAGCTGCGAGCAGCCTCCCCTACTAGCCGCCCGCGGACCCCTGACATAACCCCCCCCTCGAGGACCGCCCAACGGGCGGGAAGCCGAAGGCTTCAAAGGAAACCGCGCATGAAAGGAGCGGACCAAAGAGGGCGCGTTCACGTCAGAGGCAGAAACCCATGACCGCTCCTCAGGACCGTATCCCTTCCAGTCAATCAGATACTGCAAGCGACCCCGAGAAAAACGAGAATCAAGCAGGGCAGCCACGTCGTACACGTCACTAGAGGCTGCGCGGATGGAAACTGGACACCTGAGAGGACCAGAGAATCGATTACAGAGCAGGGGCTTCAAAAGGGAGGTGTGAAAGGTGTTAGGAATACGCATGGAAGGAGGCAAGTCCAGGGAGTAGGACACAGGATTGACCCTACGCAATACCTTGAAGGGGCCAAGGAACCTGGGTGCGAATTTCATAGAGGGGACCCTGAGGCGGAGATTCTTAGAGGACAACCAAACCCTATCACCCGGAACATAAGAAGGAGCAGCACCTCTACGGCGATCAGCAAATCTCTTCTGAGCAACAGCCACTCGAGAAAGAGTAGCATGGACCTGATCCCACATCTTCCGTAAGGAGGTTAGGTGCTCGTCCAAAGCGGGTATTCCCTTGTCGGAGAATACGCCGGGAAGGACAGAGGGTTGGAACCCATAAGCAACCAAAAAAGGACTTAAGCCAGTGGACGAATGAGTCACAGTGTTTCTGGCAAACTCAGCCCAGGGAAGGAGGTGAGACCAGTTGTCCTGGTGTGCATTCGTGAAGCAGCGTAAATACAGCTCCACAGATTGATTCGCCCGTTCGGCAGCTCCATTGGATTGTGGATGATAGGAGGAGGTAAATGACAAGGAAATCCCCATCTCAGCACAAAAGCCCCTCCAAAACCGAGAGACAAACTGAGGACCCCTGTCGGATACGATATCCTGTGGTATACCATGCAAGCGGAAAACCTCATTGGCAAACACCCGAGCCAACTGAACCGCAGAAGGTAGTTTTCTGAGTGGAATAAAGTGTGCCATCTTAGAGAACCTATCAGTCACAGTCAAAATTACTGTCATTCCATCGGATGAAGGAAGATCAACAATAAAGTCCATGGATAGGTGGGTCCATGGTTTCTTGGGTACGGACAAAGGCATCAGGAGACCTTGGGGTTTAACAGTAGGGGACTTACACTGTGCACAAACACGACAAGCCTGCACATAATCCACTACGTCTTTCTTAAGTGAAGGCCACCAGAATTGTTGAAGGAGACCTTTGTATGTTTTGGTAACCCCTGGGTGACCAGCCGTTTTGGCGGTGTGAAATAAAACCAACAATTTCTTTCTATCTCTTTCTTTCACGTATAATCTATCAACAGGTGTCTCAGAGGGTGCTTGGGTTTGGTATGCCTTGATACCATCCAGGAAAAGGGACGAAATAACCAAACGGGTAGCGGCTATTATCTTAGACGTGGGTACAATGGGTTCAGGAGCGGGGGCAATAGACTCCAAAGGTTCGTATTGTCGGGAGATAGCATCAGCCTTGACATTACGGTACCCAGGCCTATATGTGATAATGAACTGAAAGCGTGAAAGAAATAAGGACCATCTGGCTTGACGAGAGGACAATCTTTTAGCATCAGCTATATAGGAGAGATTCTTATGATCAGTGATAACCAGGATTTCGTGTCTGGCTCCTTCCAATAAGTATCTCCACTCTTTAAAAGCCATCACAATAGCTAATAGTTCCCTGTTCCCGACATCATAATTTTTCTCCGAATCAGATAGTTTTTTAGAAAAGTAGCAACATGGATGGAGGGGTTCGTTATAGGATAGTCTTTGTGACAATACAGCTCCCACACCTGATTCTGAAGCGTCTACTTCCATTACAAAGGGAAGGGAAGGATCGGGATGGTGTAATACAGGGGCAGTGGCAAATGCCTTTTTGAGAGTCTCAAAGGCTTTAATGGCTTCAGGAGTCCAAACCCTGGGGTGCAAACCCTTTTTAGTCAGTTTAGTGATAGGAGCAATGACTGATGAAAAGTTTTTAATAAATCTGCGGTAATAATTGGCAAAGCCTATAAACCGCTGTATTGCTTTAAGGCCTTGAGGAAGAGGCCAAGACAACATGGCTTCTAATTTTGAAGGATCCATGCTGAACCCCTGTTCAGAAATGATGTACCCTAGGAATTGTACTGATGTTTGGTCGAATAAACATTTCTCCAATTTACAATAAAGACCATTTTGTAGCAATCTCTTAAGTACCTTCCTCACATGGGCATGATGAGACTCCAGATCAGGAGAAAACACAAGTATATCATCGAGATAGACCACGGCACAGACATGTAGTAAATCTCTAAGGACATCATTGATGAGGTCCTGAAAGACAGCAGGAGCATTACACAATCCGAAAGGCATGACTAGATACTCGTAATGCCCACTGCGTGTATTGAACGCTGTCTTCCATTCATCGTTTTCTTTTATGCGAACCAAGTTATAAGCCCCCCTGAGGTCTAGTTTGGTAAAAAATCTAGAACCTTTGACACGGTCAAACAACTCAGTAATGAGAGGGATAGGATAAGCATTTTTAACTGTTATATTATTCAGGCCTCTATAGTCTATACATGGCCTTAAATCGCCCTCTTTCTTGGCAACAAAAAAGAAACCAGCACCAGCCGGAGAGGAGGACCTTCTGATAAAACCTTTACGTAAGGATTCCTGTATGTACTCCTCCATGACCTGGTTTTCTTTCTCAGAAAGCGGGTAGACCTTGCCCCTAGGAGGCATCTTTCCAGGTAACAAGTTTATGGCACAATCATAATCCCGATGTGGGGGTAGTCTATCAGCTTCCCTTTTTTCAAAGACCAATGCGAGGTCTGCATAGACAGGGGGGACAGAAACAGAAAGGGGTTTAGCTGTAGGGACATTGAGTAAACAAACGGGACGTAAACGGACCATACAGTCTCATTGACAGGATTCCCCCCAGGAGAGTATATCCAAACAACCCCAATCAAGTACCGGGTTATGCTTAACTAACCAGGGGAAGCCCAGTATGATGGAAGCTGTAGGGGAGTCAATTATTTGGAAGGTTATCCTTTCTTTGTGTAAGGCACCCACGGCCATTACCATTTCTTGGGTCTCATGGGTCACCAGGGGTTTCTCAAGTGGTCTACCATCTATGGCCTCAACGGCCAAGGGTGTGGCCTTTTGGATCAGATTCAAGGCTGCGGTTTTAGCAAAGTTCTCATCGATAAAGTTATCTGCAGCACCTGAATCGATCAAGGCTTTAGTTGTAATCGTGGTTTGATTGACCAAAAGAGTAACCGTAATGAATGGTCTGGAGATGGACACATGAGGGGAAAAAACCATAACACCCGAGGCCGACCCCTCTCTAGGCCTTAGGTGCTGTAGTTTCCCTGCAAACTAGGACAGTTACTTCGGAGATGCCCCCTCTTACCACAATAAAGGCACAAACCCTCCCTTCTGCGGTATGTCCTTTCAGCTTCAGATAAGCCTACAGCACCTAATTGCATGGGTTCGGGAGGTGGTTGAGTAGGGGGAGGTAACGCTAGTAGTGCAGTACTGGGTAAAGCAGGTAACCCCTGTGTATTCATTCTTCTTTGACTACGCCTCTCTCTTATACGGTTGTCAATTAGAATGATATAATCTATTAGATCATCCAGAAGAATAGGCAATTCCCTGGATGCTATTTCGTCTAATATGTAAGCGGCCAAACCCTCCTGAAAAGCTGTTACGAGGGAGTCGTTATTCCAAACCACTTCAGCTGCCAGAGTGCGGAATTCAATGGTATAATCCGCTACTGATCTACTGCCCTGTCGGATCCTGAGCAGAGCTTTGCCAGCAGAAGCAACCCGGCCGGGCTGATCAAACGTACGTTTGAAAGCTGTTAGAAAGTCTGCAAAGGACATTGGGGACGTGTTCTCCCACATGGGGTTGGCCCATGCTAGAGCTTTTCCTGACAAATGGTTGATCAGAAAAGCAATCTTGGCTCTGTCAGTGGGGTATGAGCGCGGATTCATCACCAAATGAATATCAATTTGGTTGAGGAAACCACGGCACGATGCTGGATCACCGCTATAGCGCTGAGGTGGCGTCATGTGAACCACGTGAGCAGGAGCGGTTACCGGATCAGGACTGGGTTCTGGCCCAGCAGCAACAACTTCTTGAACGGCAGGTTGCAAGTGGGCAGTACGAGCCAGTATGGTTTGTAAAGCCTGGGCAAACTGATCCATACGATGGTCTAAACCATCCATTCTAGCCTCCTGATTAACTAGGAGCTGTGGAATGTCAGCAGGTTCCATAATGGCCCTGTTGTAATGTCACGATTCCGGGAACCCAACACGCTAACAGACACACACACAAACAGAAAAGATGCCGTACCGGACCTTAGAGTGGCCGGGCTAAGCACCCACAGAATAGTCAGGAGACAAGCCGAGTCAGGGGAACCAGAAAACAGGATAACGATAAACAAGCCGAGGTCAAAGGGTAGGAGAAAGTCACAGAGTCAGATTAACAAGCCAGAGAGTACGTAACCAGAAATCACAAGTTCAGAATCAATACTATACAGCAAAGACCACAACAGGGCAGGGAGGAACAGGAAAGGTGAGTATAAATACCCTAGGTTAAATTCTGATTGGATAACTTCCAATCAGAATTAACAATCACACGTGGGAGATATCTAAGCCTCCCACTGTGATTGTGGTACTGTTGCTTTAACGCCGGGTCACTCACGTGACCCCGGCGTTTGCATAAATCAACGACCTTCCAGCGTGCAGCGTTATACATGCTGCCGCTGGGAGGCGTGACGGATGCGAGCGGCGAGCGGCGGAGAGGAGACGCCGCTCGCTGACAGGTAGGAGGAGGGGAGACCACGGGCGGCGATGGACTGAGGGTGAGTGCTGCGAGCTGCGAGCAGCCTCCCCTACTAGCCGCCCGCGGACCCCTGACAGCATTATATATACTTAATAAAACAGTCTTAAGAGGAGTTCTAAAAAAAGAAGAACAGCATGATTAATAGATATTGAAAACAATCAATTGATCAGTTTACACCCACATACAGTGTTTGTATTTAAAGTGCCAACTCTTTTTAGTGATAAAATTGTGGGTGAAAGCATGAAATCATCCAAATACAAAATAAGTGGAAAATAGAAAATGAATAACAAAGGAATTAAAACCCAAAAACAAGAATTAAATGAAATGACAGATCTCAAAGTCTGAATTAAGACCATGGGGGATTAAAGTATTAAAATTAAAAATGAATTTCATCTCTTCAGAGCCTATTTTTTTGTTATAATCTCCACCTCTCCAATCCTTTTTTACTATTTTTAATGGACAGAAGAAGAGGTGTTCTGGATTAAGATTATGGTGGGTTTTAAAGGGTATTAGAGACACTGTGGGTTTCCAAACCTTTTTTAATGTTTCGAACATGTTCGGATATGCGGACATTTAAATTTCTAATAGTCCTGCCTATGTACAATAAATCACAGGGACATTTCAATAAATAAATGACTCCCTTCGAAAAACAAGTTAATTGATCTTTTAAAATAAAATCAATATTCGTATGTTCGTTAAGGTTTTTTATGTGTCTTTTCGGATTTTTTGTTGTCCTACATGCTAAACATGAACCACACTTAAAAAAACCTTTACTTTGGTTTAAAAATTGTGTTGTATTTTTGGATAGGCCCTCACTACTATGAACTAGAGATCTTTTCAAGTTAGGTGCACCTCTATAAATAATTTTTGGTCTTGTTGGTAACAAATTTTTTAAAATGGGATCTCTTTGTAGCATCGACTCTCTTAAACTTGGTCATGAATTCTTGTATGATTGGGATTACTGCCTTGTTACAAAACCAAGTGTTAGGTCAGCGTTTGCTTAATGACAGTTGACCTGGGATTCCTCTCACTTTTAGGAGAATGTATAGTTGTGTCAGTTATGGTATGCCATCCAGGTCCCGAGGCAGCAAAGCAGCCCTAATGAATCACCCTGACTCAAGGCTGTTTTTTTCAAAATCTGTATTTTTTTTTTGTGTCATATGTAACATTTTTTTTTTACAAAGGTAAATGCTCAGTCAAGGCACATTACCCCATAGTGCTTACGGAGTGTCTCTCGTGGTCATCTAGAGAAAAGCTCATTATGAAGGATGTCATCGTAGAACAAATCAGTTTCTTTAATTATCTGTTAAGGTTTACACCTTTGTTTTTACCACAGTAAGTATTTGTTACAAATATCATATACAAATATCTTTGCATAACAAAATCCACTTCATAACATATCTCTGCTATAATTAATAACTTAATGTGAGCCAAATCTCTATATGTTATATCTTCTAGGCATGTACATAGGGGGAAAATAAATTTTGCATTCAAGATACCCTTAGATCACCACAGGTTTTAGAGGATGCCCAGATTGAGTTTCTGGTGAGTTGTATTCAATTCGTACTCGCCAGAAACTTTTTCTGGTTCAATGGTCAGTTTTTTCTTCAGCGGTGCGGCGTCGCCATGGGAACAAAATTCGCCCCCAGTTTTGCCAACTTGTATGTGTCCCATTGGGAACGCCAGCACATCAAGTTGGCGGACCATGATGGGGGTGGTTTGGTCCTGTGGCGGCGCTTCATCGACGATGTCCTGATCATCTGGGATGGTTCTACAGAGGACCTTGATTTATTTTTGGGCCAAGTTAACGACAATGAATATAATTTAAAATTCACTTCGGTATCCAGTAATTCCACTATAAATTTCTTGGATTTAACTATATATGTAGAACAAAATCAATTAAAAACCAAGACGTATTTTAAGCCCACAGACTGCAACACAGCCATCGAAAACTCCAGTACTCATTATCCTCCATGGCTCTCCAACATTCCTAAGAGCCAATTTACCCGGCTCAGAAGGAACTGTACAGACAACCACATGTTCCTAGAACAGTCTAAGATTGTACAACAAAGATATACTGACAAAGGGTATAATGTGCAAAAAATGGAGACATCTAAATCTGAAATATTAAATTCTGACAGATCATTATTGCTAACTAATAAAAATGAAGAGGGTCTGGAACTATTAACAGCTGAGCAAAAAATAAAAAATAGATTCAGATGGAAAAATAAAAATAAGGAGAAAAGTGACAATACAGATAGAGGAAAAAATAATAGCAACAATAAAGATACTAATAACAAATTTGAATTTGCGTTTGTCACACAATATAATTCCCAAGCTAGACAGGTAGAAAAAATCCTTAAAAAGCATTGGTACATCTTAAAGAGAGATGAGATCTTAAAAGATGTATTACCAGATTTTCCTACAGTAATCTATAAAAAATCTAGCAATCTAAAGAACAAATTGGCACCCAGTCTATTACCTATCACTCCTTCTTGTAACAACTTTCTTAAGACCCAAGTACAAGGGTTTTACAGCTGTGGCCATTGTTCTACCTGTATACACCTCAAAAGGAAAATCCAAGATTTTACTGGTACATACACGAAAAAAACATATAAAATAAAAAACTATATTCATTGTTCCTCTACTTTTGTAATCTATTTATTGCAATGTGGCTGTGGTGCCCAATATGTCGGACGCACATCCAGAAAGTTACACATCAGAATATTGGAACACCACAACAACATACGCAAAAATAAAATTGACCATAGTGTACCAAGACACTGTAATTCTTGTCCTTCATTCTCTTGGAACACTCTGCAAGTTTATGGAATAGACTCAGTTCAACTAGGATGGAGAGGTGGAGACAAACTACAGGAGTTAATTAGGAAGGAGGCTTGGTGGATTTTCAATCTAAAAACCTTAAATGTGGGACTTAACCAGGAAATAGATTTACAAGGTCTCATCTAATCATTTATCCTTAAGGGTTCTCTTCGTTGTCGAGGTCTCTTCAATAAGATGCCATGGTTTTTCTTTGCTTATATGTATATATCTATCTATATGTAAATATATAGAATATATATATTTTTTATGTTTATACTCACTATAGTTTAATTTTCTGATTCACTTATAGGAAGCCCTATAATCAATTTAACCTACATCCATAATTCCCTGCACACCAATAACTTATGATGGGTTAAACATGACCCTCTAATTTAGCTCCACTCTCTGATTCACATATAAGAACCCCTATAATTAAACTTACATTCATTAATCCTGCACATAAATAACTTATTATGGGGTAACATGACCCTTTAATTTGGTTCATATTAGTTGGATTTTAAATCCATCCCTATCTATAACCTTATATTTACATATGGTTGTGTATATATATATATTATACATTATACAGTATATTTTATATTAATTTTGTGCTCATGTTCGTAAAACAAATAAAATGTGTATATTTTGAGATGCAGAGATATATCCAGGGTGTATACTGTAATAATATAGGCAATTCTGCCACTTTATTAGATTTTCTAGCAGAATGTGCTCGTTTTTGTTCTCAGGCGTTTTTCGTCTTTCTATGCCTTTTGTTCCCTACAGGCAACGGTCTTTTCAGTTGACGCATGCGCGTTTATTACGCGCATGCGCACTGTTACCCGGAACTGTTTGAGAATCTCCATGTATTCCGCGCTGGATTTCTGCGGTTCACAGTGAAACGCATGTTTGATTACATGTGTACCGGATCAAGAAGATGATGTTTAATGGTATAAAAACCCTCAGAAGTGGATCCACAATTATCCCTGAAGAAGTCCGACATCCAATAGGACGAAACGCGTTGGATATAACAGAACTTCTTATGTACTTATATTTGTTTTTATTTACTTTTATTTGAATGCTGTATCTTCTCCCTGACTCTGGATTGTGGATACTCGAATATCATCACCAGGAGTTCCATATGTTTATGGAGAGATGCCTTTTTTTATGCTGCTAATTTGTAAGTGCAATGAATAAATGTGAATTTATATATTTTTAAACATACTTCACTATATTGCATTTTTTACATCCACATATATCGTGTTGGAGGACATCTTTGCTCATCACACTACCCCTGAGAGGGTGAAAGGCCTGAATAATCGTTTGTTTGTGAGTGCATTTCTAATCTCACTTTAAACACTACTTATATTTACTTTTTTACGCTATGAAAGTTTTTTCAATTTTCACACAGATTCCATTCAAGGAAATTTGACCTATATCAGGTTGTCCTTTTGTATTCCATCTATTATACGTATTCTGGGTGGTTTCCACTTTTGTCTATTTGATATATATTTCCACAGGTGGTTGTGAAGTTCACCTGGAGCTATCACAGTATACGTGTAATTTCTTAGTGTATATACTTTGTTTCTTTGTTTCAAAATAAATTTTGGTTTGTTTAGTTAATTTATTAATTTCGATTCAGCTGAAATTCGGAAATCATTGATTTTGAACGTATCGAAAGTCAGAAACATTTCGGAAACAAAACAAACTTCAGGCACCATTATTCCAATTTTTCCAAAGTCTACCAAATTAGGGTGCTGTTTAGAAGCTGGGATTGTCACAATGTTTAGTCCCAAGGTTTAGAGAATACACCACTATACCACTGAGCACCACGGACATAGGGTTAGAGCACAAGGAACATCTCTTATCCCATGTAGTGATGGACATTACTAGGAAAAGTACCGTAATGACACACTACACTAAATGTAGAACTATTATAGTGTAGCTCATGGGAACAATTAACATTTAGCACATAAAGGAACACACCAAACATTTAAAACACGTATGCTTGCCTTCTGCTCTAAAGGAAGCATCTGATTAGACACAACTTGATTCTGCTTAAAGCTTGTTGAGTTCCTGGTAATTTTTGACTTCTTACCTGAAGTCCATGTGGTTCCACTTCCCACCTATCCTACAACAGCCAGAGAGTCAGAAGCTGATCGGCTGATACACTCAGCCAATGAGCTAGCCTTGCGCTACATGGTTTAGTTCAGGAACGTTAACAAGGCAAGTGAAGTCAAGGAGTGGAACCCCATGGAGTAAGAAGTCAAATTATTCGACAACTGTTTGACTACTTAAATTGGGGGGCGCCAGGACACTCCTGTCATCCCAACCACTTTGGTGCCATAGTTGGAATAGGCCTTGGAATTCTCCTTTAACCTTCTGACTGCGTAATTATTATCTCAAATTTGGTTTAAAAAAGTATTTTAAGTATTTTATTTAGTATTTTTATTTTCTTTCCCAGCAGAGCTACCATGAATGGGAATATCGCAATGCAAAGAAACTTAAATAAGTGCAAGCCTGTGGAAATCGTGGGTTGCGTAAAATTATACCAGTAGGTGCTGCACTAGGAAATGCAGGATATTCAGTCAGAGGGTTAAGGGTTAGGCTTTAGGAGTTATGGGAGTTGAGATTATGATGATGAAAGGTAGGTTGAACCAATGCTATGAAATTTCAAATATATTATTTTAATGAGTCTAAAAAGTGATGCTCATAAACATAGAAAAATCAGTTAAAGAAAATATAAACATGCTTGAAAGTTAGATATTGCTTTAAAAATAAGATATGAATAAACAATAGTGTACTATGCTTATTTTAAAAATAAAATATAGTTATATAATTACTTGATGGTGTGATTAAAACACAGTCTGCATCAAATACAACAGGCCAAACATGCAGAGTGACATTCTCAGTATTCAGCCTCCAGGCACGTAACTGGTATGTAAGCTTCTCAACTTTGCTTTCTTCTTGTCTATATGGGTGGAGTGTTGGATTTCTTACACAATATGATATTACTGTAGTGAACCCGGAAGCTCCCTATCAAGTTACATGATAGGCACGGAATAGACATATTATCACCCCAAGTGCCATCCACCTCAGCATTAGTGATAACTTAGCACAGTGGAAAAAGCAACTTTTACCAATACTTTTAACATTCCAGGACCAATTTTTATAGTTTGGACTAAACAGAAGTGTGCGACACAGTATATGTATAATTGTGAGAATAATTGATCATGTATAAAGAGTACATGTGTGAACAGAAAAATAAGATGTTTTCAGATTAGTGAGAGATTATAAAAGCTATTTAAATATCAGGTGGCATTTTCGGTGTTTTTCTTTTTCTGTACTATCTCCATGTGGCATTCATACACCGACAGTTGATATTTCCTGGTTACTGAATTTGCTTGTCATACTGTAGGGGAACTCTAAAATATAGGTTTTGTTTTGTTAAAATAAAGTTCACCTTTCAATGTGAAACGACTGTTCTCGTTGGGTCAAACTGGCAGCAGCAACATTTTTATTTACTTAACAACGAACTGTGATCCGTCGAAAAACAAATTTGTTTTTTTAATGAAATTATCCGCTTCAGATTTAAAATCTGTGTTTAGTGAGTAAATACACCTCCCCAATGTGATCACAGCAAAAATTTTTTTTTTTTTTTTATAATATTACCAATATAGGACCAATATGGGACTGGACTGTAATGCAAACAGCGTGGAGCTGGACTTGGGTATAAACTACAATAGAAAAACAATAAAAAACAACAACATAGTGTAAACTGTATAATAAAAAATGTGTAGTAGGTAAGTATGTGACTCTCACTCACATTCTCCAGAGCCGTACCAGGCTCTGTAAAACAGGCTCAGGGGTGCCAGTACTGGCTAACGATCCAGGTGATCCAGATAGATGCGACTCCAGAATTTGGATGCAAAATATATTTATTGTATAAAATTTTAAAAAGGTATAGGCACTAATGGGCACTATGGGGGTGGAACCCAAAACAGACAATAGTATATATAACAAAATTGGAGTTCCACTTACCCCTATCTTTTAGCAGCCCAGAGTGTCAAAAATACACATAAAATAACAAATGTAAATATGCAGTAGATTGAAGCAGACGCGTTTCGGCTAACAGCCTTCCTCCAGTGCTTGTCTTCATGTTCTGTTGGGTCTTCTTTTATAAGTCCTATCTGTCCCATTCACCTGGATTCAATTTCGTACCGGCGTCGCGTCACGGAGGAAGGTAGCTGGGCGCGTAACCTGGTCCTTTATCGTCGTTTTATAGACGACATCTTTTTTATTTGGCGCGGTGATGCAGAATCACTGCAGCCATTCCTAGAATTCTTAAACCTTCAACATCCAGACATTAAATTGACAAGCGAGTACAGTACATCCAATATCAACTTCCTGGACTTAAATATCTATGTGGACAATGAAGCCATTAAAACCAAGACTTTCTTTAAGAAGGTCGACGTAAATGGGTACATAGAAATGTCCAGCTGTCACTATGAATCCTGGCTACGAAGTATCCCTAAGGGCCAGTTTCTTAGGCTGTTCAGGAATTGTAGTGATACTGAAGTGTTTGAGGAACAGGCAGTCTGCCTGAGAGACAGGTTTGTAGAGAAGAAATATGACGCCAAGGAATTGGATAGTTGTATTAATTCTATTAAAAAGATGGACCGAAATAAGACTCTGAAGAAAAAGATGTCTAGGGAGGGGAGGAAGGGTGCAGACCAAGTACCAATTATTTTAAATTATAGTGAAGATGCCAAGCAAATTAAGCATATTATCAACAAACATTGGCGGATCCTAAAATCAGATCCGAATCTGAAGGAAATTGTTGGTGACAAGCCACGTATTATCTATAGAGGGGCTAAAAACCTAAAGCAACATCTAACTACAAGCTTCATTAGGGACAAAGGGGAAGGAAAAAACCTCTTTGGACTGGAAAAGGGTTTTTATCCATGCAAGTCCTGCTCAGCTTGTAAGAAAACAATATTTAGCAAACAAAAACAGACAGAATTTACTTCCCACTCTACTAATCGAATATTCAAAATCCATCAGGTTTTAACATGCAACTCCACTAATGTCATATACCTCCTCTGGTGCCCATGTGGTCTGCAATACATTGGGATGACCACCAGAGCATTTAAAACCAGGGTTGCGGAACATGTGGGCAATATCCAGAGGGGGTATATGAAACATAGTGTATCAGCACACTTCACTGAGAAACATGGCGGTGATTCTTCATTACTGTCATATACTGTCATCTTCAAGAAATTTAAAAATTGGAGGGGTGATAACAATGTCAAAGAGCTAGCAAAGATAGAGGGCAAGTGGATTTTTGATGTTAATACCCTATCCCCAAAGGGGTTAAATTTAGATTTTGAGTTTATACATTTTTTATAAAATTCATACATACATATTTTTTATATATATTTTTTTAGAATTTATTTAATCCTTTTTTATTTGAATTATCAGGTTTAGAAGGCTATACTGGCTTTCTGTTTAATTGCTATCTAAATGTAAAGTCTCTGAGGTCACACATAGCATTGTTTAATGTATGTAATTAAATAGCTCTTCTAAGAATACATTGCTCTACTTTTAAACACAAAGAGATTGATGTCAGCTAATATAATATCTGCAATGTGTAAGCCATTTATAGATCATCGTTTTAATTTTTATTTTTCTCATTTTGTTATGATATCCTGCAAATATGGAGGTCAAGGTTGCTATGGGGACTCAAGTATAACAATTAAGAGCAACCAATATCTTGAACGCCGCGTTTCAGCGTGCGTTCCAGCCGGCCGAAAAACCGGAAGTGACGTCACCCGCGAAACCGGAAGTGACGCGACGCCGGTACGAAATTGAATCCAGGTGAATGGGACAGATAGGACTTATAAAAGAAGACCCAACAGAACATGAAGACAAGCACTGGAGGAAGGCTGTTAGCCGAAACGCGTCTGCTTCAATCTACTGCATATTTACATTTGTTATTTTATGTGTATTTTTGACACTCTGGGCTGCTAAAAGATAGGGGTAAGTGGAACTCCAATTTTGTTATATATACTATTGTCTGTTTTGGGTTCCACCCCCATAGTGCCCATTAGTGCCTATACCTTTTTAAAATTTTATACAATAAATATATTTTGCATCCAAATTCTGGAGTCGCATCTATCTGGATCACCTGGATCGTTAGCCAGTACTGGCACCCCTGAGCCTGTTTTACAGAGCCTGGTACGGCTCTGGAGAATGTGAGTGAGAGTCACATACTTACCTACTACACATTTTTTATTATACAGTTTACACTATGTTGTTGTTTTTTATTGTTTTTCTATTGTAGTTTATACCCAAGTCCAGCTCCACGCTGTTTGCATTACAGTCCAGTCCCATATTGGTCCTATATTGGTAATATTATAAAAAAAAAAAAAAAAATTTTTGCTGTGATCACATTGGGGAGGTGTATATACTGGTAAATGTTTCTTTTTGTCTTATGTAAATTTAGTGCATTGGGGAAGCACTAGGTTACCGGTTACACCATTTATTGTATATCTTTATTATATACAGAACTGTCAAAATTTCAGTGAAGCGCCTACGCACTATTTTCTGTTTGTTATTAGTGAGTAAATGCCATAATGGCAGTACATTATGAAGGTGATAGTTTGCTAAATCACTTAACAAAAAACAAAACACACACTAAAAATTGTAAAAGGAAAAAAACGAATGCTTAGGGTAATGGGGGCAAAATCAACTTCACACGTCAAAGCAATTACTATTCTGTATTGTAAGCTCCTCGGAATTTTAATAAAATGTTTCTGTAGAAATCATACAATTTACCTAAATAAAGCTATATATTGTTTTGTAAAGAACAGCTAGGACTTTCTTTTCATGAACTATATATACACATAATTAAGCATTTATTAAGAACAAACAATATACAAAAAACTGTTGTTTTTTTCCAAAATTTTCTTTTAGCAATATGTAGAAAACAATCATGGTTAATCGCAGACTAATGTAAACTGATTTACGTATTCTGATATTCGAAACGCTTCATATTTCTTAGATTGCTTGTAAAGCTTCCAAGAGAACTTCAGAATTTGAAAGAGAAATGTTTTTTTTTTTTTTTAAATGTGCTGTATTTTTCTGTCCTTTTTCCCTTTTGTGTTTTAACTAAGCAGTGGGTAAGCAGTGTGATTCCCAATTAATGGCCCCTCGAAATGATGCTGGGCTCTACATAAGGAAGAATGAATAATACAAAATAAACAATTAAATAAACACTATAGCAGTAGGAATACAGATGAATATTCCAATGCTATAGTGCCCTCGTCACCCTTCGGTGACCAGGACTCCATTGCCACCGTTAAAAAACGTAGTTACCTAGTAACATACTTACATATACTGAAAAGATACATGTGTCCATCAAGTTCAGCCTCATGTCTGTTTTTGCTGTTGATCCAAAAGAAGTAAAAAAAAGTTTTAAAGTGCTTCCAATTTTAAAATAAACAAGGAAAAAGTTCCTTCTTAACCTCAGGATGGCAGTCAGATCTCTCCTTGCATCATGAAGCTATTACCCCACAAATTAAAAATGATATCCCTGAATATTATGTTTTTGCAAATATTCATCCGGTTGATGTTTAAACATTTGTACAGACTCTGATAAAAACACTTCTTCAGGTGGAGAATGCCACATCCTTGTTTTTATTGTAACAAGCCCTTTCTTTTGCCTTGGATAAATCTCATTTATTACACTCTACATGCGTGACCTCATGTCCTATGTATAGTCATACCTATTAATAGATTTACAGACAATATTTTGTATTGGCCACAAATATATTTTTATAATGCTATCATATTCCCCCCCTGAGATGCAGTTTTTCAAAACTAAACACATTTAAATTTGTTAATTTTTCTTTTATTAATTTTGTAGTCCACTACTGCATTTTTTCTAGTGCCCTAGTTCTTTAAAACAGGTGCCTAAAAGTGCACAGCATTTTCAAGCTGTGGTCTTACTAGTGATTTGTAAAGAGACAAAATTAAGTTTTCATCCTAAAAATGAATGCCCCTTTCGATACATGACAATACCTTACTGGCCTTAGCATCTGTTGATTGACATTGCACATTGTGCAGTGACACCCGGGATCACATGACTCGGATCGGCTGGATTGACTGCAAGGGCCTAGATGGTTCGGCACGTCTCCCGATATATAATCATTTAAAATCATTTTATGTTTAAAAATTCATTATAATACAGAAACATAACAGCACACTTCTAATGAAATTATATAATATGTATATTAACATCAAAATATGCTTGTAATGAAATTATATAATTATATAAATATTAACATCAAAATATACTTGGAATGAAATTAGATATACAAGCTTTACAACTACACTAAATGCTAATATCACCGAGCATTGAATAGGGTGACACTTAGTGGCTGAGATGAGAACTACATTTATTGTTTCTTTTTTTTTTCTTCTTTCAAGAGATTATTGGAAAATAGCCTTACTAGATGAGAGTGATTTAATTATTTATTTACCGTTTTTGAATTGGTTGGGTTTTTCTAATTACAGATATTAGAAGACAAAAAATTCCTAAAACAACTTTATATTTCAAATGTGTACACTATGAATTTGATTTATTTTGAATCTCTAGATAACACTTTTTAGGACATAATACTGATAAAGGTACATTTTTCGATTTTATTGCATCATTCACTGTGGTTTTTATATATATATACTAACTAGTATACAGAAAAATAAGCAATTAAATTCAAAGGGGATTCAAGCTGTCAATGTATGGCCACCATCACTGAAAGCAGGGGCATACCTAGCACATTTTACACCAGGTGCGGATCCTGTATTTGGCACCCATCAACTTTAAAATGTAAAAAAAAAAAATTTTTTTATTCTTTATTATGTTGTGCATCAGATAACAAACATGCAAACTTCACCATGACAGCCGGGGCAAGCGATGCAGGAACAGTTATTGTCATGGTATATCTAACAGCACATTTTTACTTAAAACAGTACGGTGAAAATACATTGCAGTTAGTAGGGGGGGAGTTGAAAAATAGGGTACAACAGAGAAAAAAGGGGATGGGGAGTTTGTCTACAGGTGTGTTGTCGATTTGGATTATCTTCCTCTTGCTTTCTTTGGGCTGTGAATTTTTTGTGATCCATGTGGGTCGCCTCCTGTGTGGTTCCAGGTGGTGGAAAAGATTGGCATGTACCTTTTGACTCAAGGTGTTACAGGGATCTCCACTCCTGGATCACTGTCTGATGGTGTCAAGAGTATCCCAACACCACACTTTTGCATCCTGTTTGAGTATGCGTCAACCAGACATGTATACCTCTGTATCTCAATGTCCTACTCTCATCATGTTCTGTGCTAAGTGCCCTGTGGCATATTCTGCCTGTGGATAAAGGTTTGCCAAGGGCCCCGTATTTGTGTGAACTTTGCATGTCTCTTACTGATCGAAAAGGTGATCTCTTCCATTTGTCTCACAAATTCCACCCTGTGTATCCAATCTCTGACAGTGGGTTTTAGTGCCTGTTTCCACATAACCGGGATCAGCTGGTTCACAACTGTTAGTAAGTGGGCTACCAAAGTATCTGTGGTGGTCTTGATATTCGGGATGGGTGCTGAGAGCAAGAGATATTCAGGGGAGAATGAGATTTTGGAGGAGGAGATTGTCTGTATCAGTGTATGGAGTCGCTAACAGCAACTTCGGGATATCTGGACATTGCCACCAGATGTGGGATGCGTGTGCATTATCTTGGTGGCATCTCCAGCACTCGTCCGAGGCCGAATCATGAAATTCATGAATCCTCGCTGGGGTATAATGCCATCTCGTGATACGTTTGTAATTGCTTTCTTGTGTGCCTAGGTAAAATTTATTTTTGTTTTCAAGAATATTTATTGCACAAATTTGTAAACTGTAAAGAGTCCACTCAAGGCTCCATTAGAGACTACAATGGAGTCTAATGGAACCTGGAGAGGAGTCTCTCTAACACTCTGGCCACCATTCGCAGTGTAGTAATATAATGATTACTCTCTGAAACCAAGCCCAAGTCAACTCTTCTCACCTTAATTACTGTTGTTATCTGGCTGCTGTGGCTGGTTGACTGCTGCAACTGGCTGGCAGGCTAGCTGCTGTGGCCGGCTGGCAGGCTGACTAACTGCTGTGGCTGACAGGCTGGCTGGTATCTTTCTTCCCCATCCTCTCTGTGTGTCTCTTTTTCCTTTCCCCTCTTTGTGTCTCTTCCCCACAGCCCTTCTGTGTGCCTTTTTGTCCCTCTGCCCCATTGTGTGACTCATTCTTCCCCAGCCTCTTTGCACGTTTGTTTAGCCACCAACCCCTTTGTGTGTCCCTTTGTCCCCCCCAGTGCTTCTGTGTTCCTTTGTCCCCCCAGCCTTCGGTGTGCCTCTTTGTCCCCCGCATCATTTCTGTGTGTCTCTTTGTGCCCACCAGCGACTCTGTGTGTCTCTTGTCTGTTGGTCCTCCCAGCCCCTCTGTGGAGCCTCTGTGTTTCTTTGTCTTTCCTCAGCCTCTCTGTGTCTCTTTGTGCCTTTCAGTGTGTCTATGTGTGTCTCCCCCACAGCCCCTCTGTGGGGCATCTGTTTCTCTTTGTGCCTCCAGCTCCTTTGTTTGTTTATTTCCCCCCTGAGCCCCTTTGCATGTCTCTTTGCCCCCCTCAACTCCTCTGTGTCTGTTTGTGCCCCATCTCCTCAGTGTGTCTCTTTGTGCCCACCAGCCCCTCTGTGTGTCTCTTTATGCCCCCAACCCATCTGTGTGTCATTTCCCCTTAGACCCTCTGTGTGTCTCTTTGTCCACCCCTCAGGCCCTCTGTGTGTCGCTTTGTCCCCCCTCAAACTTATTTGTGTCTCTTTATCCCCCCTCAGCCCCTCTGTGTGTCTTTTTTTGCCCCTCCCCATGTGCCCTTCTTTGCCCTCATCCACTTCTGTGCCCTTCTTTGTCCCCCTCCTGTGCCCTTCTGTAGACCCCTCACACCTCCAGACATAGTTTAATAACTTTGCCTTCTTTAGCCTCCTCCTCTCCTGTGCACTTATTTTGCCCCCCTCCTCTCATGTGCCCTTATTTTGCCCTCTCCCCTTCTGTGCCCTTATTTTGCTTCCTCCAGGGTTAATAAAGGACTAACTGGCTACTTTATTATATTTGAGTGTGCCATATACCTTTTTTTATTCTAATCTATTTATTTCTGCATACCTAGCATTCTGTTCATCTTTCTAAGAAAGACCGGATTAAAGAATCTTTGGTGGGTGGTTTTACCACCTACGCCTGTCTGATAGAACTGAATTCATGCCTGAAACAATAGGCCGTCCTGGGGGTTTTGTCTTATTCTCATGAATTTTGGGTTAAAAATAAATTACCAGATTTTTTTGATGTAACGCATTCACATAGTCACACGTGGGCTTACTAAGAATTTGCAAGTCAAGTCTTTTCATTAGATAAAGGGCTAATGTCTGTTTGATCTTAGATGTAGGGTAAGAGGTTTGTTTTTCATAGACCCTTTGTCGCTCAATTGCCGAATAGCTTAACCTTTATACATTTTATTAGACTGTATCATCATAACCGCCCTTGTCGCCTGGATCAATTACAATTTCTTTGTCTTCCTATAATTCTTTAAGAGCCAACCACTCCTGACGGGTAAGGTTATGATGGTTAGATATATGTTTTTTGATCTTTTCAAGATAATTTAAAAGCAGAGGTAGCTATGTCTTGTGGGGCAACAGGTTTTTCTAATTTAATGTAAATGTAATGTTTCTCTAATTCTCACTATAGTGTACTATGAAAGATGCAAGAAGGAATTGTGTAAAAAAAAATGCATCTTTTTTATTTTCTTACCTGTTACCATTGAAACATACTAAAGAAAAAAAAATAGTTCTACAGTCGTGCCTTACCAAATATTTTGTCTCTCTTCCAAAAGAAAGCTCCTTTGCATGGGTTTCTGGGAAATACATGCTCACATAGCCTTTCTACGGAATAGTGCACAGCAACTTTTACCGACGCTCTGGCTGATTCTAATTCATGCATAAATTCTAAATGAAAAACATTCAACCAAATAAATGAAAGCGAGCAGTGGCGACAATACTCCCCTGACTTGTTGGGCTCTACCCACTTAAAAACAAGACATGCTATACCCTGTTCAAAACCAGCTGCATCTCCAGTCCTCATTTGGAACTGCTGATATAATCATGACAGAGCATAAAGGTCGATGGTAGTTTATTCAGCCACCAAGGCCAGGCAACGTTTTGGCAAGCCCTTGACAAAGGCACCAAGAGTGCCAAAACGTTGCCTGGCTTTGGTGGCGGAATAAACTACTGTTGGCCTCTACGCAGTGTACTGAGTATTTCCTTTCTTTTATACTACTTTATGGTTTAGTGAACGGAACCCTAAATACGGCACAGGCAACTAAAACTAGACTTCTATCGTAGTGCTCCCTACCTATCCCTACCATTTCTCCCTACCAAAATTAAGAACACAAGCAATTATAATATACATTAGCATAGATAATGTTTCCAATCTGGCTTGGTTAACCAGCTCACTAAAATAAATAATATGATTTAGCGAGTTAAGCCTTGAGGCCGATGAAGATTTATTATAGTTGTAACTTTAGATTGTAAGCTCACAGGCAGAGCACTCTACCTTTTGTTTTGGTCTGTTTATATGGTATAGTCTTTTTCCCAACTGTACAGCACTGAGTTGTAGTTCAACAAAGGCTGGTGATCTGCATTTTGACCACTCTGTCAGTAAAGTTAGAAACTAGTCTTATACAGTTTTAAGTATAAAAGAGTCCAGACTATGTCAGTATCCCCACCCAGCTAATACTGTCGGTTTTACCTCTACAGTTGACGTGATACGTATTGAGGTGAATCCCACATCCCTCACGGGTGGGGGAATCCTCCTCTCCTCTCCCTACAAAGGCCTAGACCTCTGGGAAGGCTTTAAGGCCAAGGCCATACCCATGATAATTAAATAAAATGGAGTAAGACTAGACCAAGGATAGGCAACCTTCGGCACTCCAGATGTTGTGGACTACATCCCCTATAATGCTCTTACACCCATAATACTGGCAAAGCATTGTGGGAGGTGTAGTCCAAAACATCTGGAGTGCCAAAGGTTGCCTATGCCTGGGCTAGACCAAGGTCAGATGTGAGAATAAAAAAATCAAATAAAGTGTAAGCGCTATGAAAATGATGTAGCACTCAGTTAAGCTGCACTGTACCCAAGTGACACAAACAAGTATACACAAATATAATCATAATGTTACCTTAAAAGCGCGCTAAAACTGGTGATTACAAATCTGCAAATGAACAAAATGTAATATAGTGCAGACTATCTGAATGGTACTTTTAGAAGTTTATCATTGTAGTAAAGAGTATGTAAGCTAAGTACTAGGTAGGCTGGAATGGAACATCTGTGTGAAACCACATTAATCCCTACCACGGCCTAAGGCGGCGGCACTATTTTTAACAGGTATCTCCTGAATTGTCACTGTAAGGATGCGGGTGTAAACGCCTTGGATGCTCTTGTGAAATCCAGAATAGAAATGCCAGAGGCTCTTTTTAACCACAATCTAGCTATACTGCATGCTTTTCTCTTAGGCCAGGAGAAGACTGGACAGGGCTACTCACGCACTCAGATTGACTTTTTTCCAAGAACGTTAGCTGACATCAGATTCATCACAGTGAGAAGATGTTACATAACCCCCATTAATGAATATTTAGATTTTTTTTTTCTTTATTTTCAAATCCTCAACCAAACTAAATTTGTTTACAGAATGGCATATTCTAATATTTTCCATCACACTTCAGACAATTATACAAACGGCTTCCTCTTCAATAATTATGATGAAGTGCTTTTGGGTTCATTCCCCAACATTCTCCATTGACCCAAATAAAAATAAAAAGTATATTTAAGAGAAATTGTCACTTTTATGAACTGGTTTAGGAACACCCTTCTATTTACCCAGTTGAAAGCAAGGAGGACTTCCTGATTCACTCTGTGAAGGTTCATTGAATGGGAAGTGAGAGCTTCCATAGGGATGCATTAGTCTAATCTCTGGAATCAGGGCCGGCCTTAGGCATTTGGGCGCCCTGTGCGAAAAATCTTCACAGCGCCCCCCCCTTCCCGTCCCCCCCTCCCGCACTCCTTCCCCCTTCCCACACACCCTGTCACACACACACAGGCAGACAGCCATACACACACACACACACACAAACACACTCAGGCAGTCATACACAGACAGCCACACACAAACACACACACACACACACAGACATAGAATGTGACGGCAGATAAGAACCATTCGACCCATCTAGTCTGCCCAGACAGTCACACATAGGCAGTCACACACACAAACACACACAGGCAGACAGCCACACACACACACAAACACACACAGGTAGACAGCCACACACACAGGCTGGCAGTCACACACAGATAGCCACACACAAACACACAGAGGCAAACAGCCAAACACACAGTCACACACACACACAGTCACACACACAGACAAACAGTCAAACACACACAGTCAAACAGTCAAACACACACTGGCAGACAGCCACACACACACAGGCAGGCAGACAGCCACACACAGAAAGTCACACACACAGACAGACAAACACACACACAGGCAAACACACTAACAGACACACACACACTCACCCACATTAACAATTTTTTTTTACATTTATTTAAACACCCCCCCAGCCTCCTTACCTTTGGGAATGCTGGGGGGGGTCTCTTCCTCCCTGGTGGTCCAGTGGCTGCTGCTGGGCGAGTGGCACTGGCTGGCTGGCGGGCGGCCGGCGAGGGAGCACTTCCTCTGAGCTGTATGGTCAGCTCCCTCGCGCGCCTCAGAGTGAGGCTGGGAGCCGGAATATGACGTCATATTCCGGCTCCCAGCCTCACTCTGCGGCGCGCGAGGGAGCTGAGCAGACAGCTCAGAGGAAGTGCTCCCTCGCCGGCCGCTTACCAGCGCCGCCCGACCGCCCAGCATGTCTGTTAGCCGCAAGGCTAACAAGGCATTTGCCCTGGGCATTTGGGGGCGGCTTTTTTTGCCGCCCCCTGGAAAATGCCGCCCAAGGCAAATGCCTTCTTAGCCTTGCGGCTAATACGCCCCTGTGTGAGCTATGCGGCTGCAGGGCGCCCCCTGCTCCATGGCGCCCTGTGCGGCTGCACAGCTCGCACACCCCTAAGGCCGGCCCTGTCTGGAATCTCAAATCTAATTATGTAAAGTCTCACTGTCACATCTAAAAATATTTTCATTTGATCAGTTTTATACAATAATTCCTACAAATGTCTCAGAGTGCTATAGTAGTTATGGTGCCAGGAGTCACCATTTTCAAATGATTTCACACTTGGGTCCTCCACCTGACAGTGGCCACACTGGCCAGTCCCTCTTTTTCAGATATTGCTACAGCAGAAGTTCCTACTTACATTTTAATGGTATGAGCTCCAGGAGTCTTACCCAATAGATTATATTATTTATTTATTTTATTTATAAAATATTTTACCAGGCAGAATACATTGAGATTTCTCTCATATATCGTGGGTCCACAATTATTGCATTGTGACAGTAGGGTACAATACAACATTGTTACAATAGGGTACAATATAATAATATAATATAATATTACACAAACATAAATAAACAATACAACATATATATATATATTATATTAGGTACAAAAATAAACAATACCAATATATCTAATGCACAATGGTAATTTTCTCTTTATCTGTAAGGGGACCACATTGCAGTACCAAAATAAGAAGCAAACTATTTGTAATCGGTATGAGTCTTATGAAAAGGAACACATCATGACACTCCTGGCATTCTATCCAACACAGTGAACTGCAGTTGATATGGTCCTTGGACTGACCATTTTATATTATTTTAATCTACTTAAGATTTAAGAAGCTTTTAATAACTTAATTTTTGTCCTTATTTCCTTTGCATCTAAAAAACGTGTTTTACAATTTCGTAGATAGGCTGCATATTGTATATATGATGAACCACTGACATTTGTCACTGGTTTCTATAATAGATTTAATTGCAATTAAAAACTGGATTACTGAGCAAATCTTACAATCCAAGAATGATTTGTTGTAAAGCGCTGCGGAATAAGCTGGCGCTATATAAATAATAACCATTAATAAAAATAATAATAATTTGCCGTGTTGATGCACTGGACACATATTGGGTAAAGCAGGAAATCAATCATTGTACATGAAATTAAATATACATTCAAACAAATAAACATCTGAGTGGACTCTTAGTGCCCTCTAGTGGAAGAAAGATGAAATATTACTCAAAGGACAATTATCACCGTAAAACTATTTAATATGATAATCCTTTCTCCAAGTTTTAGTAAATAATATTATTAATGAAGAAATTTGAAAAAAAAATGCAAAACAAGTAGGAAAACTCTTTCTTTCCTTTAGTATATTTAGTAGATAAGGAACCCCAAACACACTGGATTTTGTACGCACGTAAAAAAAATATTTATTTGTTTACAAAGTGGATAAACACAGATACTATAAGAAAAAGTGCAGATGATAGTACAGGCATGTAACTATTAATTAGTAGACCACTTAAACATAAAACATGCAAAAGAAGGTGTTCAAGATAGAAATCCAAAAACTCATATTAAAACAGGCGTACTGACCAGAGAGCAGGAGACAATAAAAGGGGGAATGTCTGAGGAAAGCAGTTTCGCCGAAACGTTGTTTTTTTTTTTTATTATTATCTCCTGCTCTCTGGTCAGTATGCCTGTTTTAGCCACTTTGTTTTATCCACTTTGTAAACAAATAAAATATTTTTTACGTGCATACTAAATCTGGTGTGCTTGGGGTTCTTTATTTACTAGGTTTATGTATGGTTCATGGGGGATCAGATTTTTCCTTTGAGCGCCTGGTTATACTTTATTACAGTAACCCATATATACAGTTTGAGCGCTCACTATCATTTTCTATGCAAATATTTCCTTTAGTATATGACAGGATAATTCACTATAGAGACTGTATGTCAGTTTTCAAACACTGTCTGACCCAGGTGCATCGATATGGCTGAAGGATCCTCTCAAATACTTAAGGTAGAGGTGAGGTTTTTCTCATTTTGATTTTTTTATATACTTCTTATAAAAAAATAATTTCAATACATAATGGAAGGATTATGGTATTTAAAATAGGGTTGAGGTGAGAGTTTTTTTTTTAAATTTCTTTAATTTGAAATTTTCATCTTTAACTTTCACAGAATCCGCTGTCCATGGTGCACTTGGAGATGGTTTGTGGCACACTGGTGGAAAACCTCTGCCCTTAAGTTTTAGGAGCCTTTTTTTTTTGGCCAGTTCAGACTGGCTCATTGCCCACTAGTGCAAATGCAGGAAAAAACCTGAGAGATTCATTGTCTGCTTCCCTTTTGTGTTGACACTTCCTCTCTCAGGCCTACTTCATGGTCATAGTCAGCCCTCCTGTATGTGAACTTTGTGTTACTCACAATAAATTAGTATTTGCTTATACTGCACTAAACTCTGACTGTTTTTGTATGGGACTTAAAGGGCTAAATGTCAGCAACTTTAATTAAATGTCATGGAGCTACTACTTGAGTATTGCTGAGGATATGAATGGTAGACCTCCGGTGGACTCTAGTGTGTTATGAGAACTTAGGGAAGGACAACGCAGCAGGAGAGATCTAAATCGCGGCAGTGAAAATGTGCTGGAGCACAAAAAGAGAGTGACTCCGACTCAGAAATCGGGTCTTGTGAGGAGGCTGATGCTGAGTCCGTACGTGACTCCAATGATGAGATTGGCGGGCAGGACACTGACCCTTTTGTCCCTGCACTATCAGGGTTAGTAATGAGTGGCTCTCGCAGCGACTCTCCCGCTACCGTGGGTTCCGCCCTCATGGATCCGTCTGGGAAACCTATGTTTGACCCGGATGTTCTCCATCACCCGAGGTCGGAAGAATGGCTCCCAGTGGACCATGTGGCTAAATACCTTGAGAACTGGGTACGGTGCCCCCTTAGCAAGGCGGCGCGCAAGAAACTCTGGGCAGAATGTCCTCGACCCCTTATTCTCAGTAAAGTCTGTGAGACCCCAATTGTTGATCCAAAAATGACCCAATTTCTTCCCTAGATGGGATAGAATCCCCACAAGGGATTGGATTCCGCTTTAAAGTCATGCAGGACAAACACCTGGACATTTTTGGTCCTTTGGCCAAAATGTTTGACCTGGCTGAACTAGCCAGAGCCGGAAACAGGCAGGTTGACCCAGACAAACTCTGTGCATGGGTGCAGAGGGCGATCTGCATAGCAGGCAGTGTGAACACCTCCCTGTCTATAAAGCAGCATAAAGCCATTCTCTTTAAAATTGAGCCTAAACTCGCTAACCTCACTCTCATGGAGGTGGGCCAAAGAAGCCCAGGGCCTGTTGTTTGGAGAATCCTTTATAAAGGATCTGGGGTGCTTTGTGGGTGCTTTTACAGCCCTGGACAAGGCTCAATCCTCCATTAAGAGGGTATTTCAGGGAATGGTCTCTACCAGGGCCGGCAGATTCAGGGGCCGTCTGTCCGGCCGGTCTAATTACCACGCCTGTGGATCGGGATGAGGCTCCTACAACCAGAGACTATCCTACCAGGAGACGAGACACCAGTCCCCTTTCTTCCCCTCTCGTGGAAGACCATGGCGCTCCAGAGGCTTCAGAGGGAACCCTGGTTCCAGACGCCCTTACGGTAAGCTTACATCTACCTCATGTTTTATCCAATACCTGTGTAGGGGGCAGAATCCGTCATTTTTTTCCAAGCCTGGTCACACATCACCTCAGATTCCTGGGTTCTGACCATGGTGAGGGGGTTTCACATAGAATTGGTCGACACCCCGTGTCACATTCCTCCCTCTCACCCTATTGTACTTTGAGGGACAGACCGCGCCTTAATAGACGAGGAGCTGTCGGCGCTCCACAAGAAGGGGGAGGTAGAATGGGCCCTAATGTCCCCCACAGAGGTCCTCAGCAACATCCGGGCCCTGAATACTCTGGTGCGCTACCGCCACTTCAAGATGGAGGGCATTCATCTCCTGCGGGATTTACTCCTGCGGGTAGTCTGGAAGGCAAAATTAGACCTCAAGGATGCATACTTGATGGTCCCAGTGACCGAAGCATCCAGGGACTTACTGCGCTTTCTCTGGAAAGGCGACACTTGGTGCTTCACATGCCTCCCTTACGGGCTCTCGTCAGCTCCGTGGTGCTTCACCAAATTGATGTGTTCTGCCATGGCTTGGTTGCGCAGTCGAGGAGTACGACTGGTAGTCTACCTGAACGACATCCTCCTCATGGCACAGTACCGTTCGGTCCTCCTGAAACACCTACGGTGGACGATGAACCTCCTCTCTCACCTGGTTTTCCTCCTCAATTGGGAAAAATTCTGCCTGTCCCCTTCCCGACGCATGGAGTTCCTCGGCTTCACAGTAGACTCGAAAGCGGAATCTCTCAGCCTCCCTCCAGCCAAGATACAATCCATTCGCAAGGAACTACACCACACCCTAGCGTGCCCCCAGCTGTCGCTGCGTCATCTGGCACGGATCATCGGCCTACTGGCCTCCTCACTCCAGGCAGTGTTTCCAGCCCCTCTCCATTATCGTGCCCTCCAGCGTCTGAAGCCTGCACTTCTTCGCAAAGGGGCATCCTATGCAGACATGGTTTTCCTGGATGCAGAAACCCGAGACGAGCTGACCTGGTGGATCCACAACCTATCCGCTTGGAATGGCAAGGCCATCTTTGGTTCCCAACCAGAATTCACAGTGGATTCAGACGCAAGCCTTCACGGTTGGGGTGTCCACTGCAATGGTGTGACTACTGGGGGACGCTGGTCGGAAGACGAATCCCGTCTCCACATCAATGCCCTGGAACTCCTGGCCGGCTCCTTTGCGATCTGGAGCTTCACGAATGGGACTGCCAGTGCGTGCATCCGACTGCGCATGGACAACATCTCCGCAGTTCGCTATGTCAATCACATTGGCGCCACGCATTCGGCTATTCTGGCCCGCTTGGCAAAGGACTTCTGGGCCTATTGATTGGCCAGGAATCTGATCGTCCAGGCGGAATACCTCCCCGGTCTCCACATCATCCATGCGGATTGGAATTCACGCTATCTGTTGGACAGCAGCAATTGGAAATTGGATGTAGAGGTGTTGTCCACTATCTCGTCTCTCTGGGGACCTTTTGCCATCTGGGCCCTTTTCAATTCCCGGCTCAACGCCCAACTACCTCGATTCTACAGCTGGCGCCCAGACCCAGCCGCAGAGGCAGTAGATGCCTTCCTGCAAGACTGGAACGACTCACCCCTTTAGGCCTTCCCTCCATTTGCCATGATTCCTCAGGTTCTACTCCAAGTACGACACCAAATGTCAGAATTAGTCCTGCTGACCCCATTCTGGGGGACCCAGTCATGGTTCCCACAGCTCCTGGAACTGGCAATAGATGTACCCAGACTTCTGCAATCCTACCAGGATCTTCTGCAGGACCCGTTGGGCCAACGACACCCCCTCCTGCTAGACGGCTCGTTGCTGCTGCTCGCATGGAGGATTTACGGGGCCCCTGGGAAATCCAAGGAGTTTTAAATGCAACTCGACGCCTCCTGGCTGACGCATGGGCTCCCGGAACTAGACGATTATATGGGACTACTTGGAGAGCTTGGACTGGCTGGTGCCTGGCTCGGGACTTGGATCCCGTTTCGGTACCTGTGACTGCGATACTCCAATTCCTCACTTCATTATTCAAGGCTGGTCGGGCATATCACACGATTAACCTATATAGATGTGCCATCTCTTCGGCTCACCAAGGTTTCGACGGCTGTCCTGCAGGCCAACACCCCTTAGTGTGCCGTTTACTTTGGGGTTCGCGCCTGTCGCGTCCACCCAGGCCTCGATATTCGGCTACATGGGACGTTTCCTGCGTCTTGTCACTGTTTACTTTCTGGCCTCCTAATTTGGACCTCACCCTGCGACAGCTGTCGGCCAAGTTGGTTTCCCTGTTCTGCTTCATTTTGTGCAAACGAGTCTCGGACATACGGGCCTTGGACTATGGTGGAGTGACGTTTAACATCTCCAGACGCACGAAGACGACTATGCGTTCGATTTCTTATCCAAGTTTTCCAACTACCTGTTTGAGGGAAAATGTCAGCAACTTTAATTAACTGTCATGGAGCTACTACTTGAGTATTGCTGAGGATATGAATGGTAGACCTCCGGTGGACTCTAGTGTGTTATGAGAACTTAGGGAAGGACAACGCAGCAGGAGAGATCTAAATCGCGGCAGTGAAAATGTGCTGGAGCACAAAAAGAGAGTGACTCCGACTCAGAAATCGGGTCTTGTGAGGAGGCTGATGCTGAGTCCGTACGT
Source organism: Pelobates fuscus (assembly GCF_036172605.1). Lineage (NCBI taxonomy): Eukaryota > Metazoa > Chordata > Amphibia > Anura > Pelobatidae > Pelobates > Pelobates fuscus. The sequence goes on along the minus strand of NC_086327.1, from coordinate 37,768,739 downwards.
GACTCCAATGATGAGATTGGCGGGCAGGACACTGACCCTTTTGTCCCTGCACTATCAGGGTTAGTAATGAGTGGCTCTCGCAGCGACTCTCCCGCTACCGTGGGTTCCGCCCTCATGGATCCGTCTGGGAAACCTATGTTTGACCCGGATGCTCTCCATCACCCGAGGTCGGCAGAATTGCTCCCAGTGGACCATGTGGCTAAATACCTTGAGAACTGGGTACGGTGCCCCCTTAGCAAGGCGGCGCGCAAGAAACTCTGGGCAGAATGTCCTCGACCCCTTATTCTCAGTAAAGTCTGTGAGACCCCAATTGTTGATCCAAAAATGACCCAATTTCTTCCCAAGATGGGATAGAATCCCCACAAGGGATTGGATTCCGCTTTAAAGTCATGCAGGACAAACACCTGGACATTTTTGGTCCTTTGGCCAAAATGTTTGACCTGGCTGAACTAGCCAGAGCCGGAAACAGGCAGGTTGACCCAGACAAACTCTGTGCATGGGTGCAGAGGGCGATCTGCATAGCAGGCAGTGTGAACACCTCCCTGTCTATAAAGCAGCATAAAGCCATTCTCTTTAAAATTGAGCCTAAACTCGCTAACCTCACTCTCATGGAGGTGGGCCAAAGAAGCCCAGGGCCTGTTGTTTGGAGAATCCTTTATAAAGGATCTGGGGTGCTTTGTGGGTGCTTTTACAGCCCTGGACAAGGCTCAATCCTCCATTAAGAGGGTATTTCAGGGAATGGTCTCTACCAGGGCCGGCAGATTCAGGGGCCGTCTGTCCGGCCGGTCTAATTACCACACCTGTGGATGGGGATGAGGCTCCTACAACCAGAGACTATCCTACCAGGAGACAAGACACCAGTCCCCTTTCTTCCCCTCTCGTGGAAGACCATGGCGCTCCAGAGGCTTCAGAGGGAACCCTGGTTCCAGACGCCCTTACGGTAAGCTTACATCTACCTCATGTTTTATCCAATACCTGTGTAGGGGGCAGAATCCGTCATTTTTTTCCAAGCCTGGTCACACATCACCTCAGATTCCTGGGTTCTGACCATGGTGAGGGGGTTTCACATAGAATTGGTCGACACCCCGTGTCACATTCCTCCCTCTCACCCTATTGTACTTTGAGGGACAGACCGCGCCTTAATAGACGAGGAGCTGTCGGCGCTCCACAAGAAGGGGGAGGTAGAATGGGCCCTAATGTCCCCCACAGAGGTCCTCAGCAACATCCGGGCCCTGAATACTCTGGTGCGCTACCGCCACTTCAAGATGGAGGGCATTCATCTCCTGCGGGATTTACTCCTGCGGGTAGTCTGGAAGGCAAAATTAGACCTCAAGGATGCATACTTGATGGTCCCAGTGACCGAAGCATCCAGGGACTTACTGCGCTTTCTCTGGAAAGGCGACACTTGGTGCTTCACATGCCTCCCTTACGGGCTCTCGTCAGCTCCGTGGTGCTTCACCAAATTGATGTGTTCTGCCATGGCTTGGTTGCGCAGTCGAGGAGTACGACTGATAGTCTACCTGAACGACATCCTCCTCATGGCACAGTACCGTTCGGTCCTCCTGAAACACCTACGGTGGACGATGAACCTCCTCTCTCACCTGGTTTTCCTCCTCAATTGGGAAAAATTCTGCCTGTCCCCTTCCCGACGCATGGAGTTCCTCGGCTTCACAGTAGACTCGAAAGCGGAATCTCTCAGCCTCCCTACAGCCAAGATACAATCCATTCACAAGGAACTACACCACACCCTAGCGTGCCCCCAGCTGTCGCTGCGTCATCTGGCACGGATCATCGGCCTACTGGCCTCCTCACTCCAGGCAGTGTTTCCAGCCCCTCTCCATTATCGTGCCCTCCAGCGTCTGAAGCCTGCACTTCTTCGCAAAGGGGCATCCTATGCAGACATGGTTTTCCTGGATGCAGAAACCCGAGACGAGCTGACCTGGTGGATCCACAACCTATCCGCTTGGAATGGCAAGGCCATCTTTGGTTCCCAACCAGAATTCACAGTGGATTCAGACGCAAGCCTTCACGGTTGGGGTGTCCACTGCAATGGTGTGACTACTGGGGGACGCTGGTCGGAAGACGAATCCCGTCTCCACATCAATGCCCTGGAACTCCTGGCCGGCTCCTTTGCGATCTGGAGCTTCACGAATGGGACTGCCAGTGCGTGCATCCGACTGCGCATGGACAACATCTCCGCAGTTCGCTATGTCAATCACATTGGCGCCACGCATTCGGCTATTCTGGCCCGCTTGGCAAAGGACTTCTGGGCCTATTGATTGGCCAGGAATCTGATCGTCCAGGCGGAATACCTCCCCGGTCTCCACATCATCCATGCGGATTGGAATTCACGCTATCTGTTGGACAGCAGCAATTGGAAATTGGATGTAGAGGTGTTGTCCACTATCTCGTCTCTCTGGGGACCTTTTGCCATCTGGGCCCTTTTCAATTCCCGGCTCAACGCCCAACTACCTCGATTCTACAGCTGGCGCCCAGATCCAGCCGCAGAGGCAGTAGATGCCTTCCTGCAAGACTGGAACGACTCACCCCTTTAGGCCTTCCCTCCATTTGCCATGATTCCTCAGGTTCTACTCCAAGTACGACACCAAATGTCAGAATTAGTCCTGCTGACCCCATTCTGGGGGACCCAGTCATGGTTCCCACAGCTCCTGGAACTGGCAATAGATGTACCCAGACTTCTGCAATCCTACCAGGATCTTCTGCAGGACCCGTTGGGTCAACGACACCCCCTCCTGCTAGACGGCTCGTTGCTGCTGCTCGCATGGAGGATTTACGGGGCCCCTGGGAAATCCAAGGAGTTTTAAATGCAACTCGACGCCTCCTGGCTGACGCATGGGCTCCCGGAACTAGACGATTATATGGGACTACTTGGAGAGCTTGGACTGGCTGGTGCCTGGCTCGGGACTTGGATCCCGTTTCGGTACCTGTGACTGCGATACTCCAATTCCTCACTTCATTATTCAAGGCTGGTCGGGCATATCACACGATTAACCTATATAGATGTGCCATCTCTTCGGCTCACCAAGGTTTCGACGGCTGTCCTGCAGGCCAACACCCCTTAGTGTGCCGTTTACTTTGGGGTTCGCGCCTGTCGCGTCCACCCAGGCCTCGATATTCGGCTACATGGGACGTTTCCTGCGTCTTGTCACTGTTTACTTTCTGGCCTCCTAATTTGGACCTCACCCTGCGACAGCTGTCGGCCAAGTTGGTTTCCCTGTTCTGCTTCATTTTGTGCAAACGAGTCTCGGACATACGGGCCTTGGACTATGGTGGAGTGACGTTTAACATCTCCAGACGCACGAAGACGACTATGCGTTCGATTTCTTATCCAAGTTTTCCAACTACCTGTTTGAGGGAAAATGTCAGCAACTTTAATTAACTGTCATGGAGCTACTACTTGAGTATTGCTGAGGATATGAATGGTAGACCTCCGGTGGACTCTAGTGTGTTATGAGAACTTAGGGAAGGACAACGCAGCAGGAGAGATCTAAATCGCGGCAGTGAAAATGTGCTGGAGCACAAAAAGAGAGTGACTCCGACTCAGAAATCGGGTCTTGTGAGGAGGCTGATGCTGAGTCCGTACGTGACTCCAATGATGAGATTGGCGGGCAGGACACTGACCCTTTTGTCCCTGCACTATCAGGGTTAGTAATGAGTGGCTCTCGCAGCGACTCTCCCGCTACCGTGGGTTCCGCCCTCATGGATCCGTCTGGGAAACCTATGTTTGACCCGGATGCTCTCCATCACCCGAGGTCGGCAGAATGGCTCCCAGTGGACCATGTGGCTAAATACCTTGAGAACTGGGTACGGTGCCCCCTTAGCAAGGCGGCGCACAAGAAACTCTGGGCAGAATGTCCTCGACCCCTTATTCTCAGTAAAGTCTGTGAGACCCCAATTGTTGATCCAAAAATGACCCAATTTCTTCCCAAGATGGGATAGAATCCCCACAAGGGATTGGATTCCGCTTTAAAGTCATGCAGGACAAACACCTGGACATTTTTGGTCCTTTGGCCAAAATGTTTGACCTGGCTGAACTAGCCAGAGCCGGAAACAGGCAGGTTGACCCAGACAAACTCTGTGCATGGGTGCAGAGGGCGATCTGCATAGCAGGCAGTGTGAACACCTCCCTGTCTATAAAGCAGCATAAAGCCATTCTCTTTAAAATTGAGCCTAAACTCGCTAACCTCACTCTCATGGAGGTGGGCCAAAGAAGCCCAGGGCCTGTTGTTTGGAGAATCCTTTATAAAGGATCTGGGGTGCTTTGTGGGTGCTTTTACAGCCCTGGACAAGGCTCAATCCTCCATTAAGAGGGTATTTCAGGGAATGGTCTCTACCAGGGCCGGCAGATTCAGGGGCCGTCTGTCCGGCCGGTCTAATTACCACACCTGTGGATCGGGATGAGGCTCCTACAACCAGAGACTATCCTACCAGGAGACAAGACACCAGTCCCCTTTCTTCCCCTCTCGTGGAAGACCATGGCGCTCCAGAGGCTTCAGAGGGAACCCTGGTTCCAGACGCCCTTACGGTAAGCTTACATCTACCTCATGTTTTATCCAATACCTGTGTAGGGGGCAGAATCCGTCATTTTTTTCCAAGCCTGGTCACACATCACCTCAGATTCCTGGGTTCTGACCATGGTGAGGGGGTTTCACATAGAATTGGTCGACACCCCGTGTCACATTCCTCCCTCTCACCCTATTGTACTTTGAGGGACAGACCGCGCCTTAATAGACGAGGAGCTGTCGGCGCTCCACAAGAAGGGGGAGGTAGAATGGGCCCTAATGTCCCCCACAGAGGTCCTCAGCAACATCCGGGCCCTGAATACTCTGGTGCGCTACCGCCACTTCAAGATGGAGGGCATTCATCTCCTGCGGGATTTACTCCTGCGGGTAGTCTGGAAGGCAAAATTAGACCTCAAGGATGCATACTTGATGGTCCCAGTGACCGAAGCATCCAGGGACTTACTGCGCTTTCTCTGGAAAGGCGACACTTGGTGCTTCACATGCCTCCCTTACGGGCTCTCGTCAGCTCCGTGGTGCTTCACCAAATTGATGTGTTCTGCCATGGCTTGGTTGCGCAGTCGAGGAGTACGACTGATAGTCTACCTGAACGACATCCTCCTCATGGCACAGTACCGTTCGGTCCTCCTGAAACACCTACGGTGGACGATGAACCTCCTCTCTCACCTGGTTTTCCTCCTCAATTGGGAAAAATTCTGCCTGTCCCCTTCCCGACGCATGGAGTTCCTCGGCTTCACAGTAGACTCGAAAGCGGAATCTCTCAGCCTCCCTACAGCCAAGATACAATCCATTCACAAGGAACTACACCACACCCTAGCGTGCCCCCAGCTGTCGCTGCGTCATCTGGCACGGATCATCGGCCTACTGGCCTCCTCACTCCAGGCAGTGTTTCCAGCCCCTCTCCATTATCGTGCCCTCCAGCGTCTGAAGCCTGCACTTCTTCGCAAAGGGGCATCCTATGCAGACATGGTTTTCCTGGATGCAGAAACCCGAGACGAGCTGACCTGGTGGATCCACAACCTATCCGCTTGGAATGGCAAGGCCATCTTTGGTTCCCAACCAGAATTCACAGTGGATTCAGACGCAAGCCTTCACGGTTGGGGTGTCCACTGCAATGGTGTGACTACTGGGGGACGCTGGTCGGAAGACGAATCCCGTCTCCACATCAATGCCCTGGAACTCCTGGCCGGCTCCTTTGCGATCTGGAGCTTCACGAATGGGACTGCCAGTGCGTGCATCCGACTGCGCATGGACAACATCTCCGCAGTTCGCTATGTCAATCACATTGGCGCCACGCATTCGGCTATTCTGGCCCGCTTGGCAAAGGACTTCTGGGCCTATTGATTGGCCAGGAATCTGATCGTCCAGGCGGAATACCTCCCCGGTCTCCACATCATCCATGCGGATTGGAATTCACGCTATCTGTTGGACAGCAGCAATTGGAAATTGGATGTAGAGGTGTTGTCCACTATCTCGTCTCTCTGGGGACCTTTTGCCATCTGGGCCCTTTTCAATTCCCGGCTCAACGCCCAACTACCTCGATTCTACAGCTGGCGCCCAGATCCAGCCGCAGAGGCAGTAGATGCCTTCCTGCAAGACTGGAACGACTCACCCCTTTAGGCCTTCCCTCCATTTGCCATGATTCCTCAGGTTCTACTCCAAGTACGACACCAAATGTCAGAATTAGTCCTGCTGACCCCATTCTGGGGGACCCAGTCATGGTTCCCACAGCTCCTGGAACTGGCAATAGATGTACCCAGACTTCTGCAATCCTACCAGGATCTTCTGCAGGACCCGTTGGGCCAACGACACCCCCTCCTGCTAGACGGCTCGTTGCTGCTGCTCGCATGGAGGATTTACGGGGCCCCTGGGAAATCCAAGGAGTTTTAAATGCAACTCGACGCCTCCTGGCTGACGCATGGGCTCCCGGAACTAGACGATTATATGGGACTACTTGGAGAGCTTGGACTGGCTGGTGCCTGGCTCGGGACTTGGATCCCGTTTCGGTACCTGTGACTGCGATACTCCAATTCCTCACTTCATTATTCAAGGCTGGTCGGGCATATCACACGATTAACCTATATAGATGTGCCATCTCTTCGGCTCACCAAGGTTTCGACGGCTGTCCTGCAGGCCAACACCCCTTAGTGTGCCGTTTACTTTGGGGTTCGCGCCTGTCGCGTCCACCCAGGCCTCGATATTCGGCTACATGGGACGTTTCCTGCGTCTTGTCACTGTTTACTTACTGGCCTCCTAATTTGGACCTCACCCTGCGACAGCTGTCGGCCAAGTTGGTTTCCCTGTTCTGCTTCATTTTGTGCAAACGAGTCTCGGACATACGGGCCTTGGACTATGGTGGAGTGACGTTTAACATCTCCAGACGCACGAAGACGACTATGCGTTCGATTTCTTATCCAAGTTTTCCAACTACCTGTTTGAGGGAATATGAGCTACAGACGAGTGCCCATCGTTCGGTCTCGTCACCTCAGCTCTTTCTCTCGATTCGTTAACCCTTAGCTCCGGTGTCCAGCACTACCTTGGCTCGCGTGGATACATCCATCTTTAGCGCTCACTCCGCATGAGGGGCTTCAGCCACGTCTATGGTGATTTCAGGAGCGCGTCTGGAAGACCTGATGAGCATGGCGGACTGGTCCCGTGAATCCACCTTCAGAGAACTTTACTTTCGGCCTCCGCCACATGTTTTCTCTTCTGTTATTGATCAGCTTTAAACTTGCAATATGAGCCTCCATGTCTTGACATAAAATACCACCCTGTTATTTTTCTATCGTTGGTGTTGCATCTCCAAAGAAAGAGGAATTGTGTGGAGAGTTGCTGACTATTATACTGGGACTTGGTATGGGAGTGGTCTATCACTATGGTTACCATTTTTTCTTACTGTTTGTATTATTTGCTGCTATTGGTGGACAGTAAAGAAAGTGTTAAGCAATACTCGCCTCCGTGTCTTTCATAAAATCATGACTTTTCGTCATGAAATAGCAAAATCATGTAATTATGTGAGCTCTGGGCTCTACACAATGTGATACAGCCGGTATGGGATGACACACATATTCATGCTGTCTTGTGGTACTATAACCATCAGCAATGTTATATTCTGAGAAATGGCCTGGATGCTACACAAAAGAAAAACAAAAATGTCTCACCCAGGATAATGTTTCTTCACAGCAGGTCAGTGCGCTGGCATAGTATGTTATTAAGGTTCTGCAGTACGCACCTCTGACTAGCCTTACAATAGAGGTTGCAGAGATCTGTAGGTACATAACTTTGAACCATTTTCCATTCTAGATGGTGACCATAGGAGAGAGATGTGTTTCAACTAAAAACATATTGTGGCGGCAGCGGTGTATTCACTGCGAGACTAACAAGGCATTTGCCTTGGGCGGCACTTTCCTGGAGGAAGAAAAAAAAAACCCCAAACACCCCAGCGGATGCCTTGTTAGCCTTGTGTCCTGGGGACCCAAGAGCTGGCCGGCTGGCCACCTTTGGGCCCCTCATGAGGTGGGCGGCAGCTTCTATTGCAGGCATGCAGTGAGGGAGTGTTGTAGTCTGAGCTCTTTCTGCTCAGCTCCATTGCGCGCCACTTAGTGATGCCGGGAGCCGGAATATGGTGCCAGTCCGACTCCCTGCATCCCTAAGCGGTGCACGAGGGAGCTGAGCAGGAAGATCAGAGCTGCCTACTCTGCCAGTTCACCCCCTGCCTGATTGCTTACACATGCACCTGCCTAACAGCCCCACTAGACCCCAGGTTAGGAATCTACTCCAGCTCTCCCACGGAGGCTGGGTGGAGTTAAATTAAAATGTAAAAAATAAATAAATCATCAAATGATATGAGTGTGTGTGTCTGTCAGTTAATGTATGTGTGTGTGTGTGTGTGTCAATCAGTGTGTCTTTCAGTTAATGTATGTGTATGTCTGTGAGTGAGTGTGTGTCTGTCAGTGAGTGTCTGTCAGTCAGTGTGTGTCTGTCAGTGAATGTATGTGTCTGTCAATGAGTGTGTGTGTGACTGTCAGTGAGTGTGTGTGACTGTTAGTGTGTCTGTCAGTTAATGTGTGTATGTCTGTGAGCAAGTGTGTCTGTCAGTAAGTGTGTGTCTGATGTGTGTGTATGTCAATGAGTGTATGTGTCTGTCAATGAGTGTGTGTGACTGTCAATGAGTGTGTGTATGTCTGTGAGTGTGTGTCTGTCAGTGTATCTTAGATAGTGTGTGTGTGTGTGTGTGTGTGTGTGTGTGTGTGTGTCTGCGTAATAGTGTGTCTGTCAGAGTGTGTCAGTGTTTGACATACATTGTATGTCAATGTATGTGAGCATGTGTGTAAGTCAGTGAAAGTGTGTATTGGGTAAACAGTGTGTATGTCAGTGCATGCATCAGTGAGAGAGTATCTGTCAGTCAAAGTGTGCGGTGTGTGTGTGACAGGAGTAAGGAAGATTTAAATTAGGGGGGTGCCTAGGCAGCTCAAATTCAAAATATACCACTGTGTGGCGGACTCTGTCCTTGTACCCTTACTGTTTACCCCCCAAAAAAGTATTCACTGTTCTCCTGGTTCAGTACCTTCCCTTCTACCAAACGTTATTGCTGAAAGTGCGCTCCCTGGCAGCTGTTCAACTACCCGAATGACCCCCAGTGACTCGAAAAATGAGAATATCGTACAAAAGTTAATTTATTTCAGTAATGCAACATGAATGGGGAAACTAATATATGAGATTACATGCAAATCAAGATAGTTCAAGCCGTGATTTCTCATAAATGCAATGATTATGGTTTACAGCTCATGAAAACCCCAAATCCACAATCTCAGTAAATCAGAATATTGTGAAAAGGTGCAATATTCTAGACTCACAGTGTCCCACTCTAATCAGCTAAGTAAGCCATAACATCTGCAAAGGGTCTATGAGCCCTTAAATTGTCTCTCAGTCTGGTTCAGTAGGAATCACAGTCATGGGGAAGACTGCTGACCTGACAGTTGTGCAGAAAACCATCATTGACACCCTCCATAAGGGGGGAAAGCCTCAAAAGGTAATTGCGAAGGAAGTTGGATGTTCCCAAAGTGCTGTATCAAAGCACATTAATAGAAAGTTATGTGGAAGGGAAAAGTGTGGAAGAAAAAGGTGCACGAGCAGCAGGGATAACCGCAGCCAGGGCCGGCGCGTCCATAAGGCGGCAAGGGTGGCCGCCTTAGGGCGCACCGGCCTGGGGGCGCAAATGTCCGGGTGGCCGGCAGGAGGGAAGCGCACAGCTCCCCTCTCCTGCCGGTCACTTCTTGTAGCGTGGCCGAGCGCCTACACGTCATATCCCTGCTCCCTCTGTAGCACACAGCGCGGCTGGCGCCCAGCAGGGGCGGAGCTACCGCCGGCCCTCTTCTCATCAGCAGAACTCTGGATCCCAGGTAAGCCACCCTCCTGTGTAAGGCTAGAAAAGTGTATATTTTGATCAGCATGTGTGTGTATCTGTGTGTGTATATGTCTGTCAGTGAGTGTATGTGTCAGTGTGCCTGTATGTCTGTCAGTGTGTATCTATATGTCTGTCAGTGGATGGGTGTGTCAGTGTGCCTGTATGTCTGTCAGTGTATCTGTGTGTGTTTCTGTCTGTCAGTGTCTTGTGTGTGTTTGTGTGTGTCTGTGTGTGTTTCTGTCTGTCAGTGTCCGTGTGTGTATGTCTGTCAGTGTGTCTGTGTGTATGTGTCTGTGTGTGTATATGTCTGTCTGTCAGAGTGTCTGTGTGTATCTATATGTCTGTCAGTGTGTCTGAGTGTGTGTGTGTATGTCTGTCTGTTAGTGTGTCTTTGTGTGTCTGTGTCTGTGTGTGTGTTTGTGTATGTCTGTCAGTGTGTCTGTGTGTGTGTGTGTATCTGTATGTCTATCATTGTGTATATCTGTATGTCTGTCAGTGTTTGTGTGTATCTGTATATGTGTGTCTGTCTATCTGAATGTGTATCAGTTTGTGTATATGTGTATCTGCATGTGTGTATCTTCGTGTATGTGTATCACAGTGTGTGCGTGTGTTGCAGTGTGGGGGCTGGGGGGCAATAGGTTCCCCCTTTAGTTTAAAAGCCCCCACAGGCTGCTCACTGTTTAATAGACATACCCCTACTAGCTGGGTCACATGATGCACAGGCCAATCACCGCCATGCCATTAGTAGGCATGGCTGTGATGGCTTCTAAGGGCACACGAGTCAAACGCTTGTTGATTGGCTGCCCTGCGGCCTTTTAAAACGTGGCATTAAATCGCCGAACTCCGACCCGTACATACAGTGATATGTCCTTGTTCGTGTCTGGGTCTGGGGTCCAAAAACCGTACCCAAACTTTTCAGTTCCGGTTCTCTCAACTCTACTTATGACAAATCATGGCTTGAACTATCTTGCTTTGCATGTAATGTGTCTATCTCATATATTAGTTTCCCCTTTTACGTTGCATTACTGAAATAACTGAACTTTTGCGCGATATTCTAATTTTTTTCGAGTATTACCTGTATGTGTCGTCTAGCTTCTTGGGGGAGAGTTATAATCACTGACCAGCGCTTCTTCTAGCTTTGAGGAAGATTCAGCTGTGATACCTAGCACTTAGCTTTTTACTACTTATTTCACGGAAGTGTCAATTCTGGTGGGGACACTTAATCCTATAGGCCATTATACTACTCTCCATTCTTTATTTATATTACCTGGTTTGTTGCTATACTACTTTTTACTACGCTTCCCTCCCCCACTTTTTTTTTCTTCTGCATAAATATACTATTGTTTTGTAAGTATGCTTCTATCTTGACATGACCACTTCAGGGACTGAATGGGCCATTTATTTTATTTTATTACTGGCAGGGCTGGATTAACATAGGGGCTGATGGAGCTGCAGCTCCAAGCCCATTGAATAGGCCCATTTAAAAAATAAAACATTTTTTACACACTACTCTTAGGTTTGCCACCTGACTGGTATTTTACCAGCACAGACGTTATTTGATACAGACAAAAGAAATTAGCTTACTATATAATACATTAGAAAGACACCCCCCAAAAAAGTGTACCTCACACACACTATACCTGTGTATATCACCCTTGGGGTTTTATACACGTTTTTGTGCAGACGTTATTTGAGGCTGCCTGGCCATGCCTGTATTGCAGTAATACCGGCAATACCAATGCAGATATTTTTCTCATTATAAACGGAGATTACTCTGCAATACCAGCACCAGCCAGTAGGGATCACTGTGTGTGGAGAGAGGAAGGGATAGTTGCAGCATTTCCTTCTCTGCCTCTCTCTACTCATTGATCCGCAGGGGAGCAGTTATACAGCACAGAGAGTTCAGACAGCAGCTGCCAGCCTGCAGAGACAGCCTACAGCTCAGGTAAGTGAAGGATGGGGGGAAATGCAGCAGGGAAACATGAGGACACTGAGACACTAGGGGACACTGAGACACATGGGAACACAGAGACATGGGACCCAGAGACATGGGGACACCGAGAGACATGGGGGCACCGAGAGACAATGGGATGCTGAGACACATTGGGACGCTGTGAAACATAGTGAGATTGGGAGACACATTGGGACATGGAGACACTAGGGACACAGTGTCTCCATGTCTCCCAGTGTCCCCATGTCTACCAGCCAGTGTCCCTTGTCTCTCAGTGTCCCCATGGCTCCCAGTGTCCCCTAGTTTCACAGTATCTGTGTCCCAATGTCTCTGTGTCCCTAGTGTCCCTGTGTCCCCAAATGTCTGTGTCCCCATGTCTCTCAGTGTCCCCTAATATCCTAGTGACACGGGAAACACTGAGACATGGGGACACGGGGAGAAATGAAAACACTGAGACACTGGGCGACATTGGGACACTGACACTGTGATACATAGGGACATTGATGCCAGGCTGGCCTTCCAATTCTTTGGACAGGCATGCCCCCTTTTTGGGCATGTTCGCCCCTTTTGTCAGTTCTGGTCATGAGAGTCGCGTCAGTGGCCCATTGACTTCCTGCCCATGTGTCCCAGTGTCCACATGTCTCCCAGCCAGTGTCCCTAGTGTCTCAGTGTCCCCATGTCTCTCAGTTGCCCTATGTCTCCCAGCCAGTGTCCCTAGTGTCTCAGTGTCCCCATGTCTCTCAGTGTCCCTAGTGTCCGCATGTCTTCCAGTGTCCCTAAATTTGTTAGTGTCCCGATGACTCCCAGTGTCCCCATGCCTCCCAGCGTCCCCATGTCTCCCAGTGTCCCCTAGTCTCCCATTGTCTACATTCCCATGTCTCTCAGTGTCTCAGTGTTCCCATGTCTCTGTGTCCCCATTTCTCCCAGTGTCCCTATGTCTCCCAGTGTCCCCATGTCTGTATCCACAAGTGCCCCCATGTCACCCAGTGTCCCCAAGTGTCTCAGTGTCCCCATGTCTCTCCGTGTCCCCTAGTATCCTAGTGACACGGGAAACACTGAGACACGGGGACACGGGCAGAAATAAGGACACAGAGACACTGGGCGACATGGGGACACTGACCCTGTGAAACATAGGGACACTGATGCCAGGCTGGCCTTCCAATTCTTTGTACAGACATGCCCCCTTTTTGGGCATGTTCGCCCCTTTTGTCAGTTCTGGTCACGTGATTCACGTCAGTGGCCCACCCTTTTACCACGCCCATTGACTTCCTGCTAATGTCCCCAAGTGTCCACATGTCTCCCAGCCAGTGTCCCTAGTGTCTCAGTGTTCCCATGTCTCCCCGTGTCCCCAAATTTCTCAGTGTCCCCATGCCTCGCAGCGTCCCCATATCTCCCAGTGTCTATGTTCCCATGTCTCCCAGTGTCTGTGTCCCTCTGTGTCCCCATGTCTCTGTGTCCCTAGTGTCTGTGTCCCCATTTCTCCCACTGTCCCCAAATGTCTGTGTCCCCATGTCTGTACCCACAAGTGCCCCCATGTCTCACTTTGTCCCCATGTCTCTCCGTGTCCCCTAGTATCCTAGTGACACGGGAAACACTCAGACATGGGGACACGGGGAGAAATGAGGACACAGACACTGGGCGACATGGGGACACGGACACTGTGATACATAGGGACACTGAGCCAGGCTGGCCTTCCAATTTTTTGGACAGAAATGCCCCCTTTTTTGGCAGTTCTGGTCATGTGATTTGCATCAGTGGACCACCCTTTTACCCCACCCATTTACTTCCTGCTTCACTGCTGTTAGGGGGTATGGATTTACTTGAAAGATGAAAGCATAAATTAGAGAGAGATAAGCATTGATTATATTTTTTCTTATAGCTGTATCCTTTGAGATTCCCTCCAACACTATCTCCATCAGATACATGACCCTTGGGAGGTATGACTGTTTTAGTGCTTGGTCGATAATATTCTGCAATTAGGCCCATCATAATTGTCAGCACCAGGCCCACTGGGCTCTTAATCTGGCCCTGATTACTGGCATTTATAAAACGCCCATATAAAGTTCGTAGTGCTGTAAAATTTTACAAAAGATAATACTGTGTAAACAGACCAATACAATAGATAGAGGACCCTGTCTGTGAGCTTACAATCTAAAGGCTAATGGTACTTGCGCAGCATTTTTCTGTGAAACATACAGAGTTTATTCCCTTTGAAACCTCTGGCAGTGTCATTGTGGCGTCAGTAGTCAGTCCAGAACAAGAGTTGGCTGGCATATCGTCAATTCTGACGTTTCTAATGTATTTCATTAGCTGAGAGTGGTCAGCTGATACTCAAAGTCAAAAATTGTCAATGGAATCATCATCCAGCTTCTGCTGTTCTGAAGAAGATAGATGACACACAAAACACAGGGGACACTGGGAAAAAAAATCACAAAGGTTTGGTCCAGATGGGACAGCTACTATGAAGAGCCCATCAATGATCTTGGCGGAGACCGAGTGAACACCTCCCAACCTACGAGTCACCACTAATAAATCTAGCACATCAATTCTAAATGACTACAGCATTGTTATATCACAAGTCCTTGAATAACACTGTAATTGGCATTCCTGTACAAGCACATTGCACATTTTATACCCTGTGCGTGAGCTAAGAGTATCTGGTGACCATTGTAATTCATTTTATAAATACGAAATATTAAGAGAATAAAGATGCAGTTTACGAAGCACCAAGAGACCAGGCACCCAAGGAGATCCAGATAAAAGGGGAAACCATTGCAAAAAAAAAAAAAAGTTTGCCAAATTAACAGATAACAGCACCAGGTTTATCATCTTATAACAGGTTGGGTGTTCAAAAGGAAGATTTACAGTGATTAAAAACCACCAAAAAAAAAAGCCTCTTGAAAAGGGGTGGCCAAAAACTAGACCCACAACTATTGTAGAATTACAACTATCATGCTGATTTGCCAGCTTCATGGAATTATATTATATTTTGGGAAATATACTGTGGCTGTCTTTCTGCTGTTTCTGAAAACCTTATAGAAGTCACACAATTACAGTGCTGTAGATTGGATTCGACTTCCACCTGGATATAGCTTTCATTGGTAATTGTTTAAAGTGTTGCTAAATACCCCTCGGAGTGAAGCCACATAACACCATGTGGCACTGTGGGGACTGAGCACAAAGTCAGGAATTGTTTTGGCTCTGATGAAAAAAACAGCAGTCGGTCAGTTTCTGAACATAATCCACATCAATCTTTCCAATCAACATCATCACTCTCAAATAAAATACAAAATTTTGTACATTTTTCTCTAATATTCTGAATGGAAATATAGACTGGCAAAAATAGATTGTTGTCTGCACAAGCCTGAGACAGCATGTCAGCTCACACTGACAGTTAAGTTCTACTCCCCGTCTCCCTTAGTTACTAGAATTGGCCACTAGAGAGCAGTAGAACACCACAAATTATACAGGGTGGGCCAGAATTCAGAGTAGAATTTGAGGATTCTAACTTATTGACCCAATTTCAATGTTATTACATACAATGAAGTCGACTGATGCGCTCAGCCAATGGCATTTGACCACCACGGCCTACTGGCATATACAGCAGCTGAAAGCACATCGGAGACAGACAAAGACCCATATAACTGGCAAACCATTGCTAAAGACAGTTTGCCACATTACGGAGGATCGAGTAAACCTGTGGCCTGTAATGGTTATGATGCTTGGAGTAACCCTTTAAGTGGGCATCTATTCTGCTCTTTTCATGTCCTATGCCATTTCTGTTTATGGATCCAGTTTTCAGATCTCAGTACCTCCTGCATTGGCATGATCAGTGCTGAAATTACTACAATATGGATACCGCACTCTCCTGAATCTCAGGGTGCAACCAGGCCTGAGGTTGGCCTAACTTCACAATGTTATTTGAAAAATTAATGTTCCAGGCAGCAGATTTGAGTAGAATCAAACGTTTCAGCACACAACAGGGCCTTTGTAGTTGATGTATCAGGGACAGTGGGCCAAAATGTTTTGATTCTGCGCCAATAAAGCTGTCCACTGGATTGAACTTAGGAGTGCCTGGACCATCATTCTTTTGCTTGATGTGTGCTGAGACTTAAAGACCATCATGAATTACACTTTGTATTGTTGGCCACAATATATCAGGTTAAAGCTTTATATTTATCCACTTTACAAGTTTGTGGCTTCTGGAATATTCATTTCAGTATTCCACGGGCGCTTCTGCTCTCAGTTTCCATAGCCTGTCAGTGGATTACTACAGCTAGATCTAAATATTACGGTTCCCAAGTCTATGCACCAAAACCACTAAGTTAAAGGGGAAATATCACATCCAATAAGTTTATATTTCACACCACCCATACAGGTTTAACTAGAAATCTTAAAAGTGCAAATATCACCAACTCTTAGTCCTGCGACTGGACTTTATCTTAGCGCCATGCCCATCACTGTTATAAGCTTGGTCATTTGCACCTGACCGTCATCAAGACCAAGCATACAGAAAATGAGAAGTTAAAATTCATTTACAAATGTTTACCCCTAGCTTGGCCAGCTTTCCAACTTGGCTGTGGGATGGGGTCAAATATTTTAAGTGTGGATGCTTAGGTTATACAATAATCCTATTTTGTAACTTAATCCCCATTTTAACTTAGATTTTTTTTTATTATATAGTTTATAATCCTTGTGTGTATTCATATTACAAAAGCTATATTTTAGTAGTGTGGTCAGACATACATAGTATCAGGTGCAGCTCAAATCAAACTCAAGAAGGTTTTGTGGTACAAATGCCACACTTAAGAGTAACATTCAGCTGTCGCTGCAAAAAACTTTACATCCATAGACCATTGATACATAAGACAAATTGCCACTACAAAGTGGAATGCTGAAAGAACTTTATTAACAACATGTTGACAAGCACAGAACCCACTGCAGGATTTAAACTGCACACATCACCAGAGGAGGAATCTCAAGTCTGATGAGTTCCATTTAAACCACGCAGGTAGCAAAGAGATGAAACGGTGTATAGTTGTCTGGCTTGGTCACCCTGTGAGATCTTATTAACTGCTCTCTCCCAGGGTGTGCTTGTCGAACAGGTACTCGCCCATGCCGTTCTGTGGTACCCCAAGGCGTATCAGGTTGGTGATGTAGTCGCCAAGTTGTTTCATAGATTTGACTTGCTCCTCCAGGTATTCTGACTCCAGGAAGTCACACAGCTGCAACATGAAGCAATATGGTCAGCATTTTTGGAGAGGAGTAAAGAAAATCTATATTATTTTCCCCCCAGGGGCAGTACAAACTGTGTTCCACTATACAACTGAGTTCAGGCTTGCTCGTTATAGGACGTGTATAAAGACAATCTCCCCTACCCCGCACCCCAAAATAAAGTGAAGGAGGGGTTTAACACTTACATGAGGGTCATTCTTGTCAGATGCCAGCTTGTGCAGGTCTAGGAGAGCCTGGTTCACAGTCTTCTCCAGCTGCAAGGCAGCCTGCATGGCTTCTAGGGTGTTGCCCCATTCATCACGCTCTGGTTTCTGGTGGGAATATAAATTGCAGAAAACTAATTAAATAGCTGGTTAATTTGTATTTTATATGTAAAGTGCTGAAGACTTGATAAACTGGATTTTAATTCTCCAATTATAATCATTTGAGAAGGAGTAAGGCACTACATGCTAATCTAGAACCTCCTTTTCACCAGGAATGGTTATATCCTGTCACCAGTGACACAAGTTTGGACAATGCAGGTAGACTGTCCTTGATCGGACAAGGTCTGAGCTCCTTGCATTAGGGATGTGCAATGGGCAAAACAATTCGGTAATTCCATAACCTTACCTGGGTTAGCGGTAGGGTTAGATTCCTGTCATCATTCCCTTAAATTTACCTCCCACGCTTTTGCCACTTTTCAGAAATCTGAAGCACTTTGGACAGTCGGATGCTACCGAATGTCCGAAATGCATCAGAATTTAAATTTGGACAGAAACAAATTACACGTGTCAAGCTGCATCTTTGAAGATACAGGTAACTACCTGCTCTGTGTGTCAGTGACTCAACGGTGCAAGTTAACCAATGCCATGATTCATATAATTAGATTTAGCTGACAGTTCTGAAAATCGGTGCATTTTTTTTTTTTTTTATTTAGAACAATCGCCAACTGTCCTTGTGATTTCATTGGTTTTCAAGAGAGTTGGGAAGTCAATGTCAACTTAAATCACAGCACTGATGTAGTCATAGAAACATAAAATGTGACGGCAGACAAGAACCAGTCAGCCCAAATACTTTCATTAGTCCCTGGCCTTATCTTAAGTCTAAGATAGCCTTGTGCCTGTCCCATGCATGCTTAAACTGTTAACCTCTACCGCTTCAGCTAGAAGGCAATTCCATGCGTACACTACCCTCTCTGTAAAGTAATAATTCCTGGAATAGTTTTTAAACCATTGTCCCTCTAATTTAAGAGGATAGAAAAAAAAACAAAAAAACACTACCCAAGGCAGCTGCTTATGCCGCCTTATGGATGCGCTGACCCACTTATTCATGATCAGTATTGCTGGTGAGAGATAGGTCTCCTTTACTGGGTTGATTCCCTTTATGCATTTAAATGTTCCTATCATATCCCCAGTCTCTCCAAGCTATACATGTTAATAGGGATCGACCGATTATCAGCTGATATTCCGATTATTTTTTAAATTATCAGTTGATAAAATCGCCAGCAATACTGATAATGAATAAGTGGACCGGCACTAAAAGAGAAGAGAGGGGAACGGGTGCAGTAAGACAGGTAAGGGGTGGGGAGGAGAGGAGTTTCTACCGCACATATTTACATACAAACAGATATTCGTTTAAAAAAAAAAAAAAAAAAAAACACACACACACACACACACACACACACACACACACACACACACACACACACACACACACACACTGACTTTCATGTCTATTTTGTGCATTTACCACTGAGAAAAATATGGCAAATATCAGAAGGCTGATAGCTTGCCAATATTCTGTATAAGACCCTTTAACCTTTCATGGCAAGTTTTAACCTGCAATCCATGAACCAGTGTTTTCAGGTTCAATACCCTGTTCAAACACATACTTCTCTTCCTTAAAGCTCTACTCCTGCAGCGAACAGATTTGAATGCCTACACTCCCATTAACTCACCCCTTGGATCCCAGATTTCTGAGAAGCTGGTCAAGCCAAACCCTTTGCATGTTTGATGCTATACCAGTGGAAATCCCATTACCCACCCAGTGCAGCCCACTAGACGCCTCTTCCTCACCTTCAAATCCTGAAGGACAATACGACCCCCACGCTTGTTCTGGTATTTGAGGAATTTCTCTGCGTGCTCCCGCTCCTCATGGCTCTGCTCCTTGAAGAACTTGGCCACATGCTCCAGAGCCACATCATCACGGTCAAAGTAGTAGGACTGAAAAAGTAATCAGGTTGCATATTAAAATATTGAGAGGTTAGGTAGATACCATCTAGCCTGTTTCACTCAAGTACCATTGGAACACGTGGGAGGAAATGGTCCGATGCAAACATTCTAGGCAATTTAATTTCCATTTGTTTTCTAGTGATTCTGTTAATATTCACCCAGATACATCTCCATTTGCAGCACATACTATTACCAACCCATGCAAACTGTTGATTTTATTATTTTTCTTCTTAATGAGTGCTCATGTAATCTTGATAAATGTTGATTAGGATTACTACATTTGTTAAAACTGAAACTATTCAATTAGGAAAAAAAAAAAAAAAAAAAATATTATATATATATATATATATATATATAAATATATATATATATAAAATACCAAAATTATTGATAGGTATATACATACAATCATAAAATCATTAAAAAAAAAAAAACAACTCAATGTCATTTAGATGACAGAGACAGACATTTATGCAGTTGAATGAAGGCAATTATTCCCATTTTGAAAGACTAGTGATTAGCATGTACGTCAGACTGTCACACACAGAAACAACACACCCTGTAAGAAGCAGTAAAAATAAACTACAACTTCCTCATTTTATAGTGCCATATGTTAAGCATGACGTTTTATATAACAAGGGTGTATGTTAAAGAAGAAGATTTTTTTTTTTGTTTTGTTTTTTTAACTGCAGAAGCCAGACTCATCTAGATGGGGCCTGGTGTATTTAATACTCACCCAGCCTGTTATTACAGAGGAGATCGGAGGAACCAAGTCTAGTGGAAAAATACTGAGCACAGCACCCAGTGGGTGGAGATTGATTCTTGTTTTGATACACAGTATAAGCGAGTACAGAAGACAGTGTGCTGGGTGGATTCTATGTTTTATTACCAAAACAGTCTCAGTATGTAAACAATGTATTTCATTACAACGATCCAGATAGGATCAGTATAAACATAAAATGGGGGAGACCAGAATCTAAATTTAGGAGTCTAAGGTTTACAAAAAACAGCTGTATTGTTACAAGAGCATTGGGCGGGTCCAACTTACCCTGCCCTGAACCATTTAGATCTACTAAGGTTCTTCCAATAGGAAATTATTAGACTGGTATTGACTTGCACCAATAACACTACAGCTGACAAACCTGTCCGTTTTATTCCTATCCTTCCCCCCACCCACCTCCACCACACACACACACTAGAACAGGCAGTCACAGGGTTACCCCACTATCCTGTTTTCCCAAATGACATTAGAGCTGCTGTATACTCACCATGGAGAGGTACACATAGGATGCATACAGCTCCAGGTTGACCATGCGGTTGAGGGCAGCTTCCAGGTCGCTGTGGTAGTTTTGACGCACTTGGGATGCCATTGCGGAGTTTTGATGTATTGATGGCGCAAAAAGATTCTCAAGGTATTATTTTATAGATATAAGAACAGAGAGGACAGGGGACTCAGAGAGGGCTCCGTTCAAACACTGTTGAAGCAAGAACTCTACTCAGAGTTAAGGGATGATCTGATCACAACACAAAGGAGGCTCAGTATTTATAGTGTGTGACTCCAGGGGCGGGGATTACCCCCTTCCCTTAAATTACAGCCTAGTTCATCATCCAATCAGATCACTGTAAACCGCTAGTCAGAGGAAGGGGTGGGGGAGGGAAAGGGGTTAAATCTGAATAGAATGCATTACTGGCTCCCTCCTGTCCACCTTGTATAATGTATAAACTGTGAGTTATTACACAATCTGCAGCTAGACACGTGAATGATTGCACTTTTATGTAAATACAGGGATGATAAAGAGTCACATTTCATTCTAAGAACACTTGGTTAGAATGTTGTGCAATGATATAATCTATACATTGCACAGACTGTACTTTCCATATATAGTCAGTGATGCAAACACAGCTTATTCAAAAGTTGCAATCATAGTGTATCAAGTAATTAAATACTGTAATCGAAATATTAGCCTTTGCAGTGGCCGTTTTGTAATTACATACTGCGCCTTTACCTTTTGTTTGCTAGGTTTGTAACACACAATCATTACAATATAAAGCAAGCAGAGTATCCATGGTTTTAAAAAGCTGTGAAACGTGTGTGGATTTATTAACTAGTATACCACACAGGAGTGGGGGGTCAGCAACTTTATTTTCTACATGAGAGCTGAATGGTATGTCTAAAAGGATGGAAGGCCCTTTGTCTATATAACTAAAATAAATAAAGATAATAGTAGAGAGCACCCCAATTACTTTTCTCTGCATATGTGGGATTGCCATATTAAAGGATACCTAATTATAGGAACACTTTAGTGTCTGGAATACGAACATCTATTCCTGACACTATAATCCTGAAGTGGCTGTTTAGGTGACCGGACCTCTCTTTGCACTAAAAAGGCGATTTGTATGCCTCTATGCCTGAGATTGTCAGTCTTGAGATATATATATACATCTCATGTGTTGTGTATATATATATATATATATATATACAAACACACACAACATACAAGATACAGCGCACTCATTAACTAAACAGCAATTTCAAGTCTCTCATAATGTAATAGTCTTATTTAAAAACACCTCACCTAGGCAAAAACATGATGGGGGTTTAGTTACAGTATATGATCAAACATTGCATAAGCCTGCCACAACGCCTATAGGAACAACACCCTGCTACTGGCTATAATTGCTGGAGTGACCTATGTACCTTTGCAATACAAAGGCGTATTCACTAAAATGAGAATTGTGCATGATTCACAACATAATTACAAATGTTAGGCCAAAATAGTGAGTTGGAATTTTTTTTTTCTATTTCAGTAATTTTGGCATAAAATTTAAGTTTCTTCTATAAATCCTCTACAATACTCTATTTAGTGAATAAACCACATCCATGTATTTAAATCACTATTTATGGTAAATTCCTCTCCCGACTGACTTAGACAGGATAAATATGACTCAACAGAATACTGGATACACGTCAGTGGAAACACCACCCACCCTCTGTGGGGCTAGCATGATTAGGCATTTTTGTTAAATAACACAATGAGGGGAGTGGGTGAGGGAGCTACATCGGTGTGTTATTCTCCGAGGCAGTGAGAGGAGGAGACCTGTGTAAAGAATGATCTAGATTGAACTAGAAGAGGTGTGCTTCAGGCTGAAACCGCAACGTGCTTGACCTGTTTAAATAAGAATACATTATATAACTGTGACATATAACCTCTCGTCATGCAGCTCTTCCCTCACCCATTTCATACCTCCCAAGCATCCTTATTTAGAAGGGACAATCCTTATTTGTTGCCCATATCCATCTGTCCCTATTTTCTATGCTAATACCCCTCTATTCTAGGAGCTCCATATTGTTGTGTCTGAGTGTATAAACAAGCTCCACATAAATAATACTCACAATCATTTTTATTTTTAACCTATTCCTGACATCAGGACGTTCCTTGATATCCTGCAAATAATGGTCTTTAATGTCTTTAGGACTTCATGGAACTCCCTGCAGCTTTGTTGTGAACAGGGTAAAATTCCTATTTACACCAGGGAGCAATAGATAACTGGGGGCTCCCCTCTGTCAGTTAGGGACATGTTTAGTGTCCCCAGACTGACTCATGAGCTGACTACAGCGCTGGAATTTAGCACTGTATGCAGCTCTTACAGTGGGCATTTAAATTTCTACAAAGAGGTTGTGGTGTGAGCAGGTTTAAATTCCTGCACATACTCAAAGAATCGTGTATCAAGGGACCTGGGGCTCCCCCCTTTAGCTGGGACCATTCATAGTGGCTGCAGACTGCCCAATGAGCTTTAATCAGCGCTGGAAGTCACATTCTCCTACTTTTGGGTACACCAGGGAACTGTCCCCAAAAAGCGTAGCTCGAGTGCATCATTAAACAAGCTTGCACAACACTCAGAGCACTAGTTGTTCAAGCTGAAACAGTGCTCCCTTCTTGGCTGCCCTGGGTGATTGGCAGACTTGCCTAGTCTTTAGGCATACCTGTGACGAGACCAATCTCGCCACTGTGCATTGGAGGAGCCTGGTTGCCTGCCTGCTGCCTTTTGACTATGGACCGGCATTTAAATACTTTATTTTCCTATGCAGAAAGGTCTATTCATGTATTTCTGCTCTGGCATTCGGTAGAGTCTCGGATTTACTGAATGAACTCATTTAACCCAGAGAGCTATGCCATGGAGCCTATTCGTGTAATAAAAGACTTTGGCTCCATGGCAATTGAACTGTATGTGTGTGGTCTGAGAGCCATTCAGTAATAATGTGCGCTCAGACCTAAGCTATCTGGGGATATGTTGCATGTCTGTATTTTATGTAATAAATGTAACCTTGTGTATTTTATTGTATTTTACTGTCTTTTTACTGCCATGTGCTTAATAGAGTTTTGTCTCTGTCCTTGGAGATAATTGGATTACTTCCCAATTATCTCCAGGATAGAAGACTCTGTGGAACTGGTTTTGGGCAGAAAAGCCATGCTTCCTTTGGTCACAAAGGACTTCGATCTATCTTTTGAACCAATGGACCAATGTGGATGATTTTGACATATGTTCGTATTTGGAGTATGCTCATTGGAAATGTAAGTTTATGTGAATGTGATGCATACTTTTAAAGTTATGAATAATGTGGAAAAACTGTATTTCTCTGCCTGTGATAATTACATTACCCATTGTGTAAGGTAATTGTATCACAGGCAGAGGGGAGGATTTTGTGTGGGAGTGTCTGAGTGTATTATACGTGTTTATTGGTTGTTTTCCAAAACCCTGTGGGTGGTACTAATGTGTATATAAGAACAATAAACCCACAGCTCTGTCTGTTCCTGCTTGACCCTCAAAACGGAGCCTTGTCTCGTTCTTGGGGGGATTTATTGTATGCTGTTCCAGTTTGACTGCTAGGAGTGTAAACCTATTCGTATGGTTTTTCCTATTCGGCTGTTTACAGCATTCGTATGTTTGAGAGCATTCATATGCTTCTCCGGTTCGGTGGATTGGTGTCTACAGTAGCTGTGCCTGTGTCTCTGGAAGGGGAAGATCTACTAAACGGCTGTTAACCCCTTTTATGCCTGGGGGTGCCGTTACAATACCCTTTCCCTTTCTTTGAGGGTCCACTCCCTTGGCATGACGTGGTTTGTGTCACTGATCTGCCTCCTTTTACCTCTGCCACTGGGTTATGGGACACTGATGACATGTATGCTCTATACAGATACACTCACTTTCACAAACCTGCAACATTATTAAAGGTGAAGAGGATTACTCCAGCTACATAGAATCAAATTTAGCCCACATATATTTAAATGTATTGGGCAAGGCATGCAAAAGTATGCTAGCTCTATGACAGTGAAGAGGCATGCACGTGATGTGATAAGTTGTATGAATGTTGCAATCCATTTATGGGAAGGAGGATGTACATCAGAACTTGCTGAGATATGCATTCTGCAAATGGTTGTGACAAAACTGCAGAATCGTATTAGACTAGTTATATAAATAGCCAAGTTAGTTCTTACTTGATTTTTTTTTGCTTTTGTCAAACATTAAAATAAATAGATCTATACAACGTTTGATGGGTTTGTAATGATATATATATCCCATCAAATGTTGTATAGAGTGCCATGTTCTGTGCGACAACACCGGCATAATGGATATCTGGATATCAGTAGTGTAAATATTATGTAGTCAGTTTGGAGTGAGGTACCATCTGTAGAGGAAATTGCAATGGGCTTCAATATGATTATAGCACCTTGTTGCCCTCTCAATCCATTGAGCACAGAGACGGATCAGTGTCAGTGTGTATCTGTGAGTATGTTTGTTCATCTGTGAGTGTCAGTGTGTATCTGTGAGTATGTTTGTTCATCTGTGAGTGTCAGTGTGTATCTGTGAGTGTGTGTATGTGTAGGTAACTGTGTCAGTGTGTATCTGTGAGTATGTTTTCTTGTCAGTGTGTGTATCTGTGAGTGTCAGTGTGTATCTGTGTGTGTGTGTGTGTATGTGTATGTGTCGGTAACTATGAGTGTCAGTGTGTATCTGTGAGTATGTTTGCTTGTCAGTGTGTGCAACTGTGAGTGTCAGTGTATATCTGTGAGTATGTTTGCTTGTCAGTGTGTGCATCTGTGAGTGTCAGTTTGTATCTGTGAGTATGTTTGCTTGTCAGTGTGTGCATCTGTGAGTGTCAGTGTGTGTGTATGTGTAGGTAACTGTGAGTGTCAATGTGTATCTGTGAGTATGTTTGTTTGTCAGTGTGTGCATCTGTGAGTGTCAGTGTGTATCTGTGAGTATGTATGTGTGTGTATCTGTGTGTACCACATACAACGTAGTCCACTGTACTCAGGTTCTGCTTTTCACTCTGGCCCACAGCCTCAGAGGTACTCTGCATTAGACAGACACTGCTAATCTGTCCAACAATACAAGGTAATAGAATATACAGGCAACACTCTAGGTACTGAAGGTGTATTTATTGGAGGGTAGAACACCCCATAAAAGTGCATGATTAAGTCCCTCTAGGGCCGAAACGTCGCTCTTTTGCACTTTTATGGGGTGTTCTACCCTCCAATAAATACACCTTTAGTACCTGGAGTTTTGCCTGTATATTCTATTACCTTGTATCTGTGTGTGTGTATGTGAAGGTGTGTGTGTATGTGCGTGTCTGTAAGTGTAGGGATGTGTGTGTGTGTGTGTGTGTGTGCGCCAGTGTGCATGTGTAGGTATGTGTGTGTGTCTGTATGCCAGTGTGTGTATCTATGTGTAGGTATGTGTATCTGTGTGTGTAGGTATGTGTGTGTTTATCTGTGTGTGCCTGTGTATGTATAGGTTTGTATCTGTGTGTGTGACAATGTATGTGTCTGAAGGTATATATTTGTATCTGTGTGTATATGTCAGTGTGTTATTTGGTTCTGGATCTGCCCCAATTGAGCATCCCCCGATATGGATACCTTACAATCTAGTTCCCCCGATAGTTTGAAGCGAGTGGAAATATCTCTGTTTATGTCAAAGCATCATAGCATAGTAACAAGGATTCAGCTTTTATTGGAGAGGACCAGTGTGATGGAGCTCCTGTATTCTGACTGAGTACCTCCACCCAATCCACTTCCTAACCGTTGGGGAGAGAGCCTGGAACACTTCGGCCACATACACCGAAACTTCTCTCCGGAACTCTTCCACATGACCAGACTCTTAGAAAATTGCACATAGGACACAATTCCAAAAGGAACTAACATACATAGTTTTATTGTTACTTGGGATACATACATACATAGCTTTATTGTTACATTTAGATTGCTGTGACACTTCAATGAAATACAAATATACAAAACGTTAGTAAACAAGCAATTAAAATTAATACATGCACTATTTAATACCAATAGCAGTTTCAAACATAATACAAATCAATAATCTATACATTTAACTACCTTTTTTTTGCCCTCATTTGCATACAAGTTGCGTACAGAGTTATCCAGTAACAATGAATGGTCTGTACATTGATTGCTGCTGTTACATGCCACTTTTAGGGAGTCCTGAGACCAGGTCCACAGTCTGTGAGTAAAAGGCTGGCCTTTAAACCTGTCCAAAGGCCATGAAATGGGAGCTTCTGTCACAGCCAACACCTACTAAAGATATTGTAAGCTAAGGAATGGAATTGCATAGACTGATGCCAAAGCATGTGGGCATTCTTGGTAATCACACTCTGAAATGGACACTATAGTCACCCAGACCACTTCATTTCAATGAAGTTGTCTGGATGCAGTGTCCCTGTCCTTTTAAACGTGTAATATAAAAGTTTTTGCAGTTTTTGAGAAACTGCAATGCTTACATTGTAGGGTTAGGTCCACCTCTAGTGGCTGTCAGTCTGACAGCCCCTACATGCATTCTGCTGCACTGACTGAAAAAACTTTGGTCACGTGACATGGAAACCCTAAAGGAAAGCTTTGATCCAATGCTTACCTATGAGGAAGTCTGAATGTGTGCGCAGTGCTCGCCAGTGTCCTGAGGAGAATTGAATAGGACCAAGCTGGAGGGTGCCAAGCCTCCTCTGTTTTATTGCTGGAGGTGGAGAGGTAAACAGCACGAGGAAGCCTTGGCATTGGAAAATGTAAGTAAATCTTTAATTTTTACTTTTTTAATGCACCCAATGGGAGGGCATTAATACAATCAGGGAGAGGAACATTATAGCTTTAGGAATACAGATTTATATTTCTAATGTTATAGTTCCCTTAAAGGGACACAATAGGCATTCAGACCACTATGTCTCATTGAAGTGGTCTGGGTGCAGTGCCTCTGCACAAACATTGGAGTTTTAGAAAAACTGCAATGTTTACATTGCAGGGTTAAGACAGCCTCCAGTCGCTGTCTCCCATTAGAGGAGCTTCCTGGCCTTTCACAGAGTTTGGCTATGTGAAATGACACTGTACGTCCTCACGCCTTACATTAAGATACCCAGCGTAATTGAGTCAGTGCTTTGCATTAGGACATCTACTGTCATTGAGCCAATGATTTCCTATGGGTACGACCTAATGCGTGCATGCCACTTGCCATGCCTATGCATTAGGTTCCCCTATTGGCTTTTTTTCTTTCTAACCATTTACTTTCCACTAGGAGGGGGAGCATGATGGAGGGTGGCAGAGGGACCCTTTAGTGTTAGGAATACATCTTTGTATTCCTAACTGTGGCGTATACCACTAAGACCACCTGAAAGACTATATTACTCCGCTGGCCCTCTGTTCCTCCTCCTCTCCATAGGAGCCAGCTGGTACCTATCGCTACCTGTTCACAAACCATTTCCCAAACCGTAGCATACTGAACAGGTCAGCAGGGCTTATTCATGACCCTATAGTGTTAAAACCACCATCTAGCCCCCCTGGGCCACTCATGCCTCCATAAATATAGAAAATCTTATTGTATTCAAGCCTGAAGCTGTAAATCTGCATGCTGTTTGCCTCAGACAAACAAGTAGTCTGTTGACATCATCAGAGTCCTGGTCCAATCACAGTGCTTCCCCATAGGATTGGCTGAGACTGACAAAGAGGCAGATCAGGGGCAGAGCAAGCATGATTCAAACACAGCCCTGGCCAATCAGCATCTCCTCATAGAGATGAATTGAGTCAATGAATCTCTATGAGGAAAGTTCAGTGTCTGCCAGCAGTGGGAGGAGACCCTGAATGTTTGGATGCATTTTATGCAGCCATGACCCAGGAAGAATCTCTAACAGCTATCTGAGGAGTGGCCAGTGAAGTTATCACTAGGCTGTAATGTAAACACTGCATTTTCTCTGAAAAGACTGTTTACAGCAAAAAGCCTGAAGGTAATGATTCTATTCACCAGAACAAATTCAATAAGCTGCAGTTGTTCTGGTGACTATAGTGTCCCTTTAACTGTATGAAAGGAAACAATCATTGATGAAACCTTTGGCTTCACACAAACAAAGGTCAGGGATAATGCCTATAAAACAGACACATGATTAAGAGATGGTTATTCTTAATAGACAGTTCAGTGGTTGGAAGTGAATCTTTTGGATTTATATTGTTTTGAAGTCCACATAAATCTATCGTGGATTGATGTATTTTGACCTTATGTTTAAAAGTCACTTCGAATTCACTTGAATTTTCACTTTAGTAAATAAGCATGCAAATGTCCAATTCAAAATGGGAATATCTTGTAGGGAAGTGAGATGGGATTATAGGCCATAATAGCCAATTCAGGGAACATTGCTCTACTCAGATTTTTATTTTATTTTAATTATTTTTTTAATTCTCTGGTCATTTCCAGTGATTCCTTGTTGAGTTACTCCTCATGGAATGGTATAAAAAACTTGTGTTGGACCATCATGTGTGCATTAGAATTTACAGAAATACAATAAATTTTAAGGGTTAGTGAAATTCCTGTTCTTCTTGGATCAACAAACCGTTCACATAAAGCAGGGGTAGGCAACCTTCGGCACTCCAGATGCTATGGACTACACCTCCCACAATGCTTTGCCTGCAGTATGATTGAAAGAGCATTAGGGGAGATGTAGTCCACAACATCTGGAGTACTGAAGGTTGACTATTCCTGCTTTAGGGTATAATTGATGCACGGAGGAGAAATCTGATTGCCATTATGGAGTCAAGAAGGATTTTATTTCTCCTTTTTGTGGCATAATTGGAAATGGCTACAATTGTTTGTTTGCTTTCTTGTGGATCAACCACATAAAAGAATGGGCTTAAAGGGAAACTCCACTGCCAGGAAAACAATCAGTTTTCCTGGCACTGGAGGTTTCCTCTCCCTCCCACCCACCAAACCCCGGTTACTGAAGGGGTGAAAACCCCATCAGTCACTCACCTGAGGCAGCGACGATGTCCCTTGTCGCTGCTTCCTCCTCCCCCGCCGCTCCTCCTCTACATTGCGTCGGCCGGTGGGGGAGACTGATCCCGCCCACCAGCCGGGGATACCTAATTAGCGCTCCCCATAGGAAAGCATTGAAAAAGATTTTCAACGCTTTCCTATGAGGAAATGAGCGACGCTGGAGGTCCTCACACAGCATGAGGACGTCCAGCGACGCTCTAGCACAGATAAGAGGAGGAAGTTCCCTCTAGTGGCTGTCTAGTAGACAGCCACTAGAGGAGGAGTTAACCCTGCAAGGTAATTATTGCAGTTTATAAAAAACTGCAATAATTACAGTTGCAGGGTTAGGAGTAGTGGGAGTTGGCACCCAGACCACTCCAATGGGCAGAAGTGGTCTGGGTGCCTGGAGTGTCCATTTAAGGGTTAAATTTGATGGACTTTAGTCTTTTTTCGACCTTGACTATTAATGCAATTATATAACTTAGTGCAGACATCTTTAAAGGTTTGTTATTGGTCTTGCTAAATATGAGTATTGATCAGGGCTCTACAATTTTGTCACATGTATAGCTTTGTTTAACCAGTTACTTTGGATCATGGCAGCCTTTATGAATTGTATACACATTATCAATACAGTCTGGAATTATACAAAACCTTTATTGAACACATGTTGACAAGCAGAGCAGCAATTTCAGGATTTAAAACAGCAGAAAGAAAATCTGCACTGTACATACTCCCAACGGGAGGACTCTCTAGAGCAGGGGTAGGCAACCTTTAGCACTCCAGATGTTGTGGACTACATCTCCCCTGATGCTTTGACAGCATTATGGCTGTAAGGGCATTATGAGCGATGTAGTCCTCAACATCTGGAGTTCTGAAGGTTTTTCCAACCCTGTTTTAGAGTTCAGAGCATTAGATTGTAACACTATACAGGTAGACGAAAGATGCATAGTTGACTGGCTCGGTCATCCTTGAAGGTCTATTCAACTGCTCTCTCCCATGGTGTGCTTGTCAAACAGGTACTCGCCCATGCCATTCTGGGGCACCCCAAGACGTTTTAGGTTTGTTATGTAGTCACCAAGTTGTTTCATAGCCTTGACTTGTTCTTCCAGGTACTCTGACTCCAATAAGTCACACAGCTGTAACATGGAATAGTATGTTGGTAAATTTACAGGCAGATATAAAGCAAAGTTGTGAAACTGACAATGAGATAAACATGTTAATGTAACTTGTGACTTATGATTGTTGTAGTTGAGGTCTTGGTAAGGAAACAGATATGAAAAGAAAGATGCAAAATAAATACCGGTAGATCATTGCAATATCTTCAAATAAATATCCTGAACTAAGTATGCTGGAAGTCAAGTGGGAAAGCATAGCTATCTTGGTCTGAATTGATAAGATATTCATGTTCATTTCATCACATCCCACTATTTACTGTACTCTTTGAGAATGTAAAATATTGTTAAAGATCAGGAAATGGTTGAAACTTACATGAGGATCGTTCTTGTCAGACGCCAGCTTGTGCAGGTCCAGAAGAGCCTGATTAACAGTCTTCTCCAGTTGCAGAGCAGCCTGCATGGCTTCCAGGCTGTTGGTCCATTCATCACGCTCTGGTTTCTGTAGTGAAAGAGGGTTATATGAGTACGAGCACTGGCGTACTTTGACTTCATCCCAATACCCATAAACATAAAACTAATCTTGGTAATTTAAGCACACTTTAGAAGTTTTAGACTAGCACTGTTGTCGTGATGGTATTTATGCTCTACCAGGGCTTAAAATGTCAAATTCTACACTTACTACACAGCCCTTAAAAGTTACTCCTCATTGCAAGCCTGGAGTATCCATGTCACACTCACCAGGAGTAAATGTATACATGCCATGGCTACGTTTTCACTTGCCAAGTTCTAGCCCTGTTCTACAGCACACATAGGGGAAAAATAATGAATTGAGTGAGTATAAAAAATAGTTTCCACACCAGATGGTTTGTGTGTTCCTTCACTTGATTGAAATGTACCTGTTTTTGAATCCTCC
Source organism: Pelobates fuscus (assembly GCF_036172605.1). Classification (NCBI taxonomy): domain Eukaryota; kingdom Metazoa; phylum Chordata; class Amphibia; order Anura; family Pelobatidae; genus Pelobates; species Pelobates fuscus. Next base: position 37,737,062 of record NC_086327.1, on the reverse strand, counting down.
TCCAGTGAAGTCATCACCCCTGATGACTTTCATCCAGTCAGATATTTCTCCTTTGAAAGAATAGAATTTGGCGCACATAAGGCTATTCACTAAAGTGAGAATTGCAGGGAGTTCAAAGTGAATTTATAATTACGATCAAAATAGAAAAACTGAAAACAGAATTGATTTTGAGTTTTTTTTCCTATTTTGTCAATTCTTAGATTAATCGTGAAATGTACTTTGAAGACACCTTGAATTTCCAACAATTCTCATTTTAGTGAAAAACCCTTACAGTGTCCAGCATCCACATACTTTACATGCTAACACCGGACATCAAATAAAACTGGATCTATGTGAGTCTGGAACCCCAATAAACTATCTTTCTGACAAAAAGCCAGGGTAATTTTGTCAAATACAGCATCTTACACTATATGTGATCTATTGTTGTCATGCAATTTCCAGCATCCTTGCCAAAAAATTGTTGTTGGGTTTTTTTGGCATGAGAATTTTATATTGTTCTTGTCTGGAACAGCTCCTGCCTCAGGCTACTCAAATATACATGGCTAAACAGTTATATTTACTCCTTTGAAATAAGACGTTTGGTCATTAACAAGCACTAGGAAACTCTATAATTGTTTGGGCTATTTAGACTCTTTCACTAGATCACCAGAACAGGTAATGTTGCGATTTTTACTAGATTTATGATCAGTGGAATTATCTTTGTCAAGTACATTTACCTAGCACCCCATTCTCACCTTCAAATCCTGAAGGACAATACGACCCCCACGCTTGTTCTGATACTTAATGAATTTTTCTGCATGGTCCCGTTCCTCGTGGCTCTGCTCCTTGAAGAACTTGGCCACGTGCTCCAAAGCCACATCATCACGGTCAAAGTAATAGGACTGGAAAATATAAAATATAGGAGATTCAGCTGGAACAGTTTTTCTTTACACCATTGATATTTGTGGTAAGAGAACAATACAGGGAAGCCAACCAATATCCAAAGGTTATTCCACACTAAAGGTATGATGAAGCAGTAAATCAGTTTGCGTAAATAAGATACATTGTTCATATTCTAAATTACAGTGTACAAGCTAGAGGAGAAGACATGACACATATTGCAATATTAAATGCTTGACCACACTACACAAAATAATTGCAACTAACAATGACCCTGCACATGTGTTTCTGGTGCCATCTTCGTCTGTGCCGTAGGTGCAGGATATCTCGGATTTCTGGGGATATCTCGGATTTCTCCAGCCAGGCCCTGGGCTGTGACCATACATTTGCTCGGTTTGTGTGATAGCTAGCCTGGACCTTCATTAAGGCTCTGTAACCGTTATCGAAACATATCTCACAACAGTACCAGATCTGTTGACTGGTACTGTTGTATATCTATTGACTGGGTTTGAATTTCAGTGAATTTCCAACAGAGTCAATGAGTATTTTGCAAAGCATCTAATCAGGGGGAGGGAGGCGCTTTAATTTTAAACCTATACATTTATATGATTGTACACTCTTGCTAGATCAGAATTGAGTAATATAACCCTTTGGTAATGCATTGGCTAAAATCTAGCCCCAGCGAATGTATTTTTTTAGACTTCTTTAATTCAAGTGGGATCCTTTGCAGGTTGAACTAAAAGCGCATGGTAGAAAAGTTTTTTCAGTTACACTTTGAGGAGGCCTCACAAGCATTCTGATACATGTTTAACGTCTCACCCTGAACAAAAACGATAAGATAAATGGGGAGCAAAGCTTCTGGAACATACTGATAACACCATGGGTGGGGTAGGATTGCCAGATCATAGGGCATATACAGGGTTATTCACTAAAGTGTAAATTGTCAGGAATTAAAAGTGCATTTCCAATTGTAAGCCATTATTGTAATTCAAAATGAATACATTTTCAGTTTGCCTATTTTGGACCTAATCTGTGAACTTTCATTAAAACTGTCAGTCTTGTAACCCCAAATATGTTTTTTTTTTATTTGGTTTTTCCCTGTTTTGACTAGTATATTCTGTGGAAAAAAAAAAAAATCTTCCTGGAAGTTCAGAATGTAATAGTGAGGATTCAAATCATTTATACTAAAACAGTTCACATTTAACCGAAATGAAGATTTGAGATTAGTTCTTCCAATTAACTTGTAAGCTAAAAGGTTTGCAACACTCTTCTCCTATTACAATGTAGTAAGTTTATAGAACCTGTCATAGAGTGGGCATTACTGATCAAACCGTAAATTGTGATGAATTAAAAACCAATCTAGTACTAGCACGATATTGAAAATTTTAAAATTTAATCTGGAAAGATTTCGAACTACGCTTAATTTTCCGGCAAGTATTTTAGCCTACTTTTTTGAAATTTGGTATGTAATAATTCACCACAATCAACTGTTTAGTGAAAAAACATTATATTGTTAACATAGTAGCAGTTGTATGACCTTATCGAATTACCTGTTGCAATAAAATGATTGAGTAAAGCTATACTCACCATAGAGAGGTACACATAGGATGCATACAGCTCCAAGTTGACCATGCGGTTGATGGCAGCTTCGCAGTCACTGTGGTAGTTCTGACGCAGCTGGGATGCCATTGTGGTTCTTTAGGATGGGTTGAAAAAAAGAATAGTAAGTGGGAAAAAAATAAGAGCTGAAGATTCAGAGAGGGCTCCGTTCAAACACTGTTGAAGCAAGAACTCTGCTCAGAGTTAAGAGTTGATCTGATCACGGTACAAAGGAGCTCAGTATTTAAAGTCAGTGACGCTAGGAATATGTTTGATACCTCTGACCTCCCTTCATTTCAATTGCAACTCATGTCATCATCCAATCAGTTTAGTGCGATCTGCAGCCAGTCACAGCTAGGTAGAAGGGAGGTGACAAATAATCATGTTAACCACGTCATGTCCAATGGCATTCATAACTGTCACAATGACATTGTGATAATCATTAACTATTCCAGTGCCAGGCAGTCCAAAAAAAAAAAAAAAAAACAGGCTATCCAGTTTCTTTTGGTGATAGTGAATGTAGTGTAGGATATTTCTTTAAAAACACAGTGTATATGTCTCAGTCTGGTGGAATTATGTCAACTTTTTTTGTCTTTTGTTTGTTTGCCTGTGTTTAGGAATTTAGTTGTTTATAACGCAAAAGTAAAAACCAATTACTCCTTTTGGCCTTTAACCTCTCATATTTTGTATTTGTTTTTCCAGCAAACCTGTAGAAGAAGTAATTCTTGCCAAATGCAACTATTGTGATTTTACCAAAACTCATCATGCCCCAAGCAAAAGTTCAAATTTCCACCCAATCTCAATCATAAATTCAGATATAAAACTGTACGTCAAAGTAATAGCTACTAGGCTTAAAAAAATAATACTGGATTTACTCCTTCCAGACAGGCCTCTGATAATATAAAGTGTATTTTTACATTTTGTAGAATATGCTTATTCCAAACAAACGGCCAACCTTTTATTAGCATTTTCTTCAAAAAGACGTTCAGTTACTTTCTCTGGCAACACGTGTAAGGAGAGCTGCTTAAATTTGTGTTTCCCTAACCTTTTTATCAAAAAATATATTTGTGGTCAGGGACAATAAGCAGAGTTATAGTAGTGGTTGTGTAAGTTGGTTGTGGTGTGCCGAAACTGACGTAAAAAGAGAACAAAACGTTTAACACGTTTATATTATGTAACCGATAGTTTAAATGCCTGCCTCAATTCCGTCTCTGTTTGATGGATGCACCTGGTGTATTCAGATTGTGACAAAGCTCCCTGTACCTCTGCCAAACTCACTTCCTAGTTGTCACTGGGACACCTGAAGCACTTCTGCACCAATCACCACAGCTTCTGGCACTTTTCCACATGACCATGCTGCAACTCTCCTTTGAGGCAGGTATCGTCTCCTCTGCCTATTCTGCTGCAGCCCTTCTTGCAGGCAGGTATCGTTCCCTTTGCTTCTGCCTGCAATACGATTTCTATTGCCTCTACAAAGGCACTTGCGGCTTTTGATTTATACCAAGGCTAGAAGGATTGTGCAACCAGCCAACATGTTACGATAACTCTGTGGCTGAGATCTCTAAAATTCCACACAGGACACAGCTCCAAAAGGAACTAACATACAATAGCTTTATTTTACTTGGGACTAGCCCATATGTTCATTACATCAACCTTGCTGTGACAAACTCAGTAAAATACAATTAACCATATCATATCAGAAAACATACAGGAACCTTTAATAACATAACAACATATTTTAAAGGCTTTGGGAAGACATAATTAACACACAATATCTCTCCTGCCTGCAGAATTGGGAATATGCAAAACTACCTGAATATGCAAATTAAAAACCTTGCTAGGTAGTGTATATAGCGGTTGCAAACATTAGCAAGACAGGAGAGCACTAACATTTAACCCCAAACAACCACATTACACAAACACCCTGCACACACAGAGTGACTATCATAGTAATCACCCAGAGACCTAATTAAATTGTCGACCTTAAGCGTCTGATGATGGTGACTACTGTCACAGTCAAATTCCTATATCAATCTGCCTCAAGAATGATATCTGAAACTTGGCCACAGGAATCCAGAGTAACCAGAGCAATAGCGCCCAGAACGTGAAGGACCTACACACACACACACACAGGCAGTCATGCACACAGACACACAGGCAGACAGTCATACACACACACAGACACACAGGCAGACAGTCATACACACACACACACACACAGGCAGACAGTCATACACACACACACACAGGCAGGCAGTCATACACACACACACACACACACAGGCAGTCATGCACACAGGCAGGCAGTCATACACACAGACACACACACACAGAGGCAGGCAGTCATACACACACACAGAGGCAGACAGTCATACACACAGACACACACACAGTCATACACACAGACACACACACAGTCATACACACAGACACACACACACACAGGCATACACACACACAGGCAGACAGTCACACACACAGACACAGACAGTCACACTCACACTGACAATCACACAGTTTCCTGTGGAGTTCATTGTGGAGGCAGTGCAGCTCCTGGAGACTGGTGGGGAAGCAGGGACTCCTTCCTGCTTCCCCTGCAGCAGTTTTCCGGAAATCCTTGCACCGGCCCTGAGACCAGGCAAGGGAATCCCTGTCATGGAGTAACACTTCAGGGTTAAGTTCTCAGCAGTGAGGAGCCTGACTCCACCCCCTCTGACACAGCTCTGACAGTATTTAGGGAGACTGGGCCAGAGGGAGGGTGCTTGGTGATTGATTGTTTGAGCTAACGTGTGAGCTCCCTCCTGGAAGCTCCATAGGCTCAGCTACTGGGAAACTTGCACCAGACAAACCCTTCCAGCCTTTGAGCAAATGCAAGTATTGCTGCAAGCCATAAAGGATTACTGGAGAAAGGAAACTTTGCTACTTTACAAGTGGACAATATGTCTGGACTATTGGAGGACTACCCATATAAACCTTAAGTATATCTTTCAGCTAATTGATTACAAAATAATTTATTCTATGAACTGTTTCTTGCATTGCAAATACTTCCATTTCTACAAGTTACTAATCTCATGAAGGACAACTCCCATCATGCTTATTCACTATGAACTGTTTCTTGCATTGCAAATACTTCCATTGCTACAAGTTACTAATCTCATGAAGGATAACTCCCATCATGCTTATTCACTATGAACTGTTCTTGCATTGCAACTATTCTCAGCTAAATGATTATTGTTCCTATTGAAGATTATTCTCATGAACTAATGTTACTTAATGCATCTCTATGAACTAAAGTTATTTCCTGGCTAATCATGGCAGCATCACTTATGGGTAGCTCCGCCCCAATCAGGAACAGGACAAGACAAAATCAATTAATCAGACCAGGCTGGGTATAAAAGGTCCCTCCTCCTTCTATCCCACAGTCTTTTTTCCTGTCCTTTCAGGACACAAAGGATATTTTATTTTGGGCCACCTTCCCATGTGTACCATGGGCCTCCAGATGAAGTTCAGCCTCTCTTCATCTGAAGAACTCAGTAAACAGCCTGCACGGGCAGGACTAACTGAGTTTTAGTACAGATTAGTATCTGTACTATATTGGCATTACCAGTTCAAGGGACTTCCTTTCGGCCTAAGTCTAGCGCCCAGAACATTCACGAAAATTCTGGTTTCTCTGGTGGCCTTTATAAGGACACAGAACATCGAACTTTTTCATTATCTGGACGATTTTCTGATTGTAGGTCCGTCCAGTCAGATAGTAGATGTCCACACGGCGATAACCATCAAATGCCTTCAAGATCATGGTTGGCTGATAAACCCCAAAAAGAGTTCCTTGGTGCCTTCTCAGAAAATGATTTTCCTGGGAGCAAATATAGATTCGGTGCATGGCCTAGTCTCTCTGTCTACAGACAGGATAGAACGTATAGTGAAGAAGATCAGAGGTCTGCATCGACAGTCATTCGTCACGGCAAGAGAGTTCATGAGCCTGTTAGGGTCTCTTACTTCCACAATAGGCCTAGTGAAATGGGCCCAGTGGAGGATGCGACCCATTCAGAAGCATTTTCACTTACAGTTCAAGGCAAACTCCGGAAATTGGGATCAAAAGATTCATTCACTCCCGAGGATTTCGAGAGAGCTATGTTGGTGGACAAAAGAAGAAAACCTTCTTCGTGGGTTTCCACTGGAAGAACCAGTTTGGATGACCATAACAACAGATGCCAGCCTCCTGGGATGGGGAGCTCACTTGAACGACTCTTGGATTCAAAGAGCTTGGTCATGGAAGGAGGCAAAACTCCATTCAAATTTGAGAGAAATGAGAGCGGTTCTCAAGGCGTTAATGGGGTTCCGTCTTTTAATAAGAGAGGCCTGGGTGAGGATACATACAGACAACAGAGCAGTGGCGTCCTACATAAATCATCAGGGAGGCACTCGAAGCTATGCTCTGCTGATGGAATTGTCCCCGATAATGAGGTTCGCGCAACGGCATCTACAAGGCCTAAAAGCAGTTTATCTCCCAGGACCAGAAAATTTTCTGGCGGATTACCTCAGCAGAACCAGGATTCTCCAAGGAGAATGGAAACTGCACCCGGAATTGTTTCACTTGATCTCCCTGAGGTGGGGTGTACCCCAGATCGACCTGATGGCTTCATACCTGTCAGGATCGGGACAGGGATCCAACACGCAGAGTACAAACAGTAGCCAGATACGTATACCGGACCTTAGAATGGCCGGACTAACGTAAGTAGTACAGTATAGAATGGTCAAAGACAAGCCGAGGTCGAGGGTAACAGAAGACAGGTAAGCGAGAGACAAGCCGAATCAAGGGTAACAGAGATAAGCAGAGTAAGGTAAACAAGCCGGGTCAAAACCAAAAGGGATAATAGAATACACAAGCACTGAGTGACTAGAACAAGCTAGAACAATGAGCTAATGAAAGAAGCTCTGTTAAATACCCTGTTCAGAGCAGTAACCACGCCTCCGAGGCGTCCTGATTGGTCCTGCAGCAATTGACTGACAGGTCGTTCCGGGGGAGTGTCCTGATGACTACTTCCTGCCTAGATGCTGTAAAAGGCAGTCACTCCTTCGCGGCCGGCCTAGCATGACCGGATAGACCGCGGGGAAGGGAGCCATCAGACCGTCTGGATGGAGGAACAGCTAAGTCTCTACCTCTTTCGGAGGTAGAGACCACAGGTACCCTGACAGTACCCCCCCTCTCAGATACGCCCACCGGGCGGAATGAACCGGGACGAGATGGGAAGCGAGAGTGATACGCCCTGCGGAGACGGGGAGCATGAACATCCTCCTGAGGTACCCAACTCCTCTCCTCAGGACCATATCCCTTCCAATCAACCAGATATTGTACTCTCCCCCGGGAGATTCGAGAATCAATAATAGAGTTAACCTCATACTCCTCCTGACCCTCCACCTGAACGGAGCGAGGAGGGGCTATTGTGGAGGAAAATCTGTTACATATGAGTGGTTTCAGCAATGAAACGTGAAACGAGTTCGGGATGCGTAAGGTATTAGGAAGAGCTAAACGATACGCAACTGGATTGATACGGGTCAGCACCCTGTAGGGTCCAATATAACGAGGAGCGAACTTCATGGAGGGCACTTTTAAACGGATGTTCCTCGTGCTTAGCCATACCCTATCACCTGGAACAAAGACCGGAGCCGCCCTTCTACGTTTATCAGCGTGTTTCTTGACCAACATAGAGTTGTGCACAAGGATTTGTCGAGTTTGATCCCACAACTTCCTCAAATTGGCAACATGAACATCAACCGACGGCACCCCCTGGGAAGGAGAATCCGAAGGAAGAATGAAAACCATAATTCATGAAGAAGGGGCTTGAATGAGTAGAATCGCAAACGAGATTGTTGTGTGCAAACTCCGCCCAAGGAATCAAACCGACCCAATCATCCTGGTGTTCAGAAACAAAGCATCGTAAATATTGTTCAATTTTCTGGTTGGTACGTTCAGCAGCTCCGTTAGACTGAGGATGATAGGCAGAAGAAAAGTTTAATTTAATACCAAGTTGAGAGCAGAAGGACCTCCAAAAGCGGGAAACAAATTGGGAGCCTCTGTCCGATACAATTTGAGAGGGTATCCCATGTAGGCGAAAAATCTCCTTAGCGAATATCTCTGCCAATTCGGGAGAAGACGGGAGTTTAGGCAGGGGAATGAAGTGTGCCATCTTAGTAAACCTGTCAACCACGGTGAGGATAACAGTCTGTCTTTTAGAGATAGGTAGATCGACAATAAAGTCCATGGCCAAACAGGACCATGGTTTTTCTGGAACCTCCAAGGGTTGCAGGAATCCACATGGAAGCGTATGGGGTTGTTTGGTTTTAGTACAAACTTCACATGCAGCGATGAACTCCTCAATATCCCTCCGTAAAGCAGGCCACCAGAAGTCCTTAGAGATCAACGCGTACGTTTTGCGAATACCAGGATGTCCCGCCATCTTGCTATTATGTAAACACTGTAAAAGTTCCAGTTGAAGAGCAGGAGGAACGAAATGACGGCCCGCAGGAGTCTGTTTAGGTGCTAGATGTTGCAACTTAATGATCTCGGCCAATAACGGAGAATGAATTTTGAGATTCGTATTAGCAATGATATTGCATTTCGGAACTATAGAAGAAAGAACTGGTTCAGGTACAGTAGAAGGTTCATATTGGCGAGATAATGCATCGGCTTTAGAGTTTTTAGAACCAGGTCTGTAAGTCAGTACATAATTGAAGTGAGTCAGGAATAAGGACCAACAAGCTTGTCTAGAGGATAAGCGCTTAGCCTCCCCAATATAGGACAAGTTTTTGTGGTCCGTCAAAATCGTAATAGGGTGTAGGGTCCCCTCCAACAAATGTCTCCACTCCTTTAAGGCTTTAATGACTGCTAACAGTTCCCTTTCCCCGATGTCATATCTGCTCTCAGGCCCAGAAAATTTCTTAGAGAAGAAACCACAAGGGTGTAACGGTTTATCCACCCCTAACCTTTGAGACAGAACAGCCCCAACTGCTGTCTCAGAGGCATCGACCTCGAGCAAGAAAGGCAGAGTCGTATCAGGATGGACTAGAATGGGAGCCGAGGCAAAAAGTTCCTTGAGGGTCTTGAAAGCACCCAGAGCTTCCTTAGACCAGAACTTAGTATCAGCCCCTTGTTTGGTCATATTGGTAATAGGCGCAATGATAGAGGAGTATCCTTTAATGAAGCGCCTATAGTAGTTGGAAAAACCAATAAACCTTTGGATAGCCTTGAGTCCTTTGGGCAAGGGCCAGTCTAAAATAGATTGAAGTTTTACAGGATCCATTTTAAAACCTTCCCCAGAAATCACGTATCCAAGAAAGTCTACCTGAGACTGATCAAAACTGCACTTCTCCAATTTGCAATATAGACCATGTTGCAGCAGCTTGTGTAATACCTTTCTGACCTGTCTATGGTGAGTCTCAATCTCCTTAGAGTGTATTAGTATGTCGTCCAGGTAAACAATAACACAATCATGCTGAAACTCCCTAAGTACCTCATTAATCAAATCTTGAAATACTGCAGGAGCATTGCATAGTCCAAATGGCATAACAGTGTATTCGTAATGGCCATACCGGGTATTGAATGCCGTCATCCACTCGTGACCTTGCTGGATTCTCACCAAATTGTAAGCCCCTCTGAGATCTAACTTGGTGAAGATTTTGGAGCCCTTAAGACGATCAAATAACTCGGTAATCAGTGGGATAGGATAGGCATTTCTGACAGTTATTTTATTCAAGCCTCGGTAATCGATAAAAGGTCTCAGCGTGCCATCCTTCTTCTTAATGAAAGAACCCAGCCCCGGCCGGAGAAGAAGACCTCCTGATGAATCCCTTTTCTAAATTCTCCCGAATATACTCCTCTAGAACCGAGTTTTCCTGAACAGACAAAGGATATACATGGCCCCTCGGAGGCATAGTGCCGGGTAGAAGCTTAATCTTACAGTCAAATGACCTGTGTGGAGGCAAAGAATCGGCATTTTCTTGTCAAACACTGCCCTTAAGTCTAGGTAAAGGTCTGGTATTTGTCTTTCTGTGGACTGAGTAGGATTCTCCGGTATGTTAATATTAGCTAATGGAGAAACCTTGCACAAACACCGATCCTGGCAGCCCTGGCCCCACGAGAGTATCTCTCCTAACTCCCAATCGATAATAGGGTTATGTTTTTTCAACCATGGGTACCCCAGAACTATGGGAACGGAAGGAGACGAAATGAGCATAAGATATAAATTCTCCACGTGTAGGATACCAACATTTAAATTAATGGGTATGGTCTCACGAAAGATAACAGGGTCTAGTAGTGGTCTACCATCTATGGCCTCAACGGCCAAAGGTGTCTCCCTTAGCTGGGATGGGAAATTGTTCTTACTAGCAAAGGCTTGGTCGATAAAATTCTCAGCAGCACTGGAATCTATCAATGCCATAGCCATTACTACTTCCTTCCCCCAAGTTAAGGAAACTGGTAGCAGAAGCCTGTGATCTTTATAATCAGGAGTAGAGGACAAAATAGAAACACCCAAGGCCTGTCCTCTAGAGAGACTTAGGTGCGAGTGTTTCCCGGGCGGTTAGAACAGTTCGAGAGTAAATGACACTTGGCTCCACAATACATACACAAACCCTCTCTTCTCCTGTGCTGTCTTTCCTCCTCAGAGAGGCGGGTATACCCTATCTGCATAGGTTCAGTAAGCAAAGATATCGTGGAGTCAGGACTTGGAACAGCGGGAGCTAACCTAAAAGAAGGTCTCTGGTTCCTCTCTCGAGTGTTCTGTCTCTCTCTTAGACGTTCATCTATACGAGAGATGAACGAAATTAAATCCTCTAAATTCTCAGGGAGTTCTCTGGTAGCAACCTCATCAAGGATTACCTCAGATAGGCCATTCAAAAATACATCCATATACGCCTGCTCATTCCACTTGATTTCTGCCGCCAGAGACCTGAACTCTAGTGCATAATCCACCAGTGTTTGGTTCTCCTGTCTCAGGCACAACAGTAATCTGGCTGCATTAACCTTTCTACCTGGAGGGTCAAATGTTCTTCTAAAAGCAGCTACAAATGCGTTATAGTTATAAACTAATGGATTATCGTTCTCCCATAGTGGGTTGGCCCATCTCAGAGCTTTCTCAATGAGTAGGGTGATAATAAATCCTACTTTTGCCCTATCTGTAGGATAAGAGCGAGGTTGCAATTCAAAGTGGATACTAATTTGGTTTAAAAAACCACGACACTTCTCAGGAGCCCCACCATAGCGTACTGGGGGGGTAATGTGAGAAGAAGTACCCACTGTGGCTACCTCTAGACCTGAACCGACAGGAGAAACAGGGGTATTACGTATCTCCTCTGGTGGGTTATTGGCACAAGCTAATAGAGCCTGTAGCGCAAGCGCCATCTGATCCATTCTGTGATCCATGGCTTCAAACCTAGGATCAGGAGCAGCCAGCTGACTGTTTGTACTTGCAGGATCCATTGGCCCTGTCGTAATGTCAGGATCGGGACAGGGATCCAACACGCAGAGTACAAACAGTAGCCAGATACGTATACCGGACCTTAGAATGGCCGGACTAACGTAAGTAGTACAGTATAGAATGGTCAAAGACAAGCCGAGGTCGAGGGTAACAGAAGACAGGTAAGCGAGAGACAAGCCGAATCAAGGGTAACAGAGATAAGCAGAGTAAGGTAAACAAGCCGGGTCAAAACCAAAAGGGATAATAGAATACACAAGCACTGAGTGACTAGAACAAGCTAGAACCACGACAGGGCAATGAGCTAATGAAAGAAGCTCTGTTAAATACCCTGTTCAGAGCAGTAACCACGCCTCCGAGGCGTCCTGATTGGTCCTGCAGCAATTGACTGACAGGTCGTTCCGGGGGAGTGTCCTGATGACTACTTCCTGCCTAGATGCTGTAAAAGGCAGTCACTCCTTCGCGGCCGGCCTAGCATGACCGGATAGACTGCGGGGAAGGGAGCCATCAGACCGTCTGGATGGAGGAACAGCTAAGTCTCTACCTCTTTCGGAGGTAGAGACCACAGGTACCCTGACAATACCACAATTCTCAAGTGAAGAGGTTTTACTCCCTTCATGCGGATCATCGAGCAGAAGGACAGGATGCCCTGTCTCTTCCGTGGGATTTCGATCTGGGGTATGCGTTCCCTCCCCTACCAATGATCTACCGACTGCTGAGGAAAATATGGAAGGAAGGCCTCAAAGTCATTGCCATCATTCCAATCTGGCCACGCAGGCCTTGGTTTCCCTTGCTAAACAAGATGAGACTGGAACCTCCTTGGCCTCTTCCTCTCAGACCGGACATCTTGACTCAGGGACCAGCTGTTCATCCCAACCCCAGCCAGCTAAATTTGGGGGAATGGCTCTTGAAAAGGAGAGACTTCTAGCTCAAGGGATCTCTGAAACTGTGGTGTCTACTCTCCTTAAATCCAGAAAGGTGTCTACTTCTTCCTGCTACCATAAGATATGGGAAGTTTTTCGTTCCTGGTCTCATGTTAATAATGTGAATTTTCTTCAGCCATCTAACATCAACGTGCTACATTTCCTTCATACAGGTCTGGAGAAGGGGCTGAGTCTGAGTACTCTAAAAGTCCAAGCTTCGGCTTTATCTGCTCTCTGCAACAAATCTTGGGCATCGGATCCTCTGATTTCTAGATTCTTCAAAGCTACAATCCGTATAAGGCCACCTAATAGGAACTACTCCCCTCCATGGAATTTACCTATGGTACTGGAGGCGTTGTCTGAAAACCCCTTCGCTCCTTTGGATGAGCTGGGCATTGTCTTGCTTACCTATAAGACATTATTTTTGGTGGCTGTTACTACTGCAAAGCGCATGTCTGAAATTCATGCTTTATCCTGCGGTGAAAATCACTTTCAAGTGTTCCACGACAGGGTGATCTTGAGACCCAAACTAGAGTTTCTGCCTAAAGTTGTCTCGAATTTTAACATCCTACAGGAAATTGTTATTCCGTCCTTTTATCCATCCCCTTCTACTCCAGAAGAAGTGAAACTTCATGAATTGGATGTCAGGCAGTGCCTTCTTAAGTACATAGAGGTTTCTGCTAACTTTCGGAAGTCTCAACAGTTGTTTGTTCTTCCTATTGGCCCCAGGAGAGGGGAGGCAGCCTCTACTTCCACCTTGAGACGTTGGATTTCCAATACCATAGTGAAGGCTTATCAGTTGAAAGACCTGGTTCCTCCTAGTAGGATCAAATCACACTCTACGAGGGCATTAGCAATGTCATGGGCTAACTGGGCAGAGGTTCCATCTGACGACATCTGTAAGGCAGCTACGTGGTCTTCTCCTCTCACTTTCATCAAACACTATAAACTGGATTTGGCTTCTTCCTCTACGTCCTTTGGTAGAGGTGTTCTGTCCTCTGTTGAATCTATCTAAATTAAACTTATTTCAGCATCATCTGGTTGGATGTGTTTGTTTTGTTTTTCTCCCACCCTATGGTGAAGCTTGGGTATTACCCATAAGTGATGCTGTCATGATTAGCCAGGAATACGGAAAATTTTATCATACTTACCGTAATTTTCTTTTCCTGGCTATTATTCATGGCAGCATCAGCGAACCCCCCCTTGTTTTTTGTTATTAGCTTTGGGACTAGACTGTGGGATAGAAGGAGGAGGGACCTTTTATACCCAGCCTGGTCTGATTAATTGATTTTGTCCTGTCCTGTTCCTGATTGGGGCGGAGCTACCCATAAGTGATGCTGCCATGAATAATAGCCAGGAAAAGAAAATTACGGTAAGTATGATAAAATTTTCCGTATTAATGCATCTCTGAAGAAATACTTAATACTGAACTTTGTGTTGTTGAATTACTTGCAATTCTTATTATTGGATTATTGCCTAAATGCAATTCATTTAAGTTTAACTCTTATTAAAACTTCGGTTGAATCAAGTTACCAGTGATTCTCTCTTTTCTTAAAGCTACAGTATTGATACTTAAGGATTCTCCATTTCTTTACTATTGTAATTAGGGAGTTTACAAGCTGCAGTTGAGTTCCAACCCAAATCACCCCTGGTAGCGTAACAGAATCACCAAGCCATAACAATCCCTCTAAACCCACGCTAGAGAGCTGGTCGTAAGTGCAAGCCGATGTATAATAGGTAGGTGGTAAAGTGAGAACCACCTGTATATACAAACACCTTTTTCATTAAAACACTAACACTAGACACAAAAGCACACCTGCATTTAAAAGCGAACAATACATACAAACACAACGCTGCATTCAAACACACACAAGCATTACATAGAAATACATTACTGCATTCAAAAGGCAAAACTATATATAAAAATAAAAATACACCCCTACATGAAAACACACATACTCCTGACAAAAACGTTATTACATTAAAAAGCCACAAACCCTGCTTACAAACACAACCCTGCAAGGATGAGCTAATGGTAGATCCCTAGCTGCTATAGCATTGTAGCAGTTGTATGTCAGATGTGGATCTAACTTTTGGCCACCCTTGCTCTTAAAGGGGGCCTAAAACAAATTTTGCACCAGGGCTCTCACTACATTAGTTCCACAACTGTTAAAACCTATTTATTTCTTTGGAAAGTAAACATCAGAGAAAAACCCTGGTATATGGGCCCAAAATTGTGATTCCTGTCCGACTTGACATTGTTGGTAAATTTGATATAAAATACGTACACACATATATCATTTTAGACAACTAAACTATCAAATTAATTTGCAAATCATTCAATTTCTGATCATCTATATTTTGAATGCTATGAAGCACCTATTATATTCAGCTAACATGATTTTCCAAGACTAGTGTGTTCTTTTGCCATATTTTTGTTACTTTTTGCTAGCCTCACATTTCCTGTTTTGCTTTTTTGTGGGTTTTATCATCAGAGTTATAGGAAACAGGAATTAAAGTACGACAAAAAAAAAAAAAAAAGAATTTCAACATCTATTTTTATGCAAAAATGTTGTAACAAAATCAGGAAGGTGACTGTGTTCATTGATTCTTAAAGGAACTATGACCTTGATTTAATATTTTTGGGATAAGCTTTTCAAATGATTTAATATTTTTCATTAAACTTTTAAAATTATTTTTTCAACATATTTAAAATTTCATAAAAACATATAACATGAAAAAAAAATTATATACTGATATATAATATCAAATAATAATAAAGTGTATCCAAAAATATTGAATCATTGGGAAAACGTATCCAATAATATTATATAATCATGTGTATTATATAGGGACATTCTCGGGTAGGTAGACACCCTGAAGTTAAGACATTGTGTCCCCAGGACCCCTAAATTAACCAGTGGTTAACCAATTTAATTGTTTGCACCTGAACACAGTTCATTTGGCCCCAGTCCTAATTGCCATCCTTCATATGTTATTTATTTATTTATTTATCATCTGTGTTGTATATATCTTTATTGTGTACATCTCCCAAATAGTCAAAACTGTTGCTTATTGCTAGAAAAGATTCTAACCTCTGTTATTGGTTTGGGTTTTTTGGGAAGTCTCTGTTAAAGTGACGTACATTTGGGTAGAAAATCTAAAATAATCACAATGATCATTGCTCTTATTTGTATATTTTGTATGGCATTGTGGGTTAAGGCCTCAATGGAAAATTGTTTTAATAAGCAAATGATTTATACGTTTTTAATAAACTTTTAAAATTATATATAGATTTTTTTATATATGATATATTTTTTATCTGTAATATATTTTTGATATTTTAATGTATTTTATTAAAAAAGCATTTGGTATGGTTATCCACAATTATTTAATCATTTGAAAAGCTTAACCAAAAATATTATTCGAAGCTACAATAAGAACTGCTAAATAATGAGCGAGTACTTAATTTGCATCCTTATTGTAAGCAGATGTTACCCTTGAGTATATTTTAAAATACATATAATCTGTATGTCAAACTATTTGTTTTTAGTAGGAAATACATAGGTACAAATCCAAATAGGGAAGAATACACATCAACCAAAAAGAACTAGAGCATTTACGAGTGATCCAAACCTTTCCCCTAATCCAAATGTTAAAGAACACTGTGTTCTGATGCAAAAAATGTATTACCGTATTTTTCGCTCCATAAGACGCACCACACCATAAGACGCACCTAGTTTTTAGAGGAGGAAACCCAGAACAAAAATATTCTGAACAAACTGTCCCATAGTGTTTCTTACTATGGGACAGTTTGTTCAGAATATTTTTTCTCTCCCCTGTCCCATAGTGTTCCTTACCACCCACTCCCCTCTCCTGTCCCATAATGATCTTTAACCCCCCCCCTCCCCTGTCCCATAGTGATTTTTAACCCCTCCTCCCCTGTCCCATAGTGTTCCTTACCACCCACTCCCCTCTCCTGTCCCATAATGATCTTTAACCCCCCTCCCCTGTCCCATAGTGATTTTTAACCCCTCCTCCCCTGTCCCATAGTGTTCTTTAACCCCTCCTCCCCTGTCCCATAGTGTTCTTTAACCCCCATCCCCTTGTCCAATAGTGTTTTCACCCCATAGTGTTCCCCCCTCCCCTCATCCCAGAGTGTTTCCCCCCTCCCCTCATCCCATAGTGCACTTTCCCTCCAATATTGTCCCCCCTCCCCTTGTCCCATAGTGTCCCCCCCTCCCATTGTCCCATAGGGTCCCCCCTCCCCTTGTCCCATAGTGCCCCCCCTTGTCCCATAGTGTCTCCCCCTCCCCTTGTCCCATAGTGTCCCCCCTCCCCTTGTCCCATAGTGTCCCCCCTCCCCTTGTCCCATAGTGCCCCCTCCCCTTGTCACATAGCATTCCCCCCTCCCCTTGTCCTATAGTGTCCCCCCTCCCCTTGTCCCATAGTGTCCCCCCTCCCCTTGTCCCATAGTGTGTCCCCCTCCCCTTGTTCCATAGTGCCCCCCCTCCCTTTGTCCCATAGTGTCCCCCATCCCTTTGTCCCATAGTGCCCCCTCCCCTTGTCCCATAGTGTGTCCCCCTCCCCTTGTCCCATAGTGTGTCCCCCTCCCCTTGTCCCATAGTGTCCCCCCCCTCCCCTTGTCCCATAGTGTGTCCCCCTCCCCTTGTCCCATAGTGTCCTATACATACTTACCTGTCTTGTAGCGTGGGCCGGCTTGACAGCGCGCACCATGGTTCAGGAACTTTAAATTCAGGTTCCAGTTTCCGGCGGGACTTAAAGGAAGTGCCTCCCGACGGAAACCGGAACCTGCATTTGAAGTTCCTGTACCGCGGTACGCGCTGTGAAGCCAGCCCACGCTACAAGACAGGTAAGTAAAGCTTCACATTCGCTCCATAAGACGCACAGACATTTCCCCTCACTTTAATTGTAGTAATAATAAAGTGCATCTTATGGAGCGAAAAATATGGTATATATTGAACTAGGTTACTATTAATATTTATATTCATCTTATTCACCTGGCATGTGATGCACATACACAATATGCCTCTACAACTATTATTGACACCACTAAAATTTGGAATGCTGAAAAAAAACTTTTATTGAAACATGTTGACAAGCACAGCAGCAAATGCAGGATTTGGAACCCAAGAACCCTGTATAGGGATTGATGGTAGATCATTTCATTTATTCCATTCGATAATAAAGAGGTGATTAAGATAGACAAATAGCTGGCTTGGTTTTCTTTTGGAGATCTTAGCTGCTCTCTCCCAAGGTGTGCTTGTCGAACAGGTACTCGCCCATGCCGTTCTGTGGCACCCCAAGGCGTTTCAAGTTGGTGATGTAGTCTCCAATCTTCTTAATATCCTTCACTTGTTCTTCCAGGTATTCTGACTCCAGGAAGTCTTGGAGCTATAAGACAGAATAGTGATAAATTACATTTAGAAAGAGAACCGTAAAATAAAACAGTAAAGTGAGAAAGAATATGTTGGACTTGATACCATTTTTCTTTTTAAAAGGTCGATAAAAGCGTGGCTGCAAGGAAAATGTTTAACACTTACATGAGGGTCATTCTTGTCAGTTGCCAGCTTGTGCAGGTCCAGGAGAGCCTGGTTCACAGTCTTCTCCAGCTGCAAGGCAGCCTGCATGGCGTCCAGGGTGTTGCCCCATTCATCACGCTCTGGTTTCTGGTGGGAAAAGGAGATTCTTAAATTGTTGAAGGATACAAATACGTTGATATATATATATATATATATATATATATATATATAAAGATATGTTTCGTAACTCATTCCGTAGCAAAGAAAACTTCAGCGGATCCCATACTACTCTAACAATAATAATGTCCCCAGTGCACTTGTAGCCGCTACCCGATGGAGTATCGCCCGATGCTGTATCTCAGTACCTAATCACAAGTGAGCAGATATTTTTGCCAGTCCCCTACATAGAATCACAATGGGACAATTTCCTGTCATTCATCTTCCTTAATTCACAAGGACTGAAAGAGAGCACATTATAGAGGTTTGTGCCAGACAAAGCTTTATTTGAATATCATCAAAAAGAGTACAAAACATATTTGACTATGTTTTTTTTTCCCCCCCAATGCATCCACTGGAATTACATGATTTGTATTTAGTAGAGGATAGAAAATCAGGTGTTAGCGAGCTTGCACCCTGTGCGCACCTTCACATCCTGAAGGACGATACGACCACCGCGCTTGTTCTGATATTTCAGAAACTTCTCAGCGTGCTCCCGTTCCTCGTGGCTGCGCTCTTTGAATTCCTTGGCCACATGTTTAAGGGCAACGTCATCACGGTCGAAGTAATAGGACTGGAAGAGAATAGGATTGAAACGGGATGTTAAACATAATACCTGTATTATAAAACAGAACAAGTAAGAGGAAGCGATCTAATTCTGATAGAGGATAGACGATTCCAAGCGTTCATGAGCTATGGTCAGTTGACATCCAACTTTCAAAATACAGAAGAGGCAGAGGCAGTAGTGGCTTCACTGCAGCTCACTGGTTAGTTAAACCCCAGCACCTCAACACATAGATTACAGAGTTATCATGCAATAAAAACACACGTGCATAACAAACAGTATGTGTGCAGAAATTCATATACAGAAATACACCCCTCCTCGTTTACACACACACAGAGCAGGGATTCTTCCTCATTATTTTTATAGAATGTTTTGCCTGTTTGGCTTACCTGGCAACTGAAATGTTTACTAAGCTGCAGACAGGTTTTAATTAATTGCACACTTTATAAAGGCGGATATGTGTAAATGTTTAAAAAAATAAAAACCTGCTACCCTCTCTATCATATGGCATCAAATGTCTTTATAAAAGAACACAAGGTCCACTACATAATACACTAAATGCTAAAGTATAACAAAAAAGCAAAATAGCTGATCTGGAATTAACCTCAAACTGGGCTATAACGACAACTTGGACCTGTTTCGTCAGTTTTCAATTTGTTACAATTTTGTTACATGTAGCCTGAAAAGGGTCTAGGGTCCATCAAGTTCAGACATTGTCACAAATGTTTAACACGAGGCTGTTCTGCATTTACCCCTTCTATCTGGGCCCAAGTACAAAGTAATGTGTTTGGTGATAAGATAAGCACAACTGTTCAAGGTCCCGATAATGAACTAGAAATTGGTAGGAAATAGAATGTTAAAATATGTCTGTGTGCTACGCAAAAAATACTGCAGGAGAGGCTTTACCTGTTCAACAGGAATTCTAACCTTAAGGACAAAATATTTATAGGTGATACTCTGACACTTGTCATGGCTCTGACTTTTGAGATAATAAAAATCAAAACAATTTATGACCAAGCAATATTAGGCACGTTTAATATGAATAAAATGAATATATTAATATTATTTATTGGTACCCACTAAAAAATATCAATTCAAAATTATTTGAATCATTTGAGCAACACCCTAATGTCACTGCTCTGAATTCATCAAAATACTGCAGTATTACAGCCCTTTTTTTTTTTTTTTTTTTACTTTTTTTTTTTAACATTATTTAGCAGGTTCTTCTGATTAGGGTGATATTTATGTTCATGTTTCAGTGCTACAGTTATCAGGATAATAAAAATCTAAACAATGTATGACTAAGCAATAGCAGAGACATTTAATTTTCTGATTAGGGTAATATTTGTATTAGGAGATGCACCTGCGCTCATAAATCAATGCCTGGCAGTGACTGATGGAAGTTTTAGTCGACCCCACCCCAATGTCAAAATTAAGTCAGGGGATAAGCCGTAAAACTATTGCACAACCTCACTCTAGTTAAAGAATACTGCACTTCTCCACCGTAAAATGATATGTGATAGATTTTTAACCCCTTAAGGACACATGACATGTGTGATATATCATGATTCCCTTTTATTCTAGAAGCTTGGTCCTTAAGGGGTTACGTTTGGTCAATTTTGATTACTACCTTGTCCAATCAATCCAATCAAGTTTTAATATTTGCCAGGATTGAAGTAGGTAAACTGAGTATCATTTAACCCTCTAGTTGCCTGATGTGTACCATCTGACATGCACAAAATTAAGTCAATAAGTATTATGTTTGTAAGAACAAAGCACCCTGTAAAATGAACTGAGCTGCTGTATACTCACCATGGAGAGGTACACATAGGATGCATACAGCTCCAAGTTGACCATGCGGTTGATGGCAGCTTCGCAGTCGCTGCTGAAGTTCTGACGCACCTGGGATGCCATTGCGGTGTTTTGGTGGATTGGTGGCGCAAAAAGATTCGAAAAAATAAGTAATGATAGAAGAGGATTGTTTTAAAAAAAAGAGCTGACGACTCAGAGAGGGCTCCGTTCAAACACTGTTGAAGCAAGAACTCTACTCAGAGTCAGAGAAGGATTGATCACAGCACAAAAGAGGACAGTATTTATAGTGTGTGACACCAGATCTGTGGGTGTTGTCTTCCCCTCCTTTTACATTACAATCTATGTCCTCATCCAATCAGCTCAGTGTCAGATGAAGCCAGGTTGGAAGAGAGGGCTAGGTTCTTCCTTAATAAATGTTAATGTATTTTTCATGTCCTTATTGTGCAATGGGTTAAATTATATCAGCAAACTTGTGATTGTTTTGCACTCGTTACATAGGTTCAATGACAGTGTCACATTTCATTTACTGGATTAGAACATGCACAAGACACATAAACCACATGTGTGGTTAGATACATGAAAACCTGGGTAAAAAATAACTGTTTTAATTGCAACAAATTATTATATTATTACAATTAAAGTTCTGTAGTTAAGCTGGGTTTGTTTCTGCCAGAAAATACGAAACAAATATAAATTTAAAAAAATTACTTTCAATGAACACAAATCAAGTCAACAATGAATTAGTTTCTTTTGTATTAGTATAGATTCACATACTGGTATTAGGAACTGGCAAGGAGGGGGTGGGAATAATAGACCCCAGGCCACTATTATGGGAGTGTTGGCTAGGGGAGAAGGATTGCATCCTCACACCATTCTTCCCTGGAATAAAACAGAAGGAGTTCTATTGGGATATCTATTGGCAAGAACTGTGCATGTCATTTGCCACTTCATGCCTGTCACATTGACCATTGTCACTGGTCTGCTCTAACCTCAGATAGCGAGACTTGGAGACACTCCATTCATTAAGCTGTCTCTTCCTTCGATAACGCACGCAGGGCAGGTATTGAGATAAAAAGAAACAGAGGAAGGACCGTGATATTGTGGCATCAAAGTCGAGCCAGATTTTCCCTAGTAGCTGCTGTGGCTGGATCTGCCTGACCTGCATTGGCTTCATCAGCCACCAGTGTGTCTGCATCAGACATGGACAACCTGCTTCCTAAATCTTCATTTACAAAGTAAAGCCAAGACAATTGTTTAGGTTTGGCATGGTCTGGTGACCTACAATCACAATGTTCTCCGGTACCGGACTGTCCCATTGAGATGGTTCCCAGTGGACTTCAGTATCAGGAGTTGACCAGGCTATCAGATTATAAAGTCTTTACAAATGACTGCAGTCTAAAATAAGACTGACTTTGCTCTCTCTAGTCTTTACCTTCTGGCAATCCACTAGGAATACTTTTTGGATATGTTCAGTATGACTTACGAATACATATGTTTCACTAAGATGGACTGATAAATATTGATTAAATGTTTTAGTTGCTTTGATTAAACCTGGCATATCTGACCATTCCCTGTTAGAAAAGGCAGTTCGCATTTCCCTGTGTGCAACCCTGTCTGTGCTAGAGATCAGAAGTGTAGGGTACAGGGAAGGGAAGGCAGGCATTGTTGCTGGAATAGTGTTATGATTATAAATAATATTTATAAAGCACCACAAAATTCAGTGGCGCTGTACAATGGGTGAATTTACAGACAAGTACCTGTAACCAGAGGAGTTGAACGCACAGGAACAGAGGGGGTTGAGGGCCCTGCTTACATTCTAGAGGGCTGAGTCTGTCTTCCTCTTAAACAACCTCCAAATTACTGGGCCATCATTTTTTTATATGTATATGTATGTGTTTGACCGTGTGTGTCTGTCTTTGTCTCTCTATGCCTGTGTGAATCTGCATGTGTCTGTATGTTCCTGTGTTTGCTTGTCTGTGTGTACTTGCCTATGCATATCTGGGACTGTGTGCCTGTCTGTGTGAGCCTGTCTGTGCCTGTGTGTGTATTTCTGTGTCTGTGTGTACATGTCGGTGAAAAATTATTTTCGATGCAAAGCACTGGGTGTTTTTTGACCCAAGCAACACACCTGTTGGCATTCCCTCTCCATGACTGCAAATCTAATTCCTTCCCTCTATCCAAAAACGTTTAGTTTATGGTGTTCCTCACTTTGAGCTAATTCCAGACAAAATACCAAGCTTTGGTCTGTAATATAATTCTGTGTCTGTAGTCAGGGGCAGCCAAGAACGGCACTTTGCAAAAAACCTGAGGTTAATGAATGTTCATAAGCCAGAGTCCAAATTTTCAATGCAGCGCACCTTGTTGTTATGTTGAAGGTTTAGCCAGAGCTCAATAGGAGGGAACAAATATTGTAACTAGGGGCCCCCGAAAACAGCACGTACCTGCTTCCTGGCTCATTAACTAAAAAGCAATCCAGTTAGAGGGTTAATCCAACCATCTAAATTGCCTTTTTAAACTTAATGAGTAATCTCTTTAGTTCCCCCTATGCTTTCACTAGAAATGGATTCCTTTGCCAGGCAAAACCTTTGGTGCCCTTTCCACGCACCCTCATGACGCCACAGCATTCACGTAATGTATAATCACAAGCTTCTTGTGGAGAAACCTATGATTTGACCATTTAACCAGCTCAGAACGCATGCACGCACTCTGAGGGGGAGGGGGAGAAGGAGTGGAGAGGGAAACAGGGAGGGAGGAGAAAATAATAATATTTTTTTTAAAAACTGCATTGATTGGGAGGTGGGGAGGGCTCCACGAAAGAAGGGTGGGAGGGAGCGAGGAGACATCCATTCTTCCTTTGCACGCAGAACTTAATACACCCATTGCCGGTGTGCAGTTTGGGCTGACAACAGATATACTTTATACCAGTATTAGAAAAAGGGTCCAGGCACTCCAATATCTTCAGGCACCTTTATGAGAACATGAGGAACACTGCAATGTTTCGACTCCCAATGGAGTCTTTCTCAAGCTACAGATGTATCAGGCACTTCAATTTCAGTCAGTCGAGGTTCAGTTTGAATGGTCCTTGTAATACATTGCACTCATTTTAGCCCCATATGGTAGGAGAAGCTTGTTTATGGTTAGATAGATCGATCTCAGCATCAGCAGTAATTACACTTAACTGGAACATAAGCAATATCTCATACCTCCCAAAACTGTGTTAACGCTCCTCCAAGTGGTCCTCCAACACTCCATCACAGCTAATACTATGCATTGGCTGTAGTTGCTGTGATTACTCTTTTAGCATGAAAGTATTGACATTTCAGATGTGCTACCACTGAATGAGCATGTCACCACCATGATGGAAGACTGCCCTACTTAGGAAATGTCTCCAATCAGTGACAATTGCAAGGTAGAGACAGCATGTAGGGAAAGTGCTAGAAAATAAACCACCCTTGGCAAAAAAAAAAAGTTTACCCCCTTCCCAGCATTTATCCCAAATTTACATTCAGTGTGTGACTGTTAAGTGTGTGTGTGTGTGTGTGTGCACGCGCGCATCTGTTGCCAACATAGATTTCTGCCCAGGGTGCCAAGTGACTTAGCTACTCTTCTGGGTTGGGGCACAGATTTGAACTCTCCTTATGGTCCCGGACCTCAAGGGAGCACTGACAGTTATCTGCTCCAACCAGAAGGGAAACCCACACTCTCCCATGCAGCACTGAGAAAGTGCGAGGACAGTCAGGGAAGTATTTTGGTCTTCTGCCAGCCAGTACAGAGGCTGGGAACCCCCTGAGACTCGATGGTACTGGAGATTGATTGATTTGTGCAATGGAGAGAAGGTAAATATAAACTTGACAGATTTTAGAGTAACTGAAGGAACAATCCATGCACAGTTCTCTTACCTTCAAATAAATTCCCTACTGTACCAATATCCAGGCTAAAAATCCATCCCAGACCACCACAAAATTCGAAAACGCCTGCCAATCCCGAACCACCCCAAAGAAAACATTCTCCTTATGCTACACGATACTGAACAGGAATCTAGAGACAAACACAGACAGATACATTACAGCATGGCACAAAGACCTAGGTCACACTTTTGACGACAAGCAATAGTCTAAGGCCTTTTGGCCCATAGGAGCTGGTCAACGTGTGCTTCCCACATGGAACTTATGTGGAAACTACAGTATAGGTGGTACATGGTCCCAGATAGGCTACCAAATCTACCCGAACACATCAAACAAGTGCTGGAGGTACATGACCGAAACAAAGATGATGTACTACATATTGGCAAATGGTTGAAGAAACTGTCACCAACACCCTGCCATGCCCAATTACCCTAATGTCTGCCATAAGTCTAGTATTCCTGACCCTAACGGACTTTGCTAAGCCAGACGCCATGCTCCTCTTCCATATTCTCATAGTGGCCAACACGTTAGTAGCTAGAGCATGGAAGTCCACAGAATTACCGTCACAACTCCTTCTTCACCACCAGATCTCTACTAATCTAGATTATGAAACCTTGAAACTTCCCCAGCCCCACCTAAGACATATAGCCATAACCGCAAGAGACAGCTGGAAAAACAGGCTACTTGCCTAATAAAGGCAAGACATCAACAGACAGTATGATAGATACAATAACAAACAAAGATAATGGCTGCGCCACCCAGGGATAAAAATAATGATTTGTTACTAAGCATAATATAATTATAAAATAAATAATAATAAATAAATAAAATAAAATTATATATATATATATATATATATATATATATATATATATATATATATATATATATATGAAAGGAGGAATATCCCACACCCAACCGAAACCTTAGTATCATCAGATAATTATACTAGCGACCCAAGCCCTGGTACCCCACACTCTATTTTGACTCCTGGGTCATACCCAGACACATATATGTCTGCACTTGAATGATGATCAATCCTATGTTGTTAGTATACCTTGATTCTAATGTTGAGTAAATATTGTCTTGTACCATGTATGACTCCTACACTGTTATGTTGAAGCACTAAATAAAGATTGTCAAATTGAAAAAAAAAGGAAACAATCCATGCACCATAACCACTACATAAACTACTTTTGCCAGAGAGTGAAAAGCTCCTACGGAAGTTGCTGAGCAGCATCTGGCAGACCCTAGGTAAGAAGTCAAGCCATTCTAAAATAAACTTCTTACAACTTGGGGCAACAAGGTACTCCTGGCGCCATAACCATACTATAGCATGCTTTAGTGGTTATGGTATTTCTAGTGTTCCTTAAATATATAATGTATCTTTATGATAAAGTAGATATTATATTATTTTAGAGCCTCTCGTAAAAAAGTTTAAGGTTCCCATGAAAGACCATATGAAGTATGTTACTGTGGCAAATATTCATATAGTTATATAACGCTGCAATACAAACCAGTATGATCCAACTGATATATTGGATAAGCTCGCTGTCTGGTAATAGAAGGGTTAATAGACAAAAGTGTTAGCTCAGCAGTCTAAATTGTTTGTATAATTTAAGAGAAACTATCGCTGTTAGTAACTCCTTGCAAGATAAGCGCTAACAAAGGGTATTTGTATTATATTGTGAGAAATTCTAGAATATTGTGTAATCACATTCCTTTGTTTGTAACTGATAACTTGTATATATAAAAAATGTCAAGCTCTCTGCCCCACAATCAGTTTTTCTTTGCTTCTCTCTCTATTGCAATAAAGACGTGATCCTATACTTCCAATACTCCGGCCTCTGACTGGTTAATTGGAAAAGGATTTTTCAGACGGTATTGACTATTTGGCTAACAATACATATTTCTTCCTAGAAATTAAATTAATCGGTCTGACCTCAACGAATAATTCTAAAATAGAAATGTCTTCGCTGCCATCATCTTTGCACAGTGTGTATTTCTTGGTCTTACTAAGGTAAACGTGACTCAGCACAAAATTATACAATGGGGAACGACACGGTTTATGAGGCTAGCATGACTTGACATTTTTTTCTGACAAACACAGTAAAAAAAAAAACTAGCGTAGATTGCAACTGTATCACGAGGGTTCCTCACTAAATTCTAAGTTGTGATTGTTCTTAATACCATGAGTTTATTTTAGCATGTTTAACATGTTATTCCAATTGTAAACATACTGTGTGTATTTAAATTAGCCATCAGTTTGAGTCACTTGTTTTAGCCCCATATGTCAGAGCCGAGGTCCTGTCAGGTAAATCCCCATAGTTCCTATAGGAACAACGCCCTGCTACTGGTTACTATTGCTGGAGTGACCATCTGTTACTAAAATGGGAGTTGTGAATCATTTATAAGATATTTACAAATGTTAGGCCAAAATAGTGGCTTTTATAATGTCTTCCATTTAAGTTATTTTGACCTAAAACATCCATGTTTCTAAATCACTATTTATGGTAAATTCCTCTTCCGACTGACTTAGACAGGATAAATATGACTCAACAGAATACTGGATACACGTCAGTGGAAACACCACCCACTCTCTGTGGGGCTAGCATGATTAGGCATTTTTGTTAAATAACACAATGAGGGGAGTGGGTGAGGGAGCTACATCGGTGTGTTATTCTCTGAGGCAGTGATAGGAGGAGACCTGTGTAAAGAATTATTTCTAGACTGAACATGGAGGCGTGCTTCAGGCTACCACCGCAACAGGCTTGAATGGTTTTAATAAAAATACATCAGGGTCAGACAGACAGGAATCTGGGCACCTGGGCAAACGTAGTCCAGTACATACACAAATATATGGTTTATTCACTAAACACTGCATTACAGTAAATCGAAAACTAAATGACTGATTTTGAAAAGTTCTCCACTAAAGTTACAGTTTAACTATTTTAGCCTAAATTTTACGATTTTGTTTTCAGTTTACTCCTTAGTGAATAAACACTGTAGCTGGTTAGCAATAAATATTGGATGATGGACAGGGAACTAAAACTTATTGTCCGAATTAGCCTAGCTGGGAAAATACCTGAGTATTGGCAGATTTTTCCTATTTGGTTAGTTTAGTCTACAATGTGTGTTCCCCGTGTCAGATTTCTACATTGTTTATTCAGTAAATAAACTTCTATGTGTATTGTGCTGTATGTGTGCATAAGGTGTGGAGATATGTGTCTTAACCCCTTAAGGACAGAGCTTCAGAAGCTTGACTTTCACTTAATGACAACAGCATTTTTTGCATTTTTTGCTATTTGCGTTCAACTGCAATTTGCATTTTACTAATTTATTGCTCCGACACATATTATGTACCGTTTTTTAAAGGACAGAAAGGGCTTTAATTTGATGTAACACACACATATATATATAAATGCTTATTTATGATAAAAAAAATACAGAAATATGCAAGAAAATGAATTTTTGTGTGTTTTTTTACAGTGTTTGCAATAATAATGTGTACATAATTAGTGCAGGTTAAGGAAAGTAATTAAAAATAAATTCATTTAGTTGTTCTGAATTACAGAATATATAATGTGTCTGGGATTTTAAGTTTGTTTTGGTAGTTACAGGTCACAAAGCACATGGAGTAAAATAAACTTTTAATGTGGAGCAATTTTAGAATTTGGTATGTTTGTCTTGTAAGCCTAATAGCCATAAAAGAAAACAAAATTGCCACACAAAAGTATATATTTATATAAAGTAGACAGCACAGGCTATTTACCTAAGGTTGTTTTGACACTTTCTACGTAGCCATTTCACCGCCAACCTCTGCTAAATATTGGAGTAAAATTGTGTTTTTGGGGGTTTTTGGCACGCAAACTTATAACAAAGAACTTCTCATGTGTATTTTGTAAAGTTGGTGTGTGCTATTCCTGTACAAAGTTTTATTTTGTGTTCAGTTACATCTGCTGAGTAAAAGGACACCCCCATTGTATGTCTTTGGCACTATTTCGTGAAGCTACAGTGCCATACAGGAGACCTGTCCTTTTCAGTATTCACAGTAGAATTTTGAGAGATGGATTTAATGAGCCTATGCTTCCATTTTGGGTATTATAGTAGTTTGACTGTTCAAAAAAAACCCACAAAGGCCTACCATTTGTAAAAGTAGACACTCCAGGGTATCTCATAAGGTGCATATTGTGCCTTAACATGCCCCCATTCTTTCACCAATAGATGCCAAAGTATGTGGTAAAAAATAATTTTCTGCGTTTTTTACATATGGATTGCATTTGTGCTGGGCATTTTGCATATTTCACATGTGCCACTACGTTCAAACCCCCCAAATTATGTTCAGCTAAGGCTTCCGAGTAAAATGACACCCCCATTGTATGTCTTTGGCACTATTTCGTGAAGCTACAGTGCCATATAGGAGACCTGTCCTTTTCAGTACTCACAGTAGAATTTTGAGAGACGGATTTAATGAGCCTATGCTTCCATTTGGGGTATTATAACAGTTTGACTGTTCAAAAAAAAAACCACAAAGGCCTACCATTTGTAAAAGTAGACACTCCAGGGTATCTCATAAGGTGCATATTGTGCCTTAACATGCCCCCATTTGTTCACCAATAGATGCCAAAGTATGTGGTATAAAATAATTTTGCGCATTTTTTACATATGGATTGCATTTTTACTGGGCATTTTGTATATTTCACATGTGCCACTAAGTTCATACCCCCCAAATTATGTTCAGCTAAGTCTTCTGAGTAAAATGACACCCCCATTGTATGTCTTTGGCTCTATTTTGTGAAGCTACAGTGCCATATAGGAGACCAAGCCATATCAGTTTTTACCGAACTTTGAATTTTGATGCTGGGCCTATGTGCAATTTCCAAGCATCTTAGCAGGTTTTAAATTCAAACTACCCCACAAAGGCCTACCATTTCTTAAAGTAGACAACCCAGGGTATTTCAAAAGGTATATTCTAAACCTTAGTGTAGAATCATTTTTTTGTTAGTTTGTACCAAGTCTAGTTGCAATTAGCATTTGTTCTGCCTTTTTGACACACACTTGGAGATGCTACTGTATATTTTGCTATCCTTATGTGTGCTACGGCAGTATAAAATCTAATATGTTGCTCAGCTATGTCATCTTAGTGCAATGATACCCACATGTGTACCTTTTTCATGGTTATGTGGATGTTGAAGGGGCACATTGGAGACCAAGTCATATGAGTTTTTACCAAACTTTGAATTTTGACGCTGGGCCTATGTGCAATTTCCAAGGATCTTAGCAGGTTTTAAATTCAAACTACCCCACAAAGGCCTACCATTTCTTAAAGTAGACACCCCGGGGTATTTCAAAAGGTATATTCTAAACCTTAGTGTAGGATCATTTTTTGTTAGTTTGTACCAAGTCTAGTTGCAATTAGCATTTTTCTGCCTTTTTGACACACACTTGGAGATGCTACTGTATATTTTGCTATCCTTATGTGTGCTACGGCAGTATAAAATCTAATATGTTGCTCAGCTATGTCATCTTAGTGCAATGATACCCACATGTGTACCTTTTTCATGGTTATGTGGATGTTGAAGGGGCACATTGGAGACCAAGTCATATGAGTTTTTACCAAACTTTGAATTTTGACGCTGGGCCTATGTGCAATTTCCAAGGATCTTAGCAGGTTTTAAATTCAAACTACCCCACAAAGGCCTACCATTTCTTAAAGTAGACACCCCGGGGTATTTCAAAAGGTATATTCTAAACCTTAGTGTAGGATCATTTTTTGTTAGTTTGTACCAAGTCTAGTTGCAATTAGCATTTTTCTGCCTTTTTGACACACACTTGGAGATGTTACTGTATATTTTGCTATCCTTATGTGTGCTATGGCAGTATAACACCTAATATGTTGCTCAGCTCTGTCATCTTAGTGCAATGATACCCCCATGTGTACCTTTTTCAGGGTTATGTGGATGTTGAAGGGGCACATTGGAGACACACCACTTCCATATTTTTCAAAAGTGGATGCTGGGCCCAAGTCTCATTTTAGCAGCTCAGGACTGCAAATTACCTCTCAAAGGCCACATATATTTTTAAGTATAAGCAGCTCTTTAATTCAAATTATGAACAAGTGCATACTATTTGCTGTGAAAAGGGGGAATAGTTGGGGTAAACTTATCCGGGGGTAGTACCCAGTCATCTGCGTCCCTGGCAAAGCTGTCATGGATTCCGAAACCAAAACACAGACAGACCACAAAGAGAGAGAACACAGAGAGAGAAACTTGTAATACCGGTCCTTAGAATGGCTGGGCTATACAAGCAGAGAATTGTCAAGGTACAAGCCGAGGTCAAAGGAGTAAAGAGAAACGGAACAACGATAGGACAAGCCGAGGTCAAGGATCAGAGAAGACAGGATAAATGGTAGACAAAGCCAAGATTCGGTAACCAATCAGACAGATGACTAAAAATCACACCCCAAAACTGGTCTACTTATTCGGCCTGGGTGTGAAAATTTTTAAAACAATGGCCAATACATAGGCCGGGCTGAGAGGGGCAATCAGGGCAGTAATAGCTGGTCTCAACTCTTACGCCCCTCTTGTAACACACCCTGCACCTTTTCTGGGGGTTTTGATTTTTAGGGGTTGGTGGAATATTAAAGCAGAAGTGACCTGCCTCCATTCTTCCTTGTGTGGCATTCTAGCAGCTTAGAAATTAGCTCAAACTATAAAGAAAGAAAAGTGCTTTTCAGCCCAGCATTTGCCTTTTTGAAAATGACAAAGGCATTGTGGATTGCCATCTGCATCAGGTATATGCCCACTTTTTTATACCATGCCCTGGTCTTTCTCATGATTAAATACGGCTGCATCAGTTGATCGGACAGGTCAACGCCCCCCATATGCCGATTATATTGCGATATGCAGACTGGCACCCGTTTACATTCGTCTCTGCCACGAACTGCGACCCTCCGAGTGTTTTCACCATGGATGGTGGTTAAGATGAAAACATCTTTTTTATCCCTGTACTTGAGTGCCAGCAGTTAATTCTGGCAGAGAGCTGCTGTTTCCCCCCTTTTCATTTTTTTGTTCGCTAGAGCGTTTGGGAAACCTGTGCGACTCTTCCGAATAGTGCCACAGGCCACGGTCTCGAGGCAGTACAACATTTTTTTTTTCAATTTGACAATTTTTATTTTCATGGATAAGGGGGGGGGGGGTACAGAAGGAAAAAGGGGGGGGATGGGGTTTCAAGGTGTCACAATAAACATTCTGGTACATCAGTACAAATTGCGGTTGTTGCCTGTAGGCCTTGACTTGTTATACATAGGTGGTCAATGTTCAGTAATACAGTTCACAGTAATACAGTTCACAGTAACCAATTGCAAATTGGAATCATTGTTCACCACTCTCGTGTCAAACTCACTTGGGTGTTGTACTGTGAGGAGGAGTGGTAACCCTATCTCCTGTACCTGAGTTATGTTGGGTAGGGGGATATAGGGTGGGTAAGGTCTAACTTATGTACAAGTGGGTGTTTTTGTGTGAGTAGTGGACTTCGATTACGTCATCATTCGTCCATTGCAGAGTATATAGGTGTTCTGGTTTAGTGGCTATTCCCTCATCTGGAATTCTTCCAATAGGGGTTTTACTTTGTGGGTTAGGTTTTATTTCCTCTATGGGCTTTGGTTTGTGTTATTAGGTTTGGAATATTGTCTCGGCAGGATCGGCAACCTCTAGGTATCTCGCTCGTCCCTGTATTTTCCTGGTGGGACCTTCTACTTGTGTACCAATGCCGTTCAATAGCTATGTGTCTGCGTGTGACTACTGCTCGTTAATTCAATCTCAATCCCTGTAGGTGAACTGTCTGCCAATATTGTTCCCATATTTGTCCTGCTTCTATCGTGGCTCTGACTCCCCACTCTGACTGGCGGCCATGAGTTCATACTCCCAGTTGGTCTGGATTTGTTGACTTAACGCGTGAGTCATGGGTGCAGTTGTCATTTTCCATGCCTTAGCTATCAGGATCGGTGTCATTACTTCCCCCCCCCCCCCCCCCTTTAGTGTTTAAGTATGCAATTTTCTGTGCCTGTTGTCGTTTCTTTAATCTTAGGGCTAGCAGTTTCCCCGCTCTGTTCCCCTGGGTGTAGTGAGTGGCCCTAAGCCTCCTCAGGTGGTACCCTACTTTGACAAGCGCTTGTTGGCGAATTTGCGATCTTATGTGGGATATTTGCTCACTCAGTGTTGGAGACGGGTGAATTTGATTTTGGGCTGCTAGTGTGTAAAGTTCTTTCTGCCACTTTAGTAGTTGGGTGTGCGACTTCGTCTTGAGGTAGGATGCCCGTTTTATGAGGATTCCCCTTGCGACCGCTTTATGTGCCTGCCAGATCGTGTGGTGTGGGAGTGCGGGGTTCGTGTT
This sequence comes from Pelobates fuscus, assembly GCF_036172605.1. Lineage (NCBI taxonomy): Eukaryota > Metazoa > Chordata > Amphibia > Anura > Pelobatidae > Pelobates > Pelobates fuscus. The sequence continues at coordinate 37,703,750 of NC_086327.1, read as the reverse complement.
TTCTATAAAGTATTGGCGTAATGCAGTGGTCACCTCCTCCGTGAATTCCCGTGAATTCCCGGTTCATCAGGAGGGTGTCGTTTAGCCGCCAAGGGCTCCTGTGTTTGAAATCGTAGGTGTCTTTAAGGATAAGTTCTACTGGGGCATGGTCTGACCATACTATTTGTCCCACTCTACAGTCCACTACCTGACCCAGTGCCGCCCCCTCCATTAAAAACCCATCAATCATTGAGTAGGTGTTGTGGACCATCGAGTGGTGCGTGTAGGCCCTATCCTCCGGGTGGGAGACCCTCCATACATCATAGTAGTGGTGTAGCATTAGTAACTTTGTTAGGGTCTTGCATTGTCGTCTGAGTGGTTTATACCTAGGGCTTTTGTTAGAGAGAGTCGTGTCCATAATAGGGTTTAGGACATGGTTTAGGTCTCCACCGATTATGGTCATGCCTTGTTGTATACCTGAGATTTTGTTTATTATCATGTGGAGGAAATTCCTTTCGTTTGTGTAGATATTTACTATCGTGTAGAGAGCATTGTTTATGCGTCCCACTATAATGACGTACCTGCCCTCTTTGTCAGTGTCCTCTAATACCAGTTCAAAGGCCACCTTTCGGCTTATAAGAGTGGAAACCCCTTTCGATTTCGTTTGTGAGGTAGAGTGATATTGGTACGGGTAACTGTCCGTCAGTATGCGGGGGTGGTTTGTCCCTCTAAAATGGGTCTCTTGTAGGCATATTATGTCGGCATCGGTTTTCCGTAAGTCTCTACCTAGTAGATGCCTCTGCACTGGGAGATTCAGACCCCTCACGTTGTGGCTATAGATCTTTATGGTGTCATATATGGGAAGTACCTGTATATTACCAGTTGACCTTTAATTTTTGGGAAGGCCTGCCTCTCCCAGCTCGGTCGAGCGAGGCAGCTCCTCTCCCTGGAATCCCACAAGAGCATATCAATGGTCCTTAGGTTCCCCTCACCGGAGCTTATCCCCAGTGCAGGGATCCCAACGAGCGCAACATGAGACGTGATGACTAGTGTGGAAGGGCGACCCACTGGGCCCTTGATTGTGGGGAGGAGGGAAAGGAAGGGATGTATAACTGGGGGAAAACATAGTATAGAACAACATACAAAAATTTCTCCAAACATACAGTTATGTATATTCACAGTTGCCAAGAATATGGCTCGGCACCTGTTATAGGTACCGTGGGGGTCGGAGCAAAGAGCTTCGAGCCCGGATGGTTTAGCTTCCGCGAGGTCGGCCCTCGTTAATATGGTAGTTAATAATTCAGATGACCCTAAAGTGTACAAATTTTGTTCTATTGATTCGCCTAAGCTAATCTATGGGTTGTGGCTCTCGTAAGAGCGTAATCTGTTGTCATGCGTTGTTACCTTCATATATACACACAATGCCCCTACAACTCCACCCCTTGCGTGCATCTATAAGGGTAATTAAATAGCCAGTGGGTATTAAAGTACGGGTGTTTGCAACATTTTCTAACCTTTTCCCTCATCATACCCGTTTGTAAGGCTGTTCCCAGAGCCTATAGTACGTTTTAAATGTGTGTGCTAGTAAGGCACTAGTCTATATTCTGAAGTGTGCGGAAATCATACATTACATTGTTCTTGCGACCCAGGTAAGTCTGTAGTTATGACTCAGTTCATGTCTCAGCATCTATTTATGGGTTTTCTTCCATGTATGGGGTAGTCTTGCCGTTGCTTGGGCCTCCGGTTGTTGTGCTGGTGGGTTAAATCCCCATGCCTTTAGCGTTTGCAGTCCTTCTTCTGGTGTGCCAATGGCACTGAGGGTTCCATTCCTGTGAATCAGCAGTTTGGTCGGGTATCCCCATCTGTATGCAATGTTGTTGCTTCTGAGTATTTCGGTGATGGTGTTGAATGATTTCCTCTTCTTAAGTGTCATTGCCGATATGTCTGCGAAGACTTTGATTTTTTGGTAGGTAGCTGGTAAGTCTTTGTGCGTGCAGCTAGTTTTCATGATCGCCTCTTTGGCGTGATAGTAATGCATTTTAAGGACCACATCTCTGGGCATGTTTGCGGACAAATAGTCTGGTTTCGCCACTCTGTGAATTCTGTCCTTTAACAGGACATCAGGCGGTAGGTCTGGGACCAGGAGGCGGAAAAGTTCGGTGGCATATGCTGGTAAGTCTTGTGGGCTTATATTCTCGGGGATGTTCCTCAGACGCAGATTACTCCGGCGTGCCCTATCTTCTAGGTCTGCCAATTTTGCCTCATAATCATTTATTCGGTCCCAGGCTGCCTCCACTTTAGTTGCAAGGCGGTTATGGGCCGCCACGTGCTCCGCCATATTTGATTCCAACTCAGATGTGCGCATACCCAGCGACTTGATATCCGTGCGGAGCTCTGTGAACGATCTCTGCAGCGTGTCCTGTATCTTTGTAGCCATATTATCGAACATCGCCTGCAGGCTTTCTGCTGTGAGTATAAGGCCTGTTGGGTCCGGTGCTGCCCCTTGATCACTGTCTGCTTCGGCGCCATCTTGGGATTCCTCCAACAGCGGCGCTCCCCTTGTCTGACCTTGTTTAGTCCCGAAAAAATGCAGCTTATCCTGTTTTTCAGACGCTCGCTTTCCTTTTTGGTGGGACATGGTCAGGTAAGCCCGTTGGTGCTGTTTTCCTTGGTGCTTGGGTCTTAATTGCTGTGCGAGGGCCTTACATGCGACGGCTCGCGTTCCGTTCCAGGCCACGCCCCTGGCAGTACAACATTTTTAACAGTGGGATGCTATTATACAAGTTATCGATGTATAGATGATAACCTTTATTAAGTAGTGGCATTATTAAGTCCCAGACAATTTTCCCACTTGTCCCTACTATATCTGGGCAACCTGGGGAATCAAGGTGGCTATCCCTTCCTTCGTATACACGGAAGGTGTATACGTAGCCACTGCCACTTTCACATAGATTATAAAATTTGATCCCATATCGGGATCTTTTGGATGGGATATATTGTCTAAACCCCAGTCTTCCCTTAAACTTCATTAGGGACTCGTCAATGGAAATGTTTTTATTGGGGGTATATATAGTGGCAAATTTACTGTTGAAGTGGGCAATTAAAGGGCGTAAAGATCATACTGTGGATCACCTTTTGGGGGGCACTTGTTGTTATCACTAAAGTGCATAAATCTTAGTATGTCTTCATATCTTTCCCTTGTCATTGTCTCTGCAAAAATGGGGGTATTGCAAATAGGATGTTTAGTCCAATACATCCTAATTGTGGGCTTTTTAATTAGCCCCATTAACATGGTCAGTGCCCAGAATTGTTTCAATTCTGGCACACTGGTTGGGTTCCATCTCTCTTTCCTGGAGATAAAAGAGTCTGGATTGCGTGCAGATATTGCTCCGCATAGAGATTAGTCTGGGTGACTATCTTCCCAAAAATCTCATCCCCCAAGAACAGCTGCATAACATCCAGCGCACTATAGGCAGACAGGTCAGCCTGAATGCCAGGATTGGCTGTAAACACTGGGATGTCTGGGGGAAAATTATTAGGGGGTACCCAGTCATCTGCGCCATGTTCAGCATTAGGGGAATCGTCAATTTCCCCTGATGGTCCTGCAGTATCTGGCACATAGTCCATGTCCCCTGCATCCCCTGCGTCACTCCCTGCTTCACTCTCTGAGGCAGTGTCAGTCGCCTCTGAGTCAGCCGCTAACAGGGCATAAGCCTCCTCTGCGCTATACTTTCTAAACATTGTTAACACAGCTAACACAGCTAACAAAACTAAAAAAAAATTTTTTTTATTCCCTAATTCCCACTAAATTCCACCCACCAAAATAACTAAATCACAAATTAATAAAATCAAATAATAAAATTTAACCCCTTAGGGTTACAAAAAATTAACCCTTGAAAGTAAAAAAAAAATAGATCACAGTAAAGTACTGTGACCTGTATATTGATCACTGCTAGCATCAAGCAGCAGGGAAAGGGTGATCAAGCAGCAGGGAAAGGGTTATTTTTTTTTAAATAAAGGGGAAAGGGATTAGGGACTTTTTTTTAAACTTAGCTATTCTTCTGGGACACAATGTAGCACCGATCCGTCTCTCTCCACTTCACAAACCCACACGAGGTGGAGGGAGGCGGATCAGATATCCCAGCAGCATTGTGACCGCTGTGACTGGCTGTCACAGCGATCACCTGGGCTGGGATATCGGGATTTGCTGCTGCTGGTCTGCCCCTGACTCGGAGGCACCCAGCAACAGCGTTAACCCTGCGATCGCCGGTACTGCGGCGATCGGGGGTTAATTTTAACGCGTGACGGACGAGGTCCGTCACTCGTCATTAACGCTTTCCCCTGAGTGACGGACCTCGTCCGTCACTCGTCGTTAAGGGGTTAATGCATGTTTGATTGGGTAACATTTATGTGGATGCATGTGTTTATTTTCATATTGTGTCAGCAGGGCCAGTGCAAGGATTTGTGTCGCCCTAGGCAAAGATCAATTTTGCCACCCCTCATGTCACTCACTCACTGACAGACACACACTGGAAGACACACACTCACTGACAAACATACACTCACTCCCTGACATGAGGCTGCAGAATGTGAGAGGGGACATAAGGCTGCTGGGTGTGAGAGGGGACATGAGGCTGTAGTATGTGAGAAGGGACAAGGAGCTGCAGGATGTGAGAGGGGACAAGAAGCTGCAGGATGTGAGAGGGGACATGCGGCTGCAGGATGTGAGAGGGGACATGGAGCTGCAGGATGTGAGAGGGGGCAGGGGCTGCTGTGGGTGAGCGGTGGACATGGGGCTGCAGGTTGTGAGAGGGGACATGGAGCTGCAGGTTGTGAGAGGGGACATTGGGCTGATGGGCTGCAGGTTGTGAGAAGGGGCAAGAAGCTACAGAATGTGAGAGGAGACATGCGGCTGCAAGATGTGAGAGGGGAGACGAGGCTGCAGGATGTTAGAGGGGACAAGGAGCTGCAGGTTGTGAGAGGGGACATGGGGCTGATGGGGCTGCAGGTTGTGAGAGGGCGCATTAATGCTGGGTGTGAGGGTAAAAAAAAACATATTTACTACTGGGGCATGAGATAAATAAAAACCCTTACATTTCTAATTAAATTATTATTTTTTAAACACTGAACAGTTTACTACCCTGCCCCTCTTCCTTATGTTGGTCCCTGGCAGGAGGGGGAGCCCTGGGGAAATACCTTGTCTCAAGGAATGTGCTGGATTGGCAGTCTGGGCCTGCTTTCAAGTGTCCCTGTTTAGAAGGGACAGCAGGGCCTTTTTTAATGCGGGGCCCCAAGCAGCTGCCCTGTTTGCCTTCTATCCACAACAATTAATTAAGGATCAACAATCTTAAAATAAATTGATGCAGGCAGCGGACCAGCACACTAAGAGGCCCATCGAATGGCCCGTGCACTTAGTGCCACCCTGGGGGGCATTTATCAGCAGGGTGCCAAGTAAAATACTCTAAACACAATAGTATATAATAATAAGAGCAATAAAAGCAATACGAGCAATAAAAACCCCACAGGATATAAGAAGAGTACAAAATAAAACTTGAAAGAATTAAAAATACCAAATGGTACGGCACAGTCTCAAAGGTGGCAATATATCTTCTAATCCTGATATGGGACTTCCTTGGTAGCTTCAAATAATAGCAGTATATAAAAAAGAAGCAAAAACAGAGGCAAACCAATAGTGCAATATGGTAGTACGTGGTAGGACAAACAACACTTAAATAAGATGTCAACTCACATATGGTAGAGCTATAATCAGCTCAAGGTGAAACAGCATGCAGTGGTATAAAATGCCCACTTGCAGGATATCCCTCTGGTTTTGGTACACAGTAGAATGATGGTAAATTACAACTGGATAACGATGAGGTATATCATATAGAATGACAAAAAAGCAGCCAATAGTGCTCTATATATAGATAGGTAAGTATCAATAAGTTGAATAAAAATATACTTACAATAGAGTGAGCAGACTAACCGCTATATTTATCAAGCCTGAGTGCTATTATTCCCACCAAGGATTTCTTCTCCCCTTCGGGCTTTCTCAAGTGCTGTTTTTTAGGGGAGACACGCGTTGTGGTTTTTATGCTGTTCTTAAATAGAGTATTTTGGCTATCTCACTACCAGCCTTTTAGCCATATATTTTTAGTACTTATTATTATTTATTTTTATACTATTACCTGACATCTGGACCCCTTACCTACTGTGTACAACCAACCAAAGAAATCCTTGGTGGGGATTATACCACTCAGGCTTGATAAATATAGCGGTTAGTCTGCTCACTCTATTGTAAGTATATTTTTATTCACCTTATTGATACTTACCTATCTATATATAGAGCACTATTGGCTGCTTTTTTGTCATTCCATATGATCTACCTCATCGTTATGCAGTTGTGATTTACCATCATTCTACTGTGTACCAAAACCAGAGGGATATCCTGCAAGTGGGGATTGTATACCAATGCATGCTGTTTTACCTAGAGCTGGTTATAGCTCTACCATATGTGAGTTGACATCTTATCTAAGTGTCGTTTGTCCTACCACGTACTACCATATTGCACTATTGGTTTGCCTCTGTTTTTGCTTTCTTTTCAAATACTGCTATTAAGCGAAGCTACCAAGAAAGTCCCATATCAGGATTAGAAGATCTATTGCCACCTTTGAGACTATGCCGTATCATTTGGTATTTTTTTATTCTTTCAAGTTTTATTGTGAACTATTGTTATATCCTGTGGGTTTTTTATTGCTCTTTTTGCTTGTATAGCTCTTATTATTATATACTATTGTGTTTGGAGTATTTTTCTTGGCACTGCCTGTATATTGTTGTTTGACGTGTTCTAGATCCAGGCCGGGAAACTCCCAGCCACCTCAGCCAGCACACTGGACCAGAGGGAAGCCACCCTCCAGCAAAAGGTAAGAATCTGGAGTATGAATATCAGTGTAGATTTTGCTTGTGTGTCTGAGTGTGTGTGTCAGTGTGTATGTCAGCATGCCGCTCAGTGTATGTGTGTGTGTCAGTATGTCTGTCAATGAAGGTGTATGTGTGTCTGCATGTGTGTGTCTGAGTGTGTGTTACAATGTCTGTCAGTGTATGTGTTTGTGTGTGTGTTAGTATATGTGTCTGTGTGTCAGTTTATCTGTTAGTATATGTGTCTTTATGTGTCAATATGTGTCTGTGTTGTCAGTGTGTGTATCAGTGTACCTGTATATTGTCATTGTGTGTGTATCTGTGTGTGTAGGTGTCAGTGTGTATATGTGTGCATCTATATATAGTTAGTGTGTGTATCTCTGTATCTGTGTATCTGCATGTGTGTTAGTGTGTGTATCTGCATGTGCATCAAGTTGTTTATGTGTGTCAGTGTGTGTATCTGTGTATTTGCATGTGTGTCAGAGTGTGTGTATATGTGTATCTGTATGTTGTCATTGTGTGTATCTGTGTATCTATATGTAGTCAGTGTGTGTATTTGTATGTGTGTCAGTGTGTATCTCTGTGTCTGTGTATCTACATAAGTGTGTGTGTCTCTATATCTGCATGTGTATCAGTGTGTGGCAGTATATCAGTATTCATCTCAGCATTCAAACTTCAACACTGCATACAAACACAACTCTGTTTTAAAATGAAATATAACGAAAATGAAATAAATGAAATGCATTCAAAAACGAACACTACACATAAATGCATGCATGTATTCAAACGCCAACACCACATACAAACACACCCCTACATTCACACAAATATACTCAATACAAAAACATGCTTACATTCAAACATACAAACTCAGTGATCAGTGCTAAATACAACATTGCTAACATGGGGAAATGTTAGAGCCCCAGCTGTTAAGGCATTGTTGGAGTTGAATGATAGATAGGGATCTACCTTTTGGCCACCCTTGCAATGGTGGAGACCCCTAAAAAGTCTGGCACCAGGGCCCTCTCTACTTTAGTTCCGCCACTGCGTTGCAGTAAAGGGCATGATTACACGCCAGGGAGTAGGGGGCAGGGTTCAGGGGGCCCAAGGGTCCAACTATTATTAAAGATGGCCCTGAGTGACAGTCCCTATTTTTTGCCCAAATCCCTCTGTGCCTCTTTACTATGCTAATGCCCCTCTATTCTTGGAGCTCGATATTGTTATGTCTGAGTGTATAACAGAGCTCCACAGAAATAATATTCACAGTAATGTATCTTTAACCCTTTCGCGACATTAGGATGGTTCCTTGCCATCCTGCACAGCATGGGCTTTAATGCCTTTCGGACTGTATGGAATGCCCTGTGGTTTTGGTGTGAGCAGGATTAAATCCCTATTCACACCTGGCATCCCCAGCGCTTTTTAGAGCTGTTAGAGCCCTTTACCTCCATTCACTACACATGGCTGAGCAATTTCCACCATTAAGACACACTATGTTTTGTATTTTGGGATGTTTGGTCATTTCAAAGTTGGAAACTTGACACTATGTTTTGTATTTTGAGATGTTTGGTCATTTCAAAGTTGGAAACTTGACAAAGTGATTTTGTGGATCTATGTCGCCTTTGGAAGAGTATGGCAGCCTTGGTCATAACATTTACACCATTATGGCATACCAGTTTCAAAAGTAGGCTACCCAGAGTATAAACCATATGCCAAAGTAGTAGCTACTAGGCTTAACAGAATAATACAGCATTTACTACCTCAGGCCTCCGATAATACACGGTGTATTCCTAATCTTGTAGAATATTCTTATTCCAACCAAACAGCATGCCTCGAATTAGCATTTTATTCACAAAGCTGTTTGATTACTTTCTCTGGCAATACCCGCAAGAAGAGCTGATTAAATTTGGGCTTGCCTGACCCTTTTTAAAAAAAACAAAAAAACATAGCACTGTATGCTTTTTCTTCAGCTAAAATTTTGAATTTGGGTTTTCTTTCTGACACTTTTACTATTTTTATTAGAAGCACGGCAGGGCTGCCCACTTTCTCCACTTTTCTCATGGTGGGGCAGGGTGAACTCCTGACTACAATTTCATCCTAATTTCGCACATTTTTATTTTTTGCAAACATGTCACCGTTCCATACTTTTTTTGGGGGGGTGGGAGGGAGTTTCATCAGAGATAAAGGAAATATGAATCAAAGCACGCAAAAAAAACCCTCTTTTTATGCAAAAATGTTGTAACAAAATCATAGGAAGGTGACTGTGTGTTATAACTTGCCGAGATGCCCATTACACTGTTCCTGGTTGATTTTTAAAGGGACTCTGGCCTCGATTTATTATTTTTGGATACGCTTTTCAAATAATTCCATATTTTTAGATAAACTTTTCAAATTATTTTTTCAACATTTAAAAAAAATATATATATATATATTTATATATATATATATATATATATATATAAATATATATAAAAGATATAACATATATCAAAATATTACAAATCTAATATAATTTTCATAATATTAAATCATTTTAAAAGTTTATCTTTTAAAAAAAAAAAAAATTGGAAAGTTTATCCAACAATAATAAATCTATTCACTACAAATCATGTGGATTATAGGGACATTCTCAGGTAGATAGACCCCTAGAAGTTTACTTACTATTTGCCCTGGACAGATTCTCACAGATGATCTAAAACAAAAAAGAGACATTGTATCCCCAGGACCCCAAATTAAGCAGTGATTAACCAATGTTATTGTTTGTGCCTGAACACAGTTGCATTGACCCTAGTACTTGTTACCGGTCTCCATACATTATCAACTGTGTTGTATATATTGTTATTGTGTGCATCTCCCAAATGGTCAAAACAACTGCTTATTGCTAGCTAATGATTCTAACTCTATTATTGGTTTAAGAGTTTTGGCAAAAAAAATTGTTAAAGAAGCCTTTGTTAAGGTGGCTAGAAATGTGAATATTAAATTTAAAAGAATTACAATTATGTTTGCTCTCATTTGTATTCAAGTTTTAGAATAAGAAAATAATGTAATATTTTTAATAAACTTTTTAAATGATTTCAATATTTTGAAAAGTTGTGTAATATATTGATATTCTTTGATATATTGATATACTTTTTTGTGTATGATATTGTTTATATCTGATATATATTTTTTTTTTATAAATTCTTTATTTTGAAAGATTTTTGTTTTATGGGGTGGGGGTACAGAAAAGAAAACGGGAGGTTAAGGTTTGTAGTACAAATTTCACAGAACAGACTTGTGCGTTTAACAGTAGGCAAACATTTCAAGCATGTATATAATTTATCTGTTGGTGGTTTCCACCTGCTTTGATTGCAAATAAACATTTTCTACATTTGGTCGATGTCTGTTGTTTTTGTTTAGGGATTGGGGTGGGGAACAGAAATGAGAAGGGTGGGGGGTAGGGTGCATAGTCCTTAAATTTGCGTATCAAGCATTGTACCAATGGTGATTACTTGCCTTTTTGTGTCTATAACCAATATTAGGGGTATCGCGTGGAAGTGTGGGGTTACGGGTAGGGTAAAAAGGGAAGGGGGTCAAAGGCCGGGCTGTAGTACCTTGTTGTTCGTGCCTTTGCCCCGGGAAGTTGGTTTTTATAAATTCCTTGTTTTGAGAGGTTTTGTAATAAGGGGTGGGGGTACAGAAGAGAAAATTGGGGGTTAATTCGTAATACTGTAATTACCGGATAGACGTGCACATTTACATAAGTTAGGCATCAGATATAAGCTTAGCGGTTATACTTTCTCATGTTCGACTGTGACAATTGTGTTATACCCATATGGCTGTTCGTGTTTACATGTAGACTTTCCCCATTTGTTATAAGCCTAACAGATTGAAGTCTGTCGGGGAGTTTTGCGTGGTAGTTAGTTGAATTGCCTGTGACCGTGTTATTTGCTTATTCTGTTGTTTGTGTGGTGGGTCCTAGTGGTGTAATGGGGGGTTGAGTCCACTTTCTGGTCTGGATTCGGGTAAGTTTGTGATGTATATCTTCCAGTGGAGGTTTGTCTGCTTTTTAGGATGGTAGAAGAGTCTTACAATGAGCTCTAAAGTATCCCTAGGGTTTTTGTCTTCTGGGCTCTATCTCTGTCTTGGTTCGTGTTGTTTTTTATCCAGAGTGAGAGGGTAGTATCGAGGGGGGTGGGACAGGGAGTAGAGAGTAGGATGGGATGGTCCGTGTGGTGAGGCAGTCTCTGTATTGGGTAAGTGACCACTGTAGGTTATGGTTTCAATTGGTCGGGTGTATAGGGTCATGACGTGGGTTTTGTCTTCTTCTGACCCGGAGGTGTTGCACGGGTAGTAGTTATCCTATGTCCGTCTGGGTGTGTGTGTGTCGATAGCCGTGAGTGTAAGTTTTTCTCATAGATTCCCTAGGTATGTAGTCTTGGGCTTTTACTGTGATGTGGTATGCGTGTTAGCTATTTAAGGTGGTCGGATTGGTCTTTAGGGGATGTGCAGCTAGTTTGCCGGGGTGAGGTAGGTTGGGTGTGTTGTGGTGTGAGTGTAGTGCATGTAAGTGAGGGGGTGAGGGGTTTGGTATGGGGTGAAGTATGGGGTGAGGTAGCGCCGGTCAGAGGTAGGGAAGCGGGTTTTGGTGTGTACGGGGTTTTGCAACCCAGGTGGGCTCGCACGCCTGGTCCGCCAGTACTATGTTGAGTTGTTTTAGTTAGGTGGAAATTCGTATATCCACGGATCCCAGATTTTATTGAAATGTTTAGTAGTGTCATGTACGAGGGCTGTGAGTTTATCCATGGTCATGGCTTCATGTATTTTTCGTGTAATCTGGGTCATGGTGGGGGTGTCAGGACTGCCCCATTTTTCAGCTATTGCTCTCCTGGTGGCTAGTGCCAGTTTGGCTATGAGTTTATTCTGAGCTCTAGGGATATCGTGTAGGGGTCTGGATAATAGCCAAAGCCATGGGTCCATCGGAATGGTTGTGTGAAGTGCGAAGTGCTTGTGTCGCTTTTTGTGCCATTTGCTGCCATACTATGGTTACTTTAGGGCAGTCCCACCATGTGTGTAGGTATGTGCCTTTACTTCCACAGCCTTTCCAGCATAGGTCTGAGTTTGTTTGTTTCATTTGTTTTAAGCGTAATGGGGTGAGGTACCATCTAAAAAGGGTTTTGTAGGCTTGCTCTTTGTGTTGGACACATATGGATATTGTCGCGGTGGCTTCCCATATGTCTGTCCAGTCGCTTTGATCACTTATGGGGCCTAGGTCTCTTTCCCAGGCGGCAACATAAGGCATTGAGCCTTCTCTTGAATGTGTGCTCAGTAAGGAGTATATTTTCGATATTTGTCCCTTCTGGAGTGGGTGGTTAATGCATGCAGTTTCTAGTGGTGTGAGTGGGGTAATACTTGCTTGTCGTATGTGTGGGGTTTCTACATAGCTGCGGATTTGTAGATAGCGGAACAGGTCTTTAGTTGTGAGGGGAGTTTGCTGGGGGAGGTCAGCGAAGGGTACGATGGTTTGATTTTTGTAGAAGTGGTGGATGCGCGTCAGGTTATTGTCCTCGAAATGGGAGAAGTCCCTTGGGGACATACCTGGTTCAAAGTTTGTGTTCCTGAGGATGGGCATTAGTGGGGAGGGGTTTGAGATAAGTTTGTGTTTTGCAGTGACTTTGTCCCATGTTTTGAACATGGTTAGTATCGCTGGGGAGGTGGGGGGGATCGGTGGTCTGGCTTCTTTTGGGAGCCATATTCGCAAGGAGGGAAAATCTGATCCAAATATTGTGTGTTCCAAGTCCACCCATCTCTTACTACCCGGGTTGGCGTGGATTTGGATTGTTTGCGATATTTGGGTGGATTGGAAGTACTGGGTGAGGTTGGGGAGTCCGAGTCCTCCTTGTTTGTTTGGGATATATAGAGTCTTGCGAGCTATCCTTGCTCTTTTACCTGCCCATATAAATTTGTCTATTTTGGTTTGCAGTCGTTTGAAGTCTGGGATATTGATCGGGATCGGGAGCGTTTGAAACAGGTATAAGAACCGAGGCAGTAAGTTCATTTTGATGGACGTCATTCTGCCTATCCATGATATTGCCATGGTATTCCACTTTTCAAGGTCTTGTGAGGCGGTATCTATCAGGGGCGAGTAGTTAAGGTTGTAGGTTTGTGCGAGGTCTGGGAGTGTGATGCCCAGATATTTAATGGCTGTATGTTGGTAAGTGAAAGGGTGTCGCGATTTGAGTATTTGTAGTGTAGTTTTGTCCATTTGGATCGGGAGGGCTTCTGTTTTTTCCAGGTTAAGTTTGTAGCCCGAGACTTCAGCGTAGTTCGTTAATTCGGTCGATAGGGGTGGGAGGGATTGTAGTGGGTCCGTGATTGTGAGGAGAACGTCATCTGCATATGCAGCGATTTTGTATGTTTCCCCCTTGATGTTAAGTCCTTGAATGTCTTGGTGGTGTCTGAGGGTCTGGAGGAGGGGTTCGAGCGAAAGGGCGAATAGTATTGGGGATAATGGGCATCCTTGTCTTGTTCCATTCTTAATGGGAAAGGTGGGGGGTGTGGTAGAGTGAAGGAGGAGGGTGGCTGTGGGTGATGAGTAGAGGGATCCTAGTGCGTCAATGAAGGGTGTTGGGAAGCCGAATTTATGTAATGTCGCAAAAAGGAAGGGCCAGAGTAGTCTGTCGAAGGCTTTTTCTGCGTCAAGGGATAGTAGGAGGGTCGGGAGGCGATTGTGGTCGGCATACCAGATGAGGTCGAAGGTGCGTCGGGTGTTATCACTGGCTTGTCTGTGGGGGATAAATCCCACTTGATCCGGATGTATAAGGAGGGGGAGTAGGGGGTTTAGTCTTTCGGCCATTACTTTTGTGAATAGTTTGACATCAACATTCAGTAGGGAGATCGGTCTGAAGTGACCTGGGTCTAGGTGTGATTTACCAGGTTTTGGGAGAAGGCATATGTTTGCTCGTAGCATGTCGGGGGGGAGAGGGTCTCCACGCATGAGTGAGTTGAAGAGTTTACTTAGTTGTGGGATGAGCGCTGTCGCAAAGGTTTTATAGTAAAGGCCTGTGAACCCGTCTGGACCTGGGCATTTGTTAGGTTTGAGGGTTTTGAGTGCGTTTGCAATTTCTTCTGCTGTGATTTCTGTTGATAGTCGTTGAGCTCCTTCGGGTGTTAGTGAGGGTAGGGTAAGTGCGTCTAGATATTTGTTAATTTTAGTGGTCAGGAGGGTGGGATCGCGTCTGTGCTGAGGGCTATGGTCATAGAGGTCCGTGAAGTATTCCTGGAATATGGTGGCAATTTTATCTGGTGACTCTTGTGGTGTCCCGTCTTTAGCGTTGAGTTTAGTAATATTTTTATGGGCTGTTCTACGTTTGAGTTTGTGGGCGAGTAGTGTATCCGCTTTATTGGATTTTTCATAGAAGAGTTGGCGTGTCCATTGGAGGGCTTTGGTGGTGTCTGTGGACATGAAGTCTTTTATCGCGATTTGGAGTTGATGTATTTTGGTTTCTAGGTCTGGGGTAGGTTGGGTTTTGAAGTCACCTTCTAAGAGGCGAAGTTCTTTAAGGTTCTGTTCCAGTTTTGCTAAGCGTTGTTTTTTGTGATGGGCGGCTTGACTAATTAGGGTGCCCCTAATCACTGTTTTATGTGCTGCCCATAGGACGCCCGGTGAGGTAACCGAGTGCGTATTTAGGGCGAAGTAATCTGCGATGGCTTGAGACGTGGTGTTTCTAATTATGGGGTCATGGAGTAGTTTGGGATTCAAGCGCCATGACCACTGGCGGGTGGTTAGTTGTGGGGTCAGTGTGAGTGAGATTTCCGCATGATCCGACCATGTGATTGAGCCAATCGAGGTGTTTGTGATTAAAGGTAGAGTGGATGGGGATGTCAGGAATAAATCTATACGTGAGTGGGATCGGTGAGGATGGGAGTAGAAAGTATAGTCCCGGGTGGTTGGGTTTTGGGTTCTCCACGCATCGACTAAGCGGGTGCGTGTGAGGAAGTTTTGGAGCAGTTTGTCGGATTGTGAAATCTGTCCACGGTTTCGAGGGTTTGTGCCCCTTCTGTGCCTGTCTATCGCCGGGGAAGGTGTGGCGTTGCAGTCTCCCCCTATGATGTGGTGGTGTGAGGAGAAAAGCGCTAAGTGTGCCTGTAGTGATTGCCAAAAGGAGGCCGATGGGACCGTGGGGGCATAAAGCGATGTGAATGCGAATCTTTGGGGGCCCATATTTCCTGCGACCGTGAGGTATCTCCCCTGGGGGTCAGCAATTGTCTTGTTGACTGTGAGAGGGCATGCTTTGTGGAGTAGGATTGCAACCCCATTTTGCTTTCCCGTCGGCGAATTTGCTAAAAAATATCTGTTAAAGTTCCGGTTAAGCAGCGGGAATGTCTTATTGTGTGGGAAATGTGTTTCCTGTAGCATAATAATTTGAGCGTGGGTTCTGCTTGCCCAGCGCATCGTTTGGTGCCTTTTGAGAGGGTTATTAAGTCCTTTGCAATTGATCGAGATACATGTTAGTGGAGGTGACATTGTTATTACTCCCTTTCTTACGATTGTGATGGGAGTCTGACGGTCTAGATTTTAGGCGCGTGAGGACCAGGCGGGCGAGCCGTACCAGTGGTTGGGGTGGGGAGGATTGGGATGGGTGATGTAGTGTTGGGATGTGGTGGTGTGTCTGGTGTGGGTGGTAGTGTTATTCAGGAGTGTGTGAGTATGGAAGGTATTGGGGAATTCCTGGTCTTACAAGTAGCCAGCCAGGAGTGTGGAGAGCGGAGCTAGTCCCCTTAACTCGTTGAGGGAGTGGGAAGTCAAGGGTGAGGTGTCGGAGCCGGGTTTGGTGGTGGTGGGGGTCAAGAAGGTCGGTAGGATTCGAGCCTTCCCCCGAGCACCTAAGTGTACTGTGGGTTTGATTGATTGCTTGAGTAGTGTCCATGAGTATTGGTGTGTAGTCGCGGTCCTTGTGATCATAATACTGGGAGGAGTTAGGTTGTCTTACTATCTCCTATGGGGTTTGTCGTGGGTCTATGTGCTTTGGTCATGTTCCTCGGTTGTTTATTACTATATTTGTGTTGGGTCTTTATGTGTTTCATCGGTGGTGGGGCTTCCTGAAGGTCTATGTTCGTCCCAGATGTGAGCCAAAGTGATCTATGTCTGACACAGGTGGGGATGGGGTTATTGGGTATTATTATGGCAGTGCGGTGTTTGCAGCGGGTTGGGTCCTATGAGTCTGTCTGAGTAGTCCTGTGGGGAGGGATTAAGAGTCAGGTGGGGGAGCGGATCTTAGCCTCAAGGGCGATTGTCAGTGCTTACTCAGGGTAAAGAAGGGGTCTGTGGGGGTGTGGGTGGTGTAGCTAGGGACGTACTTCTGGGTGTCGGGTGGTGTGGGCGTGGAGGGGACAATGGTGTAGCTTACTTGTTGTCTTAGTGTAGCATCTCTGTTCGGTGTTCCCTTCCTGTGAGGATGGGTTTCCCTCGCTAGCGTTGTGTGCGGGAGGACCTGTGGTGTCCCTGTAGTAGTGGGCGGTCGGTCTGTGGCAGATGGAGGGCAGCGCCTATCTCTGTGATATGGTACACGTGCAGAAGAACAAAATGACAGTTCATCATTATATCATAGTAACATATTAGCATTTAAACAATAAAGAAAAAACATGAAAGAGAAAAAAAACACATTATGAACTATATCTCCGTAGTCTAATCGAGTGATACCTAGTCTCTAGTGAAGGAAAAGGGAGAGATCACGTCCCATTAAGTAAGTGTGGGTGGTCCCTGTTAACTTTTGTTTTGTGTATGTGCCAACTCCCGGACCCGCTGATGTTGCTCTGGGTTCTATCGGGTTGGCAGGTCGTTGGTGTGTAGGCGAAGGGCTGGCATACTGCTAATTGTAAGCCCCCTGCTCCTGGGTACATAGTTAGGGGCCCATCTATTGTTTATACAACTGTAGGTCAACGGGGTGAGGTATGCATTCAATGTGAGGCTACATTATTGATTAGTGTTGTCGGGGGGGGGAGCCTCCCCTGTCCAGTCCCCTTTGTATCTGCACTTACTGTGTGCGTCGGGCCTACCGTCACCTGTCTAGTATCACCTAGGTTATATGCCGTATGTCGCTATGTCGCTATGGCCCTGTTAGCCTGTTACATGACATGCAGAAAATAAAAGCATACAGTTACCAAAAACGAAGGTTAGGCAGGCGGTTCAAGGTTAGACCAAGGGCCGGCAGATAAGGTTAGCAGTATACAGGTAATGCAGGTCCATCTTAACATAAATTCCCTAGACCGAAGTACAGCGGTCCTGTGCTGTCAGGGCCAGGAACCCGTGGGTCTTCGTTGCCTTCTTGTTCAGTGTCCATGGTGAGATAACCAACAGGGGGGGACTTCTCAGGCTCGCCCAGGAGATCTTAGTACAGCCTGTTGGTTGTCCTTTCAGGCAAGTGGTGTTTAGGGAAAGGGTCATTAGGTCCCATTGAGTGATCCCTGTTGGGTGGAGGGTTGGATCCCCTATGTCGGTGAGTGTCCCCAACAGGGTTGGAAGTTCAGGAAAGCGGGAAAGAGGGGGGGGACCAAATGTCAGGGAAATTGTTCCGTGGGGTTTTCAAACCTGTGTTGCGGCCCTGTGTGGAGGAAAGTCCAGGCAGGATTACCGGTGTCCCCGGTCTGTGTCTTCATGAGCGCTTTCTTGCTCACTTCTTGGGTGTCTGCATCGGTCGGTTTCTCTGGGACTGGCGATGTGTAATAGTGTCGTCTTCCATTGCTTGGCGGCCTTGTTGTGAGGCGGCTCTGGTGTGAGGAGCTGTTGTGTGGGTAAGTGGCACCCCGATGTGCTTGGCGAAGTCTAGCATGTCGGCTGGGTAGTGGAGTGTGTAAGAGTGGTTTTCTTTTCGGACCATTAGCATGAAGGGGTGGCCCCACATATATTTCCAACCGTTTTGTGCTAGGGCGGTTGTGAGGGGTTTAAGTTCCCTCCTTTTGCGCAGAGTTACTGGCGCCAGGTCTTGAAATAGTTGTAGTTGGTGTCCCTGGTACCTTGGTGGATTTGTGCGGGCCGCTGCCATCAGCTTCTCTTTCGTGGTGAATAGGAGCAGTTTTACGATTACATCCCTAGTAAGGGTTGGCGTGGGAGGCCGAAGCGCTCGATGTGCTCTCTCTATTTGGAGGTCGTTGGCCGAGGCTTCTGGCCAGAGGCTGGAGAAAATTTCCTGGACGGCTGGGAGGATGGTCTCCGCGGTCACCGTTTCTGGAAGGCCCCTGATTCGAATGTTGCTCCGGCGGGATCTGTTGTTGAGATCCTCCAGGCCATCTTCCAGTTGGACTATTCTGTCCTGCAATAGTTCATGATCGTGCAATTTAGTGGTCGCTGTTAGGTCTGAGATGTCGGCCTCAGCCTGTGTAGTGCGTTCCGCCAGTGCGTCCATATCTGTTCTGAGGCCCGCCATTTGCTTCTCAAGTTCCGCAGCTGTGTGGGCCTTGATGTCTTCGGACGTTTCCTTAAGGAGTCGTCTTAGGTTGCCCATCGTAATGGGGGCCGCGGTGTCCGCAGGGACATCGCTGTCGTCCGATTCAGAGTCGGATTGTCGTGCTGATTGAGTCAAAGATGGCCGCCCCTGTTCCGAGGTGCGGAACAACGTGGCTACTGAAGGGGTTTGTTCCTTCTTTTTTTTAGTGCCACCCATGGTGTAAAGGTTGTGGGGGCACTGTATGCGATGTATAATGTTCGTTTTTAGGGTCGGATGGCTAAGTTTTACCGCTGATGCTGGCTGATTGAGTGCTCGGGGTGAGGGAGCTCAGAGATCACACGTCCGTCTTCATCGGCGTTCAGGCTCCGCCCCCCATCTGATATATTTTTTATATTTTATTATTGAAAAAATTGATAAATGTATTCAACAATTATAAAATCATTTAAAAAACATTCAAAAATATTTTTCGGGGGCACGATTAGAACTGCTAAATAATCGGAGGGTATTTTCTTTTGCCTCCTTATTATATGCAGATGTTACACTTGAGTATATTTTAAAATACATACAATCTGTATGTCAAATGACATGCTTAAAGTAGGAAATACCCAGGTACAAATCTGAATAGGGAAGAAAACATATCAACTAAAAAGAACTGGAGCACTTACATGTGATCCGAACATTGCCCTTAATCCAAATGCTAAGGAAAACTGTGTTCTGCTGTAAAAAGTTTATTTTTACCTGGGATGGAATGCACATACATAATATGCCTGACCTTCAAATTAATGGACACCACTCAAATTTGGAATGCTGAAAAATACTTTTATTGAAACATGTTGACAAGCACAGCAGCAAATGCAGGATTTGGAACCCAAGAACCCTGTATAGGGATTGATGGTAGATCATTTCATTTATTCAATTCAGATAATAAAGAGGTGATTAAGATACAACGATTGATGGCTTGGCTTTCCTTTGGAGATCTTAGCTGCTCTCTCCCAGGGTGTGCTTGTCGAACAGGTACTCGCCCATGCCGTTCTGTGGCACCCCAAGGCGTTTCAGGTTGGTGATGTAGTCTCCAAGCTTCTTAATATCCTTCACTTGTTCTTCCAGGTATTCTGACTCCAGGAAGTCTTGGAGCTGTATAGATAAGGAGGAGCATAAAATAAAACATAAGTGAAAAATAATGCAATTTTCTTTTTTAATGAAAATACAAGGGTTCATATGAATACCAAAATAAACTATATCACAACTCAGAACATTTGCTGATTTGTATCTGTGATGAAGGGGTATAGAGCAGGCCCAACCAAATGTGGGCATGCCAGTCTAGAATGTGTGCGCCAGGCTAACAGTACATGCAGGTGACCCCACTCTGGGCTGCCCATGCACAAGAGCATTCTTGAAGCTCTCTGGCATGGGCTGCTAGCCCTGAGGTTATTTGGTGCAAGCTCTTGATTGATGCACTTGCACTAAGGTGATTGTGGAAGCCGGAACACCAAGGACCAAACTCGGGATGGGTGGTGCAGGTCATCAAATTCAAGATAACACAACCAGGTCCTGGACAGTTGGGACTGATGAGTGTATAGATAGTAATGTGTTCTCTGGCCACATTTAAGTGTATAAGAAGGCACTGATAGCTAGACTTGTGTACGAAAAAAACAGGTTTGTCAATTCATCCAAAATACAATTTGAGGGGCAAATCTGGTTTCTTCCATGGGACCTTTCGGTTTGGACAAATTTTGTCCATGCAGTCATTTCAGGAAAAAATATTCAGAAGAACCAACATGATGTGAATATCTACAAACAGTGTACTGCCAAATAGATGTATAATGTAAATATTATGTGTATATTTTACAGTACACCGATTTCTTCTGTGAAAAACGGCTAAAGCCTATAAGGAAAATGATTAAAACTCACATGGGGGTCAGTCTTGTCAGATGCCAGCTTGTGCAGGTCCAGGAGAGCCTGGTTCACAGTCTTCTCCAGATCCAGCGCAGCCTGCATGGCTTCCAGGGTATTGCCCCATTCATCACGCTCTGGTTTCTGGTGGGAAAAAGAGATTCTTAAATTCTAGCAGGAAATTCCAAATAAACCGATATCTTTTACCTCCATAATAATAATTAGAGCTCGAGGTAGTGACAAAAATTTAATAGCATCTCTAAAACACACGTGAGGGTATACCCTCCTCCCCACACTCCAACAATACTATACAAGTGATATAGGTGATAGACTCATATACAATAGTCGAGCGCTAAGTTGTAGTACACATAAACAGTTTTTTTATATTAGTATTTAACAATTTCTTATCAAAGAGTATAATTACTTGCAGTGACCTGGTTGGCGGCATAGTGCTCTCTCTTTATTTATATATATATATAATTTCACAAAGTAAGATGTATGTTTCATCCTTCATACCCAAGCAAAGCAAACGTCAGAGGACCCCATACTAATCTAAGTAAATAGTGTCCCCCACTACAGGATAGAAATTCAGGTGTTAGCGAGCTTGCACCCTGTGCGCACCTTCACATCCTGAAGAACGATACGACCACCGCGCTTGTTCTGATATTTCAGAAATTTCTCAGCGTGCTCCCGTTCCTCGTGGCTTTGCTCCTTGAAGAACTTGGCCACATGTTCAAGGGCAACGTCATCGCGGTCAAAGTAATAGGACTGGAAGAGAATAGGATGGAAACAGGATGTTAAACCTAATACCTGTATTATAAAACAGAACAAGTAAGAGGAAGCAATCTAATTCTGATAGAGGATAGAAGACTCCAAGCGTTCATGAAACAGTAAGTTATGGTCACTTGACATCCAACTTTTAAACTACAGACTAAATTAGCAGATTGTTATTTTGGTCTTCATTCAGAGAGGCAGTAGTAGCTTCACTAGAGCTCACTGGTTTGTAAATAAACACCCAGGACCTCAACATATAGATTACAGAATACTCATGCTATAAAACACACATGCCTAACAAACAGTATGTGCGCAGAAACTCATATACAGAAATATACCCCTCCTCGTTTACACACACACACACACAGAGGAGTCATTCTTCCTCCTTATTTTTATAGAATGTTTTGCCTGTTGGCTTACCTAGCAACTGAAATGTTTACTAAGCTGTAGGCAGGTTGTAATTAAATGCACACTTTATAAAGGTGGATATATGGATATGGTAATAAAACATTTGCTGCAATCTATATCATTTGGCATCAAAATTTCTTATAAAAGAACACAAGCATCACGGCATAATACACTAAATGCTAAGTTATAAAACATGATCAACCTTATTGCAAAATTTAGGCAAAATAGCTGAATTGGAAATATCCTCGAACTGGGCTATAACTTCAACTTGGTTCTGTTTTGGCTAAACTTTGCAATTCCGTTTTTAATTTGCTAAACATGTTTGCATAGTTACATAGGCTGAAAAGAGGCTAGAGTCCATCGAGTTCAGACCGACTCACATCTGTTTTTGCTGTTGATGCAAAAGAAGGCAAAAAAAACTGTTTGAAGGGCTTCTTTATTTGCAACAACTAGGAAAAATGTCCTACTCGACCCCAAAATGGCAATCAGATCACTCTTGGGATCAAGATGTTGGGGTCAATAAACCTCGATTATTTTTGCAGTATATATCAACATCAAGCTGTTCTTAACCAGGGCCATAAACATGCACAAAGCAATGTGTTTAGTGATAAGATAAGGACAATTGTGGGAATTCACGATAATGGAATAGAAATTGATCGAAAATTGAATTTTAAAATAAGTTTGTATGCTGCTCAAAAAGTATTATGGTATTTCAATAGGAATTATAACCTCAAGGAAAAAATATTTATATTTGTTGTTCCAACACATTTCAGGGCTACGGCCATTGGGATACTAAAAATTTAAACAATTAATGAACTATCTATATTAGACATGTTTAATATTCTGACACGGGTAATATTCGTGTTAGGAGATACACCTGTACTCAAGAAGCAGTGTCTGGCTGTGAGTGATTGAAGTTGTTGTCCACTCCGTCGCCAATATCCAAATTAAGTCACCCGATACACTGTAAAACTATTGCACAACCTCACTCTAGGAAACAGAATATTGCACTTCTCCACCCTATACTGATGTGTACTACTGTGAAGATTTTTAATCATTTTTCAGCTTAACAGTGTCGTTATCATGACGCTTGAGCTTACTTGTTTAAACTTTGATGATTTTTAATACTACCCATAATACATTGTCCAATCAAGTTTTACAATTTGGCAATATTGAAGTAGGTAAGCTGAGCATCATTTAACCCTCTAGTTGCCTGATGTGTACCATCTGACATGCACAAAATTAAGTCAATAAGTATTATGTTTGTAAGAACAAAGCACCCTGTAAAATGAACTGAGCTGCTGTATACTCACCATGGAGAGGTACACATAGGATGCATACAGCTCCAAGTTGACCATGCGGTTGATGGCAGCTTCGCAGTCGCTGCTGAAGTTCTGACGCACCTGGGATGCCATTTCGGTGTTTTGGTGGATTGGTGGCGCAAAAAGATTCGAAAAAATAAGTAATGATAGAAGAGGATTTTTAAAAAAAAAAGAGCTGAAGACTCAGAGAGGGC
The DNA here is from genome assembly GCF_036172605.1 of Pelobates fuscus. Classification (NCBI taxonomy): domain Eukaryota; kingdom Metazoa; phylum Chordata; class Amphibia; order Anura; family Pelobatidae; genus Pelobates; species Pelobates fuscus. The sequence continues at coordinate 37,680,839 of NC_086327.1, read as the reverse complement.
TCCGTTCAAACACTGTTGAAGCAAGAACTCTACTCAGAGTCAGAGAAGGATTGATCACAGCACAAAAGAGGACAGTATTTATAGTGTGTGACACCAGATCTGTGGGTGTTGTCTTCCCCTCCCTTTACATTACAATCTATGTCCTCATCCAATCAGCTCAGTGTCAGATGAAGCCAGGTTGGAAGAGAGGGCTAGGTTCTTCCTTAATAAATGTTAATGTATTTTTCATGTCCTTATTGTGCAATGGGTTAAATTATATCAGCAAACTTGTGATTGTTTTGCACTCGTTACATAGGTTCAATGACAGTGTCACATTTAATTTACTGGATTAGAACATGCACAAGACACATAAACCACATGCTTGGTTCAATACATGAAAACCTGGGTAAAAAATGATAACTGTTTAATCACAACAAACTATCTTCCACAGCAATTTAAGGAGGGTTCACTACTTTCTGTTTTTCAACTGAATTAGTTTTTCCCAGAGAACATGAAACACATATAGGTTACACAATATACTTTTTAAATGAACACAAATCAAGTCAACAATTCAACATGCACAGTGCAGCATGAGTGAGACAGCAGGCGAGAATTGTGCAGGTCATATTCTAGTACAATACTGTTTAGGTTTGGCATGGTCTGATGGCCTACAATCACAATGTTCTCCAGACCCGTAGAATGGTTCCCAGTGGTCTTCAGTATCTTTGGTTGGCCAGGCTGTGATATTATCAAGGGTTTATAAACTTCTGCAGTCTGAAATGAGACCTAAATGAGACTATTTTAATTTCTCTAGTTGTTACCCTCTGTCAAATCACTAGGAATACTCTTTGGATACGTTCAGTATAACGTACATATACATGTTTTTCAATAAAAAAATATTCAATAAATGTTTTGGTGGCTTTGATTAAACCTGGAAAATCTGACCAATAGCTTAATACACTCCCTGTTAGAAAAAGCTGTTAACATTGCCAGGTGTGTAACAGTGTTACAGATCTACAGATCAGACATATAGGGCTGGGCAGACTGAAGGCAGCCATTGTCACCAAAAAATTCCGTAGCGCTGTACAATCGGTGGACTAACAGACAAATATTTGTAACCAGATGAGTTGGACGCACAGGAACAGAGGGGTTGAGGGCCCTGCTCAATGAACTTACATTCTAGAGGGAGTGGGGTACAGTGATACAAAAGGTAAAGGGTAGGGTCGAAAACTAGGTTGCTAGAATAGTTTTCAGTGAGGGCTTAGTGTATTTTTATGGTTGTTTTTTTGCATGACATAGTTGCAGGAAAGGAAGCAAGATGTGAGGAGGGAAAGCTATTTAATTGATATGCTTTCCTGAAGAAGAGAGTTTTTAATTTTTTTTTTTTTTTTTTTAAAGAATGAAGACTGGGTGATAGTCTAACGGAGCAGTGCAGCCCTTGTGAAGTCTTGAAAGTAAGCATTAGAGGTGACAGTATGAGCTGAGGATAGACACAAGTCTTCGGCAGAGTGTAGGGGACTGGAAGGGACATACTTGTGTATTAGGGAGGATAGGTAGGTTGGAACAGCGACATGTAGAGATTTGTAAGCAAGTAACAGAATTTTAAATTCAGTCCTAAATCTTATAAAAGCCAATGTAAGGTCTGACAGTAGAGGAGGTGTGGGAGGTTAAGGTGGACAGGAAGATAAGCCTCACCGCTGCATTCATTATAGACTGTAACAAGGGCATATTGGGAACGCCGCCAAAGTTGTGTAAGACTATAGTGGTTTGCAGCAGTCAAGGCGAGAGAAGATAGCGTCATGGATCAGCACCTCAGCCACTCAACAAACCTTGTTTTCCACTAATACAGTCAATCCAATCATGGAAAGTTTTCATTGTCAGCACAAAGCTGATGCATCCAGGGGTGTTGCTGGGAGAGGAGAGATTCTGGACCAAATGTGGTTTTGCTTGCACGTGTGTTGCTCAAAAGACACCCAGAGCTTGATCCCAAAAATAATTTGGCCCTATAGTCTTGAATATTTTTGTCTCCTCCTCTGCGCTCTGTCCCAGCTTGGTCTAGGAGTCATCTGAAGCAGAACAGTTATAGAGACACAAATAGTGTCATATTCCATGTGTGTCTCTAGTACAGCTTGGCTTCCAGTCCCATCTTAGCCTCACTAAGGAGACTAGGAGCGGGCAGGGAGAATAATACAGCCTGGCAGATACAGAGCAAGCTGAAACTTTATCTGCCTGTTTTTTGTTGTCTATATGAATGTATGTGTTTGACTGTGTTTGCCTGGCTGTGTCTGTCTTTTCCTGTGTATACTTGTCTGTGCCGGTATGAGCCTGTGTGTGCCTGTCTACGTGTACCTGTCTGTGCATATCTGGGACTGTGTGTGCTTGTCTGTGCCTGTATGTGCTTGTGTGTATGTGTCGGTGCCAAATTATTTTTGGGACCAAGCTCTGGGTGTCTTTTGAGCAACACACTTGCAAGCAAAAATGTTTAGTTTATGATGTTCCTCACAATAAATTAATAACAGCTAAATACCGAGTTTCGGTCTGTACTAGAATTCTGTGTCTGAAGTCTGGGGCAGCCAGGTAAGGCACATTGCCAAGTAACTGAAGTTGATGAAAGTTCATAAGCCAGAGTCCAAATCTGCAGTGCAGTGCACCTTGTTGTTATGTCGGAGGTTTAGCCAGAGTTCTACAGGAGGGAACAAATATAGTAACTAAAGGTCCTGAGAAGAGCACGTACCTGCTTCCTGGCTGATTAATTTAAAGTGATCCAGTTAAAGGGTTATTCCAACCCGTTAAATTGCCTTTTTAAATTTTATGAATAATGCCCTATTGGACATTATTCTTTAGGTCACCCCTTGCCATGCCCCTTATGACATCACAGCATCTGAGAAGCCTGTAATTTTACCATTTAACCAGCTCAGAACGCATGCGCGTACTCTGAATCGGAGAGGGAATGGGAGGAGAGAGTGTTAAAAAAAACAACGCAATTACTGGGAGGTGGGAACAGCTGCTCGAAAGAAGGGTGGGAGAGAGGGAGGAGACATCCAGGCTTCCCTTTGCAGGCAGAGCTCAATATGCCTATTGCCATTGCAGTGCACACTGACGGCGGCTGTATTTTATGCATAGAATTGACATTTAATAGCCCAAAACTGAAATCTGAGCTGCCAATGTCAAGTTTGATGGCTGTGCAACTAGCCACCAGCACTCAAGTGCCGATATCTCATAATATGCAGTGTTTCAAGCAGAAGTGGTTATGGTGGTTGGAGTAACCCTTTAACTAAAATAAATATAATACTATAGTTGCAATACAATACTCTTCTAGCAAAAATAAGCTACCACTGAACAAGCATGTCACCACCGTGGTGGAAGATAGTCCTGGTTAGAAAATTGCCACAATTGCAAGGTAGAGAGACAGGGAGCAGCATGTAGGTAGTGTGCAAGAATATAAACCACCCTTGACCAAAAAACAGTTTTCCCCTGTCCCCCCATATATCCCACATATACAGTCAGTCTCTTTATCTTGCAAATCTACTGTCATTTACCCATTATTTACATGTTCCGTTTGTCTTTTTCATCCTAGCTAACTCTGTGTGTGGGCTGCAATATGACTATAAGATTGTGCACATGCAAATTACAAAGTGTGCGTTTGAAGATTGTGTGACGAAAGGTGTGCATGAACAGTCTCCTTGTGGTGTTTTGTCTATGAACAGGCTGTATGTGTTGCTTGTGGTGTTGGTATGTATGTGTTAGGTGACTGTGTATATTGTAGGTTTGGGTAACTGTTGTAACGAAAATATACCCCAACTCGCAGGATTCAACTCAACAAAAGACAACACAGAGGAGAGATACTTCTACCGGACCTTAGAATGGACTCGACGTATATGAGAGGAGACAGAGTCAGGAACGATCCGAGGTCAAGGGCACAAAGAGACAGCGTAAACTAGGACTAGCCGGGGTCTGGTACACAGTAAACAGCAAGCCGGCAAACAGAACAGATAAGGATAAAGAGATAACGTAGTCAGAAACAAAGCCAAGGTCAATACGAAGGAACACAACTGAACACAACAAGCGCTAAAGGGAACTGCAACAGAAACCACGATAGGGCAAGGACTAAGGGAAAAAGGTGAGTATAAGTAGCCTTCTAAATTAATGTGATTGGCTCCTGTCATATCCACACCCCCAAAAGGTAAGTGTATGGGGAGTGTGGCATGACAGGGGCCAATGGGAGCCTTTTGCCAATTTAGGCTGCCACTGTTTCTTTAAGAGCGCGCCCGAGACCCGCAGCACGCTCTTAGATTCAGGCGGGACACGTGACCGCTTCTCGCAGTCACTGCCCGCCTTCCTGTTGCAGCCGTCGGATGAGCCGCGCACGACTCGTGCAGCAGCAGGACCGCGCGCGGCTCGAAGAGAGGACCGCGGCCGGCCCCTGGATAAGGTAAGTAACGCTACAACTGTGTGTTGTATATTTGTGTGAAGTTTAAGGCTGCATATGATGTGTTAAAGGCTGTGTATAATGTTGGTAGATGAACATAAATGTGTGGCTAGTTATGATGTGTGTGGATAGCTGTGTGTGCTTGTATATAAAATGTTTTGGGAACTTGTGTTTGTAATTGTAATTGTGTGTCTTAATTGTTACTGTGCGTGTGTGTCTGTTTGTGTCTGCTTGTGTAACTGTGTGTAATATAGCGTTTGTGTCTGCCTGTATGTACCTGACTATTGTGTCTATCTTACTCTGTGCATCTCAATGTGTGGCTGTGTGTGTGTATGTTACTATCTGCATGTGACTGAGTGCCTGTGACTGTGTATGTTTGCTTGACTACGTGTGTGCATGTGACTGTGTACAACTGTGTATATGTATGCAACTGTTTGTCTAGGTATATGTGTATGTGACTGTACCTGTCCATGGTTGTATATGAGTACATGTATGATTGCATATCTGTGTATGCATGCATAATACTGTGTATGTATGAGGGGGACAAAAAAAAGTAAGAGGTTTAAGAAACAGACAGGAGGTAAGAGATACAGAAGAAAGTAAAAGGGTTTAAGAGACACAAGGTTGAAAAGGGTTTTAGGAGAAACACACAAGAAAAATCAGGAGATACACACAAAGAGATAAGTGGGTGCGAAAGCGACACAAAAGATGTTTTTGTAAATTTACAGTGGTTATGGTGCCAGAAGTGCCCTGGTGTCCCCCGCTGTATGTAGCTAAACATTTTAAGTGGAATTCCTCAAGAGTAATAAACTCCTACTCAGGTTTTGCAGCAGCACCTGGCAGACCCCATGTAAAGTGTCTACCTAGGTCACCAAGGTTCTCCTGGCGCCATAACTACACTACATGCTCTAGTGATTATGGTACTTGTAGTATTCCTTTAAATATATATATATAATTTATCTTTATAATAAATTAGATAATATATTATATTGGAGCTGTGATCTGACAAAGTGAGCCAGATCACTTTGTATCATGAAGTATAGTATATCTTTCTGAGTGGAAAGGAATTTAATTAATCGGTCTGACCTCAACGAATAATTCTAAGATAGAAATGTCTTCGCTGCCATCATCTTTGCACACAGTGTGTATTTCTTGGTACTACTAAGGTAAGCGTGACTCAGCACAAAATTATACAATGGGGAACGACACTGTTTATGAGGCTAGCATGACTTGACATTTTTTTTTCAGACAAACACAGTAAGAGAACTAGAGCAGAGTGCAACTGTATCACGAGGGTTCCTCACTAAATTCTAAGTTCTGATTGTTCTTAATACCATGAGTTTATTTTAGCACGTTTAACATGTTTTTTCAAGCAATTGAAAACACAGCTGACATAGTGCTTGTTTACAATCTGTTGCTACAAGTGCAGATTTCTGTATAAATTGGCACTTTTATAATTTAACCTGGTTACACAGCCTTGGCTTTTAAGGAGACAAGTTATGTTATTTCTTGGTTTGGTTAGCTCCGCGGAGCTAAACTCAAGAGGCAGCAATTGCTCATAGCACCTGCCTTGCAAAAAACATCTCATTGAGCTGCATTGGGAAGTCAGTGATTGGATATGCACAGTAAATCTGGGCTGGGGAAGAATGGGAGGGTTTGTAAAGGCAGCAGACAAGAGAACTGCAGCTTTTGCAATCTGGTTTTATTAGCCCCCAATGGGAAAAAATGGGGTATATCTACTAAACAGTGTTTTGGTTTATTTTGTATATGGGCAGTGAAGTGTCCCCTTAAATTCTTAAAACAAAAAAGTCTCGTGTCTACTCTGACGTTGCTCTTTGCTGGTCAGCTATTAGTTGCCTGGTGCTAACAGCCCACACGAGATGAAGTGCTCAATTGTGTTTCTGTGCTTTACCAGAAAGCTGCTAACAAGCAAGTGGTTGGTATCTGTATCGGCAACTGTTATAGGCGATAGGCTGCAAACATTTTGCAACAAGTTTGTAAAGCTGGTGGTAATTTGTAGCCACTACAAGCTACTGGCTCTTAACAGTGACAGCGTAGTCACAGAGCAGGCAGTTTGCCCAATAACTCGGTGATGGTTGAGTACCAGTAAGATCATTTCACTTTGACTAGATGGTATCTCGACCTCAAGCACAGCACAGTAACACACGACATAGAACATCATGATGGTAAGGAACACCAGCTGACAATCACGAGGAATCACTTCTTTATTTCACTGTGTTTTGTTTCTGCTTGGCTTCTGAGACAGAAGTGAAATTAAATAATTGCATTGTCATTTATTTGCATATATCTTTTTATATCCCTAAAAATAAATATTCTAGGTCCAGTACCATGAATGTTGTAAAGTAGTCCTATTTAAAATACCAACGTTTTATCTTTCTAATCTAAATGCTAATTGTGCACCTGTTTGTACAGACTGAATCCATCTCAAAAGTATAGCTTTAATGCCTAGGGTAGCATTATGGTTAATCCTGCTCTGGCAATGCTGCTTGAGTACAGGTGCAGCTCCTAATATTAACATTGTCTTGATAAAGTCTTCCCAGTCAGTGTGTCAGAGAGTTGGCCATTGAGCTTGTTTGTGTGTCAGTGAAATTATATGTCTGTCCATATGCAAAAAAAATGTATATGTATATAGTATTTATCTCACACTGAAATTAAATAATCTTATAGTGCCCCTCCCAATATTGGGTTCTCCATTCGCCCCTGTTAGAGCATCTGAGGACTAACTGCAAACTTGTCTTAAGCTACCCCCTCCTCGGGCCAATGGGTTTACCAGTAAATTATTCCTAGATTATTCCAGTTGTAAGTGAAGATAAGCAGCCCTCATATGAGAGCACTCCAGACCTACAGTGTTGATATGGAAAGGGCATGCCCAATGGAACTCCAGGCTTTTAAAGCTTAGTCTTTTAAGGCTCAGTTTGAGGTGCTTATTATACTTAAATGCACTAATTTTAGTCCCAACAGGTAGCATACTTGGCTGTGATTAGAAAGACAAATTGTCTTAGCATCAACAGTAACTTCAGTACAGTGACGCAAAATACATACCATTCGTCCCACAGTGTGAAAAGAAGCTTCACCTGTAAATCAGTTCAACAATGTGCTGACAGGGTAAAACTGGAGAACCGCCATGCAGGCTTCTTCACAGAAAATATTGTGAATTAACTGTAGCTGTTGTGATGACATCATGTAAGATGCAATATTGACACTGCACGGGCGCAGGAATTGATGTCAGCATGTCAACACCATGGGGAGGACTGCCCAGCTTGGGTAAGAATTCCCAAGAAGAGGTAATAGCATGGCAAAGGGGCACGTGGTAGTGACTGAAAGCAATATTCATGGCAGTGGTGGCACTGGTGAAGAGGGCGTAAGTATTAACATAGAAGCGAGTAAAGTAATTAAATCTGATATTTACCTTTATGATAAATTATATCTTAATTTAGGAGCTGTTATCTGTGAACCAGTCATAACAGGTAAGGTTCACTTTAAGGGCTATATTGTGACGTAAAGGAGTTAAACCAGTCCTGCCTTACTATATAATACCAAAATAGAAATGTCTGCGCTTACATCATCTTAACACAAACCGTGTGTACTATGTTCTATTCCTTGATTCTAGTAAGGTAACCGTGACTAAACAAAAAAAAATCAATATGAGAAGGGGAAAGACACTGTTTGTGAAGCTAACATGACTTGGCATTTTTTACCGACAAATCCATTAAGTGTACGAGAGGAGAGAGGACCTATGACTACAAATAGTCACACTTTACTAATTTTGAGTCAAGAAATACAAATATGACTTCATACGTTTTTTATTAGCACTAGTTTTTGAGATATACTACTTGTACTTGAGTAATTTAGTCATAGTGAAAAGCAATACTACAACAATCTGATATTTTCTTGATACAACATAAATGAACATTGATTTTACAAAGAATACATACAATAGGTGGATATGATGTATCTAAAATAGACAAAATAATATAGTGCAATATTGCCAGTATAAACATTATACAAATATTATGGGTATCAAGTATTCACAAGCCTGGAGCCAAATAATAACATATGGCTCTCATGGGTAATGCAGAGGGACTCTTAATAGGATGTCCTCATCCTTCTTCCAGGTGTTCCTTGAATGCTTTTCATGATTTCTGGAGTAAAGTTGAGTTTGACAGCTTTCTTTAATCGATTCCTCTTCTCTCCCTCTCTCAGGATCTGTTCTTAGAGCAGGGTAACTCCCGAACGGGGTATCCGACTTAGACCATTGTCGGTGGGCAGGAGGTCAACTTCCACCCTCCTTCAGGAGTTCATGGCAAACGTCCATGGAAAAGTACCATCCTGGGTAGTTGGGAAGGCGGTGAAAACTGCAATACAAAATGACCGGGGGTATGGCGTTGGTTGTGGCCGAACCGCAGTTCCAGAGCGAACATAGGTTACTCCCGCTTAATAGCGTCTGGGCACTGCGATTCCTGGATAACATCTCCTGGGTATCGAACAAGGGGATGGTGGGTGATACAGTACATAGGGGAGTGGAAATGCATAGGGGGTGGCTTTGTAGATTATAGTCTTGAGGTGAGTTCTTTACATCCATTAACCTATCGTTAATAGCACCCTATTTAAGCCAGTGCTTTGAAAGAGTTGACCCTGCATGGACCATTTGGGGAGATATTTGGGTCTCCCCACTTATGGCAATGATGGCCCACTGACATTTGCCTGGTTTGTCTGATGGCCAGTTCAGGTCTAGTTGTTGACTATAAACAGCTTCACATATATATATATGTTTTCTTATTCACATTCACTATGATTGAGAATGTGAATTACAGCACAGAGACAGTGCTACTGTGACGATTTTCATTATAGCAGTTGAATAGAGACAAACACCTTGCAAATTATTCACAAAACATTGAGACATAATGAATTATAAACTGAAAATTTAAAAACAGAAATTTAGACTAAAATAGCTCAATTCTAATTATAGCTGAACTAGAGCGTTTTATCTAAGCATCTATTTAAGCCTTCACAGCGATCATTAATAGATAAACACAATTAAAATAACAATGAATAAAAAATGTAATCAGTGTGTATTCTTTTGTATGCATGAGACTTCAAGCAGATGAAGTTTTCTAGTCATTATTATTATATCTAGCACTTACATTTTAACCATTTGGGAAACAAAATGGAAAATCTTCAAAGACAAAGAGCAAAAATGATTAAATTAAAACAAGCCTGGTTGGTAGATAGGATTACATTGAGGGCATGATTTTTATCTGGAACAATTTAGTTTAACAAACCCTAAGAGATATGAACTTGCTGGATATTCTTACGCTTTAGAAACTCATTTGGAAATTACACCCAATTTGTTAAGCTTGAAACCTAATATCTATTACTAACACCACTCGGTTTCCAATGGCAACAAGTGATGTATAACTAAGGTGAAACAATAGGACATTGGAGCGCAGTATTCTGAGAACGATGTGCTACTTATTTATTTAAATCTGTGATAGGTAATCTTCATCCCACCAATGTCTGTGATACTCGGCCAGATGCATGAGATTCATATCCACAGCAGATGAAGTGTCGCTTATATATATTTAAAGATAGGTTAGTATTACAGGGAACATATGTTTATCAGTAAAGTGGAAAGTGTGCTACTGGTAGAATGTTTATGGATTTAGGGATAATATGATCAAGGCAAAAGTTACAGCTTATGGGGTTATTGTAAGGCTAAATATTGCTTTGTGTCAACTCTAAAGTTGTTAAATAGTTAAAATATGGCAATTTGGGGATTAATAGGGTTCTACTATGGTTGTAAGGCTACAATGTGGCTGGGAGGTAGGGAAATGTATAACGTGGGTATACAGGGCTGAATTCAGGGTTGGGTTATTTCTCTGCTTGCTGAGTAGCAATTTTCCAATAGACCAACTTCAATGAAAGATTTACTATTTGTCAAGGGTTCCTAGGCTCTTGTCGCCATTCCTTCACTCCTGCGCTGGTCCTAGTTCCAAATGTGCTTAGTAGCGTTATAGCTCTCCAGATCCGTGTAGAAATTTCCTCAATATAGTGGACACAACCAATCGCATTGGGTACAAGCAGTGGTGTACCTATCATGGTCGCAGGGGTCGCAGCTGCAGAGGGCCGGTCCACAACCGCACTGGCCGAGGTCCATGCGTGTCTGGCAGGAGGGGAGAGTTGTGCTACTCTCCTCCTGACTGTGTGTAGTATGGCCTTACTAAGAGAGCACTTCCTGTCATACCGGGATACCGCCTCCCCGTTCCCCCTGTCATGAGGGGGCCCAAGAGGTGGCTTGATGGCCACCTAATGGACCCCCCTCCCGGCGGGCGGCTGTGTTCCTGGCAGAGACGGTGAGGAAGCTGTGTTCTCCCTACTCTGCTCCCTGAGAGTTTCTAGTTATGCCTCTTAGTACAAGAAGTGTGTTTTATTCAGCCAACTGTACACATATTTATACCCATATCCCCAGCATGGGGTCTCCATTCACCAACACTTAAGCCCACCCAGGCATCTCTGTGTCTGGGAGATAATCGAGCTGATACTCTGTAAACTAATTATCCCCGAAAAACAGAGTGCCATACTGAAATATCCCCAAACATACAGAAAACAAAAGGGTACTTCCACATATCATACATAATTTTAAAGGTCTGATACGAGTGCCCATTCTGTGAAAATAGCATTCAAATCCATGGTGTATTGTTCGAACGCCATCGCCTCGAAGTTTTAACCGACCGTTGTGATCAGGATGATGAAAAGAGTTCCACGCAGTCAGAGCTTTTTGTCTGTGAATTGATGGGGATAATATCTTTGCATAGAGGGGGAGTTCTCTGGTGCTGATAGGGAGCAATTGTGGGGCTTAGGTGGTAAATGCTTCCATCCAAAAAGTGTAGTCCTGGGTGGTTGGAAAAGGACCGAAAGCAGAGTTCTGAGGCCGAGCCAGAGCTCTAGGGTGAACCTAGATTACTCCTGCTGATAGTGTCTGGGCACTCTGGCTCCTGGATGATGTCCTTTGGGTAGTGAACAAGGGGTAGTGAAACAAAGGAAGTAAAGGGGAGTTCATGGAACAAATATACTTCGAAGGATAAGTCATGGCTTTCGTGACACTATTCAATAACCAAAGTTAAGCTTTTCACTGCTAACAGAATAGCTGTAAGAGGCCTGTGTGACCTTGGTATGAGGGTTATATAGCAGAGGGTAAGTTTCTAACAAAACTATTTGCTACCCCTGGCAGCATTACAATACATGGCAGCCAAATCAATCTATATGTCCGTCCATCTATCCAACCATGTAGTTATTACCCCACTACAACTCCAATCCTATCCATCTAGCCAAAAGTCATCACAGAATGAAGAGAATTGTGCTCCTTCTCCTACTAGAATCGCTGTCTGTCACTTCATGCAAACAAAATATATTCAACTGTCTTCAAGGAACACTCTAATGTTATAAATATATTTGTTTATAAAGTTAGTCTTCTTCTGCCTTTTACAATTATTGTACCCCCTGTAAAAGTAAGAGAAAAAAAGTCAATCTCAGGCTAATTAACTGTTTCTCATAGAGAAGCACTTGGGCCCTACAGTACATGCGCAGCAATCACTGAGAGATTGGATAATTTGAAGCAATTAGATAAGTCTCATAGGGATTAGATAACTCTCTTAGAAAAGCATTGAATCTAATACTTCTACATGACAAGCATTCACAACATTCAGGGACTTCACAAAGTCTTGCCTCTATCAGCTGTTTAAATGACAGCTACTAGAGGCGTCCTTAATGACATACTGGACGGTACAAGCAGCAATGCTTACATTTGTGCCGGAAAAAATGTATTTGCACCAAAATGACTTTATAAAACCCCTTAAGGACACAACTTCTGGACAAAAAGGGAATCATGACGGAATATTTCCATCATGTGTCCTTAAGGGGTTAAGATGAAGCTACTTTGATGCTTACATTGTCCCTTTAAGATGGCCAGATTACTTTGTCAGGGAAGGAAGGAAATTTATTATAAATAAAACATTCTCTTTAGGAAAGGCCTTGTTTCAATGCAGTCCTCTAGTTTGCATTTTCTATTTGCATGTTCACCTTAAAGGGTATTTCAACTCAGGGACATTAAGTCCATTCAACCAACAAGGCGATACTTACAGCAACAAAATGGATTGGGAGGTATAGTGCAATCGCGCTAAAATTGTTTGATTGTCAACATTGGTTTTAAGACTCCTTCTGACCCCTAAACCTTTTATGAAGCCGTGTTAAAGGGGTGCAGCAGTGCGAGCAGCCATGTATGTACGTAGTGGGGAATCGCAATGCAGCCTAGAACAAAATCTAACCCTATTCAACCCCCCAGTAACGACAGACCACTTAGTATGGATGAAACAGGCCACAGCATTTATTATCACAAACATCCATAACTTTATTTATTAAATCTCTTCTTTTCTGTAACCAAAACGTTAGACATAAATAAGCATAAATTAACATATATACATATATAACTCCACCCATAGTGTTATACAGTGACCCAACCGTCCTTGCCAATAAAAACATAGAGTGGTTCCTAATCACCACTCCCTCTCACCTCCCCCCTCGTCATAAAAATCATATATTTCCAATGCCCGCCATCAGCCGACCTTATCCACGCTCGATGGGCACGAGACCTCAGGCAACCTAAAGTTTAACCTTTGAAGCAGGGGAGGTTTGAGACCTTAAAAAACTTGTTCATCTCATTCCATATACTTAAAAGTAACCTCAAACTCAATTGGCAAGGACATACCCCCGGCTAGCTGTGACTAAATATACTAATAGGGTGGGCAGGAGGGAAGCTGTTTGCTGGCCCGAATCCCAAGTGGCACTGAGGTAAGACCTCCCCCACACTAACTTACACAGAACATAATCACACCCACAGACTCTTTCCCAACCAATCCCATGCATCTATTCCCACACTCCTACATGTGCCCTTGTCCGCTTAGCTGCGCTATCTCCCCAGGGCCTTGTTAGGTTCCCACTCCAGAAAGCATCTTCACCCCTTTTTCATGTTGGGATTTGCTTTGTAAACACATTTATTGTAGTTTAGAGACACAGTCGAGTGAGTATAATTGCTATGGAGCTCTGTCCCTACCTGAGGCTTAACTAGAGGGAACTGTGTGTGCAAATGCAACAGATGCAGATGGGTGTTACCGCCAGATCCGGATACCCATAAGCTCCCTCTCAGATCGCCACCCCCTCCCCGTTCAGATCTAATATCTCCCTTCACAGCTCTTTAGAAATCATTCCCAGGTTTCCCATCATTCCTCGTGGTCTCAGCGCTCTGTGAGGCAGTCACTGTTCAGGCACTGGGTTTCCCAGCCTGCACTCTGACTTACTTACAGAGTGCCAGAGTGAAAAGTCTGCAGTTGCACAAGCAACCCACAGGACCACCAAAGAATTCACCACACCGCCAGGGGATGCATAATTGCTTCCTTTTCTTCCCAAGAGGTAAACGGGGGCAAATGTAACACATGAACAAAAAATGATTAATGGTCTGTGTGTTTAGCACAGCTCTTCATATACTGTAACTCAACCACACACTTGTAAATTCCTCACTCACCATGCCACAGTCACTCCTTCTCACTCTATCACACTCACTCCCAACTTTGTCATACTCACCACCATGCCACATTCTCCACGTCTCATTCAACCATTTTTTCTTGTCACACTCACCCCTCCAACCCTCACACTCACCCTCATACCCTGTCACACTCACCCCTAACTTTGTGACACTCACATACCCTTACCCTGTCTCACCTTCCCGCCCAACCCTATCATGCTCATCCCCCAAACCATGTTATACTCAACCCCAATCCCTGTCACCCTCACCCGCCAAACCCTGTCACAATCACCCCCTTATCCTGCCACACTCAGAATCCTCACCTTATCACACTCACCCCCCTCAACCTGCCCCAGTCTTCCCCTGAAGTTAGTTATCATCTTACACAGCCACCCCTCACTCATGAAACACAGCCTGACTATAAACACACAACCTCAAGCAGCCCTCCTTCATTAAAAAAAAAAGAAAGAAAGGATAAACTCCTACCTACACTATACTTCAAAAGGCAAATGTGGTTACCATAATTTAGTTGATTTATTTGGGTTTTGATACTTGTGTGTTCATATTTATTGAGGGTTTCATCAATTATATAAAAACAACAAGTTATGGATAGGTGTGTTAAGCAGGTAATTGAATTACGTGCTATAAATCATTGTTTGGAGGTAGAAGGCTTTATGACCCAGAATTCTTGTTCCATGTTAGTTGCGAAATGTTGAATGAATACTACGTGACTTGGGACATGTTTGCTTCTCACTGGAGTATACCAGTTTTATTTCACATTGCTCTGCTATTTCTAAAGCTTGTGGGCATGTCTGTTTTTAAATTAACCAGCAAATTCATGAAAATGAGAAAAGCTAATTTTGAAACCTTTGAAAATATTAACTCTGGAAATACATAAACTTTTACATAAAAAACTTATATTGTTTACACAGGACAGGAGCACCGTGCATTTGTTTTTGCCTCTGTTTTATAACATATTTATAAGGATGCTTTTTGGGTATATTGAATTAGAAGTTAGAGGGACTCTCTAAGCACTATACTACAACTCTTTGTAGTAATTATGGTGCTTGGTGTCTGGGCATGACAGGCGCATCGTCTCCATATGGGATGGTGGAATTAAAGATCCCACCTTATCAATTACCCAATAAAACACGAACACTGACCTTATATGGGTCAATAATAGTGATGTCGTGAACATCAAATTTTTGGTTTGCAAACCACAAACACGAATTTCCGCAAATGTTCGCAAACCGGGCAAATTGGGCGAACCGCCATAGACTTCAATAGGCAGGCAAATTTTAAAACCCACAGGGACTCTTTCTGGCCACAATAGTGATTGAAGGGGGGGGAAGACCTACTCTTCTTCCCCCCCCCCGGCCCCCACCCCTGGGTGGCGGGTGGGGACCATAAAGATAATGAGGGGGGGGACCTACTGTCCTCCCCCCCAGGCCCCCACCCCTGTGTGGCGGGTGGAGGCGATAAAGATAATGAGGGGGGGGACCTACTGTCCTCCCCCACCCGGCCCCCACCCCTGGGCGGAGGGTGGGGGCCATAATGATAATGAGGGGGGGGACCTACTGTCCTCCCCCTCTCCGGCCCCCACCCCTGGGTGGCGGGTGGGGGCCATAAAGATAATGAGGGGGGGACCTACTGTCCTCCCCCTCTCCGGCCCCCACCCCTGGGCGGCGGGTGGGGGCCATAATGATAATGAGGGGGGGGACCTATTGTCCCCCCCCGGCCCCCACCCATGCGTGGCGGGTGGGGGCCATGAAGATAATGAGGGCGGACCAACTGTCCTCCCCCTCTCCGGCCCCCACCCCTGGGCGGCGGGTGGGGGCCATAATGAAAATGAGGGGGGGGGACCTACTGTCTTCCCCCCCGGCCCCCACCCCTCACCCCTGGGCGGCGGGTGGGGGCCATAAAGATAATGAGGGGGGACCTACTGTCCTCCCCCTCTCCGGCCCCCACCCCTGTGCAGGGGTGGGGGCCCTAAAAAAAAGCAATAAGGGGGGGGGACCTACTGTCCCCTCTCAGCCCCCACCCCTGAGCAGTGGGTGGGGGCCCTAAAAAAAACAATAAGGGGGGACCTGACCCCCACCCCTGAGCGGCGGGTGGGGGCCCTAAATACAAATGGGGAGGCTCCGCGCAGACTGAGCTCTGCAGGGCGGGGAAGGCTTATAAAGCCTTGCCATGCCCTACAATTAGGCTAAGAACACTCTGATTGGCCTTATTTTTTTTTTTAGGGCCCCCACCCGCCGCACAGGGGTGGGGGCCGGTAGGGGACAGTAGGTCCCCCCGTTATTGTTTTTTTAGGGCCCCCACCCACCACTCAGGGGTGGGGGCTGGGGGGGACAGTAGGTCCCCCCCATTGTGATTTATGGACCCCACCCTCCGCACAGGGGTGGGGGCCAGGGGGGAGGACAGTAGGTCCCTCCCTCATTATTTTTATGGCCCCCACCCACCGTGCAGGGGTGGGGGCGGGGGGGGAGGACAGTAGGTCCCCCCTCATTATTTTTATGGCCCCTACCCAACGCTCACGGTTGGGGGCCGGGGGGGAGGACAGTAGGTTCCCCCCTTATTGTTTACTCAATGATGACGAATAGGGGGCGGATCGAACATTGCATGTGTTCGCCTGCGGTGGCGAACGCGAACATGCTATGTTCGCCAGGAACTATTCGCCAGCGAATAGTTTGGGACATCACTAGCCAATAAGTCCACATCTTTATTAAATATATATAAATTATAACGTAACATGAGAACATAAAAAATTAAAGTCATTGTCCCCCACGTATAACATAACATATCCCTCTGTCGTACAAAAGGCAATGACCCATATTTTCAGCAATAAACATAACATTTATAACAAACAATCAATGTCATAAACATAATACATAAAGGGCCAATTTTTGATAACCATGGTAGAGGTATACCCATATACCCCTACCCCACCAGGTTCTGAGCTACTGATGAGCTCGAAACCTACCAAACTTAAACATGAACAATATCAATCCCTTCTTACCCAACATAATGACTACCCTGTACCTAATCAAGGGCCTGTTTTCCCCCTAAACTTTAGCTCACTAACTCTGCCACTGTGACATAGGGGAGAATAACCCTTTCAAACCCCTTAGGGAGGGTGAGAGAACAAATATGGCCCAGTGAGTAAATTAGAATGAGGGGATACAAAATGGCTACCTATTTATGCTGTATCAGCCAACTAGCTAAATTGCCCCAATTACAACCCACTTTCCACCTAAGCCCACCTCCTAGCTCTGTCAAGGCCCTTTCCACTAAGCTGCGCTCAATTCTTGGGGCTACATTCTCCTGTTTTCTGTTAAACAAATTTTGGAGTGTAGGTGTAATTTCTGCACTCCAAAATTTTAATTTCTGCAGCTGTTGGAAACTGTCTATTCTGGTGGTGAACATTTTATAAAATTGTGCAAATCTACTATCAGGAATGTTGTTTCAGGTAATAATCCCACATTCGGTCCTAGCTAGCTCCACCATTCCTTTTAGTTACTTCTCTCTTTACTTATGTGATTTTAAGATTCTATTATGTTTCTGTTTTCATTCTCTTTGCCTTCTTTAACAACAATCCTTGTAGCCCCACCAACACATCTGCCCCAGTACACCCCTTAGATTATCTCCCTATGTCCACATCATCCCTCCGTTTGTCTTTGGGCAGATACTGAGGGAAGAATGTTGCTACAGAGTTATATAAATCTGATAGTTCATTTCCCCCCTCAAAAATATATATTTTTTTTTTTTTACCCTTCCTCTAGCGCAGCCGTGACAGTCTTCACTGTCTATACCCATTTATATAGCATTTCCAAGTAGTCAGACTCATGTCAATCCTCAGTATATTTCTCAATAATCAAATCCCTTTCCCGTTTTATCTTCCACCATCCAAATTCCTCACCTAGTTAATCTCTCCACACTGACGTCCTTCTCCATAATAATCTTCCTTCCACCACATCCATTCCCAAACTAATTCAGGCATAGGCACTACAGATATTGTGGACTACAGCTCCCCTGATGCTTTGCCAGTATTTTATGCTGTAAGAGCATTATGGGAGATGTAGGCCAAAAAACATCTGTAGAGTCAAAGGTTGCCTACACCAGCACAAGTTCATATCGCCACATTCACATCCCAGCCCAGCTAATCTCTGAAACTACTATGTTTACAGATGCAGGGTTAAAACCTGGGGGACCTGGCACCCAGACCACGTCATTGAGCTGAAGTGGTCTGGGTGACAATAGTGGTCCTTTAGGGTCTCCTATTACAAAAAAAAAAAAAGAAAACCAACAAACATGTACAGCATTTTCAGGTTGTAGTAAAATAAATTCCTGCACATTGAGAAACTTTAAGATACTCTGCAAATCACAGAATGAGACTGTTTTTTCACATTACATGGTCTCTTCTGCCTTGTTGTGAATCAATAAAAAATGGCAACCTCCAGTCTCAAAAACTGACATTATTAGCAAGTAATGATTCTAGGCAAACTGACATGGTCACATGAAAATAATATTTATCTCTTTACATTATGATGAAACAGATTTATAAAATTAATTTTCAGACAAAAAGATACCCCTGTCAGACTAATGGGTGTAAGGTGAAAGTATTTTGACAATGTTATTGGATTAATTGAATACTGCTGCTTTATCTTTTTTTTCTTTAGCATAAATTATACCTCCCGACACTTCAAATGGACAATGGTCAAAAATAAAATTTTAGTGGTGTGAGTCAGGGTGCGGGGCTTTTCAGACATATTTTAGGTGACTTAAGCCAGGGATGGGCTGTGTTCTTTTTGTTATCAAGCACGCCCAGATTCGTTAGTAAAATGTATAGACTATAGATGCCATTTTGTCTTGCTACACCAGGTCAAGTTCCTCAATATTTCGTCATGACCTTGTCTATGTTCCTCATTATTTCGGCATGTTGCAAGAAAAAGAAATCAAGAATTAAGGTTAATTTTTGTTGATTGCAGTTAACCGTTTTAATGTATTTATGGTATTTTTCCTGCCCAAAAATGACCCGAAGCATCGCTATTTAAATCTATATAAAACACCAATTATTAGTTATTTTGCTATAGAATTGGAAGATAATGTTTTTGCGGCTGCATTAACACAGGAAGGAAAGATTAACCTATAACAATCAATAGGGTATGTGATTTTATTTTACTTATATTACAAACAGACATTTGACTTTATTTACTCAGTTTTATTTATTATGAATTATTAAGTTTTTCTTTATATATTGTCTATATTCATGTTTATTTAATAAAATGTATTAACCCCTTAAGGACACAACTCAGAAATAAAAAGGAATTCCGACGGAATATTTCCATCATGTGTCCTTAAGGGGTTAAAGACAAAAAAAGCTATTGCTTCCAAATCCCTATTTTATTGTATTCTCAATTATTTATAAAATCTATAAAAGGGAAACATGACTATCTATATAAAATGGTTTTAATTCTAAAGATACTTGTAAGTTCAGTCTTGCTAAATTCTAAGCAATTAAAGGGACACTCCAGATCCCTGAAGCATTTTACCATGCTGAAAAGTTTTATATGTGAAGAGTGTGTCCCATATTTTTCATTTAGCAAAAAGTGCAGATTTCAATAAAAATGTACACTTTTATAAATTAACCTGGTTACATCCCCCTGGCTTTCAAGCAGACACCAGGTTCTGTTACATTCTGGTTTGGTTATCTTAGTCGAGCTAAACTCAAGAGACAGTAATTGCTCAAAGCACTTGCCATGCAAAGACTTCACATTGAACTGCATTGGGATGTCTGATTGAACAACCACAGAAAGTCTGGGCTGGGTTAGAAGAGGAGGGCTTGCAAAGGCAGCAGACACGAGAAATGCAGGGTTTGCAAGCTGTTTTTGGATATAACCCCAATGAACCAAATACATAATTAAATGCATGCAAGTTTCCATGTTGGCATACATCTACTACACAGTGTTTTTGTTTTGTGTTTATTTATATTTTAGCAGTGGAGGATCCCTTTAAGACATTATAGAAGTAATAGGGTACATTTGCGGTTACAGTACCTTTGTGCTACATATATTGTATACAATTTTGTCTTCTCAGCGGTCATCCATATTCTGAATGTGCAAATAATAATCTTTCTGTACCTTTTGTAAAGAGGGGACATGCCTGGCATTTAGGTATTGTACTGCCTTAAGGTGGTCACATTCACCGACACACACACTCACATTTACTAACAAACACACACATTTTCCCCCCAACACTCACAATTATTACTTTTTAAAATTTAAATCCACCCAGCCTCCCTACTTTTGGGAGAGCTGGGTGGATTTTTTACCTGGGATCCAGTGGGGCAACTGGGCAGGAAGTCGGGCGGACATGCAGGAAGGTGGGCGGTAGACATGTGCCATTCGTTTTGGTTCTGAATGTATATTCGGATGAATTTCGTGCAATTCGGAAGTTCGGATGCTCCAGAATGTTCGAAGTGGCGAATTTCCGAAGTGCCAAAGTTCGGTACTTCAGAAGTGCCAAACCGAATTGCCGAAGTTCTGAAGTGCCGAAGTGCTTCAGATTTAGGGTCAGGGGTTAGGGTTAGGGAATGTCCGAAGTTCCAAATTGCCGAAGACCCGAACTGAATGCCATTGGTTCAAATTGCCAAAGCAGACCATTTTTATTACTTACCCAATTTCCGAGGCGACCAAACCAAATTTTTTGGCCATGCACATCCGTAGGGGGCGGATGTGCAGGCAGGCGGCCGCGCTAAGCTGTCAGCGAGGGAGCTGTGATCTCCATTCTCAGCTCCCTTGCGCGCTGCAAAGTGATGCTGGGAGCCGGAGTGACGTCATATTCCGGCTCCCGGCATCACTGGGGGTCACGCAAGGGAGCTGAGAATGGAGATCACAGGAAAGTGCTTCCTCTACGCCTGCACAGAACACAAATGGCTGCCTGCTCCCTGGGGGCCTAAAGGTGGCCAGACGACCAGCTCTTGGGCCCTCATAAAACAAGGCTAACAAGGTGTTAGCCTGGGCATTTGGGGGCAACAACTTTTTCCACCACCTTTAAAGTACTGCCCAAGGCAAATGCCTTGTTAGCCTTGCGATAAATACAGCCCTGCTTGTTTGTACAAGATAGGAGCAATGGCCCAAATGGTTACAGACAGTTGTCATTTGTCAGTACTTGTATCTCATTGTGTGTTCTAACTGACAAAAGAACAGGCACATAGTTTGAAAAGATTTATTGTATTTCAGAGTTTGCTGCAGCCTAAGATTCATTGGATCTCCATGTTTTGGCTTGAGATAATTTTACAGGGTCTTTGTTCTCCTCATCACCTCTCTGTGCTGGGCTCTGGGCTACTACACAGACTTGGGTTGGAATGCACATAAAATAGAGCTATGTATATTTCTGTTAGCACTTACATTGCTTTTTTTTTAAAGTTGCATTGCTGGTTTTACTGCTGACTCAGGGGTTATCCTGAGAACAAATTGTAAAGTTCAAATTCCCAACCTCTGCTAAAATGTTTAAACTGTCTGAAAAAAAACCATGTTGTATTGTCTGGGAACAGAATGTCCAGAATCTTATGTTTTGCATAACTGGATTAACATTTTTGAATTATTTCTTCTTATCGGGTGTCCTTTAAAAGATTACATTAAGCACCATAACCACTACAGCTAACAGTAGTGATTACGGTGCCAAGAGTCCCCTGGTGCTTTCCCATTTATGAATAGTTACTCTGTCATGTGGCACTGGTTCTTTTGGTGTACTGCTATTCCAAAGCAGACATTTATACATCCACAGTAGCATTGCTGCAGAACAGCAATGTTTTCTTGGTACCCAAACCACTTCATTGAGATTAAGTGGTCTGGATGCCTATGGTGTTCCTTTAAGGATACCAAATTAGAGACCTATATACTAAACACATACACATTTTCATGCACATACAAAATCAGACATGCACGCATAATCATTTACATTCACACAGATTATCACTAACATATATGCATATAATCACAGGTATACACACACACAAACATAGACAATCACACAGAATCACAGACACACACATACACTTGTACTGCAGAGAACCCCCTAAGTAAGTAGATCATTTAGCAGACATTTGGCTGTTAGAGCAGGACCTGCCAAAGATGGGGTACATTGACGTTGTGGCAGGCTTATGCAATGTATGATCATATAATGTAACTAAACCATGATTATATTTTGCCGAGATTAGTTTTTTTTTAAAAAACTAACTAAATCTGTCAGCACCAAAGTTGCTGTTTAGTGGATAAGGGAGTGCACTGGATTTTCCTTTTTATTACACACATACAACCACTGACCTAAATACACACACATGCACAAATTACAGACATACACACACACACACACTTACAGTTATAGACAGATATGCACATTCATACACACACACACTTTAAAAAAAAAATGTTGCCGGAATGACCTTATATCATAGCTGTCTGTACAATGCAGGGAGTGTGCAAGGAGAGCACAATAAGTACATAGCTCCTTTGTCACCTGTACTTTCTCCACAAACTTACACCTTTATATTTGGGCACCTGTTTTGTGTGTTGCCTATTCTGCCAAGTACAGATAGCAGTGGGTGCACTGGGGGGCAATGAATAATCAATCAGGAGCGAAGCTCCCCCCCCCCCCCCCAGGTGCTATAGGGCAGTGTTCCCCAACCCCCGGGCCGCGGACCGGTACCGGTCCGTGGATCAAACGGTACCGGGCCGCCCAGGGGTGTGGGGTGTGCGAGCCTGCCGGCTAATGCAGGGCTGGCATTGCCCAAGTGCCAGCCCTGCAATGTGCCTGCGGACCGGAGGGGAGATCAGAGATCTCCCTCCCCGGTCTGCAGGCACTGTGCTGACAGCCGGCAGGGGAGTGAGAGAGGACCCGGGAGCTCTTACCTGCAGCTCCTCCGGGTCCTCCTCTCGCGAGATTTGGAGCGTTGCCGCGGTAACCACGGCAACGCTCCAAATCTCGCGAGAGTGAACTCTAGCCCTGTAACTGGGCTAGAGTTCAC
This sequence comes from Pelobates fuscus, assembly GCF_036172605.1. Taxonomy (NCBI): domain Eukaryota; kingdom Metazoa; phylum Chordata; class Amphibia; order Anura; family Pelobatidae; genus Pelobates; species Pelobates fuscus. The sequence goes on along the minus strand of NC_086327.1, from coordinate 37,657,805 downwards.
CTCACCACCACCGGACCACCAGGGAATCCCCACCGGACCACCAGGGACTAAGAAATGTCCCCCCTCCTCCCAGTAAAGGTAAGAAGGGAGGGGGGACATGAATATCTTAATTTTAATTAAATAAATTTTTAAAAAGCCTCCTTACCCCCCATACACACACTGCCCCATAAACACACTACACACACTGCCCCACAAACACTGCCCCATACACACTACAAACACTGCCCCATGCACACACTACACACTGCCCCATACACACACTACACACATTGCCCCACAAACACTGCCCCCATGCACACACTGCCCCACAAACACTGCCCCCATGCACACACTGCCCCACAAACACTGCCCCCATGCACACACTGCCCCACAAACACTGCCCCATACACACACTACACACACTGCCCCACAAACACTGTCCCCATACACACACTGCCCCACACACACACTACACACATTGCCCCATACACACACTACAAACACTGCCCCATACACAGACTGCACACACTGCCCCACAAACACTGCCCCATAAACACACTACACACATTGCCCCATACACACACTGCCCCATACACACACTGCCCCATACACACACTGCCCCATACACACACTACCCCATACACACACTGCCCCATACACACACTACCCCATACACACACTACCCCATACACACACTACCCCATACACACACTACACACACTGCCCCATACACACACTACACACACTGCCCCACAAACACTGCCCCCATACACACACTGCCCCACAAACATTGCCCCCATACACACACTGCACACACTGCCCCACAAACATTTCCCCCATACACACACAACACACACTGCCCCACAAACACTGCCCCCCACACACACACTGCAACTCTCACACACACTGCCACCCTCACATACACACTGCACCGCTCACACACACATACACACAATTTTGAGTCTATGTCTTTATGTGACTGTGTTTGTGATTTTCTGACTATGTATGTGTCTGCGTGTTTTTTTTTAATATATGTGACTGTTTGGGTTTTTTTTGTCTTATTAAATCAAAACAAGCGGGCCACGGAAAAATTATCAAACGTTTACCGGTCCGCGGCGATAAAAAGGTTGGGGAGCACTGCTATAGGGCATTGAAAAGGAAAGAGGAATTATTCCCACTCTTCTAGCACTGAATGAACATTTCAAAATAAGTCAAACAGGGTTATTCACTCCATATGGCCCTGAACCAAATGGGGAAAAAAACATTCTGTGATGTACCAGGCCAATCTGACTTCAAAATCCAGACGTGTTTATTTTGCATTCAACAATTGCATCGAAAGTGCCTAAATGGCGACCGAATGGCACGCAACAAATATTGGCCAAACAAATTTGATTGTTAAATGTGATTATCTTACTGTAGGCTACACTGCTTTACAGGTGGCAACAATATATCAGTTTAGAACGCAAAACCAATCATGGGATTGAAACAATTAGCCAATTAAAATAACCTATTGCCAGTAGTGATGTATCGAACTGTTACCTGGCGAATAGTTCCTGTCGAACATATCATGTTAGCGTTCGCCATGGCGGGCGAAAACATGCGTGGTTCGATCCGCACCCTATTCGTCATCATTGAGTAAACTTTGACTCTGTGCCTCACGGTCAGCAGACACATTCCAGCAAATTAGCAGCAGACCCTCCCTTCCAGACCCTCCCACCTCCTGTACAGCATCCATTTTAGATTCATTCTGAAGCTGCATTCTTAGATAGAGGAGGGAAAGTGTAGCTGCTGCTCATTTGATAGGGAAATGGATAGCTAGGCTAGGGTATTCAGTGTCCACTACAGTCTGATCTCTGCTGTAAGGACAGCACCCCAAAAAGCCCTTTTTAGGGCTAGAACATCAGTCTGCTTTTTTTTTTTCTGTGTAATGTAATTGCAGTTGCCTGCCTGCCAGCTTCTGTGTCAGGCTCACAGTGGATACTGTGCCCACTTGCCCAGTGCCACCACTCATATCTGGTGTCACAATAGATTGCATTTAAAAACAAAAAAAATGTTTTCACTGTAATAGATTGAATAGCAGTTAGTTGTCTGCAAGCATCTGGGTGTCAGGCCTTCAGCGTGTACTCTGCCAACCTCTGCAAGAGTACTTTGCCACTCATATCTGGTGTCATAATAGCGTGCATTTAAAAAGAAAAAAGTTTTTCACTGTAAGCTAATAGCAGTCAGTGTCCTTCAAGCGGGTGTGTCAGGCCCTCAGCGTGTACTCTGCCAACCTCTGCAAGTGCACATTGCCACTCATATCTGGTGTCAGTGTCCTTCAAGCGGGTGTCAGGCCTTCAGCGTGTACTCTGCCAACCTCTGCCAGTGTACTTTGCCACTCATATCTTGTGTCACAATAGCGTGCATTTAAATAGAAAAACAGTTTTTCACTGTAAGCTAATAGCAGTCAGTGTCCTTCAAGCGGGTGTGTCAGGCCCTCAGCGTGTACTCTGCCAACCTCTGCAAGTGCACATTGCCACTCATATCTGGTGTCACAATAGCGTGCATTTAAAACCAAAAAACTTTTTTCACTGTTATAGATTGAATAGCAGTTACTTGTCTTCAAGCAGGTGTCAGGCCTACAGCGTGTACTCTGCCAACCTCTGCCAGTGCACATTGCCACTCATATCTGGTCTCACAGTAGCTTGCACGCATAATACCACTAATCCAAAAAATAATGACAGGCAGAGGCAGGCCACCCCACAGGGGCCGTCATGGTCGTGGTGCTGTGATTCCCTTTTGCCCTAGAATAATGCCCAATTTTCAGAGGCCACATACCCTGAACTTGAAAAGTTCTGAGGACATAGTTGACTGGCTAACACAGGACACCCAATCTTCTACAGCTTCCGCTCGGAACCTTGACGCACCATCCTCCTCCAGCTTAGCTTCGGGCACCTCTCAAGATACCACTCACCCGCCTGCCGCCACCACCAACACTAGCACCACAGCCGCTTCACTTTATCTGACAGAGGAGTTATTTACACATCCGTTTGAAGAAATGAGTGATGCGCAACGATTATTGCCAGAGGATGTAGATAACAGGGATATGTCTCAGTCAGGCAGCATTACACATATGGACGTACGGTGTGATGATGATGATGTTGTACCCGCTTCTGCTTCCTTTGCTGAGTTGTCAGATACAAGTGAAGCGGTTGATGATGACGACGCGTCCATGGATGTCACGTGGGTGCCCACTCGGCAAGAAGAAGAACAGGGCGAAAGTTCAGATGGGGAGACAGAGAGGAGGAGGAGGAGACGAGTTGGAAGCAGGGGGAGGTCGTCGCAAGGAGCTAGGGGCACAGTCAGACAGCATGCATCGGCACCCGGGGTCAGCCCGACAGCACGCTAATCAATGCATGCTGTGTCCACCACCAGAATGCCGTCATTGCAGAGCTCAGCAGTGTGGCATTTTTTTTGTGTGTCTGCCTCTGACAACAGCGATGCCATTTGCAACCTGTGCCAAAAGAAACTGAGTCTTGGGAAGTCCAACACCCACCTAGGTACAACTGCTTTGCGTTGGCACATGATCGCACATCACAAAAGCCTATGGGATCAACACATGAGTACAAGCAGCACACAAACTCAAAGCCGCCATCCTCCCCCTGGTCCAGCATCTTCAGCCACATCAACCAGTGCTGTCCTCTTTGCCCCCTCTCAACCATCCGCCACTCCGTCTCTCGCCTTGAGCAGTTCCTGCTCATCTGCCCACAGCAGGTGTCTGTCAAGGACATGTTTGAGCGTAAGAAGCCAATGTCAGAAAGTCACCCCCTTGCCCAGCGTCTGACAGATGGCTTGTCTGAACTATTAGCCCACCAGCTTTTACCATACAAGCTGGTGGAGTCTGAGGCGTTCAAAAAATTTGTGGCTATTGGGATACCACAGTGGAAGGTACCCGGACGAAATTTCTTTGCACAAAAGTCAATCCCCAAAGTGTACTCGATTGTGCAAAAGGAAGTAATGGCATGTCTGGCACACAGTGTTGGGGCAAGGGTCCATCTGACCACTGATACCTGGTCTGCAAAGCATGGTCAGGGCAGGTATGTCACCTACACTGCGCATTGGGTAAACCTGCTGACGGCTGCCAAGCATGGAATGCGTGGCTCTGCAGAGGAATTGGTGACACCGCCACGACTTGCAGGCAGGCCTGCTGCCACCTCCTCTTCTGCTGCTGCGTCTTGCTCCACATCAACGGCACCACCCCAGCTCCCCAGGTACTATTCCACATCCCGGATACTGCAGTGTCACGTCGTCTTGGGTTTGACTTGCTTGAAAGCAGAGAGTCACACCGGACAAGCACTCCTATCCGCCCTGAACGCACAGGTGGAAAAGTGACTGACTCCGCAGCAACTGGATATCGGCAAAGTGGTTTGTGACAACGGAACGAATTTGTTGGTGGCATTGAAGTTGGGCAAGTTGACACATGTGCCGTGCATGGCACATGTGTGTAATCTGATCGTACAACGCTTTGTACATAAGTACACAGGCTTACAGGATGTCCTGAAGCAGGCCAGGAAGGTGTGTGGCCATTTCAGGCGTTCCTACACGGCCATGGCACACTTTGCAGATATCCAGCGGCGAAACAACATGCCAGTGAGGCGCTTGATTTGCAACAGCCCGACACGTTGGAATTCAACACTCCTAGTGTTCGACCGCCTGCTCCAACAAGAAAAAGTCGTTAATGAATATTTGTATGACCGGGGTGCTAGGACAGCCTCTGGGGAGCTGGAATTTTTTTTTGCCACGTTACTGGATGCTCATGCGCAATGCCTGTAGGCTCATGCGTCCTTTTGAGGAGGTGACAAACCTAGTCAGTCGCACCGAAGGCACCATCAGCGACATCATACCATTTGTTTTCTTCCTGGAGCTTGCCCTGCGAAGAGTGCTGGATCAGGCCGTAGATGAGCATGAAGAGGAAGAGGAAGAGTTGTGGTCACCATCACCACCAGAAACAGCCTTATCAGCATCGCTTGCTGGACATGCAGCAACGCTGGAAGAGGATTGTGAGGAAGAGGAGTCAGAGGAGGAATGTGGCTTTGAGGAGGAGGAGGAAGACCAACCACAACAGGCATCCCAGGGTGCTCGTTGTCACCTATCTGGTACCCGTGGTGTTGTACGTGGCTGGGGGGAAGAACATACCTTCATTGAGATCACTGAAGAGGAGGAACGGGAAATGAGTAGCTCGGCATCCAACCTTGTGCAAATGGGGTCTTTCATGCTGTCGTGCCTTTTGAGGGACCCTCATATAAAAAGGCTGAAGGAGAACGACCTGTACTGGGTGTCCACGCTACTATACCCCCGGTATAAGCAGAAAGTGGCTGAAATGTTACCAAATGACAACAAGTCGGAAAGAATGCAGCATTTGCAAAACAAATTAAAAAGTATGCTTTACACAGCGTTTAAGGGTGATGTCACAGCACAACGGGAATCTAACAGGGCAAGAGGTGAGTCATCCTCCTCCTCCCACGACCACACCGGCAAGGACAGGACGCTTTAAAGACGTGTTGTTGATGGAGGACATGCAGAGCTTTTTAAGTCCTACGCATCGCCACAGCCCTTCGGGATCCACCCTCAGAGAACGACTCGACCGACAGGTAGCAGACTACCTCGCCTTAACTGCAGATATCGACACTCTGAGGAGCGATGAACCCCTTGACTACTGGGTGTGCAGGCTTGACCTGTGGCCTGAGCTATCCCAATTTGCTATAGAACTTCTGGCCTGCCCCGCTTCAAGTGTCCTGTCAGAAAGGACCTTCAGTGCAGCAGGAGGTATTGTCACTGAGAAGAGAAGTCGCCTAGGTCAAAAAAAGTCTAGATTACCTCACCTTTATTAAGATGAATGAGGGATGGATCCCGAAGGGACTGACAGTGCGCGATACATTTGACTAAAAAAGGCCTGATGAGATGAGCTGCCTTGGGCTAAAAATGGTGACCCTATGTAGGAGGAACAGTCCCTATTCTGCTCTGTGTCCGTGTGTATCAGGGTCCCTGAGGACAGGTGTCAATACATATCTGCCAAGTGACCCTATGTAGGGGGAACAGTCCCTATTCTGCTCTGTGTCAGTGTGTATCAGGGTCCCTGAGGACAGGTGTCAATCCATATCTGCCAAGTGACCCTATGTAGGAGGAACAGTCCCTATTCTGCTCTGTGTCAGTGTGTATCAGGGTCCCTGAGGACAGGTGTCAATCCATATCGTGTTCGCGACATCACTAATTGCCAGACCAAACTGAAAAAAAAATATCATGACATAGGCACTGTCGTTATTCGGCAGGTGTTAGTTTAAATTACCTTTAATAAGACTCGGACACCAATTATTCTGTTGGAGTATAACGTCCACAGCTTTTATTAAATCTTAAACAAATTAACATATTTAGGGTCATTGTCATTTCTGACATTTCGTTACTATCCCCCGTACAATACCCCTGACAATGACCCTAGCACTTAAACAATAAATAACATTTCAATAACATTTAACTTATAACACACGGCCTACCAAAGAGGCCCCAACCAAACGTTACTGTAGGGGTGTACCCAGACACCCCTACCCCCTAGGTTCGTAGCCACCGAAGAGCTTGAACCTACCAACACTCTTATCCATCTGGCCTACTCTGGCCTAGGCCTTGGCCTATCCACTTCCAATTCCAGCCAACTTCCGACTTTACCATGCCCTGTTCCCGCCGCTGTGACCAAACGGGAACCCAACCAAAACCTAAAGGGAGGGTGGGTGGGACAAAGAACAGGTGAGTGAAATTCTGTTAAAATGGCTCCTCTCTAAGATGGCCGCTATTTAACTTGCTCTTAGACCACCCCCACGCTGCATTAACCTAAGCCCACCCCCAAATCTTTTCCCTGCCCACTCTCTGGCCCTGTCAAGGCCCACTCCCCCTCTGCGTTGTTCCGTGGGCTTCATGACATAGGCACTGTCGTTATTCGGCAGGTGTTAGTTTAAATTACCTTTAATAAGACTCGGACACCAATTATTCTGTTGGAGTATAACGTCCACAGCTTTTATTAAATCTTAAACAAATTAACATATTTAGGGTCATTGTCATTTCTGACATTTCGTTACTATCCCCCGTACAATACCCCTGACAATGACCCTAGCACTTAAACAATAAATAACATTTCAATAACATTTAACTTATAACACACGGCCTACCAAAGAGGCCCCAACCAAACGTTACTGTAGGGGTGTACCCAGACACCCCTACCCCCTAGGTTCGTAGCCACCGAAGAGCTTGAACCTACCAACACTCTTATCCATCTGGCCTACTCTGGCCTAGGCCTTGGCCTATCCACTTCCAATTCCAGCCAACTTCCGACTTTACCATGCCCTGTTCCCGCCGCTGTGACCAAACGGGAACCCAACCAAAACCTAAAGGGAGGGTGGGTGGGACAAAGAACAGGTGAGTGAAATTCTGTTAAAATGGCTCCTCTCTAAGATGGCCGCTATTTAACTTGCTCTTAGACCACCCCCACGCTGCATTAACCTAAGCCCACCCCCAAATCTTTTCCCTGCCCACTCTCTGGCCCTGTCAAGGCCCACTCCCCCTCTGCGTTGTTCCGTGGGCTTCATGACATAGGCACTGTCGTTATTCGGCAGGTGTTAGTTTAAATTACCTTTAATAAGACTCGGACACCAATTATTCTGTTGGAGTATAACGTCCACAGCTTTTATTAAATCTTAAACAAATTAACATATTTAGGGTCATTGTCATTTCTGACATTTCGTTACTATCCCCCGTACAATACCCCTGACAATGACCCTAGCACTTAAACAATAAATAACATTTCAATAACATTTAACTTATAACACACGGCCTACCAAAGAGGCCCCAACCAAACGTTACTGTAGGGGTGTACCCAGACACCCCTACCCCCTAGGTTCATAGCCACCGAAGAGCTTGAACCTACCAACACTCTTATCCATCTGGCCTACTCCGGCCTAGGCCTTGGCCTATCCACTTCCAATTCCAGCCAACTTCCGACTTTACCATGCCCTGTTCCGCCATAGCACATGCCTTGACCCCTTAAGGACATGCGCGACCCCCACCACACCAAAACAGGGCTCTATCAATACCTTCTTGAAAGCCCAGATATAGTAAGTCAATCCCTACGTCTGACAAATGAACCCCGTCCCTCCTGAAATAACCAGGCAACATGCCCTCCAACTCCTTGTGCCGAACAACTACACCTCCCAGACGCCTAATAAACACTGACATAGCCCTATTAACCTTGCCCCTGCAGCGGGCCACCGCAGCCGGGTTCCTAGCGTGCCTTCACGCAAATCGGGGAACCATCTCTGACCACACCACCACCACGCCAGGGACCAGTTCCACTAGCCGATCCATGTCCCTCTTCATCCGCCTCACTAACTCCCTCTGAGGAACAAGCCCTAAATCGTTCCCCCCGCCATGCAACACTACCACATCTGGCTTCGCCCCCCCCATACAATTTCCTGAACAATACACTGCTCAAACCTTGCCAGTTAAACCCCCTAAAACCAAACCATGAGATCGCCACCCGCTCCCGAGGAAAGCCCAGCTGTGTTCCGCTTCTTCTAGCTGCAGCTCTCTTCTGTGCCCAATACACAAACGAATGGCCGATCACCCACACTTTCCAACCTGCAACGAAACAAAAGTTAGTACCTCGGCCTCCAACGCACAGTCCCGTTAACAACACCTTCATCACCCAGTTTTTTTTTTTTTTTTTAAATTTTAGTTTTACACCCACCTGTCGGGCCTCACATACGATCGGAAACGCAAGGATTCCCATCTACCAATCCTTTTAATTCTATCGTCACCCAAACCTAACCTCGCCGCCTCCGTTGCGGCCCCAATACGGAACAAATGAGTACCGAACTGCATAGGCTCCAGGCCCATCCTCCCCAGGCCTATCCGGAAGACCCTGGTAAACTGGAAACGCGACAACGCTGACCCGTCAGCGTGTATGAAAAAACAGCCCTTACCCTCTGGTCGGAGCGCCAAATAACTTGCTCCCCGTAGCACCGGGCAAACCTTGGACCCTGGCAACCCATGCAAGACCACCATGCAGCCTTTTCCAAAAACATCAGTTTTTGACCTGCCCAGCCTGATACTCACCTTGTCAGCATAGATCACCACATCTTCTTGTTGCAGACCCCTGCCTTGTTCCCACTCACCAGCTCGCTGACACGAAAAGCCCCAAAAAAGGCCCACACAAATGCACCTGCGAACAATTCAACCTCAAATGGCGAGCGGCATATCGAGGGCAGCAGCTCCACCAACTCTTGAAGTATCCCGAAGGACACCGGCCGCCTCAAGTCAGCCATTTTCTTCCCTCTCCTGAAGCCCTTGATAGCCTGCCGAACCAAGAAATGTTTAGTAACATCTTCCCACCCATTAAACTTGAATAAAAACGCCAAGGCCGACATGTGTCTGTCGACCATGGCCGGAGAGGCCTGCTTAACGAACAACTGGCAAAGAATCCATAACAAAACATCCAGTCTCCGATCCCCGGAAAGCTCCCCCCCTACCTGATTCACCGTTTCCTCCCATACTTTCCAGACCTTAACATACGCCGACCAGGTGCTTGGTGCCAGCGACTTCCTTATGCACTCCCCAAGCAGGCCATCCCGAGTTGCCACATTTCGACTGGGCACTCCCGCCCTATCTTCGCTGCACCAGGAGCCGCTTCCCAAAAACGTTCCCACTGCAAACGAGATAGAGCGTCAGCCACCACATTCTTACACCCCGGAATGTGCCTAGCCTTGAACACAATGTTAGATGACATGCAAAGCAAAACCAACCGCCGCAGCAAACGCACCACCGGTGGTGAGCTAGCAGACAGGCTATTAATCGCCTGCACTACTGACATGTTGTCTGAATGAAATGTGACCCTTTTGTTGGCAAGTTCACCTCCCCAGAGCGAGACCGCGACAACCACGGGAAACAGTTCCAAAAACGCCAGGTTTCTGATAAGCGTGGATGACAACCACATTTCTGGCCACCTCTCCGCGCACCAGTCCCCCGCCAAATAAGCACCAAAGCCAATGCTGCCCGATGCGTCTGTAAACAACCCTATAGCCTCAGACGACACAGACAGATCCCTAAAAAACACCGTTCCATTAAAGTTGCTCAAAAAATTATCCCACACCTCTAGGTCCTCTCTCATGTCGGCAGACACCCTAATATAGTGAGACGGCCGTCGCGCCCCGCTCGTTGCCTGAGCTAACCTCCTACAGAATACCCTCCCCATAGGAATGACCCTGCATGCAAAGTTAAGACTCCCTAGAAGTGATTGCAGGCCCCGTAGCGTAACCTTCCTCGCCCCTTTGGCCGTGCCTACCAAGTGTCGCAAATTCTGCAGCTTATCTACCGGCAACCTGCACTCCCCAGCACACGAGTCAATTTCCAGACCTAAAAAACAAATGCAAGTAGTGGGGCCCACCGTCTTATCCGCAGCTAAAGGCACCCCGAATGAATGCGCCACCCACTGCAGAATCCCCAACAGCTGACCGCACCTACCCGAATTTCGAGGGCCGACACACAAAAAATCATCTAGATAGTGCACCACCGATCCTCCCGCCGACTCTTTGCGCACCACCCATTCCAAGAACGTGCTGAACTTTTCGAAATAGGCACATGACACAGAGCAACCCATAGGCAGACACAAATCAACAAAGAACCCGCCCTCGAAATAACAACCTAAGAGGTGATGACAATCCGGGTGAATGGGGAGCAGCCGAAACGCTGCCTCCACATCCACCTTCGCCATTAACGCCCCCCGACCTGCTCTCCGTACCAGCTCGACGGCTTTGTCGAATGATGTATAGGAGACCGAGCACAGGTCCGCGTCAATGTCATCATTTACCGAACCCCCTTTTGGGTGCGATAAATGATGAATCATACGGAATTTCCCCGGCTCTTTCTTGGGAACCACTCCCAAAGGGGATAACCGCAGATCCGCCAATGGCGGGGCCGCAAACGGTCCCGCCATCCTCCCCAAGGAAACTTCCTTCAGCAACTTTTCCCCCACCACCCCTGGGTGCTCCTGCACTGACTTAAGATTCGCGCTTACCCCACTCGGACCTTTGGCTTTGAAGGGAATCCTGAAGCCCTCCGTGAAACCTTTCCACAAAAACTCTGCATCGTGCTGACTATCGTATTGCCTTAGCCATGGCAACATCGCGCCGACTTTCACTGGGGACCGCCCCAGCGGTAGTCGCTGTAGCAGCTGATCCTGTCGCACCTCCCCCTGTGCTACTCTTCCCTTTCTTAAAGCATCGATTGACCCCGTGGCTCCCGCCGCAACCCGAACACTCGTGTCTAAACCTACACGAAGCCCCCCATTTACACTGGCCTTCGTTATACGCCCAGCAAAAACCTTTTTTCGGACCCGCCGACACAGCGCTCCCAGTGGCCGTGCCGGCTGTCCCTGGAAAGGGAGCAGATTTCTGCGCCATCATCAGCCGCATCCATAGCGGCAAGTCCATTTGGTCCCACCGCATGGATGCATTCGCTGCCAGCCGCTGACGAAATTGCTCGTCATACTTCCACCACGCCAGTCCCCCATAAGTCCGGTATGCATCACCTATCCCGTCGAGATAGCAAAATAGCTGAGAGCAGCAATCCGGACGCTTTTCGCCTATGACGCTGGCCAAAATACAAAATGCCCTCAGCCAATTCCCAAAAGTTTTCGGGATCTTCCGATACTTACGCCTCTTTTCCTCTTCCTCTTTTTTGGCGTCCTTCTTGTCTTCTTCCTTGAGGTCTAAGAACTCCTCTAGGGGGAGAAGGGAAAAGATTTCTACGAACTCACCTTTCCATATCTTTTCTTTCACCTCCACTTTCAAATGACAGCCCAGGGGCCCCGCGAATGACACATGCACGTTTTGCCGTGCGGCCTCCGAAATGTCACCGAACCCCACTGCCTGCTCCGACACCCCTGCAGTCGAGTCTGCAGGCGGAGGCGCGTCACCTGCGTCTCCACTAACAACCCCTCCCGATATTGAACCCCTACCAGCAGCTACCTTACCTTGGTCCCCGTCTGCGGCCCATACTCTACCAAACCGCTGTGACTCCCTACCTTCTTCCCACGTGTCCAATAAAGATTTTAAACAGCCTATGAGTGTTCCTGGATGTGATGCAGAACTCGACTCACCGCTGTTGCCCCCGGCCGCTTCAGGCAGGGCCGGCGCGTCCATAAGGCGGCACAGGCGGCCGCCTTAGGGCGCACGGGCTCTGGGGGCGCAAAATTTCAGTGACCGGCAGGAGGGAAGCGCTCCCTCCTGCCAGCCACCATCTCGGCCCCCGGCGCGGCTGTGCTGTGCGGAGATCAGACGCGGCGAGGGAGCTCTAATCTCACCGCTCTGCTCCCTCGCGCGCTGTCTGCTGATTACCGCGGGAGCCGAAATATGACGTCATATTCCGGCTCCCGCGGTATCAGCAGACAGCGTGCAAGGGAGCAGAGCGGTGAGATTAGAGCTCCCTCGCCGCGTCTGATCTCCGCACAGCACAGCCGCACGCCGCTCAGCAGGACCCCAGGGAAGGATGCATCATCCACACCAGCTCTCCAGGTAAGGAGGCTGGGTGGGAAATGTATATTTATTAAAATAATTAGTGAATGTATGTGATGTGTGTCTGTGAGTGTCTGTGTGTGTGTCTGTGATTGACAGTGTGTGTGTCTGTGATTGACATTGTGTGTGTCTGTGAGTGTCTGTGTGTGTCTGTGAGTGTCTGTGTGTGTGTCTGTGAGTGACAGTGTGTGTGTCTGTGAGTGTCTGTGTGTGTGTCTGTGAGTGTCTGTGTGTGTGCCTGTGAGTGACAGTGTGTGTGTCTGTGAGTGTCTGTGTTTGTGTCTGTGAGTGACAGTGTGTGTGTCTGTGATTGACATTGTGTGTGTCTGTGAGTGTCTGTGTGTGTCTGTGAGTGTCTGTGTGTGTGTCTGTGAGTGACAGTGTGTGTGTCTGTGAGTGTCTGTGTGTGTGTCTGTGAGTGACAGTGTGTGTGTCTGTGAGTGACAGTGTGTGTGTCTGTGAGTGTCTGTGTGTGTGTCTGTGAGTGTCTGTGTGTGTGTCTGTGAGTGACAGTGTGTGTGTCTGTGAGTGTCTGTGTGTGTGTCTGTGAGTGACAGTGTGTGTGTCTGTGAGTGACAGTGTGTGTGTCTGTGAGTGACAGTGTGTGTGTCTGTGAGTGACAGTGTGTGTGTCTGTGAGTGTCTGTGTGTGTGTCTGTGAGTGTCTGTGTGTGTGTCTGTGAGTGACAGTGTGTGTGTCTGTGAGTGACAGTGTGTGTGTCTGTGAGTGTCTGTGTGTGTGTCTGTGAGTGACAGTGTGTGTGTCTGTGAGTGTCTGTGAGTGTCTGTGTGTGTGTCTGTGAGTGACAGTGTGTGTGTCTGTGAGTGACAGTGTGTGTGTCTGTGAGTGACAGTGTGTGTGTCTGTGAGTGACAGTGTGTGTGTCTGTGAGTGTCTGTGTGTGTGTCTGTGAGTGTCTGTGTGTGTGTCTGTGAGTGACAGTGTGTGTGTCTGTGAGTGTCTGTGTGTGTGTCTGTGAGTGACAGTGTGTGTGTCTGTGATTGACATTGTGTGTGTCTGTGAGTGACAGTGTGTGTGTCTGTGATTGACATTGTGTGTGTCTGTGAGTGTCTGTGTGTGTCTGTGAGTGTCTGTGTGTGTGTCTGTGAGTGTCTGTGTGTGTGTCTGTGAGTGACAGTGTGTGTGTCTGTGAGTGACAGTGTGTGTGTCTGTGAGTGACAGTGTGTGTGTCTGTGAGTGACAGTGTGTGTGTCTGTGAGTGTCTGTGTGTGTGTCTGTGAGTGTCTGTGTGTGTGTCTGTGAGTGACAGTGTGTGTGTCTGTGAGTGACAGTGTGTGTGTCTGTGAGTGTCTGTGTGTGTGTCTGTGAGTGACAGTGTGTGTGTCTGTGAGTGTCTGTGAGTGTCTGTGTGTGTGTCTGTGAGTGACAGTGTGTGTGTCTGTGAGTGACAGTGTGTGTGTCTGTGAGTGACAGTGTGTGTGTCTGTGAGTGACAGTGTGTGTGTCTGTGAGTGTCTGTGTGTGTGTGTCTGTGAGTGACAGTGTGTGTGTCTGTGAGTGTCTGTGTGTGTGTCTGTGAGTGACAGTGTGTGTGTCTGTGAGTGACAGTGTGTGTGTCTGTGAGTGACAGTGTGTGTGTCTGTGAGTGACAGTGTGTGTGTCTGTGAGTGACAGTGTGTGTGTCTGTGAGTGTATTTGTGTGTGTCTGTGAGTGTCTGTGTGTGTGTCTGTGAGTGTCTGTGTCTGTGAGTGACAGTGTGTGTGTCTGTGAGTGTCTGTGTGTGTGTATGTGAGTGACCGTGTGTGTGTGTCTGTGAGTGTCTGTGTGTGTGTGTGTGTGTCTGTGAGTGACAGTGTGTGTGTCTGTGAGTGACAGTGTGTGTGTCTGTGAGTGACTGTGTGTGTGTCTGTGAGTGACAGCGTGTGTGTCTGTGAGTGACAGCGTGTGTGTCTGTGAGTGACAGCGTGTGTGTCTGTGAGTGACAGTGTGTGTGTCTGTGAGTGACAGTGTGTGTGTCTGTGAGTGACAGTGTGTGTGTCTGTGAGTGACAGTGTGTGTGTCTGTGAGTGACAGTGTGTGTGTCTGTGAGTGTCTGTGTGTGTGTCTGTGAGTGACAGTGTGTGTGTCTGTGAGTGACAGTGTGTGTGTCTGTGAGTGACAGTGTGTGTGTCTGTGAGTGTATTTGTGTGTGTCTGTGAGTGTATTTGTGTGTGTCTGTGAGTGTATTTGTGTGTGTCTGTGAGTGTCTGTGTGTGTGTCTGTGAGTGTCTGTGTCTGTGAGTGACAGTGTGTGTGTCTGTGAGTGTCTGTGTGTGTGTATGTGAGTGACCGTGTGTGTGTGTCTGTGAGTGTCTGTGTGTGTGTGTGTGTGTGTGTCTGTGAGTGACAGTGTGTGTGTCTGTGAGTGACAGTGTGTGTGTCTGTGAGTGACTGTGTGTGTGTCTGTGAGTGACAGCGTGTGTGTCTGTGAGTGACAGCGTGTGTGTCTGTGAGTGACAGTGTGTGTGTCTGTGAGTGTCTGTGTGTGTGTCTGTGAGTGACAGTGTGTGTGTCTGTGAGTGTCTGTGAGTGTCTGTGTGTGTGTCTGTGAGTGACAGTGTGTGTGTCTGTGAGTGACAGTGTGTGTGTCTGTGAGTGACAGTGTGTGTGTCTGTGAGTGACAGTGTGTGTGTCTGTGAGTGTATTTGTGTGTGTCTGTGAGTGTATTTGTGTGTGTCTGTGAGTGTATTTGTGTGTGTCTGTGAGTGTCTGTGTCTGTGAGTGACAGTGTGTGTGTCTGTGAGTGTCTGTGTGTGTGTATGTGAGTGACCGTGTGTGTGTGTCTGTGAGTGTCTGTGTGTGTGTGTGTGTGTGTGTCTGTGAGTGACAGTGTGTGTGTCTGTGAGTGACAGTGTGTGTGTCTGTGAGTGACTGTGTGTGTGTCTGTGAGTGACAGCGTGTGTGTCTGTGAGTGACAGCGTGTGTGTCTGTGAGTGACAGTGTGTGTGTCTGTGAGTGTCTGTGTGTGTGTCTGTGAGTGACAGTGTGTGTGTCTGTGAGTGTCTGTGAGTGTCTGTGTGTGTGTCTGTGAGTGACAGTGTGTGTGTCTGTGAGTGACAGTGTGTGTGTCTGTGAGTGACAGTGTGTGTGTCTGTGAGTGACAGTGTGTGTGTCTGTGAGTGACAGTGTGTGTGTCTGTGAGTGACAGTGTGTGTGTCTGTGAGTGTCTGTGTGTGTGTCTGTGAGTGACAGTGTGTGTGTCTGTGAGTGTCTGTGTGTGTGTCTGTGAGTGACAGTGTGTGTGTCTGTGAGTGACAGTGTGTGTGTCTGTGAGTGACAGTGTGTGTGTCTGTGAGTGTATTTGTGTGTGTCTGTGAGTGTATTTGTGTGTGTCTGTGAGTGTATTTGTGTGTGTCTGTGAGTGTCTGTGTGTGTGTCTGTGAGTGTCTGTGTCTGTGAGTGACAGTGTGTGTGTCTGTGAGTGTCTGTGTGTGTGTCTGTGAGTGTCTGTGTGTGTGTATGTGAGTGACCGTGTGTGTGTCTGTGTGTGTGTGTGTGTGTCTGTGAGTGACAGTGTGTGTGTCTGTGAGTGACAGTGTGTGTGTCTGTGAGTGACTGTGTGTGTGTCTGTGAGTGACAGCGTGTGTGTCTGTGAGTGACAGCGTGTGTGTCTGTGAGTGACTGTGTGTGTGTCTGTGAGTGACAGCGTGTGCGTCTGTGAGTGACAGCGTGTGCGTCTGTGAGTGACAGCGTGTGCGTCTGTGAGTGACAGCGTGTGCGTCTGTGAGTGACAGCGTGTGCGTCTGTGAGTGACAGCGTGTGCGTCTGTGAGTGACAGCGTGTGCGTCTGTGAGTGACAGTGTGTGCGTCTGTGAGTGACAGAGTGTGCGTCTGTGAGTGACATCGTGCGTCTATGAGTGACAGCGTGTGTGAGTGAGTGCGTCTGTGTGTGTGCATGTGAGTTTAGGAGTGTGTATGTCAGTGTATGATGAGTGTGTTTGTCAGTGTATGAGTGTGTGTCTGTCAAGTCAGTGAGAGTATGTTTGTCATTGAGTATGTGTGTGACTATCCGTGTGTCTGTCAATGAGTGTCAATGAGTCTGTGTCTGTCAGTGACGTCTGTGTGTTTGTCATTGAGTGTGACTGTCAGTGTGTACAGAGTGTAGCGGAGCAGAGCGCAGTACAGGAGCTTCTGTTTCCTGTACCTGGCCAGACTGACAGGAGGTGCTCACAGAGAGAGCACTCCCTGTCAGTTCGGCCGGGTACAGAAAACTGAAGCTCCTTTAGGGGATCTGCTCCGCTCGGCAATGCAACAATAGAGGTAGAAGGCACACCAGGAAGGGGAGTGTGACCACTAAAGGGGTGTGGGGCTCACCAAGGGACAGGGAGGGAATGGGAGAGAAACACCAAGAGACAGGGAAAAGAGGGGGGAGGGGAGAAGAACACTAAGGGACAGGAAGGGACCACTAATGGTTCGGGAGGGGAGAGGGGCTGGTTAAGAGGCACATAGGTGAAGATGTTTTTTTTGGGGGGGGCGGAAAAATGCATCTTCGCCTATGTACCTAAAAATCCAAGCACCGGCCCTGGCTTCAGGCCCAGGGGATGCCGTCCTTCCTCCAGCCCTGTCAGGCCCCGGAGCGTCCATGAATCGCCGACTCCTGATCGCCTGGTCCCTCCTCGGAACCGCAGGTGTGTGACTCCGCGACCTGTAAGGAGAAGACAACCTGGGCAGTCTGTTCGATCGGTCCCCTGCCCGCCCATTCTCCCTACGCTATTCTCTATAGTCCCAGTCCCGGCTCTTCCTTGCTGCCCGACTGTCCCTGCTGATGGACCTCTGCCTCTGCTCCCGGCAACTCCTGTCAGAAGAACCTGACGCACTCCGCCGACTACTCCCCCTCCAATTCTTGGAAACTGACCTCCGCTGCCTGACTCCGCGACTGGACCTGGAGCTGCTACGCCTGCCCCGCGACGGGTTCCTACCTCCACTCCTCCGACCCCTGTCCATACACCTGCTTCTGCCGTGCCTGGCGCTAACGCTGCGCGCTCTTCACTCCTTCCCCTCCAAACACTAGCCCTTCTATTCGCACCCCCCTGGGAGCTGCCTGTCGGGCCCTCCCGCTCCTCTCTGCCTTGCCTGCTTCCGCCTGCCGCTGTGGTCCCTCGCCCCTCCCCGCCTGGCAGGCCGCTGCACGTCGTCTCCTGTCCTTTGCTGATCACTACCGACTGACCACCAATAGATTCCCTGGCCGTTGCCGCTTTCTTCAGATTGTGGCTGACCCTGCTGCGCCCCTGCTGTCCACCCTCCGTCATGCTCCCCGACCTGGCCCTCGGTAAGGCCGCCCTCTGTGTACCGCTGTCCTGATCCCCCTGCTCCTGAGGCGGGACCGCTAGCGAAGAGCCAGCAGCATGACTCTCGCCCTGACTCCCCGATCTCCCCCTGGTGCCCGACTCACCGTATCCGGAGATTCCGGCCTCCCTGGCCTCCTGGCCGCTTCCCGGCCCGATCATTTGTACGGCAGTCCCGGACACCGGCTCTGCTCCCACCGTCCTGCCCGCCGCAGATCCGCGGGGCGCCATCTTCCCACGTGCTCCTTTAGTTGCGGCCTTCCTCGCCTGGCCAGCCGTCCCAGTGACCGGCGCCGGCCGCCTCGACAAACCGCTGCCGGAACCTGTCGCCACCACCCTGTCATCGACCGATGGGCTCCTCCTCCGACGAGTCGCGGGTGCCAAACCCGGGCTCAGGCGCTGAGGCGGCCTTGTCCTCCATGCAGGCCTCCGCTCCGGCACCTGGGATGTTGCAGCAGCGCCGAGCTGCTGATGCAGCCACACCATGCCTCGGTCTCTGACAGCCGCTCGAACTCCCTCCAAGATCTCTTCCAACGACGCCATACCTGCAGAAACGAGAAAAAAGAAGAATCCCACAGACCTGACAAAGAACAGGTGAGTGAAATTCTGTTAAAATGGCTCCTCTCTAAGATGGCCGCTATTTAACTTGCTCTTAGACCACCCCCACGCTGCATTAACCTAAGCCCACCCCCAAATCTTTTCCCTGCCCACTCTCTGGCCCTGTCAAGGCCCACTCCCCCTCTGCGTTGTTCCGTGGGCTTCAAAACAAAGCTAGACCCTGCAGGTTAAGATACCAGGCCAGATAGCCATGCAGGCCACCAGGCCAGTCATCTAGGTTAGCCAACCAACAGGCCACCAAGGCAAGTCAGCCACTTTGCCATCCAGTCAAAAATGACAGCCATCCACTGGTACTGGTACTGTGGCTAGTAGTACTGTAGTCTTATCCTGAGGAGGAGTCCGACGTGCAGAGTTAAAGCATCCTTTGCAATTTAACACAAACCAAGGAGACTCAAGGTAGAAATCTCCAAGGTTGTGAGACAGTGCACTGGGGCTGTAAAGACACAGTGCTTCCAGAAACGTAGTACAAGCAAGGATAATCTAAAAGAGTAGTCGTGAACGTAATCAAAACTCCGGACAGGCGGCAAACATTCAGAAACGGGAGACAGGCAGAGATTCAAACCAGGAATCAGACGTACATCGAGTTTCCACAAAGAGGAACAAAACGATCTGACAATGAGGCTGAACCAAGGCAGGGTTTAAATAGGTGGATAATAGCCACTTAATCTGGAAACCAAGAACAGGTGTGCAGCGGTCCAGGAGTAGAGACTCAGACATAACAGGATACAAGGAGAAACAGAAAACAACAAAGATGTGTGGTGTTAAAGGTAAGGTCACTGACTGAGATGCAGAGGACCCAGGTTCAATCCCAGCCAGGCCAAAGAACACAAGTCCACATGTGACATAGCAGCAGGATCATGACTATTGACACAGTTACATAGCAGTTGATAACTGTGCCACTGCAAGGAAGAGTAGTGGACATGGAACTGGTAGTGGTAATAGTTCTACTTCTAGGAGATTAATAAGTTGTGGTAGTGGTGGTCTACTGGGGGTTGAAGTAGCACTGGCAGGAGCTACTATCAGAGAAAGTGAAGAAGAAGGGGGAAACTGTGCAGTAGTTGGTAAAAAAAGATGGACTGCTTCCTGAGGAATACTTGTTAAACATAAGGGTGTGCCTGGAAATACTGAGCATAAATATCACAACAGAGTAGTCTATAAGTTTAGAAGGAGGCTCCTTGAGAAAATGACTCCTGCTGCTAAGCTTGCACTGTTTGGCACCTACCATTTCCCTTTATGCACTTCTTCTTACTCACTGGGCTGCTACTAGTGCTCTTTTTAGTAGTAGCCATAGTGCTAGCCTTAAACAGTCATTTACATATCATTTGGCTTGCGCTTGTTTGGTCAGCTTCCCATTGGAACGAATAACCAAAAGAGCAGAATTTTGTCCGAAAACCAATTTGTCCAAAAACAAATGTCTAACCTGTGGCATTGCTGTTGACACTGAGCAGAAAATGTGTAATTTTTACAACATACTTTGCATGACTTTTGTTTATGTTTTTGACTTTTAGAAGATGTTATTGTGTCTGTTGCACTGTTATCTCCACTTTCTAGTTCTGAGGTTACTGCACTGATTGTGAAGTAAACAGCATTCAGTACAATGTATAATTTCTCATATCAGCTCTGATATTTGCAGACATTCCTCCAGGGCAAGTTCAAATTTCAATAACATAGACAGGACAAACACCCCGGCCCATGCCAATAACAATATTGTTTGTTCTCACACAAAATAAATCCCTGCGCACAAACTCTCACTACGTTTGGGCGACAACAATTACTATAGTATTTATCAGCTCAAACACACAGAGCAAAACCCCAAAAAGTTACATTTAAACAACAGGAGTTTTTAGTACTACTTCAATGGTCCTTAAAAGTGTAAGCTCACTTGCCGCATCAAGGGTGTGGCAGTACCTGCCTTGTACAACTGTTCCCTAAAAACAATTTCACTTTCCCTGGCTTTCCCTCCTGGATTTATTCTGAGAGCGCTCTCCCCATTCTACCCTCAACCGTTCCAGAGATTAAGGGGAAGCTGTTAAGACTTCAGTGGGACATAGCTACAAATCTCATGGAACTCCCATTCGGCATCCATCAGCCTCACTTCCCAATCAAGTTCCATCCTTGTTTTACCCCAATTCTACTTCACACAGGAGAGAGCTAATTGGAGGGAAGGTACAAAAGACCTTGAGGAACAATCGCTCCCTGAAAGCCAGAACTTTTGTAAAATGACTGGCCGTAAGCAATAAACTTATGGAACTCATCAGGATTCAGCGAACGGACGGTCAGAACTTTAACCTGGTGGCTTTTCTCCAATTCCTCATGGATCTGTGTGCTCTTTTGCCAGAATGGGCACTCAAATCAGACTTTTCCAACGGTTGCTTGTTTTTTTTATTTGTTATGTAAGACATTCTGTATCAGGGAGATAATTGATTGAGCGAGAGGTAAATTAATTATCTCCCTGACACAGAGATTCCAGGGAGTGACTGCCTATGTGAATAATGGAGACCCTGCTGGGGTTTGTCCCATTAAACTTTGTCATTGTCCCAACATCAAGTGTCTTCTGATGAGTGGGGGAAATAAGGGCTATAACACTAAACAGCGCTTTCTTCCAGCTTTAGGGATATTCCAGTGGAGATACCCAGCCAAGGTATATAGAAGCTCTGCTACAAAGCGATTTAAATTGAGTCACTCTGATACATTTAATGTCTAAGGCAAGGGTTGGTAACCTTCGACACTCCAGATGATGTGAACAACATTTTCTGCCACCATTATGGCTATAAGAGTAGTATGGGAGATGTAATCCACAACATCTGGGTAT
The DNA here is from genome assembly GCF_036172605.1 of Pelobates fuscus. NCBI lineage: Eukaryota > Metazoa > Chordata > Amphibia > Anura > Pelobatidae > Pelobates > Pelobates fuscus. The sequence continues at coordinate 37,636,519 of NC_086327.1, read as the reverse complement.
GCCGGAGGTTGCCTATCCCTGGTCTAAGGTATACATCAGTAGTACTAAAGCACGTTGGAATGTGCGGTGCAGGTATTTTCTTTCTGCTGCAAGAACATAAAGTTCCATGTCCTTCAATCCCAGATCTGGCAAGACCATCATGATTTGGGACCCTTGCCTTGCCGTTATGAGTCTCTGAGGCCAGTGCAGTAAATACCCTTGTAGCTGTGGGAGAAATATTTCAATAATTTCTGCAGTACCCTGTGTATGGGAAAGCCTTGTTTATATCCAGGAGAAGTTATACATGTGCTAACTTTCTGATTGCTGTTGACATATTCCATAGTAAAGGTCCTTCCTGTCCTCTTATAATTGGGAAGATAAGCATAGTTTATAGGTCCAGTGTTGCCCATTTATAACCATGTTAAGATGTTCATGACAGAGGTTTCAGGTACCATTCAGAGAAAAAAAGAACAACTTTATTAATTTGGATTACATGATTTAATAGTTCCCCATGTACAAAATAACACCTCCATGTGTCTTGCACCACATATAGCTACCGGATTAAAGGGCTGGAGTGGTCACGATGCTTTAAGGGGAGTCCTGCTCCATTATATTGTCTAGTTTCTAACTTATTTTGCACACCAACATTTGGACATGCTGTTAGTTTTGTCTCTTAACTAACATTGACATCACACATAGAGATAAATGTTTCTGAACTTTCACATACTGGGTGTGACAAAGCACTAACATAAAATTGTTAGTTATTGCAGATTTATTTATTAATATCAGCACATTTTAACAGCTGGAAGGCTTCAAGCCATGCGTTCAGGATGTAATAGGATATTTAATCTTAATGTAAGGGAAGGGTGAAAGTGGATTAACCAAGGAATATGAACGACAGGGTTGCTATGGTTTGGACTAGCAACATATGACATTTGCGTACAGGTGATCTATATCAAGCCATTGGATCAAAATATCGACTTTAACAAATCAACTGTTAGTATAGTATTATTAGTATTATAGAATAACTGCACAGAATATTACATTAAGTGATGAGGTACAGTTCTCTACCAAGTGCAGCGGGATAGAGCAATGTACTTAGGTAGTATTAGGGGCTTAGGATCATGGATTCCCAAATAGCCACTATTCCCCTTGCATCAGGTAGCAATGGAACAATTAAATGAACATTCCAACCACCATAACCACTACTGTACACTGTAGTGGTTATGATGCAATGACTGCCTTAGTGCCCTCTGCAATGTAGGTTGGAAGTGTTAGCTGATCACTTGTAGACAATAGGCTGAGTCATGCACTGTCAGACTAAGGACTGAACTGAGAGCTTCCAGCTACAGTGGAGACAGGAAGCCAAGGCCCACGGACCCCAGTAAAGCGCTGAAGTGGTTGTTGTGCTTGGAAATGTTTCTTTACTGTTAATTTAATTTACCAGGAGTTGCTCAGATCTTTTTGTTGTTGTCCACAGAGACATTATTCAATATAGATATATTAGGCCCACCCTTTACCTGATGCTCACACCTCATCATTACAGTGAGACCCGGAGAACACTGACATCAAATTATCAGTGCGTGGCTGTGTCTGCTGTCATTCCAGAGAGCTCCAGGTCTCATAGGAACAGAGAAAGAGATGGGTGCAAAAGGAAAGCACACATCTTCCACTTGACTCACCGGATCACCAGTAACTGAGGTCATCTTCCCATGGAAAGCATGAGCTAATGGAGGGGTACTTGTGTATGGTCACATGGATGGTAAAGAATTGTAGAATTGCTAGGGGTGACCTTGGAACATATAATATTCAAGAATTTATTGCATAACACATAAATCATGTTGGTCATTTAGTGTATTAATTAATATCTGAGCTGTTACTCTTCAAGTGTTCTTTGTACAGACCTTAAGCAAGATTTACAGGTCCAGCAATGATTGACTCCCATTCAGCAAGAACATCCATGATATGTAGGTAAGCTATACAGAGGACAACAGAGAAATGCTTATTACTTTGGGTAGTTTGAGCAAAGAATAAGCCATGACTAGTGTAGGCAAAAACCATGGGGTTTTCAGAATCATGCAAGTTGGACCTAAAGTGTAATTTAATAAAGAATACAACATAATATACAAAGTTTGCAAATATGTAGACTAAACAATTTATTGCATACATGGCTATACATGGAACTGATGATTTCATTGAAAATTAATTTACTGGGGAATTACAACCTTTAAGCAATAATAGCTAAATCTGAAAAATTCGCAAATTCAGCTATTTTTCTAGCTTTGTTATTTCAGCCTAAATTTGCAATTTCCCTGGCTCTGTTAACATCTATCCACATACGCATAAGTTTGGCTTCCTAGAATTTCTTATGATAAGTCTGTTGTGAAGGCCATCTCAGAAGATCCATACACAAGCCTCAAGTAAGTCATTTAATCTTTAAAGGGACACTATAGTCACCCAGACCACTTCAGCTCAACTCTTCAGATGTAAACATAGCAGTTTCAGAGAAACTGCTATGTTTACATTGCAGGGTTAATCCTGCCTCTAGTGGCTGTCTTCCCGATAAAGGCGCTTCTGCGACGCTCAATGCAAAAATCGCATCCAGCGTGCCAAACGTCCATAGGAAAGCATTAAAAAATGCTTTCCTATGGAATGTTTGAATGCACACGTGCATTCCGCTCCACTCAGGAGCTGATGTTGGCGGGGGAGGAGAGGTCACCAGCGCAGAGGGAGCCCGGCGCTGGATAAAGGTAAGTAACTGCGCCAAGGGAGGGGACCCTGAGGGTGGGGGGTCCTAAGGATGATATAGTGTCAGGAAAACGAGTTTGTTTTCCTGACACTATTGTGATCCTTTAAATTTTCTGGAAATGTAATTTACATCATGCCCCTGTTGATTTGATAAAGTTGATGTGCAAATGGTGTAGGCTCCTTATGTAATGGCACAAGTGAGTTAAAACATGTATGACACTTGAGTGGGAACTAACCTGAAAACAAACTACTGCGATTTTGAAAATTGTTGCTCATAAATTCTGTTTTTTGGCTTATTTGCATATGCCCAGGGTCTAACTTAGTCAAAAGGGTAATCTACACATTGACTCCTTGCTCACTCCTTGCCCCAGAAAGGGATTAGGTATATCTTACTGATAAAGACTGAATGTTATCAGTCAGCTGTTATAGGTTCCGTCATTCAAAAGTGATCTTCATTTAGTCTTTGAGTAGAGACTAACTAAAGGGCAAGGTACTGGATTTTCTGTCTGATCTCGGTGTCTTCATAAATTTTGTTTTTAGATTTTAAACGCCTATCCGAAGATGACTTTGTTATCTACATGTTTAGGAGTCAAATGCTTCACTTTTAAGGTCTTGAATTCATTGTCATCATTTAGGACAGCAATTTCATATGATATATTTCAGATATAGAAATGACTTTAGTACTAACATACACTCTGGCTATATTTGCGGACTCATCAGACAGTCTCTTTCACCCAAGGATATGTTTTCTGCGCAGTCAGACGGTAGGTAATCTTGCTTTAACATAATTTCAAGTAACTCATTCTGTTCATTTCTCACTTATCTCCATGTTCAGAATCTAAATCTCTCCCGACATCTGTTAGTTCTGAAAACAATAACAGGGTTATATACTAAAGTATAAATTCAAAATGAATTTTAAATCTAAAGCAAGATAAGCCTAGCAGAAACATATCTGACTAAGAGCATTTTTCTATTTTGGCTAATCATGGCCTTAAATGTGAAATTTAGTTGCAATTCTCACTTTGGTAAATAACCCTGTAAAATGTGTCGTGAATAGACACCAACAAAAGTAAAACACAATATGTTTAATAGCATTTTATTGAAGAAAAAAAACAGAAAAACAAAGAAATAGGATAAGATCAAATATACATAAAATGCAATAGCATGATAGGCATTTATAGAGAACAGACATATAAATACATTATGTTAAGCAAAATAATAAACTTGGTTTGTATTGAGGTGAATAGATAAATTATAATAGTATGGCAATAATGATGTATTAAGAGAGAGTGCAACCAACCCTGGTTTTGCTACACAACTTAGCCAAAGGCGCAAACGGAGGCATTTCCAGTATAAAAATGGGCTTATACACAAACAAATCAGGTAGAAAAATGAAAGCATAACACAGGTAGAAGGTTACAGAAATGGAAGAGCTGTGGACAGAGAAGAGTAGAAACAAGTATTGAAGATGTATAGGGAATAAGGGAGTGAAAAGAAAGAGGGGGAAAGTGGGGAAGGAGAGTGGGGGAAAACGGTGCATAGGACGTAAGCAGTTAAAGGTGTAGGGAAACACACATAGCCACAGGTGGCAGCAAACCATGTGTGCAGATTATACCAGACTGTCTCATTTTCAGGAATTATAATGGTGGACATCAAGATACCTAGCAGCTTCTGCGGAGGAGAGGAACTCCAGCCTTTAGAACCATTACCACGTGTAGCACTCACTAGCCCAAACAAGTCATTGTACTGCCAAATTTCATTAACCTTCTGAACCCACTGAGCTAAAATGAACACGTTTTGGCAAAAGTTAGGCTTTCCCTTGAGTCGAAGCATTGCTGCTGGAGACTGTAGTTCAATAAAAGGCCTATCTAAGCCTTGGAGTGCCTGGACATTTTTCTTTTTCAGTGACTACAATGATCAGTCATCATCAATGAATGTAACATGCAGATGATCCTCTAACTTATTAGTATGGTGTGGGTGGAGCGAGCATTGTTTACTTACCAACATGTTCAATCGAAAGACAGAGAATAATAAGTCTTGAATGTGGTAAGAAAATGTCGGTGACAGTGAGGGTTCCGCTTACATGCAAGATTTGAGCATGAGTGAATATGTGAAGAAAAATGCGGGGAGTATCCAGAAATAGCCCACATAGGGGCACAACTAACTATGGGGCCTGTAAAATTTGATGAACAATAGTAATGGAAGTGTCTGAGAGCAGGTGTAAAAGTGGACCATGGATCCCCATGGTGAAGTCAGAATTGTCCCTCAGTGTTAGTTTGGACTTGGGCCAGTAGTCAGAAAGTACATACTTCCCAAACTGTGCCGGGTCAACAGTGTAGATTGAACAAAGAGGTTTGGCTGAGCCAGACGTCTCCCACATTTTGCATGAAACCAGAGGCATGAAGGGACCAGGGTGGCTAGATGATGGTTTTAACCCTATCGGGTCAGGAATACATGTTTGTGTTCCTCACCCTATAGTGCTCCTTTAAAACAAGAAAAGCAAATGTGGGAGTATAGACATTTTTATAGAACTGATCCATTCCAACCATGAAAGACACTGATAATCCCATTTATGCAAATAACTGACCACTGAAGAGAAAATTAGTGGGGAAAAAAAAAGAAGAGGCCTGGGTAGTCATCTGTTCTGGGTGATAGAGATGATGAGAACTGAAGTTTTAGCATTTAGTAATTTCATTACTCATAGCATGGCTTTGCAATCATCCAAATTTCTGAAATCTGGACTTCTGCATAATAAAAAGTACATATTGTGTCAAGTGAGTCTGAATAGGTCTGGATATGTTAGAAGGAACAGAAAGATAACATTATGCTTAATGGTTCATTATAGGCCTGTGTGTGACAGCAGAATGATGAGTGATATAAATCTTTTTTTTTATTAGATATTATCCTGGTGTATGTTTAGATAAGGCAATATTGCATATTTTGGAATGGCTATGTTCCTCGTATGGTCTAAAAAGGTAATTCAGACATGGACCTCTGTCTCTCACTGGTGTGAACAAAAAGTGGGCCCCAAAATACCCTAATGAAGGCCTGTTTTGTTGCTGTGATCCCTTTTAAGTCTTTTACTGCACTTTTGCATTGTTTTTTGTTGCTTATGTGTGGCTGAAGAGAAAAAGTATGATTATATACTTCATCTTTATTTAAGCCTGGTTATCACAGGGACACAGTATTGTGCAAGTAAGTAACATGTATGGTCAGTGATGAGACCTATGACAGACCAAATAATTCTCTTAAGATACTGTACCTCTTGTACCCCAACATTGTTGGGACCACGCTCACATACAAATGGACTAAATTAACTAATCTGAACCCAAACAGGCATTTTGTATAACTATTACTAGCATAATATACAAGAGAATCAGTTGGCCAGAGCACGAGAGCTCTTTATCAGTGATTTGTAACTGTCAGCACAAAAACATTAACACCAGACACGTCAGTGGAAACATTTCGACTTTCACTTATTGGGTGTGATAGAGCACTAATGTATAATGGCATACCTTTTGTTGATTCAATGATCAGAATCAATATGTTTTATAGACTGTGAATGTTCCCAAGCCAGGGAATCAGAATGTAAGGTCTTGTGTTAATGTTAGGGACAGATAGTACAATAAAGATATACAACTGTATAAAATGGGGTGCAGGGAAGCAGCACCTTTTAGGTGTCCTCAAGTGGAAGTAGAGCAATATGGAAGACAAGTGGACAAAGGAGCGGAATATAGTGTAGTATTTTAATTACTGGTGAATTAAATAAGAGAAAACAATTTTTTTTATATATATATTTTTTTGGATGTGCTTATGCTCTTGGTCAGCTTCTGTTCCCTTTCAGGGCGCAGTGTTGTAGCAGTGGCAAGCCACCAGTATATATAACAAAGACAAAACCTAATATAGTGCTCACTGTGCAGTAACATTTAAAATAAACAAACCTATACTCCTAAAAGGAGAGGGGGAAATAAAATAAATGTTTTGCTCAATCCAAACAGCATAGCTGGTATATTGCAACAAGGAATTCAAAGAGTGAATCTTCAGAATAAAATCAGGACGGTCCAAATTTAACACTAACGTGTTTCGCCAAAATTTGTGAAGTATTAATTAGAATGATGTAGTAAAATTGCTAGACAGGGTCATTAACTGAATGCTTTGTATCCAGGATTGGTAAAGCTCCAAGTAACTGGGGCAACACACCAATATCCATTTTTTTTTTTAAATTGGTTTACAGAGGCAGATTTAATAGCATGGAAATTCATATATAAAAGACTTTATTTGGGCAATGCAAATTGGTTTTAATCAGATCAATTCTGTGCATAATATAAGTCACTGTCCAGCACACGCTAGCAACGGACGTATAGAGCAAAAAGGTACCCAAAAAGTAGATCCCTAGATTTTGTAAAACTACCATGATGTTTTGCATGCCTTTAGAATGACAAAGCATCATGGAATTTGTAGTTTTAAAAGATCTTGAGTAGTGTTGTCGCGAACCCGAAATTTTCGGTTCGCGAATGGCGAACGCGAACTTCCGCAAATGTTCGCGAACCGGCGAACCGCGCGAACCGCCATTGACTTCAATGGGCAGGCGAATTTTAAAAACAACAGGGACTCTTTCTGGCCACAATAGTGATGGAAAAGTTGTTTCAAGGGGACTAACACCTGGACTGTGGCATGCCAGAGGGGGATCCATGGCAAAACTCCCATGGAAAATTGCACAGTTGATGCAGAGTCTGCTTTTAATCCATAAAGGGCAGAAATCACCTAACATTGACACCTGTCCTCAAAGCCCAGCCCTGATACACACTGACACAGAGCAGAATAGAGACTGTTCCCCCTACATAGGGTCACTTGGCAGATATGGATTGACACCTGTCCTCAAAACCCCTGATACACACTGACACAGAGCAGAATAGAGACTGTTCCCTGTCCACAGAGACCATGATACACACTGACACAGAGCAGAATAGGGACTGTTACCCCTACATAGGGTCACTTGGCAGATATGGATTGACACCTGTCCTCAAAACCCCTGATACACACTGACACAGAGCAGAATAGGGACTGTTCCCTGTCCACAGAGTCCATGATACACACTGACACAGAGCAGAATAGAGACTGTTCCCCGTCCACAGAGACCATGATACACACTGACACAGAGCAGAATAGGGACTGTTCCCTGTCCACAGAGACCATGATACACACTGACACAGAGCAGAATAGAGACTGTTCCCCGTCCACAGAGACCATGATACACACTGACACAGAGCAGAATAGAGACTGTTCCCCGTCCACAGAGACCATGATACACACTGACACAGAGCAGAATAGAGACTGTTCCCCCTACATAGGGTCACTTGGCAGGTATGGATTGACACCTGTCCTCAAAGCCCCTGATACACACTGGGGGGAGCTACTGTCCTCCCCAACCCCTGCGCGGTGGGTGGGGGCCATAAATCACAATGGGGTGACCTACTGTCCTCCCCCCCTCGGCCCCCACACCTGCGCAGTGGGTGGGGGGCATAAATCACAATGGGGGGGCCTACTTTCCTCCCCCCCGGCCCCCATCCCTGCGCGGTGGGTGGGGGGCATAAATCACAATGGGACAGACATACTGATAGGAGTGGAGTATTGTTCATATCAGTTTAATACCTTCCGCGTCTCCTATCAGTGGACGTGTAAATGGCAGAGATTTTTAATTGTTGAATCACCTCCCCTTTTTAGGCCAAGGTGGGAAGATGCTTAGACCACTGGTATATTGGTGCCATCTTGAAGGATTTTAATTTTTGGTTTGGTTTTTAAAGCCACAGTGCTGCACCAGTGGGCCTAAAAATTAGGCATGTACACATGCCTGAAAAATTTGGTATTGTTGCAGCCGCTGCTGTAGCAGCGGCCAGAAAAATTGATGTTTGTTTCACAGGCAGAAAGTGCCCTAAAACATGGCGGCTTGAACCCTAGTTGGTGGCGGATAAGTCACGCAAGTCAAACGTCATTCAGAGCTAAAATACAGCAGCGTGTGGACCATTTTTAGCCCAAGGCTCATCTCATCAGGCCTTTTTTAAGTGAATGTATCGCCCAGTGTCAGTCCCTTCGGGATCCATCCCTCATTCATCTTAATAAAGGTGAGGTAATCTAGACTTTTTTGACCTAGGCGACTTCTCTTCTCAGTGACAATACCTCCTGCTGCACTGAAGGTCCTTTCTGACAGGACACTTGAAGCGGGGCAGGCCAGAAGTTCTATCGCAAATTGGGATAGCTCAGGCCACAGGTCAAGCCTGCACACCCAGTAGTCAAGGGGTTCATCGCTCCTCAGAGTGTCGATATCTGCAGTTAAGGCGAGGTAGTCTGCTACCTGTCGGTCGAGTCGCTCTCTGAGGGTGGATCCCGAAGGGCTGTGGCGATGCATAGGACTTAAAAAGGTCCGCATGTCCTCCATCAACAACACGTCTTTAAAGCGTCCTGTCCTTGCCGGCGTGGTCGTGGGAGGAGGAGGAGGAGGATGACTTCCACCTCTCCCCCTGTTAGATTCCCGTTTTGCTGTGACATCACCCTTATACGCTGTGTAAAGCATACTTTTTAATTTATTTTGCAAATGCTGCATCCTTTCCGACTTGTTGTAATTGGGTAACATTTCCGCCACTTTCTGCTTATACCGGGGGTCTAGTAGCGTGGACACCCAGTACAGGTCGTTCTCCTTCAGCCTTTTTATACGAGGGTCCCTCAACAGGCAGGACAGCATGAAAGACCCCATTTGCACAAGGTTGGATGCCGAGCTACTCATTTCCCGTTCCTCCTCCTCACTGATGTCATTGAAGGTATGTTCTTCCCCCCAGCCACGTACAACACCACGGGTACCAGATAGGTGACAACGAGCACCCTGGGATGCCTGTTGTGTTTGGTCTTGCTCCTCCTCCTCCTCCTCAAAGCTACAATCCTCCTCTGACTCCTCTTCCTCACAATCCTCTTCCAGCGTTGCCGCAGGTCCAGCAAGCGATGCTGATAAGGCTGTTTCTGGTGGTGATGGTGACCACAACTCTTCCTCTTTCTCTTCACGCTCATCTACAGCCTGATCCAGCACTCTTCGCAGGGCACGCTCCAGGAAGAAAACAAATGGTATGATGTCGCTTATGGTGCCTTCGTTGCGACTGACTAGGTTTGTCACCTCCTCAAAAGGACGCATGAGCCTACAGGCATTGCGCATGAGCGTCCAGTAACGTGGCAAAAAAATTCCCAGCTCCCCAGAGGCTGTCCTAGCACCCCGGTCATACAAATATTCATTAACAGCTTTTTCTTGTTGGCGGTCGAACATTAGGAGTGTTGAATTCCAACGTGTAGGGCTGTCGCAAATCAAGCGCCTCACTGGCATGTTGTTTCGCCGCTGGATATCGGCAAAGTGAGCCATGGCCATGTAGGAACGCCTGAAATGGCCACACACCTTCCTGGCCTGCTTCAGGACGTCCTGTAAGCCTGTGTACTTATGCACAAAGCGTTGTACGATCAGATTACACACATGTGCCATGCACGGCACATGTGTCAACTTGCCCAACTTCAATGCCGCTATCAAATTTTTTCCGTTGTCACACACCACTTTGCCGATATCCAGTTGCTGCGGAGTCAGCCACTTTTCCACCTGTGCGTTCAGGGCGGACAGGAGTGCTTGTCCGGTGTGACTCTCTGCTTTCAAGCAAGTCAAACCCAAGACAGCGTGACACTGCCGTATCCGGGATGTGGAATAGTACCTGGGGAGCTGGGGGGGTGCCGTTGATGTGGAGCAAGAAGCAGCGGCACAAGAGGACTCAGCCGAGGAGGTTATGGAAGAGGATGGAGTAGGAGGAGTAGAGGAGGTGGCAGCAGGACTGCCTGCAATTCGTGGCGGTGTCACCAACTCCTCTGCAATGCCACGCATTCCTTGCTTGTCAGCCGTCAGCAGGTTTACCCAATGCGCAGTGTAGGTGATATACCTGCCCTGACCATGCTTTGCAGACCAGGTATCAGTGGTCAGATGGACCCTTGCCCCAACACTGTGTGCCAGACATGCCATGACTTCCTTTTGCACAATGGAGTACAAGTTGGGGATTGCCTTTTGTGAAAAGAAATTCCGGCCGGGTACCTTCCACTGCGGTGTCCCAATAGCTACAAATTTTTTGAACGCCTCAGACTCAACCAGATTGTATGGTAAAAGCTGGCGGGCTAATAGTTCGGACAAGCCAGCTGTCAGACGCTGGGCAAGGGGGTGACTTGGTGACATTGGCTTCTTACGCTCAAACATGTCCTTGACAGACACATGACTGTGGGCAGATGAGCGGGAACTGCTCAAGGCGGGAGACGGAGTGGCGGATGGTTGAGAGGGGGCAAGAAGGACAGCAGTGGTTGACGTGGCTGAAGATGCTGGACCAGGAGGAGGATGGCGGCTTAGAGTAGGCGTGCTGCTTGTACTCATGTGTTGATCCCATAGGCGTTTGTGATGTGAGATCATGTGCCTACGCAAAGCAGTTGTACCTAGGTGGGTGTTGGACCTCCCACGACTCAGTTTCCTTTGGCACAGGTTGCAAATGGCATCGCTGTTGTCAGAGGCAGACACACAAAAAAAATGCCACACTGCTGAGCTCTGCAATGACGGCATTCTGGTGGTGGACACAGCATGCGTTGATTGGCGTGCTGTCGGGCTGACCCCGGGTGCCGATGCATGCTGTCTGACTGTGCCACTAGCTCCTTGCGACGACCCCCCCCCCCCTGCTTCCAACTCGTCTCCTCCTCCTCTCTGTCTCCCCATCTGAACTTTCGCCCTGTTCTTCTTCTTGCCGAGCGGGCACCCACGTGACATCCATGGACGCATCGTCATCATCAACCGCTTTGCTTGTATCTGACAACTCAGAAAAGGAAGCAGCAGCGGGTACAACATCATCATCATCATCACACCGTACCTCCATGTGTTTAATGCTGCCTGCCTGAGACATATCCCTGTTATCTACATCCTCTAGCAATAATGGTTGCGCATCACTCATTTCTTCAAACGGGTGTGTGAATAACTCCTCTGACATACCAAATAAAGCGGCTGTGGTGCTAGTTTTGGTGGTGGCGGCAGGCGGGTGAGTGCTATCTTGAGAGGTGCCTGAAGCTAAGCTGGAGGAGGATGGTGCGTCAAGGTTCCGAGCGGAGGCTGTACAAGATTGGGTGTCCAGTGTTAGCCAGTCAACTATGTCCTCAGAACTTTTCAAGTTCAGGGTACGTGGCTTCTGAAAACTGGGCATTATTCTAGGGCAAAAGGGAATCACAGCACCATGACAACGACGGCCCCTGCGGGGTGGCCTGCCTCTGCCTGTCATTTTTTGGGGGATTAGTGGTACTATGCGTGCAAGCTACTGTGAGACCAGATATGATTGGCAATGTGAACTGTAACAGTTCTGCAGAGCACACACTGTAGGCCTGAGACACCCGCTTGAAGACAAGTAACTGCTATTCAATCTATAACAGTGAAAAATAAATTTTGGTTTTAAAAGCACGCTATAGAGACACCAGATATGATTGGCAATGTGCACTGGAACAGTTCTGCAGAGCACACGCTGAAGGAAGGACTGACAGAGCCGCTTGAAGACAAGTAACTGCTATTCAATCTATAACAGTGAAAAACTAATTTTGGTTTTAAAAGCACGCTATAGAGACACCAAATATGATTGGCAACTGTCAAAGCACGCTGGAACAGGTCTACAGAGCACACGCTGAAGTAGGCCTGACACCCAGACGCTTGCAGACAACTAACTGATCTTCTATTACAGTGAAAAAAAATGATTTCTTTAAAATCTAAAGCTTAAGCTATTGTTAAAACAGATATGAGTGGTGGCACTGACTGTGCAAATGGGCAAGGCATCCAACCTGACACAGAAGCTGGCAGGCAGGCAACTGCTCTTCTATTACAGTGAAAACAAATTATTTATTTTAAATCTAAAGCTTAACCAATTGTTAAAACAGATATGAGTGGTGGCACTGGGCAAGTGGGCACAGTATCCAATGTGAACCTCACACAGAAGCTGGCAGGCAGGCAACTGCTCTTCTATTACAGTGAAACAAATTATTTATTTTAAATCTAAAGCTTAACCAATTGTTAAAACAGATATGAGTGGTGGCACTGACTGTGCAAATGGGCAAGGCATCCAACCTGACACAGAAGCTGGCAGGCAGGCAACTGCTCTTCTATTACAGTGAAAAAAAATTATTTATTTAAAATCTAAAGCTTAACCAATTGTTAAAACAGATATGAGTGGTGGCACTGGGCAAGTGGGCACAGTATCCAATGTGAACCTCACACAGAAGCTGGCAGGCAGGCAACTGCTCTTCTATTACAGTGAAAAAAAAATATTTATTTTAAATGTAAAGCTTAACCAATTGTTAAAACAGATATGAGTGGTGGCACTGGGCAAGTAGGCACAGTATCCAATGTGAACCTCACACAGAAGCTGGCAGGCAGGCAGGCAACTGCTCTTCTATTACAGTGGAAACAAAATTTTGGTTGTAAAAGCACGCTATAGAGACACCAGATATGAGTGGGAACTGTCAAAGTACGCTGGCAGGGTTGTGCAGGGCACACGCTGAAGGAAGGCCTGACAGAGCCGCTTGAAGGACACTGACTGTCTGCTATTAGCTTACACTGGAAACCTTTTTTCTTTGTAAAAGCACGCTAAAGAGACACCAGACATGATTGGCAACTGTCAAAGCATGCTGGCACAGGTCTGTAGCGCACACGCTGAAGTAGGCCTGACACCCAGACGCTTGCAGACAACTAACTGATCTTCTATTACAGTGAAAAAAATGATTTCTTTAAAATCTAAAGCTTAAGCTATTGTTAAAACAGATATGAGTGGTGGCACTGACTGTGCAAATGGGCAAGGCATCCAACCTGACACAGAAGCTGGCAGGCAGGCAACTGCTCTTCTATTACAGTGAAAAAATTTTTTTAGTTTAAATCTAAAGCTTAACCAATTGTTAAAACAGATATGAGTGGTGGCACTGGGCAAGTGGGCACAGTATCCAATGTGAACCTCACACAGAAGCTGGCAGGCAGGCAACTGCTCTTCTATTACAGTGAAAAAAAATTATTTATTTAAAATCTAAAGCTTAACCAATTGTTAAAACAGATATGAGTGGTGGCACTGGGCAAGTGGGCACAGTATCCAATGTGAACCTCACACAGAAGCTGGCAGGCAGGCAACTGCTCTTCTATTACAGTGAAAAAAAAATATTTATTTTAAATGTAAAGCTTAACCAATTGTTAAAACAGATATGAGTGGTGGCACTGGGCAAGTAGGCACAGTATCCAATGTGAACCTCACACAGAAGCTGGCAGGCAGGCAACTGCTCTTCTATTACAGTGGAAACAAAATTTTGGTTGTAAAAGCACGCTATAGAGACACCAGATATGAGTGGCAACTGTCAAAGTACGCTGGCAGGGTTGTGCAGGGCACACGCTGAAGGAAGGCCTGACAGAGCCGCTTGAAGGACACTGACTGTCTGCTATTAGCTTACACTGGAAACCTTTTTTCTTTGTAAAAGCACGCTAAAGAGACACCAGACATGATTGGCAACTGTCAAAGCATGCTGGCACAGGTCTGTAGCGCACACGCTGAAGTAGGCCTGACACCCAGACGCTTGCAGACAACTAACTGATCTTCTATTACAGTGAAAAAAATGATTTCTTTAAAATCTAAAGCTTAAGCTATTGTTAAAACAGATATGAGTAGTGGCACTGACTGTGCAAATGGGCAAGGCATCCAACCTGACACAGAAGCTGGCAGGCAGGCAACTGCTCTTCTATTACAGTGAAAAAATTTTTTTATTTTAAATCTAAAGCTTAACCAATTGTTAAAACAGATATGAGTGGTGGCACTGACTGTGCAAATGGGCAAGGCATCCAACCTGACACAGAAGCTGGCAGGCAGGCAACTGCTCTTCTATTACAGTGAAAAAAAATATTTATTTTAAATGTAAAGCTTAACCAATTGTTAAAACAGATATGAGTGGTGGCACTGGGCAAGTAGGCACAGTATCCAATGTGAACCTGACACAGAAGCTGGCAGGCAGGCAACTGCTCTTCTATTACAGTGAAAACAAATTATTTATTTTAAATCTAAAGCTTAACCAATTGTTAAAACAGATATGAGTGGTGGCACTGACTGTGCAAATGGGCAAGGCATCCAACCTGACACAGAAGCTGGCAGGCAGGCAACTGCTCTTCTATTACAGTGAAAACAAATTATTTATTTTAAATCTAAAGCTTAACCAATTGTTAAAACAGATATGAGTGGTGGCACTGGGCAAGTGGGCACAGTATCCAATGTGAACCTGACACAGAAGCTGGCAGGCAGGCAACTGCTCTTCTATTACAGTGAAAAAAAATATTTATTTTAAATGTAAAGCTTAACCAATTGTTAAAACAGATATGAGTGGTGGCACTGGGCAAGTAGGCACAGTATCCAATGTGAACCTCACACAGAAGCTGGCAGGCAGGCAACTGCTCTTCTATTACAGTGGAAACAAAATTTTGGTTGTAAAAGCACGCTATAGAGACACCAGATATGAGTGGCAACTGTCAAAGTACGCTGGCAGGTTTGTGCAGGGCACACGCTGAAGGAAGGCCTGACAGAGCCGCTTGAAGGACACTGACTGTCTGCTATTAGCTTACACTGGAAACCTTTTTTCTTTGTAAAAGCACGCTAAAGAGACACCAGATATGATTGGCAACTGTTAAAGCACGCTGGCACAGGTCTGCAGAGCACACGCTGAAGTAGGCCTGACACCCAGACGCTTGCAGACAACTAACTGATCTTCTATTACAGTGAAAAAAAATGATTTCTTTAAAATCTAAAGCTTAAGCTATTGTTAAAACAGATATGAGTGGTGGCACTGACTGTGCAAATGGGCAAGGCATCCAACCTGACACAGAAGCTGGCAGGCAGGCAACTGCTCTTCTATTACAGTGAAAAAAAAATATTTATTTTTAAATCTAAAGCTTAACCAATTGTTAAAACAGGTATTGTTGCAGCCGCTGCTGTAGCAGCGGCCAGAAAAATTGATGTTTGTTTCACAGGCAGAAAGTGCCCTAAAACATGGCGGCTTGAACCCTAGTTGGTGGCGCATAAGTCACGCAAGTCAAACGTCATTCAGAGCTAAAATACAGCAGCGTGTGGACCATTTTTAGCCCAAGGCTCATCTCATCAGGCCTTTTTTAAGTGAATGTATCGCCCAGTGTCAGTCCCTTCGGGATCCATCCCTCATTCATCTTAATAAAGGTGAGGTAATCTAGACTTTTTTGACCTAGGCGACTTCTCTTCTCAGTGACAATACCTCCTGCTGCAATGAAGGTCCTTTCTGACAGGACACTTGAAGCGGGGCAGGCCAGAAGTTCTATCGCAAATTGGGATAGCTCAGGCCACAGGTCAAGCCTGCACACCCAGTAGTCAAGGGGTTCATCGCTCCTCAGAGTGTCGATATCTGCAGTTAAGGCGAGGTAGTCTGCTACCTGTCGGTCGAGTCGCTCTCTGAGGGTGGATCCCGAAGGGCTGTGGCGATGCATAGGACTTAAAAAGGTCCGCATGTCCTCCATCAACAACACGTCTTTAAAGCGTCCTGTCCTTGCCGGCGTGGTCGTGGGAGGAGGAGGATGACTTCCACCTCTCCCCCTGTTAGATTCCCGTTGTGCTGTGACATCACCCTTATACGCTGTGTAAAGCATACTTTTTAATTTATTTTGCAAATGCTGCATCCTTTCCGACTTGTTGTAATTGGGTAACATTTCCGCCACTTTCTGCTTATACCGGGGGTCTAGTAGCGTGGACACCCAGTACAGGTCGTTCTCCTTCAGCCTTTTTATACGAGGGTCCCTCAACAGGCAGGACAGCATGAAAGACCCCATTTGCACAAGGTTGGATGCCGAGCTACTCATTTCCCGTTCCTCCTCCTCACTGATGTCATTGAAGGTATGTTCTTCCCCCCAGCCACGTACAACACCATGGGTACCAGATAGGTGACAACGAGCACCCTGGGATGCCTGTTGTGTTTGGTCTTGCTCCTCCTCCTCCTCCTCAAAGCTACAATCCTCCTCTGACTCCTCTTCCTCACAATCCTCTTCCAGCGTTGCCGCAGGTCCAGCAAGCGATGCTGATAAGGCTGTTTCTGGTGGTGATGGTGACCACAACTCTTCCTCTTTCTCTTCACGCTCATCTACAGCCTGATCCAGCACTCTTCGCAGGGCACGCTCCAGGAAGAAAACAAATGGTATGATGTCGCTGATGGTGCCTTCGTTGCGACTGACTAGATTTGTCACCTCCTCAAAAGGACGCATGAGCCTACAGGCATTGCGCATGAGCGTCCAGTAACGTGGCAAAAAAATTCCCAGCTCCCCAGAGGCTGTCCTAGCACCCCGGTCATACAAATATTCCTTAACAGCTTTTTCTTGTTGGCGGTCGAACATTAGGAGTGTTGAATTCCAACGTGTAGGGCTGTCGCAAATCAAGCGCCTCACTGGCATGTTGTTTCGCCGCTGGATATCGGCAAAGTGAGCCATGGCCGTGTAGGAACGCCTGAAATGGCCACACACCTTCCTGGCCTGCTTCAGGACGTCCTGTAAGCCTGTGTACTTATGCACAAAGCGTTGTACGATCAGATTACACACATGTGCCATGCACGGCACATGTGTCAACTTGCCCAACTTCAATGCCGCTATCAAATTTTTTCCGTTGTCACACACCACTTTGCCGATATCCAGTTGCTGCGGAGTCAGCCACTTTTCCACCTGTGCGTTCAGGGCGGACAGGAGTGCTTGTCCGGTGTGACTCTCTGCTTTCAAGCAAGTCAAACCCAAGACGGCGTGACACTGCCGTATCCGGGATGTGGAATAGTACCTGGGGAGCTGGGGGGGTGCCGTTGATGTGGAGCAAGAAGCAGCGGCACAAGAGGATTCAGCCGAGGAGGTTATGGAAGAGGATGGAGTAGGAGGAGTAGAGGAGGTGGCAGCAGGACTGCCTGCAATTCGTGGCGGTGTCACCAACTCCTCTGCAATGCCACGCATTCCTTGCTTGTCAGCCATCAGCAGGTTTACCCAATGCGCAGTGTAGGTGATATACCTGCCCTGACCATGCTTTGCAGACCAGGTATCAGTGGTCAGATGGACCCTTGCCCCAACACTGTGTGCCAGACATGCCATGACTTCCTTTTGCACAATCGAGTACAAGTTGGGGATTGCCTTTTGTGAAAAGAAATTCCGGCCGGGTACCTTCCACTGCGGTGTCCCAATAGCTACAAATTTTTTGAACGCCTCAGACTCAACCAGATTGTATGGTAAAAGCTGGCGGGCTAATAGTTCGGACAAGCCAGCTGTCAGACGCTGGGCAAGGGGGTGACTTGGTGACATTGGCTTCTTACGCTCAAACATGTCCTTGACAGACACATGACTGTGGGCAGATGAGCGGTAACTGCTCAAGGCGGGAGACGGAGTGGCGGATGGTTGAGAGGGGGCAAGAAGGACAGCAGTGGTTGACGTGGCTGAAGATGCTGGACCAGGAGGAGGATGGCGGCTTAGAGTAGGCGTGCTGCTTGTACTCATGTGTTGATCCCATAGGCGTTTGTGATGTGAGATCATGTGCCTACGCAAAGCAGTTGTACCTAGGTGGGTGTTGGACCTCCCACGACTCAGTTTCCTTTGGCACAGGTTGCAAATGGCATCGCTGTTGTCAGAGGCAGACACACAAAAAAAATGCCACACTGCTGAGCTCTGCAATGACGGCATTCTGGTGGTGGACACAGCATGCGTTGATTGGCGTGCTGTCGGGCTGACCCCGGGTGCCGATGCATGGTGTCTGACTGTGCCACTAGCTCCTTGCGACGACCCCCCCCCCTGCTTCCAACTCGTCTCCTCCTCCTCTCTGTCTCCCCATCTGAACTTTCGCCCTGTTCTTCTTCTTGCCGAGCGGGCACCCACGTGACATCCATGGACGCATCGTCATCATCAACCGCTTTGCTTGTATCTGACAACTCAGAAAAGGAAGCAGCAGCGGGTACAACATCATCATCATCACACCGTACCTCCATGTGTTTAATGCTGCCTGCCTGAGACATATCCCTGTTATCTACATCCTCTAGCAATAATGGTTGCGCATCACTCATTTCTTCAAACGGGTGTGTGAATAACTCCTCTGACATACCAAATAAAGCGGCTGTGGTGCTAGTTTTGGTGGTGGCGGCAGGCGGGTGAGTGCTATCTTGAGAGGTGCCTGAAGCTAAGCTGGAGGAGGATGGTGCGTCAAGGTTCCGAGCGGAGGCTGTACAAGATTGGGTGTCCAGTGTTAGCCAGTCAACTATGTCCTAAGAACTTTTCAAGTTCAGGGTACGTGGCTTCTGAAAACTGGGCATTATTCTAGGGCAAAAGGGAATCACAGCACCACGACAACGACGGCCCCTGCGGGGTGGCCTGCCTCTGCCTGTCATTTTTTTGGGGATTAGTGGTACTATGCGTGCAAGCTACTGTGAGACCAGATATGATTGGCAATGTGAACTGTAACAGTTCTGCAGAGCACACACTGTAGGCCTGAGACACCCGCTTGAAGACAAGTAACTGCTATTCAATCTATAACAGTGAAAAATAAATTTTGGTTTTAAAAGCACGCTATAGAGACACCAGATATGATTGGCAATGTGCACTGGAACAGTTCTGCAGAGCACACGCTGAAGGAAGGACTGACAGAGCCGCTTGAAGACAAGTAACTGCTATTCAATCTATAACAGTGAAAAACAAATTTTGGTTTTAAAAGCACGCTATAGAGACACCAAATATGATTGGCAACTGTCAAAGCACGCTGGAACAGGTCTACAGAGCACACGCTGAAGTAGAAAAAAGCAGTAGTATACCAACTAAAGTTTATCAATCTGCCTAATTGAAGGGGTTCCAGGTGAACCTCACAGACACCCAAAGTGATAAAACAGAAAAAAAGAGTGGAAAACACCTTCAAATAAGCATGTAGTTAATACAACCTGGAGAATATATCCAGAATAAGATATTCAATTTGAGAATATAATACAATCTGAAATGATAAAAATATATATCATAGCGTAATATTGTTAAGATTAAATGTGAAAGTGTAAAGTTTAGATGTTAAACTCACAAACGAAAATGCAAATCAGGCTTCTCACCCCCCTGGGGTATATAAGTATAGATCTTGATAGTAGATCAAATAACGAAGTATGTCTTAAAGAGACGGATAAAAAGAGCCATACATGGTGAAGTATGTATAAAAAATACAAAAAGATATTTATTGGGAGCACTTACAGACGTAAAAAGGTAGTAGGCATATCTCCACTCTCAGTGGAACTGGATGGCAGTGTAGAAATAGGCAGCACAAATCCAATTCAAGGTTATAGAGAGCAGGAACAATAAATCAGCATACAAAATAAAATTATAAAATATAAATAAAAAAGCAGACAATAAAGTCTTATTTTATAAAGTTTTATAAAGTTTTATTTTGTATGCTGATTTATTGTTCCTGCTCTCTATAACCTTGAATTGGATTTGTGCTGCCTATTTCTACACTGCCATCCAGTTCCACTGAGAGTGGAGATATGCCTACTACCTTTTTACGTCTGTAAGTGCTCCCAATAAATATATTTTTGTATTTTTTATACATACTTCACCATGTATGGCTCTTTTTATCCGTCTCTTTAAGACATACTTCGTTATTTGATCTACTATCAAGATCTATACTTATATACCCCAGGGGGGTGAGAAGCCTGATTTGCATTTTCGTTTGTGAGTTTAACATCTAAACTTTACACTTTCACACGCTGAAGTAGGCCTGACACCCAGACGCTTGCAGACAACTAACTGATCTTCTATTACAGTGAAAAAAAATGATTTCTTTAAAATCTAAAGCTTAAGCTATTGTTAAAACAGATATGAGTGGTGGCACTGACTGTGCAAATGGGCAAGGCATCCAACCTGACACAGAAGCTGGCAGGCAGGCAACTGCTCTTCTATTACAGTGAAAAAAATTTATTTATTTTAAATCTAAAGCTTAACCAATTGTTAAAACAGATATCAGTGGTGGCACTGGACAAGTGGGCACAGTATCCAAAGTGAACCTCACACAGAAGCTGGCAGGCAGGCAACTGCTCTTCTATTACAGTGAAAACAATTATTTATTTTAAATCTAAAGCTTAACCAATTGTTAAAACAGATATGAGTGGTGGCACTGGGCAAGTGGGCACAGTATCCAATGTGAACCTCACACAGAAGCTGGCAGGCAGGCAACTGCTCTTCTATTACAGTGAAAAAAAAATATTTATTTTAAATGTAAAGCTTAACCTATTGTTAAAACAGATATGAGTGGTGGCACTGGGCAAGTAGGCACAGTATCCAATGTGAACCTCACACAGAAGCTGGCAGGCAGGCACCTGCAATTACATTACACAGGAAAAAAAAAAAGCAGCCTGATGTTATAGCCCTAAAAAGGGCTTTTTGGGGTGCTGTCCTTACAGCAGAGATCAGAGGAGTCCTTCAGGATTGTGGTGGACACTGAATACCCTAGCCTAGCTATCAATTTCCCTATCTAATCAGCAGCAGCTAAACTTTCCCTCCTCTCACTAAGCATGCATCTTCCGAATGAATCGAAAATGGATGCTGGGAGGGAGGTTGGAGGGTGTGGAAGGGAGGGAGTGCTGCTGATTGGCTGGAATGTGTCTGCTGACCGAGAGGCACAGGGTCAAAGTTTGCCCAATGATGACGAATAGGGGGCGGATCGAACTGCGCATGTGTCCGCCCGCCGCGGCGAACGCGAACACGCTAAGTTCGCCAGGAACTGTTCGCCGGCGGACAGTTCGGTACATCACTTATCTTGAGATCTACCTTTTAGGCACCCCTGGTTCTGCAGGCAGAAGACCTCCCTACTTCCCCTTTCTGACCCAGAGAAATAGTACAATCTCAGACTTCACCTCAAGTTCCAAGGACATAGATCTTGAAACTTATAGTACGATCATATCAATTTCGAAAGTAATACAACACATAATGAATGCAACATGTTAATATTTACAGTAGGTTTTGGCACAATATAAAACTATTATACCTTTACTCTTTCCTAATATTTTTCCATGCCAGGATGATCAACTATGATATTTCTTAGTATCAGAGAAGATTGTCTGGTAACCAATTTGTGACATTTATTTTCTAGGACAGAGTGAAATACCTCTAGCAAAAGGGAAAAAACAGGTGACCTTCTGTGTGTGGAGAGAATCGTGGTAGCGGCAAATAGGATGTGTCCTATAATAGTTATTTTTTGTTTTCAGGAATTATTTTAGCAATGCCAATCTTAAAGTAAGCGCTGAAATAGTGTCAAGTTTAAATTTGTGTATTTCCTTTCAGTACCCACCCCCTGCCACCCCACCAGGGCTGTCTTCATGCATGGACATGCTAGGCAGTTGCCCAGGGGCCCCACGAGCATAGAGACCCATAGGCTTGGCAACTTTTTAGTTTATTTTTACAGGAGATCTATTCCGAATGTTTAAAGCCTCTTTATTAAAACCAAAAGGGGAAAAAAAAAAAGTTACCTGCGCTCTTTCCACATCCCTATGTATTTTTAAACAAATGCAGGGTTTTAGTTGCCTCCAATGGCCATGAGGGTAAGCCCACCTGCCACATCAAGGCATACCTCTTCGGTGGGTCCTAACTCTAACCATTTGCCTTGCTTCCTTGAGCTTCTGGCAAAAGAAAATATCTGAGACAGAAAGGGGTATTTTTTTTTTATATACATCCCTACATGCTTATTAATCCTTAATAGTGAACATATGGGATGGGCAGCAGCATTGCAACCTAGCTGTGTGATACAAAAGTGAATACAAAGAAACTAGTCCTGTGCTCCAACTCCCATTACTCCTGGGCGGCAGCAATGACCATAGTACACATCAGCTAATACATATAGTAAAAACCAAAGAAAAAATAAATAAACTTACCTGTGCTCTTTCCACATCCCTATGTATTTTAAACAAATGGAACACACACACACACTTTTATAGTCCTTGTCAGTTGCCACCCCCGCTACATGTTTGTGTAGATTGTGAAGGATTGTGAAGGCAGGACCCTAGTGCATTGCTGTGCTCGTGGCCTATAATGCTGTTAAGATGACCCTGCGCCTCCTCTTCTGTTCTATGTGGCTTTACATCTATGGTTTGATCTACTGTTATGTGCATTGATATATTATGTTCTATTATAGTGACATATGGTGTTATTTTTATATCACTACATCTACGTCTTAAAAATATGAAAATTTCAACAACAAAAACTTGAATAAATGGTCCAATCACAAGCACTACTATGAGAAGCCTGTGACTGGTCCACACAATGCACCCTTCAATGCGGTGTATATTAGTCTACTATTTCTTAACCTAATCTAAGCAAAGCATGTGATCACATGATCATCTTTAAAGGACCACTATAGTGCCAGGAAAACACTCATTTTCCTGGCACTATAGTGCCCTGAGGGTGCCCCCACCCTCAGGGACCCCCTCCCGCCGGGCTCTGGGGAGAGGAAAGGGGTTAAAACTTACCTTTCTCCAGCGCCGGGCGGGGAGCTCTCCTCCTCCCATTCGTCTGAATGCGCACGCGTAGCTTTCCTATGGACGCGTAGCTTTCCTATGGACGCTTGCATGCTCTCACTGATTTCACAGTGAGAATCACGCAAGCGCCTCTAGCGGCTCTCAGTGAGACAGCCACTAGAGGATTTGAGGGCTGGATTAACCCATTTATAAACATAGCAGTTTCTCTGAAACCGCTAGATTTATAAAAAAAAAATGGGTTAACTCTAGCTGGACCTGGCACCCAGACCACTTCAGTAAGCTGAAGTGGTCTGGGTGCCTATAGTGGTCCTTTAAGATTTCCAGAAAATTGTGGAGGGGGGGGGTTAAAAAAATAAATAAAAAAAAAAGGGAACACCCTGGGCACCCAGACCCCTTCATCTTACCATTTATTGACCGAGGGAGAGGGAAGGCAGAGAGCTATAGTGTTAAGATAACATGCTTGTATTCCCAACACTATTGTATACTTTAAGCCTGGCTGGTCACCTAAATGGTGAATAGGACACTATAGCATTAGGAAAATGTATTATTCAACACCAATGTTCCACAAAAAAAAAAAAAATTATATATATATATTTTATTTTTAAATAATTAAAAAAAAAGTGAAGTTGTATTTAATAACTAGAGTCATTTACTATGCAATATTGAGTAAGTGCTGCCACCACAAGGGTGATGGTAGAACTAACATTTAGTCCAATAAGTCAGGCCCTGTATTCCTTTTGAAGACTGTCATAGTTCACACTCAGGGCCTTTGCCTGTTTAGCAAATAAAACATGAAATTTGCAGTAAGGTAAAATTAAACAAACACACACCAGAAAACACTTTTTGGTTGAACTGGTCCCAGGAGCACCTTTTATTGCAAAACAAAATTTACAAAGTCAAGTTCTGTCATCCAAATACTGGGAAAGAGACTGTTCTATAGAAATATATTCAAGTTTTTTTTATAAAATACGATGCGAGAGGTAGCAGTTGTAGCACATTTTACTTGGCCAGCGTGTGCTTGTTGAAGAGGTACTCTGCCATGCCAGGATGACTTCCCCAGAGTTTCTTCAGGCTTGTGATGTGGTCCCCGAGCTTTTTCATGGTCTCTGTGCTGTCAGACAAAAATGGGTCCTCCAGGAAATCACACATCTGCAGGAAGATCAAAAGATCACAGCAACTGGCAAGAACAAGCCTTTAACAGTTACATTCATCAATCCAGCAACATAACCACTATAGTGCGGTGTAGTGGTTATGGTAACAGGAGTGTCCTGCCACCCTCCTCCCCCATTTAAATTGGTCAAACCATCTGACCATGGTATGACTTCTTGAATTTGATCTGTGGGGCACTGCTCCCTGCCTCCTCTCCATTGGAAGCTCAGTGTCAAGCACAGCACTGCTCAGCTCAGCTTATGGGCCAAGAGCTAAAAGCTCCCAGATCTCATTTAAGGATGGGAGGAGGCAAGGAGCAGCATTTGAAGATACCAAATGGTTTGGCTATGTACTTGGGTGGGTGCTAGGGGTGGGTGCTAGGGCACTCCTGGCTCCATAGCCTCTACATCACATTGTAGTGGTTATGGTGCTTAACGTGTTTTTTTTTGTTTGTTTGTTTAAACCAACCTGGGAAATGTGGAGAATTTGAATCAGAGTCACAAATTAAATGCCAAAACAATACTTTGAGCCAAACAAAGCTATTTATTAAAGAGAAAGTGTGCATTAATGGGGGAAGGGAATTATAGCTCAGGAGGATTTGTTTTCTCCAAATTTGACTTGTCAATTCATCACTATGCGAATAGATCCATTAAATATGTAATTTGCTTGTCACAATATATGTTATAGGAAAAGGGTAGGCAACATTCAGCACTCCAGATGTTGTGGACTACATCTCCCATAATGCACTTACAGCTATAATGCAGAGAAGCATCATGGGAGATGTAGGCCCAAAGACCTGGAGTGGTTAATGTGGTCTATCCTGTTATAGTGAATAAACTCCACAATGTATACAAGTGATTGAGTGGTGTTGTGGGGATTGTCATTTATCTACAAACTGTGCAAGTCAAAGTGTAACATTAACTTACATGTGGGTCCTTTTTATCCCCAGCTAAACTGTGCAGATCTAAGATAGCTTGGTTTACAGTCTTCTCCAGCTTCAGGGCCAACTGCAGTGCTTCGAGCCCATTGCTCCAGTCATCCCGCTCTGGTTTCTAACAAGGAAGCATAGTTTGGGTAAGGAGAACACTTCAAGTATCAGATACATTTTTCAAATTACCTGTTATATAGAATATAACCGGACAAGAAAGTCAAACTTTCTAAATAGGATGCACATACAGAAGCTGGATCATTTACTAAACTGTTAGTCTGTGGAAAACGGCTATGACATCGCAAATTTTCAGGTCAAAATAGCAGAGATAGAAAGTTTGTTGGCAAGTTGAATAATAAGTAGGTGGCAGAATGGGCATGGCTGCTGCCCACTCAAAACCAAAAGGAACTTTACTCCTTCCATCCCCCATACATAAAACAAAGAAAGTCTACTGAAACAAATTGTATTTACAACCAATATCTTTAAAAACCAGAGAACTAGACAAGTAACTACTCCGGTAAAATGTATCCATGCTCTGTTCCCACCCTTTCTAAGGCAAATCACCCCCACCTGATTTCTTTCATCTTTGAATATAAACTGTAACGTTACTCCAACCACAACCACGTCTGTTATTGGCGCTTCTGTGCCAGGGTCAACTTACTCCCACGCCACACGTAGCTTAGGTATTATAAAAAACACTTTTGAGCTTTTCTTTTGTGACCTAGAGAATAATGCCAATAAGGCATTAGTTAAAAAAAAAAAAAAAAAAAAAAAAAAAAAAAGTTTAAAGGACCACTCTAGTGCCAGGAAAGCATACTCGTTTTCCTGGCACTAGAGTGCCCTGAGGGTGCCCCCACCCTCAGGGACCCCCTCCCGCCCGGCTCTGGAAAGGGGAAAGTGTCTAAAACTTACCTTTGTCCAACGCTGGGCGGGGAGCTCTCCTCCTCCTCTCCGCCTCCGTTCCTCCCCGTCGGCTGAATGCGCACGCGCGGCAAGAGCTGCGCGCGCATTCAGCCGGTCGCATAGGAAAGCATTTACAATGCTTTCCTATGGACGCTTGCGTGCTCTCACTGTGATTTTCACAGTGAGAATCACGCAAGCGCCTCTAGCGGCAGTCAATGAGACAGCCACTAGAGGAAAAAGGGGAAGGCTTAACTACCGTATATACTCGAGTATAAGCCGACCCGAATATAAGCCGAGGCCCCTAATTTTTCCCCAAAAAACTGGGAAAACTTATTGACTCGAGTATAAGACTAGGGTGGGAAATGCAGCAGCTACTGGTAAATTTCTAAATAAAATTAGATCCTAAAAAAAATATATTAATTGAATATTTATTTACAGTGTGTGTATAATGAATGCAGTGTGTGCGTATGAGTGCAGCGTGTGTGTGCGTATGAGTGCAGCGTGTGTGTGTGTATGAGTGCAGCGTGTGTGTGTGTGTGTATGAATGCAGTGTGTGTGTGTGTGTGTATGAATGCAGTGTGTGTGTGTATGAATGCAGTGTGTGTGTGTATGAATGCAGTGTGTGTATGAATGCAGTGTGTGTATGAATGCAGTGTGTGTATGAATGCAGTGTGTGTATGAATGCAGTGTGTGTATGAATGCAGTGTGTGTATGAATGCAATGTATGAATGCAGTGTGTGCAGGGCCGGTGCAAGGATATTTGCCCCCCCCCATATGTCCTGACCTCCCCTCCTCCTCCCTCAGTGGTCCTTACCTCCCCACCCCCGTGTTCCTTCACCCCCCTCCCCCAGTGGTCCTGACTCACCCCTCCCCTAGTGGTCCTTACTTCCCCCTCCCCTCCCCTAGTGGTCCTTACTTCCCCCTCCCCTCACCTAGTGGTCCTTATCCCCCCCTCCCTCCCCTAGTGGTCCTTATCCCCCCCCTCCCTCCCATAGTGGTCCTTATCCCCCTCCCTCCCATAGTGGTCCTTATACCCCCCCCCCTCCCACAGTGGTCCTTATACCCCCTTTTTTTTTTATTATTTTTTTTTTTAATTATTATTATTTCTTATTTTATTTTTTTTTCGTCCCCCCTCCCTGCTTGATACATGGCAGGGAGGGGGGCTCTCCTTCCCTGGTGGTCCAGTGGCAGTTCAGTGGGGGGGAGAGGGGGGCTGGCAGAGCTGTACTTACCTGTTCTGCAGCTCCTGTCAGCTCTCTCCTCCTCTGCGCCGTCCGTGCAGCTCCTTCTATCAGCTCACACTGTAAGTCTCGCGAGAGCCGCGGCTCTCGCGAGACTTACACTGGGAGCTGACCGAGGTGCTGAACGGACGGCGCGGAGGAGGAGAGAGCTGACAGGAGCTGCAGAACAGGTAAGTACAGCTCTGCCAGCCCCCCTCTCCCCCGGTCTGTATTATGGCAATGCAAATTGCCATAATACAGACCTTGACTCGAGTATAAGCCGAGTTGGGGTTTTTCAGCCCAAAAAATGGGCTGAAAAACTCGGCTTATACTCGAGTATATACGGTAATTGATAAACATAGCAGTTTCTCTGAAACTGCTATGTTTATAAAAAAATTAGTTAACCCTAGCTGGACCTGGCACCCATACCACTTCATTAAGCTGAAGTGGTCTGGGTGCCTAGAGTGGTCCTTTAAGAAACCCTATAACGATACCTGAAGATGGAAATTATTTTCATTCGCAGTCTGTTTGTACCTCCCTCAATTTATTAACAGTCATCTCTTCCACAACTGTACATCCCCAGACATCTTTCAATCCCCTATTGGGTTGCTGGTGGAAGTGTTAATTGGGTCCCCAATGATTTTGCAATTTACACTAACCTTACATCCAAATCATAGAACAGCTGAATATGAACATTTGATTGTCATTTAAATGTAAAGGTGTATCAAAGGGTTAGGAACAAAAAGGATTTTTTTTTTTTTTAAGATGCTTTACACTGTAGGTTCCTTTTTAAGCAGAGATGGGCTTAGCAATCAAACAAGAAACAAAAAATGGGGACTTCTTTATCCTGTAGCTCTGTCAGGACAAGGTCTAATCTGATGGACACAAAGGATGCACTAAAGTGGACCAGTCTCTTAGTAGCTTTCGATAATTAAATTCTTGCTTATTACATTTTATTGTTTTATCTAAAAGCAAGGTTGTTTTACTTATCACTGTTCTATCTGGCTTTGGAAGGATTAACCAAAATGCAGCCTGGTACATCATCTGCCAATGAGTTACAGCCAACATTATAACCAACAGATGCTTATGCAGATATACAATGCATGTGTCGGACAACCTTGCTGCTATCAGATGTCTCACAGCATCAGTCAATGACAGTTCTCTCTTCTTGATCATGTAATAGGATACCATGGGGATGCAACTCTTGGCAAGAAAGGTTGCCAGGAGTTACAGAGAAGAGCTTAGTACAAAAGCAGTTAGTCCTAGTGATCTCTGTAATATCAATACTGTAATATTTTTTTTTTTTTTTTTACAAGTATAGATTTTAATTTCCTTTGCATCCTGTACAAACATGACCAGCAATAAAAGGCTGCAAGTGCTGGATGAGTTGGTAATGAATAACCAAAAAGTTAACGGCGATTCAATACAAAAGAAATAAATGTACATGCGTATCGAATCCTGCAGCACTTGCCCCATTGCGATACACAATACAAACAAAATACCCAAACAAACCGTGGTGTGCTCAGAATGGGAACTTCTTTAAAACCAATCTGAGAAAATCTATGAGATGTACTCAAAATGCTTTTTTTTTTTTTTTTTTTTAAACACAAAAGTAAAAGCCTTAAACTTTACAGCAGAATTCAAAAGATAAAAAGATTAGTGAAAGATAAGTACTTCAACACTTTGTAGAAAGACACGGCCTCCTCGCTCATTCTGGTATTTGATAAATTTTTCTGCATGTTCTTTTTCCTGCTCTGAACGTTCCCGAAAAAACTTTGAGAAATTGGCAAGTGCGACATCATCACGGTCAAAGTAGTATCCCTGCGGAAAAATAAACCCTGGTAAATATTCACATAGATCAGTGCTCCATCTTCGTTGTGGCCTTCTTAATGGAACTGAAGATTTGGATTTCACACGGGTTAAATTTGTTTTAATTCCCCAGCATAACAGAAAATTGAGTGTAAGACAAACACAAACCTCATTTTTTTCCTCACTGGACCATCACTTCCAATGCTTTTCTTTTGTGCACAAATGGTTAGAGAGGAGGCCAAGGGAACTGCGATGGATGGAAGTAATAATGTGGTAAAAAGGAACAGTGACTAGTGGAGAGAAGGTGATGAAATGGTAGAGAAAAAGGAAGTAACAAATCAGAAGAAAGGCATGGGGAAAGTAAGCGTAGCCAGAGGCATACCTAGGTTAATGTGCACATATTAATGTTTGGGCACTGCACCCCATAAACTGTAGAACTTTTGTATGTTGCTCTGCACTCCCCCTAAACCTCTTGTTAAAGAAATTACACACTCATTCACATGAGACACTATTATGAACATATTCTGGAGCGCATCACAGTTATAGAATGGGATAGTGGGCTGCAAGTAAATGAGAGAATATAACGGAAGAGGTGAAGGAGGCCCTGCTCAAACAAGTGTATAATGAAAAAGTAAAAAAACACAATAGGAAGAACACGACGTCAAAGGGGAAGAGGGATTGATGTATATTAGGATTACCAAAAATCAGTCCGTAAAAGTGGTGTGTTGGAGAACCGAACAGTGAAGGAGAGAGTGTAAAGTAGGCTATGGACTACCGTGTTCTTAAAAACACAAAAGTGTTTTAAGCAACGCTGGACGTCCTCACGCTACGTGAGGACCTCCTGCGTTGCCGAAATCCCCATAGGAAAGCATTGAGTAATGCTTTCCTATGGGGAGGTCTAATGCGCGTGCGCAGCCATTGCCGCGCATGCGCATTAGGTCTCCACGGCCGGCTGACGTCGGCGGGGGAGGAGAATAGGTGGAAAGTAGGTGGAGACTGACCAGCGCCGAGGGACATCGACGCTGGACTCCGGTAAGTCACTGAACCCCTTCA
The DNA here is from genome assembly GCF_036172605.1 of Pelobates fuscus. Classification (NCBI taxonomy): domain Eukaryota; kingdom Metazoa; phylum Chordata; class Amphibia; order Anura; family Pelobatidae; genus Pelobates; species Pelobates fuscus. The sequence goes on along the minus strand of NC_086327.1, from coordinate 37,606,141 downwards.
GCAACTTGTGATGGGAGGGAGAGAGGCACTACAGGGTCCTGCAGTGCCAGGAAAACAAATATGATTTCTTGACACTGGAGAAACACTTTAACCGAGAGGACTATGAGGGCGAGAAGGAGAAAGTGTGATGAGTGCAAGTATTTTGTCAAAGTCTATTGCCTGCACATATGGTATTATATTTGGATGAAAGCATAAAAAAAAAAATAAAAACCCAAGTTACCTTTCCAGTTTTTGGAATGATTTCAGTTGAGACCTTTTATTCAGACACTCTTTAATTCAGGTCTGGCCATGTCTTGATAGTATTCGTGTAATGCAGCAATAGCGTTACATTAGGATGTTTACATCCATATTGTCAGTATACATTATGGACTATTTACTAGCCCTATTTGCAAGTTGACATATGGTCAGACACATGCCATGCTGTGTCCTGGTAAAAAAGGGCACAGTGCCAGGAGGAGCTAAGGGGCAAGGGACAATTTAGTTGCAAACTGTACAATGGTTAGCTATTTGGTTCTTTAGCCTTAAAGGGACACTATGGTCACCAGAAAAACGACAGCTTAATGTAGCTCATGCAGGCTGAGCACTATAAACACTACCTTTTCAGAGTAGAAGCATTGGTAACATTGCTGCCTAGTAGCACCTCTACTAACAGTCATTCAGACTGGAACTATGGGTGCCTCTTTTCTGCATAGTGTGGAGCACCTAAGTTCAGCTTCACTCTCTGTATAGAGATGCTAAACACTCCCCCGTAGAGATTAATTTTGCCACGTATGCGCAATAGCCTTGGATTGGCAGAGATCATCAAGAATGAGAATCTCAGCCAAGGAGGCATGGTCAGGCACAGCAAGGGAGAAAAGGAAAGTTTGAACACCTCTCCCATGCAAAGGGAGCAGGGACCTAAGAGTTAAACACTATAGCAGGGGTAGGCAACCTACGGCACTAGTGCCATGCACGGCACTCGAGGTGTCTTTGCACGGCACTCAAGGCTGCTAGAGCCAAACAGGCTCTGTCCTATCAGGAGTCCCAGTAAAACTTCAGATATCTGTTAATACGAAGAGGTGGTGAAGAGCAGTCCTCAATTTATGCATTGCAGCACATATGGAACTTGTAAATAGGAATCCACACTGTAGCAGAGCAGCCTGCAGTTGCTGTTGCAGCTCCTATACTTGAGCTATACCTGGCCGGCATGGTCCCCACGGAAGCCACCCACACTGCTAGATTTACACAGAAATGCAGAATAACCCTCCCCTCATACAAATAATATAAGCAGCCCCCACACACTACCAAACACACAATGTGACCTATCCATCCACACACAATTCCATAAGCAGCCCTCATACACAGCCCACATTCATATGTATCATACAAGATACCATAAACTTCTAATGAACATATACAATATAATAGCTCATATACGCACAAATACAACGATACAAAGCAAATTCAGTATAAATAACACAAGCAGAATACGGCAGCATACACACCTCAATTTAAAAAAAATAGGATCGCCACGCAACGTCACAATCCTATATCGGCACAGCGCTGCTAAAAGGTTGCCTACCCCTGCACTATAGTGTCAGTAATACATCATTTTTATTCCTGACACCAGTGTTCCTTTAAATGTAATATTCACTCGGAGTTCCACTTTATGAATTAACTGTCTAGCTACTCTAGCTCATTCTGTGCTCCTGTCCAAAAACAAAAAAAACAGCAGCTACTACAGGAGCTTTGTAGTCATAACAGCAGGTAGGAAGCGATTGTATTATGTAAGCTGCCAGCTATGCACAGCGAAGACAAACTTACATTGACCTCAAGTTAAGCTTTTTGAATAAGCTTTTTAAAGGATTTAATGTTTTTAGATAAACTTAATATACTAATATTTTATATCAATTATTTTAATAGTTTATCCAAAATTAAAAGCTTTTCAGACACTTATCCAAAAATATTAACATTGAAGCCATTGTGGTTAGAGGTGAAGTAAGCATTGGTTGGAAGGATTAACGCTGTGTAAATTGGAATGATGGATTTGTAAACAATCGATTGCACGCTTTGGAAAGAATTGAGACGGTAAAGGAAAACATGCAGTCAGTTAGCAACTGTTTGATCTATGCAAATGTTTGTTTTTCCCCCCTGTAATAAACCTTCAACACCAAGCAGGAAGGGGTTTTAGATGTTACAATGTATAGGTTAGTACATACAAATACAGCAGTGTTCCCCAACCCCCGGGCCGCGGACCGGTACCGGTCCGTGGATCAAACGGTACCGGGCCGCCCAGGGGTGTGGGGTGTGCGAGCCTGCCGGCTAATGCAGGGCTGGCATTGCCCAAGTGCCAGCCCTGCAATGTGCCTGCGGACCGGAGGGGAGATCAGAGATCTCCCTCCCCGGTCTGCAGGCACTGTGCTGACAGCCGGCAGGGGAGTGAGAGAGGACCCGGGAGCTCTTACCTGCAGCTCCTCCGGGTCCTCCTCTCGCGAGATTTGGAGCGTTGCCGCGGTAACCACGGCAACGCTCCAAATCTCGCGAGAGTGAACTCTAGCCCTGTAACTGGGCTAGAGTTCACCTCACCACCACCGGACCACCAGGGAATCCCCACCGGACCACCAGGGACTAAGAAATGTCCCCCCTCCTCCCAGTAAAGGTAAGAAGGGAGGGGGGACATGAATATCTTAATTTTAATTAAATAAATTTTTAAAAAGCCTCCTTACCCCCCATACACACACTGCCCCATAAACACACTACACACACTGCCCCACAAACACTGCCCCATACACACTACAAACACTGCCCCATGCACACACTACACACATTGCCCCACAAACACTGCCCCCATGCACACACTGCCCCACAAACACTGCCCCCATGCACACACTGCCCCACAAACACTGCCCCCATGCACACACTGCCCCACAAACACTGCCCCATACACACACTACACACACTGCCCCACAAACACTGTCCCCATACACACACTGCCCCACACACACACTACACACATTGCCCCATACACACACTACAAACACTGCCCCATACACAGACTGCACACACTGCCCCACAAACACTGCCCCATAAACACACTACACACATTGCCCCATACACACACTGCCCCATACACACACTGCCCCATACACACACTGCCCCATACACACACTGCCCCATACACACACTGCCCCATACACACACTGCCCCATACACACACTACACACACTGCCCCATACACACACTACACACACTGCCCCATACACACACTACACACACTGCCCCACAAACACTGCCCCCATACACACACTGCCCCACAAACATTGCCCCCATACACACACTGCACACACTGCCCCACAAACATTTCCCCCATACACACACAACACACACTGCCCCACAAACACTGCCCCCCACACACACACTGCAACTCTCACACACACTGCCACCCTCACATACACACTGCACCGCTCACACACACATACACACAATTTTGAGTCTATGTCTTTATGTGACTGTGTTTGTGATTTTCTGACTATGTATGTGTCTGCGTGTTTTTTTTTAATATATGTGACTGTTTGGGTTTTTTTTGTCTTATTAAATCAAAACAAGCGGGCCACGGAAAAATTATCAAACGTTTACCGGTCCGCGGCGATAAAAAGGTTGGGGAGCACTGAAATACAGTGTCCCCAGAGCCTGGGAAGCATTCTATGTTAGAACCCTATAGTTTACTACACACAGAGCATTGAAAGCTGCAATCCCCAGGGCTGAACACACAGAATCCCTGAGACTGGGGATTCTTTGTTTCCAATAAATGACTTTACACGGTCACTAACAGCACAGGGGAGGGGGGATGTGTATAACTGTAAGATAGGATGAGCTCTGACAATTGTTTCTTGGTGTTGACACAATGACACAGAATGGCTCACCATGGACAGGTAGACATAGGAGCTGTGATATTTCATGTTCACCATGCGGTTGAGGCCTGCCTCACAGTCCTGGTGGAAGTTGTGCCTGATCTGGGATTCCATCTTTATCTGTGGCTTGCAGCCTCAAGAACCATTTAATGCATTCTAGCTTGGCAGCCCCTCCCCCACATGAAGCCTGTGTGAATAAGCCCCACCTAGCCCCTCTCTGCCCTCCCTTACAAATGCAGTGAACACAACTCCCTCCCATCACATTAACTATATGAGGTCGGGGGAGGGGGGTGACCCAGTACAGCTAGGATTGTTAAATTCTCATTTTTGTGCTGTGTTTATTATATTGTTATAGTTACACAAACATATTTCTGGTGTGAAAGCAGAGCAAGTCAGGTACTGTGCTTTCCTGGGCACACTCCACTTCCTGATGGTATTCATATGGGTTCATATGCTGCAGGAATAAAGCTCTCTCCAAACGGGCAGCACTTTACTCTCTCCTCCAGTTTTGCTTCACTCCCACCTTATTTGATCGCTATTTCCTGTCCTAATGTGTTTTATACCCCACCTCCTATAGACTGTAAGCTCTTTGAGCAGGGTCCTCTTCAACCTATCGTTCCTGTCAGTTTCCTTGTAATTGTCCTATTTATAGTTAATTCCACCTCCCTCACCCCCCTTAATATTGTAGAGCGCTACGGAATCTGTTGGCGCTATATAAATAATAAAATAATAATACTAAATGGCAATAATAATAATTAGTAAATGTGGAATTTGGAAGGAGCTGCCTTAATTGACTGACTTGCCTTCTGCACCATGTGTGTGTTACATAGTCTAGGGCAGCACTTTTCGTTTAAAGTCATTAACTGTGTTCAGAAAAACACAGCGGATGGGGAAAGCTTACGTATATCAGCGCTTGATTATTTTCTCTTATTTTTATTTAATTGAAACAAATGTCACAGAAAAATGCAATGCAATGGCGGCTGCTGTGAACCAAATTCATTAGACTGGCAGAGAATGATGGGAGTTGTTGCAATGCACTGTGGACATCTACTGGGCAAGTTTAAAGGGATTCTTTAGTGTTAGGATACAAATCTGTATTCCTAACACTATAAAGCCCTCTGATGCCCCACTCTCTAGTGTTTCCTGGCAATTAAAGGGTTAAAAACCCTTTAATCACTTACCCAGTTCCAGCGCTGATGTCCCTCGCCACTGGGTCAGCTCAGGGTGGACCTAATGCGCATGCGCAGGGTAACCACATCCACCATGTTTTCTGGGACACTTATCACATTAAAATGGCTGCCCTGTAGTAAGGAGAATTAAGAAGAAGGTGTATAAGATTAAGTAACTAGGCAATAAAGAATTATGCAGAATCTGAGTTATACATACTGCAGGGCAAGCATTTTAATGCGTTTTTATAAACATTACAAAATATGTGTTGTTTTTTTTAAATTGTGGATCTGGTCACCCTGTGAATGCGCTGCAAGAGCATTAGTGCATTAGACTCTCCCCATAGGAAAGCATTGCTTCAATGCTTTCGTATGGGGATTTCACTGAGAATGCGAATTTTTCAGTTTCAGCTATTTTGACCTAAAATTTCAAATTCACTTTTAATTCTCACTTTAGTGAATAACCCTTTTAGTGTTTCCCAGAACACATATCACTTCTTGAAACGTGTAGATAAATATATAGAGAGAAAATATAGAGAATATAAAAAAAAAAATAATCTAATTTCTACCAGTTCCAGAAGCAGAGAACTTTAAAAATATAGGAACTGCAAGAGTGTATTTGGAAACATTTCCAAACACCAAAGGCACAGTTTGGCTGTGCACACATTAACCCCTTAAGGACACAACTTCTGGAATAAAAGGGAATCATGACGGAATATATCCGTCATCTGTCCTTAAGGGGTTAATGTTACAATTTAGTGTTCTGTTCTCAACAACTTGGTGTTTTGTAAATATGTTGCATAATTTCGGTTTATTTTCTCCAATCCACTGAAGGACAGTTGTTTATCCAGAATGTAAAATCATTTTCCAGACTTCTCTTGATACCGGAGAAACTGACGGAAGCCAAGCACAGAGAGATGGACACAGGTTTCTTCAGGAAGGAAGAGATTCTTTATTGGATCACCGATCGGGACTCAGAGGGACTAGCGTCACCAAAATACAGCAAAGTCTGAGTACTGAATACATAGAGTACATTCCTTATATAGCACTGTAGCTCCTCCCACAATTAACTACACCCACACATACCCTTAACCTATTTAATAAATAGAGTCTAAACTCATCCATCCGGTCTAACCACGTGGCTCATCTGATACAAAGGAGAGGGACGCGTAATTCCAGTTCTTACATTCCTGCACCTGGTCAGTACAGTGATAACAGTATCTTAGCTACGTGTAATTAACTAACTGATACTACAAACACATATACATACATATGCCTTGTGGCAATCTTAGCCTGCTAAACTTGTATTTTACTGGAATTACATCACATTCCCCCCTTTGATGCCTCTGATATTTCACAATTACTTGAGGCATCACTTAACCTTGGTTTGCATATACCTCAGGTTACCATGAACCAGACCAGACTTATCTTATGATGTGAATCTTTTAACACTCATCTTCCTGCATTGGTTCTCCTTGATCTAGAGCCTTATACTTATATATCGCCATTATCTGTGCAGCAGCCTTCCTCTCTGCTATACTTCCTATCAGGCTTTGCACAGACCTAACTACTAAGGGTATAAGACACGGTAGGAGTAGACACAACAGTAAAATCAGTAGGACTCCACCTACCACTGCCTTAAGCCCTCCAAACCACTCATACCAGCTACCAAACCAACTACTTGGATTGTACCCTTTCCATACCTGAGTAGGCACATGCACTAGTTTAACCATATGGCTAGTAAGCTCAGCTATTGCTTGCCCTTCGTCATCTATTTGAAGACAGCAATTGCTCAGGTTAAACTTCCCACATACACCTCCCTCTACTGCCAAAAGGTAATCCAAGGCTAATCTATTTTGGTACACTGCTGTCCTCATCCTGGTATTATGCTTCGCTAGAAGATTGAGTGCTTGTGAGGTCTCATTAGTAATAATCTCAACCACCGCCTGTAATCTTATAATACGGTTGAGCATATAAATTGGGGTTCTATAACCAAAGGTACCATCTTCTGCCCACGTGGCTGGCCCATAATAATCTATGATACGCTGGGGAGGCCATTCATTATCTTCCCAGGTGCCTATCTCTAAGGGTCCCCTTTTCTTCCTATGATTCACATCATACACTTTAACACCTAAAGTCTCACCTGTTTCAATCGGTAACAAGAAGAAGGATGGTTTGAGCATACCCAACACACATGCCCCTTCCCAGTCCTGTGGCAACTCCGAATAGGCTTTCTTACCACAGATCCAGTACAAATTTGCTGGGGCTCTCCAGGTAGATGTGATGGATAAATCAAACCACACATCCTTTAAACTGGCATATCTAGCAAACGGGTTAGATGGTTCTGAGACATTTGAAGCCGACCACCAAGTTGTATTTTTAGTATCATCATCATAAGCTTTTTGCCCTAGACAAGTTAATTCTCCTACAGAAGTATTATACATTATTCCTTTCCTTGCTATGCAAACATAACCTATGATGGAGGTCTTTAATCTCCACTCAGATTTACCTCTAACACTCAAATGATAATCGGCTTGTGTAGATATTAGTTGGTCAACTGCCTCAGAACCGGACATTACCTCCTTTGCTTCCCAAGGCCATTGGTCTCCCATGTTAGTACCTCCACACACATAGCAGTTGGTAACATTAAGACTACCAGCAATACTTTCAGCTAGGTCAATGAACAGGTTTTTAGCGTTATGGGGGATCTTATTATCTATACTCATCTCTTCATAAAAGGAATGGTATACTTGATGAGTCTGGGAGGATACCGTATCAGTCTCTATTCCTATAAACAATAATGTCCCAGGATCTAAACCCGTCCCGTATATCTGAAACCCAAATAAATTTCCATACTTATCTAGGAACTTGTCGGGGTTATTAATAAGTATATGGACTGGGTTGCATTCCATAGACTTACAATAAGGGCTAGTCGGCAACTTAGTCACTATCATGTCTTTATCTACTGTCTGTCCCCAAGTCGCCCACCCCACACAAGACCAATATGGACAAAAGTTATAGTCTTTATTTGGGCATCTAGGACTCACATATTTATTTTTACTACTGGGACAAATATATTTATCATTAGACCCATACGTCCTCTCCCATCTAAGATCCCCACATACATTCCACGGTTTTCTACCACTTGATATCGCCTTACATGCATCAAATAGCAGAACACCCGAAGAATGTACGGATTCTAACACCGTCTTATTAATTAGGGTCCCCTGAGGATCTCCATTCCTGAGAGTCAACCAAATTGTACGAGGTTGATACTCTGGACTGAAGCACTTAGGTTCTCCTACTCCTAAATGGCACACACTATAGTCTATATTTAGGTATCTACATCTTGATACCTCTCCTTTACATTCGTATTGTGAATGCCAAATTAGGGTTTGGGAAATATGGTTACCTGTTCTCGTAGTCTTAATGCATACCTCACAGCTAGGAGTGTCGGTACCTCTACCTTCCTGAATATAAAAACACATATAAATAAACACAATCAAAAGCACATCTTTCGCCGTCATCCTCAGTCTTCGTCCGTGCGATGGAACCTCAGCTTCCAGGATGTGAGGGCTGCAGGGAATGGAGTTCTGCTCGTCTTCACAGGTGTCCCTTCGAGACTTTCCTGGCTTATACACTATGTGTTGGTAAGCGGACAGGCTTTATTATGGCCTTCTCACTCACACCTGTAACAATAAAATTTGTAATCCACAATAATTCCTCGTTACTCCGACTGAGTAGTGCGTTTCAACCGGATCTTGCAGGGATTCTCTGGATCTGCTGTAATTTGCCAAGAATCGACTGCTGCTGGTTTAACCCTGGAGTGATGTATCCACGGAGTTACTTCGGCTACTTTTATCGCTGTAGGGGTAGACAAAAGAACAACATAAGGACCTCTCCACTTGGGCCCTAACGGTACATTATTCCACTCTTTAATCCACACTTGGTCTCCTGGATGATAACTATGAACAGGGGGATAAATATTCACAGGTAATCTATCTTGTACCCATTTCTGTACCTCCTCCATAGTCTTACCCAACTCTACAACCTGCTGCCGGGTAATTCCTTCTCCCAACTGACTCAAGTCCCCCCTTAAGTTACCAAGTACGGGAGGTGGTCGCCCATACATGATTTCAAAAGGAGAGAGGCCCATCCTTCTGGTAGGGGTACTGCGGATTCGCAATAAAGCTATGGGTAAGAGAACGTTCCACTTAAGTTGGGTTTCCTGACACATTTTAGCCAACTGGTTCTTTATAGTTCTATTCATTCTCTCTACCTTACCAGAACTCTGGGGTCTATATGCAGTATGAAGCCTCCACTTTATACCAAGCATATGAGTCAGTTGTTGTAGGCACTGATGAACAAAAGCTGGACCATTGTCCGATCCTATAGAACAGGGTAGTCCATATCGGGGTATTATTTCTCGTAGCAGGAATCTTACAACTTCTCCTGCTTTCTCTGTACGAGTAGGACATGCTTCTACCCAGCCTGAATAGGTGCACACAATTACCAACAGGTAACGATGTCCACCCGATTTAGGCATTACTGTAAAGTCTATTTGTAGATCGGACATGGGGAGTCCCCCCATAAACTGGACTCCTGGTGGCTTTACTGGTCCTTGTCTTGCATTATTCTTAGCACACGTTACACATCTGCGTACAATGGCCTGAGTCAAGTTGGACAATCTTGGTATGTAGAAATGTTTCCTGAGAGATTCTTCAGTACTGTCTCTCCCAGAATGTGTCCCGTTGTGATAATTTTGGACAATTTCTACCGCTAGTGATGCTGGTATGACTATTCTTCCATCTTCTAGCTGATACCACTTGTTCTCCAAATACTTTCCCGGTTCAGTCTTTAACCACTCCTCTTCTTGAGCTGTATAAACTGGAGTCCATTGGGACAGTGGAGTTGGTATAAGAGCAGCTATATGCCCCACATACTCCTGTCTTCCTGATTCAGCAGCACGCTTAGCTGCACTATCTGCCATCCGATTTCCCTTGGTTACATCACCATCTCCTCTCAGATGCGCTCGACAATGTATGATACCGACTTCTTTCGGCTCCCACACTGCTTCCAATAGTTGTAGGATTTCAGCTGCGTACTTGATTTCTTTGCCTTCTGAATTCAGTAGTCCTCTTTCTTTATACAAAGCTCCGTGGGCATGAGTGGTTAAAAACGCATACTTAGAGTCCGTATAGATATTTACTCTTAAACCTTCAGCCAATTGTAACGCTCGTGTTAGTGCTATTAATTCTGCCTTTTGTGCTGATGTTCCTTTCGCCAGTGGCCGAGCTTCTATCACCTTGTCTATTGTTGTCACTGCATATCCTGCATAGCGGATCCCTTCTTTCACATAACTACTGCCGTCGGTGTAATATTGAACATCGGGGTTCTGGATGGGAAAATCACGAAGATCTGGTCTACTTGAAAATACTTCATCCATTACTTCCAAACAATCATGTTGACTTTCAGTAGGTTGCGGCAAAAGGGTAGCTGGATTTAAGGTGTTTACAGTCTCTAAATGCACTCTTGGGTTTTCACACAACATTGCTTGATACTTGGTCATACGGCTGTTACTAAACCAATGATTTCCTTTGTAATCCAACAACGTCTGTACTGCATGTGGGACTCGTACATAAAGTTCTTGACCCAGAGTGAGTTTATCGGCTTCAGCTACTAGCAGGGCGGCTGCAGCTACGGCTCTTAGACAAGGTGGAAGTCTGCTGGCCACTGCATCCAGTTGCTTAGACATGTAGGCAACAGGTCTTTGCCATGATCCCAAGTACTGTGTCAATACTCCCACAGCCATTCTTCTTTGCTCGTGTACATATAAGTAGAATGGTCGTGTGTGATCAGGTAGACCTAATGCTGGGGCACTCATCAAAGCCTTCTTCACATCTTCAAATGCCGTTTGCTGTTCTTGGGTCCATAAGAAGGGGTCGTGCTCTGTACCTTTGATGGCTGCGTACAGAGGTTTTGCCAGTATCGCATAGCTGGGAATCCATATCCTACAGAAGCCTGCTGCCCCCAAGAATTCTCGCACTTGTCTTCTATTCTTGGGTACTGGTATTTGGCAGACAGCTTCTTTTCTCTCTGGCCCCATAATCCTTTGACCTTCAGAGATATGGAATCCCAGATACTTGACAGTTGGCAAACACAACTGAGCCTTCTTCCTGGACACCTTGTATCCTGCCTTCCAGAGAATATGTAGTAGATCGTGCGTTGCTTGCTGACATTTTTCTTTTGTAACTGCTGCTATCAACAAGTCATCTACATATTGTAACAATACACATTCTCCTGGGATAGACTCGAAATCCAGTAGATCTTGACTTAGAGCTGAACCAAATAGGGTAGGTGAATTTTTAAACCCTTGGGGCAGTCTTGTCCAAGTCATTTGGCGTTTTGAGCCCGTTACAGCGTTCTCCCATTGGAAAGCGAAAATACATTGGCTTTCTGCGGCAATTCGGAGGCAAAAGAAGGCATCTTTGAGATCTAAGACTGTGAAGTAAGTAGCCCCGCCCGGAATTAAAGCAAGCAGGTTATATGGATTGGGTACAACTGGATGTATGCTAACAACCGCATCATTGACTGCTCTTAAGTCCTGTACAGGTCGATACTCATCTGTACCGGGCTTTTGAACAGGCAGCAATGGGGTGTTCCAGGGGGAAGTACAGAATTTTAGGATACCATACCGTATGAACTTATCCAGATAGGATTGGATGTTCTTCTTAGCCTTCTGCGGAATGTGATATTGTCTTAGGCTCACTGGATAAACCCCATGTTTCAGTTCAATTTTTATTGGTGGAATATTGCGGGCCAGTCCTGGTGGGTTGTTCTCTGCCCAAACTCCTGGTACGTTAAACAATGTCTCATCACTCCTAGGGTTTTGGCTAGTCAACACTGTATAAAGTCGCCACTCTTCTTCCTTTGGTACGGATAAAGTCATAATACCTGAAGGTCCATTAAACTTTAAGGATGTTGTTCCATTTGGTAGGAACGTAATCTGCGCTTGTAATTTTGATAGCATATCACGTCCCAGCAATTGGACTGGACATTCAGGCATATAAAGGAATTGGTGTTTTACTACGTGGCCTCCCAATGTACAGAGTCGACTTTTAAGAACCGGTTTTTCAGCACTTCTTCCAGTTGCTCCTATCACAGTAATAGTCCTTCCAGATGGAGGAGCAACTAGATTAGTCACCACTGAATGTTCAGCACCAGTGTCGATCATGAACGCACTCCTTTTCCCCCCTATTGATACATCGACCATAGGCTCCGCTCGACCAAGGGGGATGGAGCCCGGTCGGTATCAATAGTCCTCCATGACAGTGTCAGCCAATCCTACAAAGTCCCTACCTTCTCTATCGCGGGACCTTTGCGCTGCTGGAATATACCTGTCTTCCCTAACACTTCCTCTGTTCCCATTACTCCCTCTATAACCATTACTCCCTCCGGGGCCTCCTCTACCTCTCGCTCTACCTCTAAAGTTTCCGTAGCCTGCCCTGGGTTGGTCTCTCTCGTACTGCTCTCTTTGCGGACATTCGTTCCTCCAATGCCCTTCTTCCTTGCAATACGCGCATTGATCCCTACTCAAAGGCTCCCTACTCCATCTATTATTGCCTCTATCTGGGCCCCGTTTATCTACGCCTGCGATCGCTACCGCTAGCATATCAGCCTTTTTACGCATCTTGCGCTCTTCCTCTTTCTTACTTTCTGTATCCCTGTTCATATAGACCTTATTTGCTACCTCCATTAGTTGGGTGATGGACATACCTGCAAACCCTTCTAACTTTTGTAGCTTGCGCTTAATATCTCCGTATGCTTGGCTGACAAAGGCGGAGTTAACCATTCGGGAATTGTCTGCGTCTTCCGGATTAAAGGGGGTATACAAGCGGTATGCCTCCAATAATCGGTCATAAAAGACACTGGGCGCTTCATCGCTTTTCTGGATCACCTCAACTGTCTTCGACATGTTAATGGCTTTCTTTCCTCCGGCTTTCATGCCAGCAATTATAGCGTCTCTATAGGCTCTGAGTTGAACCATATCAGCACCATTTACGTTCCAATCGGGATCGGTGTTGGGATAGTGTGTCGCGGCCCATGCTGCTGGATTGGCTTGGTTCAAAGCACGGGCTCTATCCTCTAATGCTTTAATGGCTGCTTGATTTATTCTTGTCCTTTCCTCATTGTTAAATAAAGTCATTAGTAACTGCTGGCAATCAGCCCATGTCGGATTATGCGTCTGTACTATTGAGGTGAACAGATCAGTCATAGCTTGTGGTTTCTCAGTATACGAGGAATTATGGGTCTTCCAGTTTAAAAGATCGGTTGTGGTAAATGGGACATATACGAAGACTGGGTCAGCGTGTGCCATTTGACCTGCGGCATCGATATAAGCTGACCCGGGATTCAGACGAAGAGGCATCTGATAGTGCTTTAATTGTTGGGCACCAGTCAACTGTCGGGTTTGGATGGGGCTACGTAGAGAGGCGTCAGTCATGGGTTCCGGTCGGGGAGAGATAGGGTATGGGGATGTGGGAGGTCGGTTTTGGGAAAAGGTCGTAAATAAAACACTTCGAGCCGAGCTAGATGAAGCTTGACCGGAAGTCTGAAGTGGCGCCAAATCAGGATATTCGTTTCTAATGGGGGTGGATTCTGGTTCCGGAAGGGGAGATTTAGTACGAGGGGGGGTGGATCCTGTACTGGAGGAGGAAGCGGAAGTGGATGAGGGTAATGAGGGGAGGGGTGCAGGACTTCCTGCGTTTGCGTCACTTCTTCTTAACGGAAAGTAAGGGGGCGGCAAAGGGATCTCGGACTCAGGGGGCGTGTCCAAAATGGGCCTAACACCAGTCCTAGTGGACGAGCAAGTCCTAGCTACCATGAGGCGACACTGCTCCTCGTTCCTGAACCTGAGTTCACACTCATCGACGGGGACACCCCAGCACTTCTCACGTAGAGGCCGATGATCTCCTGGACAACAGACCAGTGGCGCCGAGACGAAGGGAGGTCCACGCAGAAGTTCAGGGGTGCAGCCGTAGAGAACGTGGGCAAAGATAGACCGTCTCACGCCTCTGCCTCTCAGCTACCGTTGAACGATGAGCTTCCCGGCCAATGCACCAAATGATACCGGAGAAACTGACGGAAGCCAAGCACAGAGAGATGGACACAGGTTTCTTCAGGAAGGAAGAGATTCTTTATTGGATCACCGATCGGGACTCAGAGGGACTAGCGTCACCAAAATACAGCAAAGTCTGAGTACTGAATACATAGAGTACATTCCTTATATAGCACTGTAGCTCCTCCCACAATTAACTACACCCACACATACCCTTAACCTATTTAATAAATAGAGTCTAAACTCATCCATCCGGTCTAACCACGTGGCTCATCTGATACAAAGGAGAGGGACGCGTAATTCCAGTTCTTACATTCCTGCACCTGGTCAGTACAGTGATAACAGTATCTTAGCTACGTGTAATTAACTAACTGATACTACAAACACATATACATACATATGCCTTGTGGCAATCTTAGCCTGCTAAACTTGTATTTTACTGGAATTACATCACACTCTATTTTAGTCAAAACATCGGAATTGCATTGTCAGTTCTTTGTAATTTACTGTTTAGTGAATAAACCCTGTGGGATGTATGGACTAAATCAGAAACTATGCAGAGATCACAGTAAAACTGCAAATTTCAGGCCAAAATAGCTGATTTGACAAACTTCTCTAACCTGCAATTTTTCTAGCTTTACATTTTTGCCTTATGATCTGTAATTGTTTTATGTTATAAACCCCTGGGTGTCTTAATTTTATTTTTTTTAAATTTGTATTTTATTGGAGTTTCCAATTCCAAAGAAAATATCTGCATCAAGGTATGAGGTTACAAAAGGTAAGAATAAAACATTTGCATAGAGCATATATAACATAGAGCATATTTAACATATATATCAACTTATATATTAAGCATATTTTAAGCATATTTAGGCCTCGGCCTTTTAGTGTACATTGTGGACTATGAGTGATTGACTCTTGAACCCTATTCAGTGGTTGGTAGATACGAGAGGGGACTGTCATTAACACAGTGTTACATACGCATTTAGGCATACAAATCGGGCATGTGTGGGGCAGATACAGAGGATCCAAGGAGAAGATCTGTTGCTCTATGTGTGGTCCCTGCGAAGTCTCATTAGGTGTGACATGCGGTAGAGTATGGTAAAATATATGTTAAGGTGTAAGGCAGTAGGTTAGATGTAAGGCAATAAGATTAGATGTGTACCATACACAACATATAGTATAGCTAACTTGTATATTATTACATAAGTAGGTATCGACATATTAGTGTGCAGTGTGGTCTATACATGTTCGCCTCTAGGGCTCTGCTAGCACAGAATACAAAACATTTAACTGAGGGATATTCAGTAACGCAAAGCCAAGTAGATATTCACTGGTTGGGGGCTAACATGTGGTCCATATGTTTTTATGGCTGCATTTGCCGTTTACTTTGTTATGAGTTCACAATTATGGACTGTGTAGTGCTGGGCAGGTATTGTGCCCCGATGTCAAGTAGTTGGTGGTTTTAGAGGACCGCTGTGAGCGATGTGTATCT
Organism: Pelobates fuscus; assembly: GCF_036172605.1. Taxonomy (NCBI): domain Eukaryota; kingdom Metazoa; phylum Chordata; class Amphibia; order Anura; family Pelobatidae; genus Pelobates; species Pelobates fuscus. The sequence continues at coordinate 37,590,472 of NC_086327.1, read as the reverse complement.
ACATGAGATGTGGTGTAGCCAGGGGTCGAACTTGTGGGTTTAACGGTTGGATTCTGGTGAGTCCTTGTGCACCTATCTTCGGCTTCTGGATTTTCGCAGGCAGTTTTGAGGTAGCTGTCAGTTGTTGGAGGAAAGTTTCTTTTTTCTCAGGAGATGAGAGGGTAAGTATGTCGGTCCCCTGTGCTACTAGTAGAGAGCCGTCCGCTCCCCACCGGTATCTAATCCGCGCTTCTCTCAGCTGTCTTGCCACCGGTATCAGCTGTCTTTTGACTGCGAGGACGGCAAAAGGGAGGTCACCGTATATGACTATCTCGCAGCCTTCAAATTGAAAGGTGCCCAGCTCTCTCGATTTGGCCATGATTGTGGATCGGTTTATAATGTCTCTAGTCGCGGCAATTACGTCTCTTGGGGCGTCCGCAGGGGCAGCTGCCGCTTTACGGACCTGGAACGCTGATGGCAATGTTTCTGAGCTCGTATTGCTTCCTATGCCTAGCGAGGCCATGAAGCGTCGAAGGAAAGGCATTACAGCTTCTCCTTCAATACTCTCCGGAATGCCGCGGAGGCGGATGTTCTTTTTTCTGTGTCTGGACTCAATCACTAACATCGACCTGGTAAGTTTCTGTACTTGGTCTGTTAGTGCTTGCAGATTGTTGTGGGATTCTTGCATACTCTGGGTTGCAGTCGATTCCTTAGTTTCGAGTGCTGCGACCCGCTGTTTGAGGGCCCCTATTTCCGTGCGAGTGTCTAGGAGGTCAGCCTTCCACACCCGCCGCATATCCAGCAGGAGATTTTTAATGTCTCTCTTTGTAGCCGGTGAGGAGTCTTCCTCTGATTCCGACTCGTTATAGGGGGTCCCCTCCGACTGTGTGGTCTGGGCTTCTTCCTCCTCTTGGTAGTTATCCGAGGCCTCATCCTCACTAGGCGGGTCGGGCGCCATTTTGGCCTGGGCCCGCGGTGTAGGCCTCTCAAAAGATAATCTTATATCTTGCGATTTTGGAGCCTCTGGATGGCGAGGTTTTTTGTTTTTCCGCCCCATAGTACCTTCCGTGTGAGGGTAGTTGGCTCTCAGCTTATTTAGGTTTTTAATTCGGTGTTTAAAGCGGCTTTTTCTGCTATCTGGGACAGAGCTCTGTGTAAACACGTCTTCTCTGTTGCTCGGTTGGCCACGCCCCCGGGTGTCTTAATTTTAAACCCTTGAGAAGCCATATTGACAGATCTCTCTACCTGTAGCCACCTTGATAAATGTTCAGTTTTAGCTTTCTTCAGGGCCAGCTCAAACATATGTTGTTTATTCTTTGTCACAAGTGAATTAGGGAAGTGCATGCCAAAAATCTGAAAAACATACTCGTTTTCCTGGCACTATAGTGCCCTGAGGGTGCCCCCACCCTCAGGGTCCCCCTCCCGCCTGGCTCTGGAAAGGGGAAAAGGGGTAAAACTTACCTTTTTCCAGCGCTGGGCGGGGAGATCTCTGCCTCCGATCCTCCTCCGTTCCGCCCCGTCGGCTGAATGCGCACGCGCGGCAAGAGCTGCGCGCGCATTCAGCCGGTCGCATAGGAAAGCATTTACAATGCTTTCCTATGGACGCTTGCGTGCTCTCACTGTGATTTTCACAGTGAGAATCACGCAAGCGCCTCTAGCGGCAGTCAATGAGACAGCCACTAGAGGATTTGGGGGAAGGCTTAACCCATTAATAAACATAGCAGTTTCTCTGAAACTGCTATGTTTATAAAAAAAATGGATTAACCCTAGCTGGACCTGGCACCCAGACCACTTCATTAAGCTGAAGTGGTCTGGGTGCCTAGAGTGGTCCTTTAATATGACAGAGAAGTATGTGTATTTGTGTCAGCTAGGTCAGTGTCAGGGTACCTGAGGCCTCTACCTCTAAGGGAGGTAGAGACTTAGTAGTTTATCCGTCCAAACGAGCTGTTCCCTTCGTTCCTCGCGGTTCATCCAGTCACTTAAACACCGACCGCGAGGAATCCACATCCTTTTCTAGCGGGACGCTCAATACGTGACGTCATGACGCTATCACGAGCGACCTGTCACTCAAGTGTCCGATATCCAATCGGTACTTGTCAGAGGCGTGATTACCATCCAGAGCCAGGGTATTTAAGCTTACTTCTCTCTTCAGCTCATTGCCCTGTCGTGGTTCTAGCTTGTCTAGTCACTCAGTGCTCTGGTATTCTAGTTTGCTCTATTGGTTTTGACTCGGCTTGTTGTACTACCCTGCTTATCTCTGTTATCCCTTGACCCGGCTTGTCTCTCGCTTATCTGTCTTCTCGTTCCCTCGACCTCGGCTTGTCTCTGACTATTCTCTATTACTCTCGGTACGTTAGTCCGGCCATTCTAAGGCCCGGTATACGTACCTTTCCACTCTTTGTACTCTGCGTGTTGGATCCCTGTCCCGATCCTGACATTACGACAGGGCCAATGGATCCTGCAGGTACAAACAGTCAGCTTGGTTCTTCTGATCCCAGGTTTGACGCCATGGAGCATAGGATGGATCAGATGGCCCTAGCACTACAGGCACTTTTGTCTCGTGCTAGTAACCCACCTGAGGAGACACGTACTCCTTCTATTTCTCCTGCAGTCTCAGGTCTAGAGGTAGCCACTGTAGGTGCTTCTTCCCGTATTACTCCACCAGTACGTTATGGCGGGTCACCGGAGAAGTGTCGTGGTTTTCTGAACCAGATTAGCATCCATTTCGAATTACAACCCCGCTCTTATCCTACAGATAGAGCGAAGGTTGGATTTGTTATTACTTTACTCATTGAGAAAGCTCTGAGATGGGCCAATCCTTTATGGGAGAATGATAATCCACTAGTCTATAATTATAATGCCTTTGTAGCTGCGTTTAGAAGAACTTTTGACCCTCCTGGTAGAAAGGTCAATGCAGCTAGATTACTGTTGCGCCTCAGACAGGACAATCGAACACTTGTGGACTATGCACTAGAGTTCAGGTCCTTGGCGGCAGAAGTTAAGTGGAACGAACAGGCTTATATAGATGTGTTTCTGAATGGGTTATCAGATGTAATTCTTGACGAGGTCGCTACTAGAGAACTCCCTGAGAATTTGGAGGATTTAATCTCTTTTATATCTCGTATTGATGAACGCATAAGAGAGAGGCAGAACACTCGAGATAGGACCCGTAGACCCTCCTTTAAACTAGCGCCTACCTTTCAAAATTCTGAGTTCGAGGACTTACATATTTCTGAACCTATGCAGATAGGCAGTACTCATCTCACAGAGAGAGAGAGACAGTACAGAAGAAGGGAGGGTTTATGTATGTATTGTGGAGTCAGAGGCCATTTACGCCTAAATTGTCCTAATCGTTCGGGAAACGCTCGCACCTAAGTTTCTCTAGAGGACAGGCCTTGGGTGTTTCTACTTTGTCCTCTATTCACAACTACAAAGAGCTCAGGCTCCTGTTACCCGTTTCTTTGAGGTGGGAGAAGGGAGTAGTAAAGACTATGGCACTAATCGATTCTGGAGCTGCTGAGAGCTTTATAGATCAGGGTTTTGCTGCCAAGCATGCTATCCCATCCCAGTTAAAAGAGACACCACTGGCTGTTGAGGCCATCGATGGTAGACCGTTACTTGAGCCTGTTATTTTCCATGAGACCATACCGATTAACTTAACTGTTGGCATCCTACATAAAGAGGATATATCCTTAATGCTCATTTCTTCTCCGTCTATTCCCATAGTCCTGGGGTACTCCTGGTTGAGGAGACACAACCCTATTATTAATTGGGAGTCAGGGGAGATAGTTTCGTGGGGAAAGAATTGTCAAGAAAAATGCTTGCGGAAGGTCTTACCTCTCGGATTAACTAACACATCGGCTACCTCTGATAAGCCTACAGAGACACAAATTCCGCCTCAGTATCTAGATTTAAAGGCAGTATTTGACAAAAAGAAAGCTGATACCTTACCCCCACACAGGTCCTTTGATTGCAAAATTAATCTACTCCCTGGTACCATGCCTCCCAGAGGTCATGTATACCCATTATCTACGAAAGAGAACTCAGTTCTAGAGGAGTATATTCACGAGAATTTAGACAAGGGATTCATCAGGAGGTCCTCCTCCCCTGCCGGGGCTGGATTTTTTTTTGTTAAAAAGAAAGATGGTTCTTTGAGACCTTGTATTGATTATCGAGGCTTAAATAAGATAACCATTAAAAATGCCTACCCGATTCCCTTGATCACCGAACTCTTCGATCGTTTGAAGGGCTCTACAATTTTCACCAAGTTAGACCTCAGAGGGGCATATAACTTGGTGAGAATCCAGCAGGGACATGAGTGGATGACGGCATTCAATACTCGCTATGGTCACTATGAATATACAGTTATGCCTTTTGGGCTATGCAATGCACCAGCGGTATTCCAAGATCTGATAAATGAGGTTCTTAGGGAATTTCAGCAAGAGTGCGTCATTGTATACCTAGATGATATACTTATACATTCTAGTGAGATTGAGACTCATCACAAGCAAGTCAGGAGGGTTTTGCACAAGCTTCTTCAACATGGTTTGTACTGCAAGTTGGAGAAATGTAGCTTTGATCAAACCCAGGTAACCTTTCTCGGCTATGTGATCTCTGGGGAAGGATTTAAGATGGATCCGGATAAACTCCAGTCCATTCTAGAGTGGCCTTTACCCAAAGGTCTTAAAGCCGTACAGAGATTCATTGGTTTTTCTAATTATTATAGGCGCTTTATTAAGGGCTATTCTTCAATTATCGCACCTATCACTAATATGACCAAACAGGGGGCTGATACTAAGAATTGGACTACTGAAGCTCTTCTTGCGTTCAAAACTCTCAAGGAGCTTTTCGCTTCCGCTCCAATTTTAGTTCACCCCGACACTTCCCTGCCTTTTCTGCTTGAGGTAGACGCATCAGAGACTGGTTTAGGTGCTGTCCTTTCTCAAAGGTTGGGTGTTGATAAACCATTACATCCATGTGGATTTTTCTCTAAAAAATTGTCCGGTACTGAGAGCAGATATGACATTGGTGACAGAGAATTACTAGCGGTTATCAAAGCTTTGAAAGAATGGAGACATTTATTGGAAGGTACTTTACATCCTGTCACCATTCTAACAGACCACAAAAATTTGTCTTATATCGGAGAGGCCAAGCGTTTGTCCTCCAGGCAGGCTCGTTGGTCATTGTTTCTTACCCATTTCAATTACGTTCTGACTTACAGACCTGGCTCAAAGAATTCTAAAGCCGATGCGCTATCTCGCCAATTTGAGCCTTCTGCTTCAGTTGAACCACTTGTGTCCTCCATTGTACCCAAATGCAATATTATTGCTAATACCAGTCTTAAAATTCATTCTCCACTACTTGACCAGATCTTGAAGTCACAACATCTAGCTCCCGGAAACACGCCTGAGGGAAGAAACTTTGTTCCTCCTGAACTTCAACTGGAGCTCTTACAATGTTTTCACGAAAGTAAGATAGCTGGTCATCCTGGTATTCGCAAGACATACTCTCTGATATCCAAGGATTTCTGGTGGCCTTCACTTCGAAAAGATATTGAGGAGTTCGTCGCAGCTTGTGAGACTTGTGCCAAGACTAAACTACCTCATGTTTCTCCATGTGGCCTGTTACACCCCTTGGACGTTCCTGAGAAACCTTGGTCCTGTCTGTCCATAGACTTTATCGTTGATTTACCTGCTTCCAAGAGACAGACTGTTATCCTCACGGTGGTGGATAGATTTACTAAGATGGCTCATTTCGTACCATTACCTAAACTTCCGACTTCTCCTGAATTGGCGGAGATTTTTGCGAGAGAAGTTTTTCGTCTACATGGGATTCCTTCGGAGATTGTTTCTGATAGAGGTTCTCAATTTGTCTCACGTTTCTGGAGATCCTTTTGTTCTCAAATGGGTATCAAATTGAACTTCTCCTCTGCCTATCACCCTCAGTCTAACGGAGCTGCTGAACGTACTAATCAAAAGATCGAACAGTATCTGCGTTGTTTTGTTTCCGAACACCAGGACGATTGGGTCGGTCTGATTCCTTGGGCGGAGTTCGCACACAATAACCTTGTTTGTGATTCAACTCGCTCTAGCCCTTTCTTCATGAACTATGGCTTTCATCCTTCGATTTTTCCTTCGGTTTCCTCTTCTCAGGGGATACCGTCGGTTGATGATCATGTCGCCAACCTGAAGAGATTATGGGATCAGACTCGGCAAATTCTGTTACATAGTTCTTCGTTGTTCAAGAAACACGCTGACAAGCATAGAAGAGCGGCTCCTGTTTTTGTTCCTGGGGATAGGGTATGGTTGAGTACTAAGAATATTCGCCTAAAAGTCCCATCTATGAAATTTGCTCCTCGCTACATAGGTCCTTACAGGATTCTCACTCGTATCAACCCGGTTGCGTATCGCCTTGCTCTGCCACCTGCCTTACGCATTCCTAACTCTTTTCATGTCTCCTTGTTGAAACCTCTTATTTGCAACAAATTCTCCTCTAAGGTTTCCTCGCCTCGCCCTGTTCAGGTGGAGGGTCGGGAGGAGTACGAGGTCAGCTCCATCATTGATTCCAGAATTTCAAGGGGAAAATTGCAATATTTGGTCAACTGGAGGGGATATGGTCCTGAGGAGAGGAGTTGGGTACCTCAGGAGGACGTTCATGCTTCTCGCCTTCGCAGAGCATTTCACCTTCGCTTCCCATCTCGCCCCGGTTCCTTCCGCCCGGTGGGCGTATCTGAGAGGGGGGGTACTGTCAGGGTACCTGAGGCCTCTACCTCTAAGGGAGGTAGAGACTTAGTAGTTTATCCGTCCAAACGAGCTGTTCCCTTCGTTCCTCGCGGTTCATCCAGTCACTTAAACACCGACCGCGAGGAATCCACATCCTTTTCTAGCGGGACGCTCAATACGTGACGTCATGACGCTATCACGAGCGACCTGTCACTCAAGTGTCCGATATCCAATCGGTACTTGTCAGAGGCGTGATTACCATCCAGAGCCAGGGTATTTAAGCTTACTTCTCTCTTCAGCTCATTGCCCTGTCGTGGTTCTAGCTTGTCTAGTCACTCAGTGCTCTGGTATTCTAGTTTGCTCTATTGGTTTTGACTCGGCTTGTTGTACTACCCTGCTTATCTCTGTTATCCCTTGACCCGGCTTGTCTCTCGCTTATCTGTCTTCTCGTTCCCTCGACCTCGGCTTGTCTCTGACTATTCTCTATTACTCTCGGTACGTTAGTCCGGCCATTCTAAGGCCCGGTATACGTACCTTTCCACTCTTTGTACTCTGCGTGTTGGATCCCTGTCCCGATCCTGACAGTCAGTGAGCTACAAACAAAACTTAATATATCAAAGGAACACTCATAACACCATAATAAATTAAAAGCAGTGTAGGGGTTATTGTACATTTTAATGGTTATTCCTCTTACCTGGGGTCTGCCGGGCACTATTACCCCATCTTCTCTCAACAGTAATAAAAACTGGACACTCCTAGTTAGGAGCTGACTGATTTATTGATTTATTTATTACTGGTATTTATAAAGCGCCAACAGATTCCGCAGCTGACCAGCTGACAATCTCAACCAATGAGCTAAGCCCTGCAAACGTAAGTCCCCGCTTAGGAACTCCAGCCCAGAGGATGCCAGGTGTGATGTCAAACAACAAAAACAGTTTGATTACGTACAATGGGAGAAGCCTAGCACCATAACCACTATAGCAAGTTGTAGTGTTTGTATTGCTTATGGTGTTGCTTTATGGGTAAAATGGCACTTTTGAAAACGTTTTCTTCGCATACACTTTGAGCACCAAAAAAGTGAGCTAATTTTATTTAGCAAAGTTTACTGGGTTTTCTCACATTCCTTCGATTCAGCACTTTCCAATCGGAAAAAAAAGACTGCAAACTGTGGCTATAAAATAACATTAATATCTAGTTACCAAATACTGTGCTTACAACCACATTAAACAATACAACACCCATTTACAACCAGAAAAAAAAACTGCTGAATGTGTCAATACACTCCTCAGGCAGAACATGGTGAGATACAGATAAGAACCGCTCCATGCGATTTTTCTGCTACTTTTGCTGTTGTGCAAGACTGATTGTAGGGGAAAGGCCAATGCTTAACAAGACTAAATATACATATACAAATATTCTAGGAACTATTCTACCATTTGTATTTGAAATAAAAATGTTACCTTTTATTGGAGATAACAGTGTCAGATGTAATTTTTAATTGATCCCTACTATTAGGTTTGCTTTAACTTTGATCTTAGCTGGGGGTGAGGACCACTAATATGTCACGATGTGTGTTTACCCTGTATTAATAAGAACTAATCTGCTGACTATGTCTTATGGGGACATAGACTGTCACTGGACCTAAATAGTGTAGTAGTTCTTTTTGGAAAAACATTGTACCTAATGTTCCTTAACTATGTCTACGTTTGGTGAAAACAGAGTATGCACTATTCAGTTGAGACACTTATCGTCTTTGCCAGGAAACAGTGTGTGTCGTATGGATGGCCACTTATTCTCAAAGTGCATATTTGGATGGCTCTGGTTCTGGGATAGGCAACCTTCAACTCTCCAGATTTTGAGGACTACATCTCCCATAATCCTCTTACAGCCATAATGCTAGCAAAGCATCAGGGGAGATGTAGTCCACAGCAACCGAGGGTTGCCAACCTCTGCTCTAGTTAATAATTTCCTTACACTTTAAATATTTTTGTTAGTATTTAGAAATTGGCAGTACATTCTGCCGAGCTATACAATAGGTAAAAAAAAGTGATTTACTTTAAAAATGTCAACATGAAAAGTGAGTGTCATATAGCAACACTATTAGAATACCGCATTGAAGATGGAGAGGGGCATTATAGCGCAATTTATAATGACAAGCGTCATTACAGATTGGAGTACTATTCTGTACCTGGTATTGTAACATTATGGGACTTAGATGCTATACACTGTGACAGCATAGTATTGGGCATTTAAAATCTTGAAGATACTTGCTTTCCCTGATTTTCCCTTAAAGAGACCCTCTAAACACCAAAACAACTTTAGCTTAATGAAGTTGGTTTACTGTTCAGTCTCATCTCACTGCTGTATCAGCTAATCTCCTATTTACTATTAACACAAGAACTCATATCAGGCTGAACAGACAACATGTGTTTAGTACTGATATACAAGGTACAAGACGTTTTGCCTGTGTGTTGTAACTCTAGCTCTGTATGTTTTATATATATATGTCCTGTACACATATTTAATCTACCTATCCGTGTGTCTTTTGTTCTGTTAGAAATGCGACATCCTTAAGGAACAAAAAAAGGAAGCGTTACATAAAAAGAAAGATTAAACACACTTTTCCACTTAACAGCTCTGAAACATGTTCCATGATAAGATGCTATTCCCTTGTGAATAACATGACAATGCAGAAATGCAAGCCAATGATATAACCTGTAACATAATAGCCATCGCTGAATTGAATTGGCATAATCTCCCTGCACTCATTGGTTCTCAGCTAATGGGAAGGTGAGGTCTGACTTCATTTCTGGGAATAAACAGAATATATAAGTCCCTGCAGCTGCTGCAGAATCACCGTCAGAGAAAGTTCTTGCTTCAACAGTGATTGAACGGAACTGCTTCTGATATTCAGAAACAAAATCATTTTATTCCACCAGTTCTTTAAGATCAACAGCAACATGAACTCTCAAGTGCGTCAGAACTACAGCCATGACAGCGAGGCAGCCGTTAACCGCATTGTGAACCTTAAAATGTTTGCGTCGTACACTTACCTATCCATGGTAAGTTGAAAAATATCTCGCTATTTGACAGTGTTTATAGTAGTTTACATATTAAACTAGCAAAGTTCCAAGAACACTCTTTGATAGATTTTCTTAAAACAGATTAATCAGAAATATGTCTATCAATCTATCTATCTATCTATCTATCTATCGGATCTATATAAGGGTCTATATATATATTTAATTTTGTCCATTTTTATTGTTAGTCTTACTACTTTGACCGCGATGATGTGGCTCTCCATCACGTAGCAGAGTTTTTCAAGGAGCAGAGCCACGAGGAGCGGGAGCATGCCGAAAAACTTCTGAAATACCAAAGCAAGCGCGGAGGGCGGATCATTCTGCAGGATGTGAAGGTAAGCATGAGCAATGGCAAACAATATTTGGGGTCTGGGAAAGGTAATCTGTATGAATCTGGGCTTGGTTATCAATCACAAATAGAAGTTTATTTAAAAATAAAAAATAAAAAAAATAAAAGCCTGTTTAAATGTGCCTATCTGTGGTGAGTTACAAAATAGTATAATCCTTTTTAGCACCAAACATAGCTCTATGTGATGTGGGGCCAAGACATGATCAGAATTATTCATGACAAGGAGAATGAGAATTCAAAGTGAATTTCACATTTAAATCCAAGTACCCGAACAGGTGCCATAGTGAAATGAAGAATTGGAGAATGTTTCCAGTTCAGCTATTTTTGCCTTACATTTGAAGTATACGTTGAATTCTCATTTTACTGAAAAACGTATTTTCAAGGGAATAATCTTAATACTAAACAAATTACGAATATGGATTATTATCCATAGAAATATAATACATGTGTATATAATGTTTTAGGTACATAATGATCTACACAACAGTTTCTACCCACATGAGGTTTTATTTATTAAAATATGAATTGGAGAAAATCGAGGTGTAAAATTTGCTGGAAAATGTTCCAGTTCTGCTATTTCAGCCTGAAATGAGCAATTACTTTTACAATTATGTACAAATCTGAATTCTCTAAATTGTATCAGGCTATAGCATACTTTAGGTCAAATGAGCAGATTTGGAAACGTTAATATAAATACGACACATTCAAAGGGGAACTAGCACTTTCCTGGATTTTTAATACGGGTGGTCCTCGTTTTATGACGGCTCGCACTTATAATTAGCTCTCTCGCGGGGTGGTAAGTGCGAGCCGTCGTGGGGATCAGAGGAATTCCCTGCTCTTGTGCGTTCGTCTATGTTCGGGGAAATGTCTCTGAACACAGACATGCGCACCAGAGCAGGGAATCCTTTAAATCCCAAGTTCGTGGAAATTTGCACGAACATAGATTAGATGGATTCCCTGCTCTGGTGCATTCGTCTATGTTTGGGGAAATTTCCCTGAACATAGACAAGCGCACCAGAGCAGGGAATCCCTTAACTCCTCAATTACCGAGCAATTTGTTCTACAACCGGGTCATAGGAACGGAACCAAGTCGGTAAGTGAGGATATATATATGCACAAATAAGCTTTTGTGAAGCCTGAAAAATAAAATAAAATGTAGAAATTCACACTGTTGCATTTGACTGTATAGTGGAACTCCATTTTGGCTTCCTGTTTGTTCTAAATGCTGCCCTTGAACATAGGGAAACTTAAACCTTCTGTGGTTAGTAAAACAAATAAAAAAAACACAACAATACTTATGTTCTCTTCCTCATTTGCATTTTGTGCCCTAGCCAAAACTGATCACAGGTGTCTGGGTCACAGGTGCCTGGGTGCAGAAATTTGGCGCCCCCAGGTGGGCATGGTCATCTTGCTAACTGTTGCCATAAAAACATGTACATCTGGACTTGGCAAATGTCCAGTCCAGGCATGCATGTTTCTTTTGTAATGACTCCATCTCTCCATTGATATGCCCCACCCCTTTTTGTAATCAGACACACACAATCATTGACAGACACACTCACTGACAGACACACTCACTGACAGACGCACACACATGCAGGGAAAGCAGGTGCCTACTCTGCCTTAACCTAGTAAGCACCACCTCTTGGGCCCCCTGTGATACTCCATCTGTTCGCTCTTCATGGCGCAATGCACCTCCTGGCTCTGGGCATGCTGCACCAGCTGAGGATTGGCCCTGGCCCTAGCTATACTTGGAATTAACTGGATTGTGATGACATTTTTAAATCTTAAATATACATTTTTGATACATGATTAAGGCTTTACGGCTGAAACATTGTATCTTTGTTTTGTCTCCTGCACCATAATTAAATATACTGTATTCTTAACGCTGCACTGTGTAGCCTGTGGCTCTATACTTCTGGTTTTACATTTAGGGCTAGCAGACCTCCCCCACAGAACTCCAGTGAATCAAGATACTAGTGTGCAGCACTCCACTAGCGGGTTAAAAGAAATCATAGCAGCAAAAATGGTTTACATGCCCCTTTTGTGGGTGGTTCCTTCCCAGACCTACCAACAGTCTTGCTTTTGGCTCGACAGTCCTGATTTTGGGGACCTGTCCCACTGGGGAACTGACCCCAGAGAGCACAGCGTGAAGCAATCATTAGATTTGCTGGGGCAAAGCAACAGGAACTAGAACCATGCAGGAAGCAGTTCAGCTGTGCTCCACTCATGGTCCTCAATGCTGGGGAGGGCCAGTCCAATTATGGGCGTCACTGGTGATGCCATTCACATCATTGATGACGCCCATCTTATCCAGTCTGATTGTTGGGAGGTATTCCACCTTTTTCTTGGTGAGATGGCCCATGTAAGGCATTGAAAGCGAATCAAGTTGCCTCTAGGCCACCCATACCTGACCTTTTTTTTTAGCTCCCAAAGTTGAGAGGTATGCAGTGTCATTCTTTATAATTCTTTAGCAAGGGTAATGAATCTATTGATAACATTGTCAGGGTATTTATATCGGCAGACATTTTGTGCTATGATAGAAATACAAAGTATATATTCTGAAGTAATCTGAACATACCAGACTCCATTTTGTTATATTCAAGTTAACAAAGACACAAAATTTCTATCCTTTCTCTAAAACTGATTGCTTTGCCCGAGCTGAATGGAATGTGTAGTATATATAAACAACCTAGAGATAAGACATTGAGAACGGGGGATGGATAGACTGTCTAAATGCTAATGGAATATAATAAATTCTATACCCAGACATAGGTGACAGAGGAGATTAAATAATTATTTTTTACTTTCTATATGTACAGAGTCCCATTGTAAGTTTGAGTTCATTTGTAGTATTACAAACTGTCATATTAGGAATTACTACAGAAAATGGAGACGCATAGTCTGGATAAAACTGAGAAAGACCCCTTGATCTGACGAGCAAAATTGAGTTATAGCCACCATATAGATAACGAAAATGACGTCAAAATAGCCACCAGGAAAAGTTAACTCTTTCCTGGATAGGTATGTTTAGTGGGACAAGACTGCCATCTAGAGTCCATATACTAAAATGGTTACCTAGAAGGGAACCACACCCACAGTGTTGATTGGTTCATAAACCAGTGACGAACAGACAAAGTTTCCCCTTTAAAAAGTCAAGCATTCAGAGAGATTGACAGTCAAAGATTGAGGAGAGAGATCCAGGCAGAGGAAGAGTCGGGGGCAAGACACTCCATGCAGAGCGAGAGAGAAACATTCCTTGACACTTAGCCACCTGAGAATATCTGATGAGAGAATATCTACTTAACTGGTAAATATACTGGTTTCATTTGATTAATTAATTAAAATTAATTAAAATGAATAGCATGATATATGACTGGATAAAAGCACGATCAGATTTCCATAATTAGAAATCTTAGTAATAAGAATACATTTTTAAACTTTTTACTCTACAGGTAAAAACGATAACATTGTATTTATGTGATTAATATCACAAGTTAGTATATTGTGACATTTATCCAGCTGTATGATTTGCTCTAAAATAAGATAAAATATCTGTTAGACAAATTAAAATATCAGTTTATAGAACATGTCGATTTTCTCTTAATTGGATGGATACAAGGAAGTGGTTACTGACTGTTTAAATATTATTTTATTTAAAATTACATAGGAGTAGATCTTAAATCCCATGAAGAGGTCTAGCCAGCATTGAAAGGGTTACTCTGCCAGCTAAGTTTTTATTGCTTTACACTGCACCTGAGGAATTCTGTCTCTCCGTAAAACTTTGTCTCCCTGTGAAACTTTCACATTTTCTCTGTGAAGAAGGTCGTAAATCTTGTCTTGACGGCCTAATGCTGTAGATTCTAAGCTAAGTCTTAGTCATTAACCAATGTTTTTAAATTGCCACATTGTATTGCATATTCATGTTATACTGAAATTCCATTGATTATTATCATGCATGTTACTTATATTATTATCATTTGAATATAAAAATAAATATTATCTATTTTTATAACAAATCTGTGACTAATTATATGATATACATTTCACTTATACCGATAACGACTTTGGGATCTGAGAATTAAATTAGTGGGTAATTCTCTCTGTTTACAATTATTATCCCATAAATATCCCCACAACATTACTCTGGGAACTGTTTCCTAGCACACATCTTACAGAAAGGTATTTTTATTAAACCTAAATTGATTGAAACTGAAAGAGGAATTGTAAATTTTATGTATTTTGGAAAATAAATGAACATTATAGAATGGGCCTCCGTGCTGAAATCATGTACAAAAATCTTTCAAAAATGGTTTAAAAGTGTACTTATCATGGTCCATATAAGTTAGATTTAAATTAGACATGAAAATTTCACTTATTATGCTAGCAAAATGCTTTAAAAATGTGGTTCCCCTCCACTTATGCTGATGGCATAAAGGTCTATGGCAACAAATGAACAACAAGGTAGAGCAGGAGAACCTTCTCAACAGTGGCGAACATATAGGGGTCACAGCTGCAAAAGGGCCATCACTCCAGGGGGCCCGGCCACCCTGCCAACCCCTGCGACCGGCTGCCCGCCGTCATGTTTTGCGGCCCAGGCCCGTGCAGCAAACTGCCGGAGCCGCCCTTCTAGGGGTCCATCGGTGGCCCATGCTGTTAGGGCCACCCAATGGATATGGATTTCCAGGGGGCCCGGTCAGCGCTGTGGCACTTTAACAGCGCAGCCGGCCCCCCTGTGATGACATCACACGCTGGGAGGAAGTGACTGTCCCGGTCACTCCTCCCAGCATACACAGAGCACACGCGGGAGGAAGCAGAGGAGGGAGTCAGAGTGGGAACTCTGACTCCCATCAACCTGAGCCACCACTGGACCCCAGGGAAAGTCACCCTCCTGCACCTAAACATTTTGTATATGTGTGTGTTTGTTTGTTTGTTTGTACGTATGTATGTCTGTCTATCTGTCTTTTTGTTTGTATGTATGTATGTATGTATGTATGTCTTGTGTGCATGTGTCTGTATGAATGTGTGTCTGTCTGTAGGTGTGTATGTGTCTGTGTATGTGTGTGTCTGTCTGTCTGTATGTGCGCCTGTCTGTCTGTGTCTGTGTATGTGTCTGTCTGTATGTATGTGTGCCTGTCTGTCTGTTTGTATGTATGTATGTATGTGTCTGTCTGTATCTATGTGTGTGTGTCTCTATGTATGTATGTATGTGTCTCTGTATGTATGTGTGTTTGTGTCTGTCGGGGGGCGGGGGGGAGAGGGAGGGGAACCCATTGATCAGTTTCGCACCGGGGCCCCATGGATTGTGTGTACGCCACTGCTTCTCAATGCTGGTTCTTCTTCAGTCATCTGTCAGCAAGCACTTCCAGTAGAACATAGAAACTGAGTAATTTAAAGGACCACTATAGTGCCAGGAAAACATACTCGTTTTCCTGGCACTATAGTGCCCTCAGGGCCCCCCTACCGCCGGGCTCTAGGGGGTGGAAGGGGTTAAATTTACCTCTTTTTTCAGCGCCGGGCGGGGGACTCTCCTCCTCCTCTCTTCCTCCTTCTCGTCGTCATCGGCTGAATGCACATGCACATTATCAATGCTTTCCTATGGACGCTGGCGTCTTCTCACTGTGAAAATCACAGTGAGAAGTGCGGAAGCGCCTCCAGCGGCTGTCAATGAGACAGCCACTAGAGGCTGGATTAACCCTATTATAAACATAGCAGTTTCTCTGAAACTGCTATGTTTATAGAAAAAAGGGTTAATCCTAGTTGAACCTGGCACCCATATCACTTCATTAAGCTGAAGTGGTCTGGGTGCCTTTAGTGGTCCTTTAAGACACACACCTATCTCCTGTTCTGACAATGATGCACTGCCAGTGGAACCAGCATTCAAACATTCATCAGGTTAAACTGACCTGCTTAAAAAAGTATCCCCGGGGGGCGTGGCCTGACCGCGATGCTGAGCGGACGCAAGTGAGCTGAGCTCCCGCCGAATTTAGGCCCTGCAGCACACAATAGCCCACAAACGAGCAATATACCACCCCAAAACTCACCCTGTGCAGCAGCATGGATAGAAGAATCCAGCGAAAGCCCAATAAGAAGCCGTTGGAAGCGGGAACATCTGTTGCAGACATGTTCGCGGTGACCCGCGCGGCCCAGCCGGACCGTCAAGATGGCGGCCGTCACAGCTCCAAGATCTCGTCGACGCCGGTGCGCCCGGAGTCTCCCCAAAGCCCTAACTCACCACAAGGGGAAACATCCATGATACTGGCCAAGCTGATGGAAGTAAAAACATACCTGGCAGGTGAGATCAGCAGATCCACAGCGGAAGTCAAAGCTGAGATCGCGGCACTGGGACACCGCACGACCATCTTGGAACAAAGACAGGAGACAACCGTTAAAGCTCACAATGAGGTAACCAGCCATGTGAACAACCTAGCCACGCGGCTGCAGGCAGCAGAAACTGCCCTTGAGGACTTAGCCAACCGCTCCCGCCGAAATAACATCAGGCTGAGAGGCCTACCAGAAAAGGAAGGTGAGGGAAGCCTATTGGCCACAGTAATGGCGATCTTGCAGCCCCTCGCACCAGACATCCCAGAAAACCAGTGGCACCTCGATCGGGTGCACAGAGCCCTTGGCACACGGAGAGCAGACACAAAGCAGCCGAGGGATATCATCATGCGCTTTCAGCACTTTCAAACGAAAGAAGCCATAATGAAAAACAGCAGAGAGGGCCCCATCACCTACAAAGGGGCTACCATCCTCCTGTTCCAAGATCTGGCCCCTGCGACCCTCCAGAGGCGCAGGGAATGGCGGCCGATCACTGACATCCTCAGAAACCACAACATTAAATATGCCTGGGGACACCCTTTCAAGCTCATGGCATTCAAGAACGGCAGACCAATGATACTAACACCGGATGGGGACGCGGCGGCCTTCCTCCGAGCGCTGGACATCCACACCCCGCTGAACCTGCAATGGCGGACCGCAATCCCGGAGGACCTCCAGCTGCTACCCAGAGAATGGTACACAGCCGGGGAGTAAAGACACGACAAGTAATACAGCCTTATCGAACATTTTATCCCCCCTCCAACAACCACCTCGCATGGACTCACATCCCCAGAGGGGAAAGATATTCTGGGGCTCTTCGGGCAAGTACTGATCCCCACAACCCCCCCCCCCCCCCCCCCCTCCAGTTGCATCTAGAGTGAGGCACGGGTTAACCGGGAAAAATAAAGGGAATAAGAGACAATTAGGGACAAAATTTAAAGAAATAAAATAAAAAAACAATCACAAAAAAAAAAAAATATATATATAAAAAAAAAAAAAAAAAAATAATAAAAAAATAATAAAAAATAAAAATAAAAAATTATATAGAAAATAAGCAAAAGAACGCTCAATCCTGCGACAATAAATTTAAACGTAAAAAAAAAAAAAAAAAGGGGGGGAAAGAATGTAATGTGTATATCTACCAGCATGTAAATACTTGCAAGCAAATGTGACAACAAAAAAAAAATAATAAAAAAATAATAAAAAATAAAAATAAAAAATTATATAGAAAATAAGCAAAAGAACGCTCAATCCTGCGACAATAAATTTAAACGTAAAAAAAAAAAAAAGGGGGGGAAAGAATGTAATGTGTATATCTACCAGCATGTAAATACTTGCAAGCAAATGTGACAACAAAAAAGGGGGTAGATAACTCAATCAGGGGGCACGATAATTTAAAAAAAAAAAAAAAAAGGACAAAAAATAACAAAAAAAAAAAAAAAAGGGAAAAAAAAAAAAAAGGGAAAAAAAAAAAAAGGGAAAAAAAAGAAAAAAGCTCCGATGCCAACCTTAGAAGGCAAAACGCCACTAGGGCAATTGATTTCAGATAGCCTTGGGTGGGGGGACCGGGACGGGCTCTAAGTATACAGGGGGACTGCTCCACGACCTGCCCCGATCGATAACATACAGCGGTACTGAATACTGACGCACGCACTATGGGGCAGAGATGACACTTCTACACCTCCAGTTATGGGGCGACCCCGGGACATGGGGAAGCCCGAAGGATCAGCCCCCAAATTCTCGTAGGACTGGCAAGGTCGAATTCCCCTAAGAGACACATGGGCGGCCCAGATTACCGGGGCAGAATGACAACCTCGCAGGCGTGCTCACGCATATTCCATAGGGCCTAAAAGGACTAGTTAGTACAAGTTCGGGACCATGCATCCGTGCGCTAAACCCAAACTTATTGGGCTAGCAGCACTGATGCAGACGCACCGCACAAGTCTGGCAAGAGATAAGACCAGACAGTTTATATTTATTTTAAGTTATACAAGTTTTACCTGTTTATGTAAATGTGAATGTGATCAAACTAATGTCCTCTTTTTTTCTCCTCCCCCCCTCTTCCCCTCCTCATGGTGGCCGGAGCGTCCCAACCGATGCGATCATAACAACAGGGATCAGAGACATCCCAAAAGCAACACCTGGGAATCATCAAGATGACCACACCCGTAAGTCAGCTTACACGCACACACCCCATACACCACAATGTCCACCCGCATAAACTCCCTAAATGTCAGAGGGTTGAACGCCCCTAAAAAGCGCAGGCTGCTATACAGAGAACTTAAAAGACTAGGCCCAGACATAGCATTTCTACAAGAAACCCATCTACCTAAGACTCTGGGAATATCCCTTAGAGACCACACTTACAGTACAGGTTATGAAGCCAGAGCACACTCCAAACGCAACGGAGTAGCTATATTGATACACAAACGCTGCCCACTTAGGGTCACAGGGGTCAACGCAGACAAAGACGGACGATACATCATACTCTCCGGGACGTTATACGCACACACCATTCACCTCATAAATATCTACGCACCTAACGAACCAACCAGGGATTTCTGGGATCAAATAGCAGACAAACTGAAGGCCCTACAACACGGCATGATTATAATGGGAGGCGACTTTAATGCAGCTCCGTGCCCAGCCATAGATAGGGGAAGCATAAGGGGTTACCCACGCTCACACGGCAGAGGGAGACAAGACAAACTGGTATCTGACTTCATTGGCACAACGGGACTCATAGATGTGTGGAGGGCCCACCACCCCGGGGAGGTCGATTACACATTCTACTCCACTCCTCATGACTCATATTCCCGCATTGACTATTTCCTAGTTAACGACCAAGCTATCCAAAGGACCATAAAATCCACAGTAGGATCTATTACATGGTCCGACCATGCAGACATAAGCATAGAATTAGGCAACCTTTGCACAGCAACCCAATGGAACTGGAAACTAAATACCTCCCTACTACAGGACCCAATTATCAAAGAAACTATACGCAAGGAGATAGTAGAATATTTTCAATTAAACACCACTCAGGACCTAACACCCACCACCATATGGGCCGCTCATAAAGCGGTTATCAGAGGAGCCCTCATTAGAGAAGCCACCAGAAAAAAGAAACAAAAAACACGACACCTGAAATCCCTCCTGCGTGACCTCCACATTCAAGAACAGAGACATAAATCTAACCCCACCCCCGAAGGGCTCACAGCCCTATTAACGACCCGACGCCACATCAAAGAGACCCTCCTAGACGATGTAGCAAAGGCGATGACATGGTCTAAGAGAACATTCTTTGAACAGGCCAACAAAATGCACACGCTGTTAGCACGCACACTCCGCCCACGACCAAAACAAACACACATCACGACAATGAGGGACCGCACAGGTCAAATTAAGACAGCACCTGCAGACATAGCACAGATATTTACCGAGTTCTACAAAACCTTATATAACCACACACCCACGGCGACAGACAAAACACCACACATACGGGATGAGATCAGACAACACCTTAGCAAACTAGACCTTCCAAAACTGACCCCCTCAGCAATAGAATCCATAGGGGAAGAATTCACGGCAGACGAAATCGACAAAGCCATATCACGCCTTAAGGGTCGTAAAGCCCCGGGCCCGGACGGATACGAGGGCAGCTACTATAAGACATATAGAGAAGAACTGACACCCCACCTATTACAGTGGTTTAACCACCTGATGCAGGGCGGACATCCCGACCCGGACATGTCCACGGCCCACATAGTACTAATACCAAAACCCGGAAAAGACACGACCTATCCAGAACACTACAGACCCATATCTCTGATCAACCACGATGTAAAACTACTGGCCAAGATTTTAGCAGACAGACTCTCCCCACACCTACATAACCTAGTCCACGCAGACCAAGTGGGATTTATTCCCGAACGACAGCTATTCGAAAACACCAGACGAAACATAGACCTAATTTGGACACAAACGACTTCACAAACCCCAACGCTCATCCTCTCTCTAGACGCTGAAAAGGCGTTCGATAGAGTAAAGTGGCTATACCTGTTTGAACTCCTACGACATCTCCGATTCCCTGAGACGTACATCCAAACAATCCAAGCCATGTACACCGACGTTAAGGCTCTCATACGGATCCCGGGCGCCACAACAACCCTCATCGCCCTACATAATGGCACACGCCAAGGTTGCCCTCTGTCACCTCTCTTGTTCGTGCTCACATTAGAACCCCTACTACAAGCTATCAGATCAAACAGCTCCATAGAGGGAATCACAGTGGGAGACCAAACCTACAAAGTATCGGGATACGCAGACGACGTCCTTCTCACACTTACAAACCCAAGTGATTCAATGACGGCATTAGACAAAGAACTAACAGAATACGGCGCCCTTTCAGGCTATAAGGTCAATCTGTCCAAATCCGCTGCTCTCCCGATAGCCATGACCGCAAGCGACACAACACACATAAGGAACCGTCACCACATACCTATTGCACAAAACGCCATAAAATATCTAGGGATACAACTGACTGCTGACCCCAAAAAACTTTACGGGGCGAACTATACCCCCCTTCTTAGGACCCTTAGTGCCGACCTCGACAGGTGGACAGATAAGCCTATATCCTGGATAGGGAGGGTCCACACGATAAAAATGAACGTCCTCCCCAGACTCCTCTTCCTCTTTCAAGCCCTCCCCTGCCCCGTCTCTAAATCGGATCTGGCCCCCCTGCAGAGGACAATCGGGGACTTTATCTGGCAACACAAACGACATAGAGTGGCCCGCAACATATTGTACAGACCCAAGGACGGAGGGGGACTGGGATTGCCCCATCTCTATAATTACTACCTGGCGGCCCAAATGGCTCAGGTGGCCATGTGGCACTCGACACCGGGCGACCGTAGATGGGCGGACCTAGAATCCGGCATGACAGGAGCCGACCTTCCCCAATTCTATATCTGGTTACCCAAAGAACACAGGGCCACCCTACACACTAAATGCCCAGCCATCCTAAACACCCTCCGGCTGTGGGACACCGCAGCCCTAAAACATAAACTAACCACGACACCCTCCCCAATGATGCCCCTGTTAAGAAATAGAGCATTCCCACCAGGAATGAGGGCCCGAGATTTCAAAAATATAGAGGAGGCGGGACTACAGAGGGCGATACACCTGTATGAAGGGAACCAAATAGTATCATTCGACAAGCTGACAGAAAGGACCAGACTGGGCCCTTCGGACTTCTTCAGATATGTCCAACTTAGAGACTTTGCACAACACAACCTAGCAAAAAAGGCAGCAAAAACTATGCTCACGAGTTTCGAACGCATTTGCCTCAAAGGAAATCCCCCAAAGGGACTTATCACAAATCTCTACGCACTCATATGCACAAACGGCACTGACTGGGGCGACCTGCATTACACCACGCAATGGGAAACCGACCTCAAGGAGACCCTAGAGGGCACAGATTGGAGAGAAATATGGGACGCAAATAAAGCTCTCTCAGTATGTGTCACCTTACAAGAGCAGGCCTACAGGACCATGCTGAGATGGTATACAACCCCGGTAAAACTATACCGCATGCAAAAAACCCCAGACGATCTGTGCTGGAGAGGGTGTGGACATAAAGGGACTTACATCCATATGTGGTGGGAATGCCCAAAAGCACAGACCTTCTGGAGGGATATCGGGACCCTACTCGAAAAGGTATTCCATAGGCGTATACTGGTAGATCCATGGGTGTTCCTACTCTCTAGACCGCTAGACGACTGGCCGAGGAAGGAACAGAAACTCTTACATAAAATTACGCTAGCGGCCAGACTTACAATGGCGCAGGCGTGGCTCAAACCAGAAATCCCCCAGGTAAACACGGTAATCCACAAAATAAAAGACATACAGATTATGGACAACCTCACAGCACTAGTGAGAGGCAACATAAAAACCTACGAAAAAATATGGGAATTGTGGATGGCTGGTGATTGGGAGATTACCTAGAGACCATAACAGGCCCACCTCGCAGACCCGGCACCCCAAGCCGGCATAAAGAGCATCCCTCGACACGGCGCTCCGACCTACACCATGAGGAACCCCTACCCCCCCCCCTTTCCCCCCCCCCCCCCCTCCCCTCCCCCTCCTGTTACTCCATAACCTGACGGAGGAGGAACTGTCCACCTCTATACATTCACAACCAGGGGAGGTCATGATCCTTACATACCCGGCCACTCAGCATCGCTGGCAGGTATATAACCTAGCGATCTGAACCCGGAGTAAGAAACTTGTTTTTAACCAACCGACATGACCCTCCGAGCATGTTTTTTCTTATGAGTTATTGTTTTTCCTTTTACTGAGTTCTTACTATGTTTTATCTACTAAATATTCAAAAATGACACCAAAAAGCGAATATTGGCAGACCTCAGGAACCGCACCTGAAAGGCAGACGCAGCGGAATCTATTACAAGCCGAAACATGTTCTGTTTCCAAACCGATGTACTCGACTGAATATGCCTTGTAACTAATGTTCTATCACAAGTATGTATACCACTGTCATACCAAAAATAAAGAATTTAAAAAAAAAAAAAAAAAAAGTATCCCCAAACAGGGATAATCACGCTATAGAGGGTTGGAAGCAAAGCAGGACCAGTAAGTGGGTGTTACCATAGTGTAAAACCATCATACCTCTGAACATGGTCATGGCATGCTGGAAACAAGGTAAGAAAAATATTTACAGCTACCAAACAATTTAGTGTATCATTTTCTTTATGATACATTGAATATTTGTTTTTTTTTAATAGCTGTTAAATGTTTAGCTAAAAATTTAATTGTGAGTTCACTTTAAAATCCACTGGCAAAACATATATACAATATGTGATCAAGCATCTTTTTGCAATAGCTCAGCTAACTAAGACGCTTGACCATATATTATATATATTTATATTCATTGTTATTATCCATGAAGTGATGTGTACACAATATGGGGAGATATGTTTCCTTAAATGATTAAAAGTGAGACATCTAATGTATTATTTTACTTTATTTATCCAGAAACCAGAACGTGAGGAATGGGGCAGCACTCTGGAAGCTATGCAGACGGCTCTGAATATGGAAAAGACTGTGAACCAGGCCGTGCTGGATCTGCACAAGCTAGCAACTGATAGAAACGACCCCCATGTGAGTTCTAGTAGCTAAAATTGACATAATATGTAGGCATCTAGACATACCTGAAAATGACATTCCCTCTTGATGTTCTTTGCAGTACAATTCAAAATAGGGTCCTGTTTTTATATATATATAGCCAACTCCTTGGTTTTGCAACCCTCCCTGTCACAGGTGCCTCATCCCAGGGCCCTATTTAGCCTTCTACTGCAGAGAACCCCAAATGAAATATGTTTCCCCAAGTAAGTAGCTCATCTAGCAGATATTTGGCTGTTAGAGTAGGACCTGCCAAAGATGGGGTACATTAATGTTGTGGCAGGCTTATGCAATGCATGATCAGATAATGTAACTAAACTCTCATTATTTTTTGCCTAGATTAGGTGTTTTAAAAAAAAAAAAAAATCTGTCAGCACAAAAGTTGCTGTTTAGTAGATAAGGGAGTGCACTGGATTTTGATTTTTATTGTACTTATTGGCTCTCAGCAGCACCATATTTATGCATGTTTAGGTGAGTGCAGCCAGCCCCTTGTTAGCTGGCATTTGATGCCTATATGAATTTCTTCTGACTCTCCTAACATCTACACTACATTTTGTAGACCTGAATCTGCTGTCTGATGATACAATTGGACTACTTAACCCCTCTAACTTTTCTGGGTGTAGAGGGTGAACATCTCTCAGACCCACTTTTAAAAGTGTTTATAACAAAACCCATAGCAATGAATTTCCTACTGCTTTTGGAAAGATAACCTACATTGTCAAGATTGTGGAGGTCCTTACTTGATGCCTACCTAGGACATTGTTATTCAAACCTATCCTCAGGGCCCACAGGCTATGTTTTATACAACGACTGCTAATAAAAGTGGAAATGTCAGTGGCTGTGTCATGGTACTCCCATGGAAATATCTTAATTCTGGCCTGTTGGTGGGTCCTGAACACAATTTGGAACAAGAGTGGTTGAGAAAATTAGTTGATAGTTTAAGTATCAAATATATATCCATGCAATATAAACAGCCTAGATTATATATGGGCTCAGTTACTATATATACTACTATCCATGCTTTCCAAACTGAGCTTAAGCATCTTTGGGGAGAGTGGAGACAAACAAATGGTTTTAGGGATTGATTGCCAATCTTGTTGGATAGATGTTTGCAGTTTTGAGCACAATTGGAAGGAGTCTTTTTGCCTAGGTTATTGGTTCTGCCATTGAGTTTATGCCTTAACCATGTTATCTTTTTACAGTTGTGTGATTACTTGGAAAGTGAGGAGCTGGAGGATCATGTAAAGCGCATTAAGAAACTTGGCGATCATATCACTAATCTGAGACGCCTTGGGGTGCCACAGAATGGCATGGGAGAGTACCTGTTCGACAAGCACACCTTGCCATAGAGTAGCCAATATCTTAATCCTCAGAGAGAGAACTTCCAGCTTTCTATACATTCCTCCTAATCCTTCCTCTCTCACAAAACGTGGTGCTATATGCCTCTCTACTGTCAATATGGAGTTGAACTGCAATTTCCATTATGCTTGGTCATGGACGTTATAGTTCAACAACTGTTTAAAATCAAACTGTTTGTTCTAAGCCCTGTGAAAGCATCCATCGGTTCTCCCAGTACAAATTGGCAGTGGTAATGGCCTCTCTTTGAAAAATAAGAAAATGTCTACTTGTCTGTGTGCTGTAGTATTTAAGAATAAAGAGAACATGTCATTCAAAATGCATATTGTCTCTTGGTATTATTTCTAAATTATGTTTTCAGGTGTTACACTGTGTTTATGAATTAAAAGCTTACCCTCAATCTTTTATTTCTTACAAAAAAACACACAAACGTACCTAAACCCCTGCAGGTTTCCCTATCAGTGGCACACGTTCTTTGACAGCCAACCAATCAGCCTTCATTGCCTACTATCTACAAAAGTACACTCCGAGAGCGAGGTCTTATATTAAGGATACTAAGCCATTTTTTGCAAGAAATGGATAGCATAGAATGACATGAAGAGTACAGCTGGGTCACACTTTGTCAGGATCTTACATGATGGGTGAGAGTCCGAAGTGAAGAGTTAGGGCACACCCTTGCAGTCTAACACAAACAGAGGAGACTTGAGGTGCACTGGGGCTTTGCAGGAACAATAACCAGGTACGCAGAAACTGACAAGGGAAGTACAAAAGAGTAGTCGGGTATGTTCCAATGGTCAGGGCAGGTGGCAATCAGGCAAATACGTTGAACAGAACTGAAGGTGAAAGCATGAGTCAGATGAACAAGCAGTATCCACGATTGGGACAAAACAATATGACCAGGAGGAAGTGGCAAGGCAGGGCTTATGAAGGCAGTTAATTAGCCACTCAATCAGGAATCATGAGCAGGTGTGAAGCAGTCCAGGCCCAGAGATGCAGACATTAAAGGATGAGAATAGAACCAGAATTAACAAGTGAAGTTGCGACAACGTAAGGTCACTGACTGGAACGTAGAGGACCCAGGTTCAATCCCAGCCAGGCCCTGAGAAGTGATGATCATGCCTGGCAGTCTGCTTGGCATGGTGCGAACCCTGACACACTTGATGTGACATCGTTATATACAGTGATCAGCCATTATTTAGGAACAAAGGCTGTAAAATTTTACATGGATAAAGATGATGAAATGTCTAAGGAATTCAAATATTTCCTTTCACTATCTGGTAAATTTATTTTGGAACATAATTATTTTTATTTTGAGGTTAAGTATTATTTACAAATTAGGGGTAGCGCCATAGGCAACAGGTTTGCCCCTAGTTATGCCAACATCTACATGATGAGATGAGAACCTATTTATGTAGTTTGAACATGACACAGAGGGAAAACATGGTGACATCATTATAATTTGGAGGAGGTTTAAATCTTTATTTAATAACTTTGTACATGACTAGAGATGTCGCGAACATAACATTTTCCGTTCGCGAACGGCGAACGCGAATTTCCGCAAATGTTCGCGGACGGGCGAACACGGGCGAACCGCCATAGACTTCAATAGGCAGGCGAATTGTAAAACCCACAGGGACTCGGGGGCGTGGCCGGCAGAGCACTGAACCAGACGTTTATCTGTGGAGCTCCGACAGGAATCCACAATAAAAGAGAAAAAAAGCCGTACAAACGAAGCCTAATTCACAGAACAAGAACCACGAACCCCCAGAGAGCGAAATGGGCAGCAAGAACAGACAAAGACAACGTCCCGAGCCCCCTCATATGCCAGATATCAGGCTCTCATTTAGCAGGCCTGAACCGCGGCCGCAGCCCAAGATGGCGCCCGAGGCCCACACAGACCCAGAAGCCTCTGAAGACTCTCAGGAGGGAGAGGAATCGATTCCCTCCTCTGCACAAGGGGAGACCCCCCACACCTCGGAGTCGGAAGAAGACGCATCCCCATCCACTAAAGGGGACATCAAGAGGCTGCTAATGGACCTAAGGAAAGTCTGGAAGGCGGATCTGGCAGAGGCCCAAAATGAAATGGGGATTATACACCAAAAGGTGAGAGAGGTAGAGGAGAGAGAATCCGCTAGGGACAGCCACATACAAGGAAACAGCAGCCAAATAGCGGACCTTACCGCACAAGTACGCCAGATGCAGCGGGCAGTGACTCTACTCGAAACGAGACACAGACAAAGGAACATCCGCATCAGGGGTATCCCAGAGTCTGTAGAGGGGGAGCAACTGTTGGAGTTCGTCAGGAACATGATTGCAGCTTTGGGAATCAACAGCTGTGCAGCCTCCCCCACCATAAAAGCAGCATTCAGGGTGAAAAAGTCTGCTGCAGCACCCAGCGACGCCCCGAGAGATACAATTGCTCTCACAAGAGACATAGCAGTGCGAGCCGCAATCATGGCCAGATCCAGGGAACTACAAACCATACAATACGAAAACAACGTACTGGCGATATACAGCGATCTCCCTTTCGCAGTGCTAGCAGAAAAGAGGAAGCTAGCACCCATAGCAAAGAGACTGAGAGACAATTCCGTGAAATACAGATGGGGAGCGGACGGATCACTCCTAGCATGGTCGGGAGAAGGACAAGTCACCCTCACCTCCTCTGAGGATCCAGAACCTTTCCTCCGAAGCCTCAACGCACCAGCAGCCAGAAGACAGCAAACGCCACCTGAGCCTATACCCAAGAAACGAGCTGACCCCAAGGGGCACGACAAACCGACCCCAATGGCTCAGGGCTACACTGCACCACGATGGAGACTAGATTCCGCGGCTATTAAGACCGTGGCAAAAGCCACGGAGCTCGGGAAACACCACCTGAATTGATCCAGCAAGGATATATCTCATGAGGACGGCAAATCAAGCCCCCCATCAGAGCCAAGAGACCGCAGACACAACTAAAAGTCTAGAGACACTCTACTATATCCTTAGATATTACAAGTTAAATTCTCAGAATCTACATAGCTCTCATGTATCATTAATGTTTATCACGTATCCTTAACGTTTCTAAGATGTTAGAAAGAATTGAGATAAGGACCCATACACAGCATTATATGATGTTTATATTTTACTTTACTCTTTCCATATATTGGTCACGTTGTAAGATTTATATGCAAAAGCAAATTAAATGCAAATTAAAAAAAAAAAACCCACAGGGACTCTTTCTGGCCACAATAGTGATGGAAAAGTTGTTTCAAGGGGGCTAATACCTGGACTGTGGCATGCCGGAGGGGGATCCATGACAAAACTCCCATGGAAAATTACATAGTTGATGCAGAGTCTGGTTTTAATCCATAAAGGGCATAAATCACCTAACATTCCTAAATTCTTTGGAATAACGTGCTTTAAAACATCAGGTATGATGTTGTATCGATCAGGTAGTGTAAGGATAACGCCCGCTTCACAGTGACAGACCAAACTCCCCGTTTAACGCACCACGAACAACCGCAAACAGTCCATTTGCTTGGTTGGTCCTCCTACTGCAAATTTGGGGCACTGCGCATGTAATCTAATGTGCCACCAGATAGGAGTGGTGTGTTAAGTAGTACTATTCTTATCAGTTTAATCCCTGTTACGTCCCCCTCATCAGGCCTTTTTTAGTTGAATGTATCGCCCACTGTCAGTCCCTTCGGGATCCATCCCTCATTCATCTTAATAAAGGTGAGGTAATCTAGACTTTTTTGACCTAGGCAACTCAGCAAAGGAAGCAGCAGCGGGTACAACATCATCATCATCACACCGTACGTCCATGTGTGTAATGCTGTCTGACTGAGACATATCCCTGTTATCTAGAGAAAAAACGGGTCGCAAGAGTATTCTGAGAACGGACAGCAGCTGAAATAGCCTGCCCTTCGGTGGGTCCCCGCTCAGAACTCAAGCTGGTTTTCGCTCATCTTGTGCCATTACAGAGAGAACATATCTGAAGCATATCAGACTGGTCCCACCCATACGGGCAGTCCAGATCCGAAATGTCAGCAAGTTCTCTCTGCACGAGAGATACAGCAACCCCAGACGATCGTTTCAACCTTGTTAGGCATCATCAGTGAGGCATAGCTGATATCTCTCTAGGCACCGTGAGCAAGGGGTCCACGTCTGGATTACCCTTTAAACTTATGGAGAGAAAAAACGGGTCGCAAGAGTATTCTGAGAACGGACAGCAGCTGAAATAGCCTGCCCTTCGGTGGGTCCCCGCTCAGAACTCAAGCTGGTTTTCGCTCATCTTGTGCCATTACAGAGAGAACATATGTGAAGCATATCAGACTGGTCCCACCCATACGGGCAGTCCAGATCCGAAATGTCAGCAAGTTCTCTCTGCACGAGAGATACAGCAACCCCAGACGATCGTTTCAACCTTGTTAGGCATCATCAGTGAGGCATAGCTGATATCTCTCTAGGCACCGTGAGCAAGGGGTCCACGTCTGGATTACCCTTTAAACTTATGGAGAGAAAAAACGGGTCGCAAGAGTATTCTGAGAACGGACAGCAGCTGAAATAGCCTGCCCTTCGGTGGGTCCCCGCTCAGAACTCAAGCTGGTTTTCGCTCATCTTGTGCCATTACAGAGAGAACATATCTGAAGCATATCAGACTGGTCCCACCCATACGGGCAGTCCAGATCCGAAATGTCAGCAAGTTCTCTCTGCACGAGAGATACAGCAACCCCAGACGATCGTTTCAACCTTGTTAGGCATCATCAGTGAGGCATAGCTGATATCTCTCTAGGCACCGTGAGCAAGGGGTCCACGTCTGGATTACCCTTTAAACTTATGGAGAGAAAAAACGGGTCGCAAGAGTATTCTGAGAACGGACAGCAGCTGAAATAGCCTGCCCTTCGGTGGGTCCCCGCTCAGAACTCAAGCTGGTTTTCGCTCATCTTGTGCCATTACAGAGAGAACATATCTGAAGCATATCAGACTGGTCCCACCCATACGGGCAGTCCAGATCCGAAATGTCAGCAAGTTCTCTCTGCACGAGAGATACAGCAACCCCAGACGATCGTTTCAACCTTGTTAGGCATCATCAGTGAGGCATAGCTGATATCTCTCTAGGCACCGTGAGCAAGGGGTCCACGTCTGGATTACCCTTTAAACTTATGGAGAGAAAAAACGGGTCGCAAGAGTATTCTGAGAACGGACAGCAGCTGAAATAGCCTGCCCTTCGGTGGGTCCCCGCTCAGAACTCAAGCTGGTTTTCGCTCATCTTGTGCCATTACAGAGAGAACATATCTGAAGCATATCAGACTGGTCCCACCCATACGGGCAGTCCAGATCCGAAATGTCAGCAAGTTCTCTCTGCACGAGAGATACAGCAACCCCAGACGATCGTTTCAACCTTGTTAGGCATCATCAGTGAGGCATAGCTGATATCTCTCTAGGCACCGTGAGCAAGGGGTCCACGTCTGGATTACCCTTTAAACTTATGGAGAGAAAAAACGGGTCGCAAGAGTATTCTGAGAACGGACAGCAGCTGAAATAGCCTGCCCTTCGGTGGGTCCCCGCTCAGAACTCAAGCTGGTTTTCGCTCATCTTGTGCCATTACAGAGAGAACATATCTGAAGCATATCAGACTGGTCCCACCCATACGGGCAGTCCAGATCCGAAATGTCAGCAAGTTCTCTCTGCACGAGAGATACAGCAACCCCAGACGATCGTTTCAACCTTGTTAGGCATCATCAGTGAGGCATAGCTGATATCTCTCTAGGCACCGTGAGCAAGGGGTCCACGTCTGGATTACCCTTTAAACTTATGGAGAGAAAAAACGGGTCGCAAGAGTATTCTGAGAACGGACAGCAGCTGAAATAGCCTGCCCTTCGGTGGGTCCCCGTTTAGAACTCAAGCTGGTTTTCGCTCATCTTGTGCCATTACAGAGAGAACATATCTGAAGCATATCAGACTGGTCCCACCCATACGGGCAGTCCAGATCCGAAATGTCAGCAAGTTCTCTCTGCACGAGAGATACAGCAACCCCAGACGATCGTTTCAACCTTGTTAGGCATCATCAGTGAGGCATAGCTGATATCTCTCTAGGCACCGTGAGCAAGGGGTCCACGTCTGGATTACCCTTTAAACTTATGGAGAGAAAAAACGGGTCGCAAGAGTATTCTGAGAACGGACAGCAGCTGAAATAGCCTGCCCTTCGGTGGGTCCCCGCTCAGAACTCAAGCTGGTTTTCGCTCATCTTGTGCCATTACAGAGAGAACATATCTGAAGCATATCAGACTGGTCCCACCCATACGGGCAGTCCAGATCCGAAATGTCAGCAAGTTCTCTCTGCACGAGAGATACAGCAACCCCAGGCGATCGTTTCAACCTTGTTAGGCATCATCAGTGAGGCATAGCTGATATCTCTCTAGGCACCGTGAGCAAGGGGTCCACGTCTGGATTACCCTTTAAACTTATGGAGAGAAAAAACGGGTCGCAAGAGTATTCTGAGAACGGACAGCAGCTGAAATAGCCTGCCCTTCGGTGGGTCCCCGCTCAGAACTCAAGCTGGTTTTCGCTCATCTTGTGCCATTACAGAGAGAACATATCTGAAGCATATCAGACTGGTCCCACCCATACGGGCAGTCCAGATCCGAAATGTCAGCAAGTTCTCTCTGCACGAGAGATACAGCAACCCCAGACGATCGTTTCAACCTTGTTAGGCATCATCAGTGAGGCATAGCTGATATCTCTCTAGGCACCGTGAGCAAGGGGTCCACGTCTGGATTACCCTTTAAACTTATGGAGAGAAAAAACGGGTCGCAAGAGTATTCTGAGAACGGACAGCAGCTGAAATAGCCTGCCCTTCGGTGGGTCCCCGCTCAGAACTCAAGCTGGTTTTCGCTCATCTTGTGCCATTACAGAGAGAACATATCTGAAGCATATCAGACTGGTCCCACCCATACGGGCAGTCCAGATCCGAAATGTCAGCAAGTTCTCTCTGCACGAGAGATACAGCAACCCCAGACGATCGTTTCAACCTTGTTAGGCATCATCAGTGAGGCATAGCTGATATCTCTCTAGGCACCGTGAGCAAGGGGTCCACGTCTGGATTACCCTTTAAACTTATGGAGAGAAAAAACGGGTCGCAAGAGTATTCTGAGAACGGACAGCAGCTGAAATAGCCTGCCCTTCGGTGGGTCCCCGCTCAGAACTCAAGCTGGTTTTCGCTCATCTTGTGCCATTACAGAGAGAACATATCTGAAGCATATCAGACTGGTCCCACCCATACGGGCAGTCCAGATCCGAAATGTCAGCAAGTTCTCTCTGCACGAGAGATACAGCAACCCCAGACGATCGTTTCAACCTTGTTAGGCATCATCAGTGAGGCATAGCTGATATCTCTCTAGGCACCGTGAGCAAGTTATCCCTAAGCATATCCCTGTTATCTACATCCTCTGGCAATAATGGTTGCGCTTTACTCATTTCTTCCAACGGATGTGTAAATAACTCCTCTGACAGATCAAGTGAAGCGGCTGTGGTGCTAGTGTTGGTGGTGGCGGCAGGCGGGCGAGTGGTAACTTGAGAGGTGCCCGAAGCTAAGCTGGAGGAGGATGGTGCGTCAAGGTTCCGAGCGGAAGCTGTAGAAGATTGGGTGTCCTGTGTTAGCCAGTCAACTATGTCCTCAGAACTTTTCGAGTTCAGGGTACGTGACCTCTGAACACTGGGCATTATTCTAGGGCCAAAGGGAATCACAGCACCACGACCACGACGGCCCCTGCGGGGTGGCTTGCCTCTGCCTGTCATTTTTTTTTCGATTAGTGGTACTATGCGTGCAAGCTACTGTGACAACACATATGAGTAGATGCTGTAGGCCTGATACATACGCTTGCATTTTTAAATGTACACTACTGTTACACCAGATATGAGTTGCACTGGTGTGACACTGTGCCCTGGCAGGCCCTGAAACGCACACGTGTGAAGGAAACTGACTGCTATTATATTACAGTCAAAAAAGGTTTTTGTTTTTTTTAAATGCAAGCTATTGTGACACCAGATATGAGTGGTGGCACTGGGCAAGTGGGCACAGTATACGCTGTAGCCTGACACACACGCTGGCAGGCAGGCAAATGCAATTAGATTACACACACACACAAAAAAAAAGCAGACTGATGTTCTAGCACTAAAAAGGGCTTTTTGGGGTGCTGTCCTTACAGCAGAGATCAGATGAGTCCTTCAGGACTGTAGTGGACACTGAATACACTAGCCTAGCTATCGATTTCCCTATTAAATCAGCAGCAGATACACTGTCCCTCCTCTCACTAAGAATGCAGCTTCCGGGGGGCGGGGCCTTGCTGTCATGGAGGAAAGACGCACTTTGTGTGAGATCCCTCAATATCTCACTTTAAGCAGCTATCAACAAGCGAATTTCACCCCAGAAGGGATGACCTAGCA
Organism: Pelobates fuscus; assembly: GCF_036172605.1. Taxonomy (NCBI): domain Eukaryota; kingdom Metazoa; phylum Chordata; class Amphibia; order Anura; family Pelobatidae; genus Pelobates; species Pelobates fuscus. The sequence goes on along the minus strand of NC_086327.1, from coordinate 37,557,035 downwards.
ATGTTGCTCCTACCTGACCAACCCGACATGCTTAATAGCGGTCAGCAACTCGACAGAGTCTTACTTACCTTCGCGTGGCAAGTGTGGCCTGGTGCTCACCGGGCGGGAGAGGCGGCCGATCTCCCGATCCTGGGATGCCCAGGAGCAGCTACTTCCCGTCAGGAGCTCCGTTACCCCCCCCCCCTCGGACCGGTGGGGGTTATTCCAGTCCAGCCCTGAGAGGCTGTCTGGAGCTAATGGACGTACAGAGCACAGCTGCCTAGGCTCATCTGCGACTCTCCCAATATGGCGGCAGCCGCGTGTCCTCCTGGTACCAGCAAAGCATGGCAGGATATTGAGTCTAAGCTGGACAGACTCTTTAATCAATTTTGGAAGCAAATAACAAGCAGGAAGCCCCAACAAGCTCCACCACAGCCACAACAAGCTCCACCACAGCTAAGCGAAGCAGTCCCCATTAAAATCCACCAACGCAAAAGGCGTTGAAGACGGGACCAGAGGCACAAACAAAAATTCAGAGCCTGCCCCACGTCAAGCACTCGCCTCCACCTTAAGCCACCACAATCCCACACCGGACGTGAAGCACCACTGGAACAGATCCGACCACCCGACAAAACAAGCTTCCACCACCTCAAGCCGCGAACCCGGCACTCAGCCAGAGACTTGCCTTTGTTGTTCCAGGTATCAGGGACTCCCAGGGTCTGCACCTGGCACCCAGAAGGGATCGGATGAGCACAAGCAGTAAACAGCAGCCTGCCAAGCATGTCCCACTATAGCCGATCCTCCACACCATGCCTTTGATCACATGAACTGCTCTCTGCACATTAACTAATCGTAAAGTAGCAAGCGTTTAAACATGTCATTATTTCACCTCCTAAAGAGTTTATTGTCATAGTTCCTTACATGCCTTTAGCTTAACCGTTCATGTATTATGTTATTCACTAGTCTCATCTCATGGGGCGACTCACACTTGATTTATAACTAGTGGTGGAGCTGCTGATATAAATACACAGTTGATAACGTGCAAGCTACTCCCTAAACATGACAGCCATCTTTCACAACAATGTACTGCTATATACTCATACCCTCAGTGCAACTAGCCATGATATACGCACGTTCAGCCTAGCATGCTCAAATATAACACACTTCTGTCTAAAAAAAAAAAAAGAAAAATAATAATACAAAAAAAAAAAAAAGAATGCAGCTTCCGAATGAATCTAAAATGGATGCTGTCCAGGAGGTGGGAGGGTCTGGGAGGGAGGGTCTGCTGCTGATTGGCTGGAATGTGTCTGGAATGTGTCTGCTGACTGTGAGGTACAGGGTCAAAGTTTACCCTGTACCTCACAAGCTATGTTCGCCAGGAACTATTCGCCAGCGAACTATTCGGGACATCTCTATACATGACCTTAATTCTTTTCAATATAATTTAAATCGACATGGAACAAGAAATCGAAAGGACAACTTACAAGGGTGAGACCAAGTTGCTCTGATATATAGGATATATCTGATATATAGGATTTCAGGTTACAAGCAGGACATATAAAAAATAAATTAGTTTAAAAAGGTTACAATAGAGGGGCAGAGCCTGACTCTTCAGCTAACCAGACGTGTTCTGCGTGAGCTCTCACTTTCTATGCTGATTCCCTCGAAAATATCATGGGCTACCAAGCTGGAAACTTCAAGCCAAGGTGCTACCTACCTGAGGGGCAGCCCAACTAATCTTTTGAAACTTCTACCACAGCCTGTAGCCACCAGGATCCGTGGCGGCAGGTTGTGGCCTACTAACGCTTGAGTTGGGGAAGTGCGGAAAACGTCCTCACTCCACTCAATGCTGTACAGTCTGGTGAATCTTCTATTCCTCCCTCTGTACCAGTGGGGGTTATCCCGGTCAACACTGAGCTGACCTGTTGTTCTAGCTCCAGACGCCTGCCTCTTGATCTGCAGCAGCCACTCCTCACAGGGCAGCTAGCTAAAAATGGTCTGGCAGTGTCCCTAGGACGATAAGACAATGCTCTGCTGGGGAAATAATAGGACAGGAAAAAGGGTGAGGGGAAGGGGGAAAGGCACAGACACTCAATACATTCAACATGCACTGCACCAATACTGGGCACAGGGTGCCAAAACGCAAGAGTAATCTGGGGACCCACACATAGTGTCTGTCTTCCATCCCCACTGATGGTGACTACCATCACAGAACAGTTTCCATTTAAGACAGATATTGACTGCTGCACAGACTTTGTAGTGTATATGCTACAATGTCCATGTGGCAAGCAATATATAGGCCGTACTAAATGTGCTTTAAAGATTAGGACCATGGAACATATAAACAACATAAAAAGGCTATATGTCTCTTCAATCCCAGTACATTGTAATTAATGTCCATCATTTAACTTCCGTTGCATTGGAATTGAAAAGAGATACCCTCATTGGAGAAGTTATACCCTCATCTAAGACTGGTACCTATAGATATCATTAATGTTTGAAACAACAACCACAAATGTATGTTATCATCCTTATATTAAAACTTTTATCCAGTGAAAAGCCTGTTTACTTCATGCTCATAGAAATTGTTCTTTGCATATAAATATAATTAAATTAGTTTATTAAACTTTGTCCATATATAAACCCACAATAATTTAATATTTCAGCAAACAAAAAATGCCATTTGACATAAAGACTCTACATCCAGAAATTGATTTACTTCTTCAGAACCAATGAAAGACGTGTCCGTAATGGAGCGTCTGTACCCAGAGTGGTACCTCCGCTGTAGATTCTCCCAGGTCCAGTAGTGAAGCAGTGTTTATAACTCCTGCGTACCCAAACACCAGCCGAGACTTGATGAAGGATACAAAAAGAACTGGTTTGTTCATCCTAAAGCATACATTTATACACAGACCCCCAGCATGGGGTCTCAATTCAGAAACCCTTAAAGGGACACTCCAGGCACCCAGACTGCTTCAGCTGATTTAAGTAGTCTGGGTGCTGTGACCCTTTTGTACTGCACTGTTTACATTGCAGCTCTTAGTCTGCCCTTAGTGGCTGTCTACCAGACAGCCACTGGGGGCGCTTCTGGAATCTAAACAGACTTTTGGTCCGTTATCTCACGGACCTCCAGTGTCAGATTTTCCCCATAGGAAAGCATTGAATAACTGTTTTCGGACACTGAAACTCCCGCACACTTCTGGACTTCCAGGATCGCCTGTGTTCGGTTCTACACCACATAAAAGGGCACTGTTCAGAGGAATTGTTCCCATGAACAAGGTGAACAAGATCCAGGGTAAAAATACTGACTATGTTCGGTAGTTTGTTCGGTTTTTAAACTACCGGACTTGACCGTCCGCAAGCCCTGATTCTCTGGAACTGTTTTGGGCATGGGACCATGAATTAAATTATGACTTCCAGGAAATTCCTGAACCGATCTGGGTGATTTTTGTGTTTAAATGTACTTTTGGGGTGTTTGTGAAATGTGTGATTCTCCAATGTCTTGACCTATCTCTCCTTTTACCTATCTCAAACCTCACCTGTCCTAGCTCTGCAACCTCCTTCTACAATTCCACCCTCTCCTCTCAACTAGACATCATGGCACCTCCTACATTTAAATGCCCCCAACAACAACCTTGGCACACCAAGCTGACTCGATATCTCCAAAAATGCTCCAGAACTGCTGAACGCTGTTGGAGAAAGTCTCACTGTGCGTCTGACTTTCTCCACTATAAATTTATGCTGCGCTCATACAGCTGAGCTCTTTCCTCTGCAAAAGTAAATTACTTCAATACCCTCATAACCACACTCTCCCACAAACCCAAACGACTATTTCACACATTTAACTCTCTTCTTCGCCCTATTGTTACTCTTCAACCTACTAAGCGCAAGAGGTTTCTGCTCTTCTCCAGTCCTCCCGCCCCACCACCCCGCCCCAATTCCCTTGAATTTCATCCGTACTCTGTCTTCTTCTCTTTCTCTACCTCTCACTAAAATTCTCAATCTCTCTCTTTCCTCTGGCACATATCCATCACTCTTCAAACATGCAACTGTAACCCCAATTCTAAAGAAGCCCAACCTTGACCCTAACTCCCCGTCCAACTATTGTCCTATCTCGCTATTGCCTTTTGCATCCAAGATCCTTGAAAGAGTTGTGTATGCGAGATTGACAGACTTCCTTGAGTCCAATTCTCTGCTAGACCTGCTTCAGTCTCATTTCCGCGCTAAGCACTCTGTGGAAATGGCACTGACCAAAGTATCCAATGATCTACTTGCTGCAAAATCTCGTCGTCACTACTCCTAATTCTCCTTGACCTTTCTGCGGCTTTTGACACTGTTTATCATCAACAGCTTCTTCTCATCCTCCACAATATCGGCCTACACTCTCTCCTGGTGCTCCTCCTACTTCTCCCAGCACTCTTTCAGTGTTTCTTTCTTTGGCTCTGCTTTTTCTCCCCAACTCCTCTCTGTTGGTGTCCCCCAAGGTTCAGTCCTTGGCCCCTTACTGTTCTCCATCTATACTACCTCCCTTACTAAACTTATTAGCTCCTTTGGCTTCCAATATCATTTCCATGGGGATGACACGAAAATGTATCTGTCTTCTCCTGATCTCTCCCCTTCCCTCTTGACTAGTGTCTCTGACTGCCTCTCTGCTATTTCTAACTGGATGGCTACCCACTTCCTTAAACTCAACTTGACCAAAACTCAAATTCTGGTCTTTTCTTCCTTTAAGTGTTGCTACTCCTCTGTCTGTCTCCCTCCAAGTCAACGCTGATAACATCAGCTCCACCATTGAGAATGCTTTCCTATGGACTGACTAATTGTGTGCGGCTCTTGACGCGCATGCGCATTCAGGCGATGACGGCCAAAGGAGGAGGAGAGTCCCCAGCGCTGCTATACCTGCTACACTTTCTTGGAGAAGAGGCCTTCCCACTAGGTGCTGGATCTAGGAGTTTGATCCAGGGTGGGAAGGGACGGTGAGACGCCAGCCAAGCTGCGGCAGCTAAGGGGCTACGGTGCTTATGGTGTCCGGTGTGGGGCTTATGGTACTCGGCTACAGCTAGGAAGCAATAATTGGCGGAGGCACCCAGCGACATGGGATGCAGGGTGGGAGGTGGGCACTCCAGGATTCTCTAGTGCCAGGAAAAAAATGTTTTCTCCTGGAGAGTCCCTTTAAGCCCACTCAGGCGTCTCTGTGTCTGGGAGATAATTGAGTTTATAACCGGTAAACTAATTATCTCCCTGATACAAATAGCTGAATCCAGAAAATACCCCCAAAACACCCATTAAACATTACGTATCCCCACACATCATACATCATTTTAAAGAGATCAAAGCACCCATCCTAGGAAATTAGTGCTCTGATCCCTGAATAATGCATAGAGTCACGAACTCTTCAGTACGACACCTCTGTGTTTTCCTTGGAACTCCGGCTCGGCCACACTTACCACTTGGGCCTGGCCAGTTTGTATCACATCGTTCTGAATGATAAAACCAGTTATACTTCCAGAATGATGTCCTGTCTAGTTATTGGGGGAACTGAGCTATATTCACCAACAGTTCTATTTCTCTCTGAGAGGAGAGTTTAGGGTTACAAGTTGTCCTCTTCACTAATTATCTCCTGGACACAGAAATTACAAAACATAAAATATCACAAAACACAGGTAATATTGGCCAGTGCCCCCACATGCCATATATCCCCGGAAAGGTCTCTCTGGAGCGTCCACCTTCTATGAAAACCATGATCGTATATGGCTAGATCGAATTCTATTATAGTACAAAGTTCAGCGGGATGCGGCTTGCCTCCGATCCAGAGAAGAGTTTCAGAGTGCTGGATAGAGTTTCCCAGTCACCTTAAAGCATGACAATTTTCGTGATGTTGTTCAAAGCCTCTATACCTCCTCTGTTAACTCTCCAAAGAGCACCCTGGTGTCCAAAATTGCTCTTGTTTAACTTTTAGTGGAGCGTGGTAACTCTGCTATCCACTTTAGAGTCCAGGGTGATTTAGAGTCACTCCCGGTCAGACGCACCATGTCTCAGTATCCCTCTGGCGGAAGATAGGTGGTTATAAACAGCCAGAAAGGAGCGCTGGGCTGGGAGACATGGGTTGGAGTGTCATTCCATAGTATGAGCCATGCACCTGGCTTAGGTGACCAAAGGGTCCATCACATTGATATTTCTGATTTCTCCTAGTCTTCTGCTACTTTCTAACTTCTCAGTGGTACCACTGCTAATTACCATGTTATTTAGTTTAATTTCTTCTTACCTGCTGCTGTTTTAACTCCCTACTGACATGTATGCTCTATCGTTTTACGTCATATAATATACTATCCATGTCTGGATGATCTTCTCTGCTTTCAAAAGCCTAGGATTACTTACCATCTGAGACATGTAAGCATAGCCTAGATTTAGCCTGACTTTACTTTTTTTTTTTTAACTTGCTATTATAGCAATATCTTACTGTGTCTTACAAAGTAAGCTTACTTGTACTCATATGCACAGCAAAAAGGGTAATAAAGCAAAAAAGCCAATAAAAAAATTATTGTGATAAACCAATATGTCTTTCAGTTCCCTGAGAAATAAAAATTTTAGTTTTTGGTCATGCTGTATTCTTGTCGGCAGAATTATTATTATTTTTTTTCAACGTATTGTCTGTCTTGTATGTTTATTGTATTGCATTTTATTTCCTTTTTATGTATTTATTTTATCTAAAATATAAGTACAATCTTTAACAAAGAGTATTTAAAACAAGCAGAAAGATTAAAAAAACACACATTTCCATTTAACAGCATTGAAACATGTTCCATGATAAGATGTAATTGTCTTGTGAATACCATGACAATGCAGAAATTCAAGCCAGTAATTCAACCTGTAACATAAAAGCCATCGCTGAAATGATTCAGCAGAATCTCCCTGCACTTATTGGTTCTCAGCTAATGGGAAGGTGAGGTCTGACTTCATTTATGGGAATAAACAGAATATATAAGTCCCTGCAGCTACTGCAGAATCACCGTCAGAGAAAGTTCTTGCTTCAACAGTGATTGAACGGAACTGCTTCTGATATTCAGAAACAAAATCATTTAATTCCACCAGTTCTTTAAGATCAACAGCAACATGAACTCTCAAGTGCGTCAGAACTACAGCCATGACAGCGAGGCAGCCGTTAACCGCATTGTGAACCTTAAAATGTTTGCGTCGTACACCTACCTATCCTTGGTAAGTTGAAAAATATCTCGATATTTGACGGTGTTTATAGTAGTTTTTATAGTAAACCAGCAACTTTCCTATATTCACAAATTGGAAGAAAACTGTCAGACATATTTCTAATTAATCTGTTTTAAGAAAAGCTAGATGTCTGTCTATCTATCTATCTATATCTACTTGACTATATATATCGATCACTATATCCACAACTGTTGTCCGTTTCTATTTTTAGTCTTACTACTTTGACCGCGATGATGTGGCTCTCCATCACGTGGCAGAGTTTTTCAAGGAGCACAGCAAGAAGGAGCAGGAGTGTGCCGAAAAATTTCTGAAATGTCAAAACAAGCGCGGAGGGCGGATCATTCTGCAGGATGTGAAGGTAAACATGAGCAATGACAAACAATATTTGGGGTCTGGGAAAGGTAATCTGTATGAATAAAACTACTAGCGGCCTAAACCAGTTGCAATTATTTGCTGTTTATTGAATCAGCCTTCATACCGAGAGGGCTTTTATCAAGACCTTTATAAAGGTCTTGATAAAAGTCCTCTCGGACTGAAACATCAATATCTGTATTGTGCTGAATAAAAAGCATCTACTTTATTTCTACTAAGACCCCTGAGTGCACTCGTCTTGTTTGCATATATTCTGGTTGGAGCTAGCACCAGGGCATTTACAAGACCTGGGAACCTGGATTTGTGTATATATATATATATAGTTATTTTCTATGTTGCGACACATTCACAATATAGGGAGATATGTTTCCTTAAATGATTAAAGAAAAGTGAGAAATCTAATGTATTCTTTTATTTCGATTCCCCAGAAAACAGAACGTGATGAATGGGGCAGCACTCTGGAAGCTATGCAGACAGCTCTGGATCTGGAAAAGAATCTGAACCAGGCCGTGCTGGATCTGCACAATCTAGCAACTGAGAGAAATGACCCCCATGTGAGTTTTATTATATAACATTGCCATAATATCGGAATGCCTATATAAAGACACGAAGTCATAGCTGGAAATAGCTTGGCTTTTTTTATTAAGTTTTTATGATAGGATAGCATGTTCCTATAAATATATTTTATTAACCTTTCTCACTTTGATCAGTGTTTGCATGTGTTATTATATTATTGCCAGTAGAGGGCTGAGTTTCATTGGTTATAAATGCCGGTATATACAGAAACCTGATGAATACCTGTTTAGCTGACATTTGATGTCTGTATGAACGGCTTCTAACTCTCTTAATGTTTATATTACATTTTGTAGACCTGAATCTGCTATCCAATCATACAATTGTGCTACTTACCCCTCAAAGTTTTCTGGGTGTAGAAGGTGAACATCTCTGAGACCCACTTTAAATCTGTTTATAACAAAACCAATAGCAATGGATTTCCTACTGCTTTTGGGAAGATAACCTACATTGTCATGATTGGGGAGTTCCTTACTTTGGGCAGACTAGATGGGCCGAATGGTTCTTATCTGCCGTCACATTCTATGTTTCTAGGTTTCTATGGTGTCTACCTAGAACATTGTTCTTCAATCTTATCCTCTTGACCCACAGGCTACTTTTTTTTACAACTACTGTTAATGAAAGTGAGAATCTAAGTGGCTGTGTCATGGTACTCCCATTAGTATATATATATATATATATATATATATATTTATGGGTGCACCAAATTTTTTTTTTATATTCTGTATATATTAAATAAAAATAAAAGACTATAGTAACAACTTATTATAATAAAATACACTTAAGTTCTAATTAATGGTTATATGTATTGTATTATAATAAGTTGCTACTATAGTCTATTATTTTTATTTATTATATACATACTATTTTAAAAAAATGCACACATATTTTGTTTTATTCCTGTTGTATTACTTAGTCGCTTGGTTTGGGTTGCTGCCTTTTCAATTCATATCTATTATTTTTTTTAATAAATTCCTCATTGTTGTTTGACTCCCATGGGAATATCTTAAATTCTGGCCTGTTGGTGGATCCCGAATACAATTTGGAACAAGAGTGGTTGAGAAAAAAAAAATTCTGCCTCAGTTTATGTATCAAATATTTATCCATGCAATATAAACATTGTAGACGAGATCTGGGCTCCGCTACTATTTATACTACTATCCTTGCTTTCCAAACTAAGTTTAAGCATCTTTGGGGAGAGTGGAGACAAACATGGTTTTAGGGGATGAACACTGATGTTGTTGGATATATGTGCACTGCGGCATTGCGCGTAACTGTAAAGAGTCTTGTGGACTAGTTTATTGGTTCTGCCTTTGAGTTTATGTCTTAACCTTGTTGTCCTTTTACAGTTGTGTGATTACTTGGAAAGTGAGCAACTGGAGGAATATGTGAAGAGCATTAAGAAACTTGGTGATCATATCACTAATCTGAGACGCCTTGGGGTGCCACAGAATGGCATGGGAGAGTACCTGTTCGACGAGCACACCTTGTCGTAGAGCAGCAAAGATCTCCATCCTCAGAGACAGCACGTCCAGCATTCTATACATTCCTCCTAATCCTTCCTCTGTCACAAAGTGTGATGCTATATGCCTATCTCTACTGTCAAGACGTCGTTGAACTGCAATTTCCATTATGTTTGGTCAAGGAAGTTATAGTTCAACAGCTGTTTGAAATTTTAACTGTTTGTTCTAAGCCCTGTGAAAGCATCCACCGGTTATCCCAAAACAAGTTTGGCAATAGCCTCTCTTTGTAAAATAAGAAATGTTTGCTCGCCTGTTTTCCTGTTTTACGAACATTAAAGAGAGCATGTCATTCAAAATGCATATTGGCTCTTGTTATTATTTGTAAATGATGTTTGTAGACGTTACACTGTGTTTATAATTTAAAGGCCTATCGTCAGTAAATGATGTTCTGTGTTTCTCCTTTTTATATGTTCTTGCTTTTACATGTGTTTGCTGCTCCTGCAATGTACAGCACAGTGATCATGCATCAAAGTATATCTAAAATGGTCCTACCAGACAAGTGGGTTCTCCTTCCACTCAGCATACGAGTGCATCAATAACGCAGAGTCCAGATGCAGGACAAAAGTACTGGACTCGATCATACATAGTAAACATTGTCCTTTATTTGAAACACAGTATCAAATCAGAGCATGCGTGATGGGGCAAAGGAAAAGAGATGCTAACGCGTTCCGTGCCCTTGCAAGGCGCTTCCTTTGCTGCTTCTGCAATTAATGTTTACCATGAGATTCTGGACTAGAATCACAACGATGCAGTTAAAGTTAAAGTTCCAGTTATATTGGTTTTGACATTAAATGTGTATATACAAAAAATAAGTATCATACTCGCTGCAGGGGATTACTACCACCAGGGTGCTCAAGACAAATTCTCCACAAACTCCAATTACTAGAAATGTCCAGGCACATTACTAGAAACGTCCAGGCACATCCAATGGTTTCTTCATGGGTCACATCAACCGTGCTCAGTTCACAATGTCACCTGTCCTTGTGCAAACTGATAGATTGCCACGGCAACATGAACATGCAGTACTGTATCAACGTCAGCTGTCTGAAAGCGAATGAGAAGCTCCTGGAAATTTAGACTGGTATAGGTATCATTAAATAAGTGCACAATATGGAGTCAGCAAGTGAAGCTCAAAAACCACCTTAAGTGGTATCCCCTAAACCACTTCTATAGAATACAAAAAAAACATATATACATAAAGTGGAGCTTCTTGCATAGGCGTAAATATCTGCAATAATCTGAATACAAAACAATAGTGCAATATTGTTGTAACAAAAATAATGTACAATATTAACATATGGAGTATCACTCACAAGTCAGGAGTCATAAATCTCATATGACTCGGATGGTAAACGCCTGTGGACACTTTTAAGAATGTCCAATCCCCTCTTTTGTTGTCCTTCCCTGGAATCTGAGCTGCTTTTACTCTCCAATTACTGTCCAAAATGTGTTTCGCCCTTCAAAATGGGCTTCCTCAGTTGACTTTGTATTCATATGATTGCAGATATTTACTGAACGCCTATGCATGGAGCTCCACCTTATGTATGCATGTTTTCTTGGTATAGGTACATGTCAATTTTATGTTGTCGTACTTATATTCAAGAACTTATCCGTTGAAAAGAGTGTGTGCGTCATGCTCATAGAAATTGGCTTTTGCATATTAATAAAATTTGTAAATTCAACTCTGCCCATCTGTAAACCCATAAAAATGTAAAATTTCAGCAGTCAAAAGATGCCATTTGACATGAAGACTCTACATCCAGAAATGGATTAACTCCTTCAGAACCCATGAAAGATGTGCTTAACCCTCGCCCTGAAGGTGGGAAGACGCAAAAGTATTAAATAGGTAAAAAGAAAGCAAAACAAAAAAGCAATAATAGTGTGTATTGCACATGAATTTATAATTTATTTAAAAGTCACTTATGTCGTTGAATACTTCTAATCAGACATTCAACTTTTAGTGTACAGTCCCTAAAACCATCCGACATAGAAGCATATATACAAAATATGCATAGTAAAAATATGTCTCATGTTATCTATTGTAATGGATGAAGCTATTCCTGAGATGCATCATTGACATTCAGGAATGTAGAATCTTGGGAAGCATGAAAAGGTACCGGTATGTTGAAAATGAAGAGATGAGTTAATGTTGCATTAAAAATAAAAAATAAAAAGAATATATGTGCTTAGAAAATACCCCTCTCTGTTACTGACATTGATGCTGTGCTTCATACATCCACTTATGTTTCTTTACTTTGGTTAAAAGCAAAATGTCTCACTATCCACGATGGACAGTATGTAGTTAGAATTTAAGGTGAATTTCAAATTTATCCAATGCTTTCCTATGGGGAGTCCGTTGACGCTGGATGTCCTCATGCATAATAATCCGGAGGTCCCTTTAGTGGCTGTCTGGTAGACAGCCACTAAAGGAGGAGTTAACCCATAAAGTTTATTTAAAAAAAAACTGCAAAAATTACCTTTCCAGGGTTAGGGTGAAGGGACACTGCACACAGACCACATCAATGAGCTGAAGTGATCTGGGTGCCTATAATAGCCAAATTGGAAAAAAAATCACTGTCAGGAATGTTTTTTGTTTGGCTACTCTGGCACTAAATTTGATATTTCCTTTGAATTCTCAATTTAGTAAATAAACCGATTATGTGCTGATTCATCCTGAGAACTGGATTCTGACCCACAAGACCCTGAGGATTTGCTCACTGAAGTCTGTTCACTACAATTCAATGTCAAATAAATAAATAAATGGCAACATAAATGCATACATGCCACAGCCACAAATAGGGCAAAGACATAAGAGGAATTGCATGGCATCTGATAAATTATTTGCAGTTGGATTCTATGAATGGGTGCAATCATGATGGTAGAGAATACATCAATATTATAGTTATATTAGATACCACGTTTTGCCTCGACTGTGATTAATGAGGATTTGTTAAACATTCCTCCCAACATTTCAAATGGACAAAGAGGGACACTTCAATTCTAGGGGTGTAAGTGGAGGCATGGCCAAAGTGTGGCTGTACGGAAAAATTTTAGGAAACTTACTAATAACAATTTTTCAAATCTAGACGCTCCAAAATTAATGAATATTATAAACTTTCTAACTTGCCTGAAAGCAACCAATCTAGGTAAAAGTGACTCTCTAATCCTCAGCTAGATAAAGTCAAAAAGAAACAATTACATTAAAGCACTTGAAAATAATAAGGAAGATAAAGGTCTAACAAAACTGTCAGAATGCAAATAAAGATTGGCAAAAGGACAGTCCCTAGTCCTGATGTGTGTTTTGACGGTCAGGTGGCTCTTCGAGGGATAAGTATTTCTGGCACCATAATCACTACATCAGCCACAGCACAGTCACCACTGAGCACGCCATCTAAACTACAAGCTCCCAGGACAATTCCAGACTTGCATTGCTGTAAGGAGAGGGGTTTAGGAATGGCATTACTATCCTGTTTAAATGAGTACTGTGGGAAAGAAGGCAATGGCCCTAACACATGCATTAACCATTGCAAGCTTGAAAATAATACAAATTTTACCCTTGTAAATATCAATTATAAAGCAAGACCTTAGATGGAGCAATCCTTAATATGGCTGCTCTTTTTATGGTGTGGCATGTCTCTGGAGCTCTATTGGTGGTAAGTGCTGATATCTGCTGCTGCTACCACGCATATAGGGACCTCTATCACGTTGCCACAGAATTCAGAAGTGGATTGGCGGGTGGGAGGCCAGGTATGTGTGTGGGCCGTGGCACACTGAAATGCGGTAGGCGCCATCTTAACTTAGGTCCCGTGCACAAGTGTGTTTTTTTTAACCCCTGCAGTGACATTCCGTGTATAAGACGACTCCCAATATTAGACTAAAACATTTTTGTTACATGGAAAAATACGGTATATTCCTGAATATTATGTTTTTGCAAGTATTCATCGAGTTGCTGTTTAAACATATGTGTAGGCTCTGATAAAACCACTTTATTATTCTAACTGTAAAAAAAAAAAAAAAAAAGGTTTCATTTGCCTTAGACTAAATCTCCTTTCTTCTAGTTTAAATGCGTGACCTTGTATCCTATGTATAGTCCTGTCTCTGAATAGATTTCCAGACCGTGATTTGCACTGGCCCCGATGTGATATGCTTTTTAGAAAACAAAAAGAGCAGTCCTGTAACATTTACTACACTACCAATAAAATAGTGTATGGTAGGAAATAAGGTAAACAGAATGTCTTATAAATGCAATAAAAAAGAACATACACTAGAGGGAGCATCTGTTCTACCATTTTCGAGACTTTTCAGTGAGCGTTTAGACACAGAAAATTCAGTTCTTCTGAATAATTTCATCTGAAAATGAAAACAAATTATGACGATTAGAACTAAGTGTGCAGAGTTATTTACCAGCTAACCCATGGCTTTGTATAAGGGTGGCCACAGGCCGCTTCTATTTTTAAATGATCTAATTGCAAGGAGGGAGTGGGCAAGCAAACAAATTGCATATCTGAATTTTCATCCAACCAGTAGTTCTTTGTTTATTCATAAGAATGAGCAAATGCTGAAATGGCACATCAATCCGATGTGAGTGATCCTCCTCAGCAATTATTCAGAAGACTTAGCCTTTCACGTACATTTAATCAATAACTCTAATAGTTTCTGTTACACAGATCAGCAGCTAAATGACCTATTCCTGTGTGATGACCCGTTCTAATGCTCAATAGAACAAAACATCAAGAGAGATGTAATTATGTTCACTTAAATGAAATAAACCTACCGGTAAATATGATGCAAACTCTTGGCAATATTTGAAGCAAGACAAACAAATAGCTACCTTCTGACTGTTAAGACTAAAATCCTGCCACTCAGTAACAAACACAATAAAAGTATGTGAAGCATGATGATGATGCACTCTAATCCATCTCTGTAACAGCTCTGTAACAGAAACAATTGTTGGGTGCAAACTAAATGTGATATAATGAGGCATCAAAAATACACGTCAAGATACTATTCTAAGTTATATGGTTACTCTTGTATATTTAATTTCCATACACTGATAGGTGCAGAAAAAAAGAATTACCGGTACATTTCTTTTCACTGAAACCTTATACCAGGGATAGGCAACCTTCAGCTCTCCAGATGTTGTGGACTACATCCCCCATAATGCTCTTACACACATAATGCTGGCAAAGCATCATGGGAGGTGTAGTCCAAAACATCTGCAGAGCCGAAGGTTGCCTATCCCTGCCTTATACAGTTGTGAATTGATAGGCAAATATACAACTCTGAAAGTCTCCAATGCTTCTATTTCAAATTCTCCTACAGATCATGTCCATTCAAATGCATTATGCCAGAAGCAATAATCCGACTCCAGTTTTAGGTTATACATCCTCCTCATTTAAATAAGAAAGCCAACACTACAAATGAGAAGTACATACATAATAGAGACATTCTAATATTCAGATAATGAAACATTCTCTCCTTATATATTATTTTATTCAAAATATAATATGTTCTGAAAATGTTCATTTGGGGGCGAGAAGCAGTAGCTGCACATGCGTCTTAGGGACCCAAGATTTCTCTATGATAAATATTGGACTGGCCCAATTACCATTGATTGTGATTATCTCGCAGTAGGAAGAGTGTTGCAGGACAGCATTGGATTAAAGGTAAGCGTAACATTATTCATTTTATTTTGAAAGTAGAGGCCCACTAATCTAAACACGCAGAGGAACATTGCAATGTCATACATATAGTTGTATTACTTTTCACAATTCACGATTACTATTACAAGTTTTTACATTGTTGCCTTGTCATATACACACATTCCATAGACAATAGAATGTTTCAGATCTAATCACTCATTTTACACCTAACCATGAATTTAGCATTAAGCCCTGCCCTGCAACTCAGTCACAATGCAAACGAACGTGTACAAAGACCGTATCACGTAGTTGCACTTTTACAATCCAAAGACTTTAACTCATAGCTGAAGCTCTTACCCTCTCACCTAGCTACCTGGAGTATTATATAATATCTACTCCTGTTCATCAAGTTCAGCCTTTCACACTATTCCTGTACCAGCTGTTAATTCAAAAAGAGAAGGAAGACCCAACTTTTGGCGCTTTAACATTATTTTGTTTCACTGTAAAGAGCCATTTCTTCTTAGCAAAACCCCTTTTGCTCACATCTTAATGAATGACATCAACTTCATAATTTAAAGTGATCATCTAGTGCAGTCCAGTGATGCTAATGTTACATTCGGGAACCCTTTATATATAATATTTTACAAGAATGAACCCAAAGCAATCCCAAATATTAGTAAGTATTCAAAATTTTACAAGTAACATTCTATGCACTAGGCTGAGGGGTGTGAATAATAATTGTGTACGGGATTATGGAAGGGGCGCACATTAAACTGTGTGTAGTTTTAATATATAAGAGTCGGTTGAGGTGTGCCGAAACCGACGTGAGGTTAGGCCTGCAAAAGAGGGCCCACCCAGATATAATGATATATAAAGAGGGTGTGGTGGGAGGGAATTTCCGAAATCGTCGAAGACAGGTGAGTAAGGGGGTTTGCTGGGTTTAAATAGGCATAAAAATCCCTCCCACAACTTCAGGCATACGCCTTCTATTTGTGTACGGGATTATGGAAGGGGCGCACATTAAACTGTGTGTAGTTTTAATATATAAGAGTCGGTTGAGGTGTGCCGAAACCGACGTGAGGTTAGGCCTGCAAAAGAGGGCCAAAAAGTATGTGACATTTATTAAACATAACAAAACATTTAGACATATTATAGAAAGCGAGCCTGATTTCTTCTCTGGATTTGGAATGTACCGGTTGTATGCCGAGGACTTCCAGCGACCCATCTTCTCTACAAGATGAGTTGGAACTTGACAACTTGAGGCTGCTGTGGCGGCCCTAATACGGAATGAATGTCCCGAGAAGGAATTTGGATTGAGGCCAAGACTAATAAACAAGGAGCGAATGCATGGCATGAATTGTTGAGGGATGTGGCAAAAATTGTACGAGCAACCATTATAATCGGGACGCACTTATTATCTTGAACCACATACAATACTTACACATATCGCAAGCTTCGTAGAGTACGTTTGCTTAGCATTAGTAGACAAATCTTACCTGCGTAGACTCTAACTCCAGGCATGATCGATACCTTTTTTGACCTGCAGAGGAAATCCGGAGTGCGTGTTCATTTATCTCAACCGTAACGTTTAAGCAAGGTCCGACTTCGGAAGTGGCTAGGGCGGAGGATACTGCAGGGGACTTGAGACGACAGGGTTAGCGTGTATCAAAGAAAGTACGTTACCTGGAGCTAGTTCTTGCAGCATGCTGTGAGGAGGAAAGAAACGTAATATGTTTAAATTATGCAAAACTCAGATGCCCATTGAAATTCTCGTGTAGTAGAGCTGCTTAGCGAATGGGTACCAATAGGCGAAGATAAGGACTATCCCGTAAGAGTTGAGGCCGTGCCATAAGCCCTGTGTTTGAGAGAGCCCTACCCATGACTTGGGCCATGTGGACTTGAACTAACTACGTGCAGCAGGGTGATAACCCCTTGTGAACGAGCGGTTATCTGCCGTACACGTGTGATTACTTGTATTACAACACAGCGAAAAAGGACTGTAACAGGCACCTGATGAAACCAACTGTGGAGATGTGAACCGAAGAATAGAATGCAAAGCCGTGACTCACCATAGGGAAATGTTTGCACGAGAGAGGAACCTGAAAAGAAGCTTTGACTAAATTTGAAGGCGATATGCGTTTGTATAGCAAGTACCCAATAGCAGTCACTTGGCAGGCATGAGATCGTAAAGAATGTACTATAGGATGCAGAAGGTGTTACAACTTAAATCGAAACAACCAGCATGACCGAAAGTAACTCCTGATGGACTTCTTAAACTTACAAGAAGTGAAACGTGAACAACGTCAAAATGTGTGACGAATGAATTGAATGTGCATGGAGGACCTTGTGAAAGTCAAGCGTGCAGACAAGTCCCAAATTCAGTAGATGAAGGATTTAAAAGGCATTCGTTTGGCCGAAAAGGAGGCAGAGTGATGCCTTTATGTTCGATATGAAAACCAGTGGGAGTTCTGTACACCCGGTCTAATCAGACTGCTAAAGCTTAACCTGCATTGCTTGTATAAGTGACGCGGACGTGAAAATGAAGTGATAGTATGAGTCGATAAATGGTAATTTAGAACTCAATGTGCGAAAATGCCCCCAAAATGCTGCGAAGTAAATAAATAGTATATCCGTAATACATGAGTCCGGAAGCAGTCACTGTATGTACGTCAGTGTCTGGAGGGCCTGACGATGGTCCAATACAAGGCCTAACCTGTATAACGTGCAATGCGAAAGGCAACGTGAGACCCCACATACATACTTAGCTGAATATATGTAAGAAATGCCTGAAACAAGTTGATTGGAGGGACCGCCGGTCTAGGATTCTACTAGCTTGGCCTGGGCCCGTAGTGTACACGGCATGTGAGGATCACCAGCGAGTGACAGGTCGGGGTAATATACAAATTGGTATCCTTGAACTGTTATGTCTCAGTAACCAGCCAACCCGCGAAGAGATTACGTATTGAAAGCACAGGATTAGCCTAGTATGATAGTCCTGACATACTGTTCGCACTATTCTAAGAGTATGTAACTCACAACAAAACCAAAGCGGGAAATAAAGTGCCAGGAATACCCGCGTCGGTTATAGGATCCAAAACATAATGATTACGCGTGATGGGTCTGTAGTGTGCCGTCCCCCCAGCGTACTAGGGGTGCGAGCGTGAGTGAGCGTGCTGGCTGACTAGCTATGCCGCGATGCGGCGAAACGATTACTCTAGGTTGGTGACAGGTGAGGCCCTGCTATTTGC
Source organism: Pelobates fuscus (assembly GCF_036172605.1). NCBI lineage: Eukaryota > Metazoa > Chordata > Amphibia > Anura > Pelobatidae > Pelobates > Pelobates fuscus. The sequence goes on along the minus strand of NC_086327.1, from coordinate 37,538,474 downwards.
CAAGCGGCTTGAGAGGCTCTATCTATGCGTTGGCGCGAGGGGGCAGTGTGGCCACTGAACGGTGTGGCGGGGTGTCGGCCTCTCGGTGAAAGTTAAACATAAGATAGAATGGGAGTGACGGATGAGGCCCTCTCTATGCCACAATGCGAGGCGACTAGCTATGATTTGGCCCGAGGGGCGTAGTACCTCCAAGTATGAGGATGGGTGTTGGCCTCGCGGGACCACTAACCTAAGGCAAAGAAGCCAGGGGGAATAATAACTAGTGGACACCTAGGAACCTGACAGCCAGCCGTTGCTAACTAAGAGGGAAGGTTAGTTAGTGAGAGAGGACATACCATTGAACGAAACGTGGGTGGTAATGAGTTAGGATCGTACAGCTTGACCGAAACTGGAGTGCCCTGTGAGCGTGTCAGAGTCCAGACGGTCGGGACGTTTAAACTAGAATGCGTGTATGATTGTAGGTATGGCCCTCGGGGCTCGTGGTGCCATGTCGTGGCCTTGTTGTGCAATGTAATACGAGTTCATTCATCTATATATATATATATATATATATACATCCATCCTTTTTTTTTTTTTTTTTTTTTTTTTTTTTTTGCGGATCTCGTTCATGGTAGCGTTAAAACGCGTACCCGCCTGTGCTGAGGCTTGTTCACCAGAACTGCAGTACCAACCTAAATGCACTCGTCTAGTAACATATGTGCCCGCCTGCGCAGGTGTACAAGGCAAGGTAATCAGACAATGATAGGACTTAATGCAACGCTGAATATGTTAGGATCATGAAATAGGTAAGTAATGTGCGGCATAATTGTCGAGTATGCCAAGCTGCGTGTCTACAAGTGCGTGCCGATGAATGTAAGATGTGCATAACAGTTAGAGTATCTGCGATTATACTGAGGACGACCAATAACAATGACGACCTTGAGCTACCCATTTATTTTTAAGACATCTGACATACATACCTACTCAAATTCACTTTTATTATTCTCCAAACGTATTTGGACCTTGAGAGCATGGCGACTTATTCCCTATCTAAAATGTATAAAGCTTGACAGGATTAATCATTTCAACTTCATGTAAATTATTTTAGAAATATTACCAGCACTGTAATGGTTAATACATTCCCTGTGAAATGACAGTAAACGGGCTGATAGACTGAATTTGACAAATTACCTGCAGCCCTGTTGGCTATGTAATGTGGTTTTAATGACCTTGAAGGCTCATCCTACGCACCATCATAACTTTGCAACTTATTTTTCTTGAGGCCTCACATTCATTTCTGCTACCTGTTCTGCTGACATTCTTTCCTGCAGCTGAGTTATAAATATTCTCCACCGTAAATCTAGAATTAGTGATGTGCTCTGAGCAACATTAGGCTGTTCTCGGGTCCGAAAGTGGTTTAGAACTGCTGTGAATTGTAAGAATCATATATATATATATATATATATATATATATATTTGTGATAACCAGAAATAAAACACATTTTCGTAAAAGCATCTTGACAATAAGTGAACAGCTATAAAACTCTGCTAATTAGAAGAGCGCTGTATAACTGCTCAAGTTAAAATGAATGCATTAACATATCCTGCTGTTGGATAATTAAAACCTAATAGACGATGAATTGGGGGGGGGGGGGGGGGATCGAAAACAGTGAGAGAGAGAGAGACATTGAAGCAAAACGGGCAAGTGAATGACTGTCTTAAATTAAAAGAAAACGGCCACCCCAAACTCTAAACAAATACCCCTAGCAGCAAATTAACCGCAGGAGTGAAGTCGGAGCAGCAGTACACGCTCGGACATTCCTGCTAACTGCTGCAGGATTAGGTGAAATGAGTTGCATATGAAGTCGTGTCAGGGACCCAGACTAGGCAGCTCTCATACACAGGCTCCCCTGTGATCCACACTCGTCTTCCGCTGCACTTGGGACACAGACTACTGACCCAAACGTGCATTCAGAGCAGCCCCTGGATCCGTTACCAGTAACTGTTACCAATGCCCAGCTCGCGTGACAAAATGTATATCGCTACAAAACTTCAACGTGCATAGCTTGCTAGGTTACATGCAAAATACGGCCAGGAATTAATTAAAATGCGGCACAGAGAGTAGAACGTTCAACGTTCTCCAGGGAGTACGAATTTATTCGCTAAAAAAAGTCAACTAGCCTGGAAACAGTTAGCAGCCGAGTCCGTGAGAACTGACGAATGATGAACTATTGCGAGAGGTATTTCCCCTATTATGGCAAATGAACCATACCGTCGAATGATGTGCAGAAAACGAATACTTACAGTTAGGACGAAAACTGACGGAAGGTTACCGTTCGAGTGAAAATACTCACGAAACCGGCGGGCAGTGTACAAGCGTCGCGGCAGACTGACGTCAGAGGTCTGCAAAGCGGAAATGAAGGCGGGAATTTCCGAAATCGTCGAAGACAGGTGAGTAAGGGGGTTTGCTGGGTTTAAATAGGCATAAAAATCCCTCCCACAACTTCAGGCATACGCCTTCTATTTATGGTATGCGTTACACTTGGAGATTCGTTTTGGTCCAAACTGCAATTCATCAGAAGTTTTGCAGATTGGAAGAGTGATCGAATTGCGAAACTCTGTCCTGAAATATAACTGAATCATGAACCAAATGTTCGTTTGCTTTGTGATTCTGAATTCTGCTCTACGCCAAAAATAGAGATGGCGGTAAAGTGCTCTTATCAGAGTACTGCAAAATACATACATACTTTTATATCTTGCAGTACATTGACTGACCCATATTTGCTACGTTTTGGTTTGTCTTATTTATTTCCAGATTGGGTTTTCAGTACTGAAATTCTGCTGAGTGTAAAAACAAAAATTACTTTCAGGAAAAATGGTTCAGCCAAACCTAACTTTCTTGTCATGCACAAGTACAGAGTGCGCAATTAACTACAATTCCAGATGGTACAAGCACAGTAACGCATGGGTGACACACTTATCTGACTGTTCTACATTGCTATAAAGAAATTATAAAAACACGTTGTGATTCTGAATCAAAGGCGCTCTTAACACTTTTAGCAGGTAAAATGTACAGATGCAAACCAAGCTTGGGATTCATATCCCAAAATCATCTTGAAAAAAAATATTTTGTATGGAGCATCCATGTAAAGAAATCAGGAACTGTTCCCGTGATCTGAACAAAAATAATGATGCAGATTAACAAAGAAAAAGTTATAAAACCTTTCACCTAACAATATTTCCCTTCTAGATATATGAATCAGATTGTTGTGTGTTTTAGATAAGAAGAATAAAACTGCTGTTGTGTCAGTCTGAAGTCCTTGTGTAAATGAACACAATTTTGGGTAATTATTCATTAGGTCATTTTATCTTCTAAATATGGTAGTTGGGTCACATATGAGTTGGGTGTTGGCCAATCACAGAGCAGGCTATACTGAGAAAGGGATTGCTTTGTTACATTTAAAGAAGTAATGGATTTCTCACACAATGCATTCTTGACTATTCCATGGAGGAGGACAACAGTAAGAATCTTGACTATTCCATGGGGTAGGACAACAGTAAGAATCTTGACTATTCCATGGAGGAGGACAACAGTAAGAATCTTGACTATTCCATGGGGGAGGACAACAGTAAGAATCTTGACTATTCCGTGGAGGAGGACAACAGTAAGAATCTTGACTATTCCATGGGGGAGGACAACAGTAAGATGCAAGAGTATCATGTTGGAAAAGGAAAGGTAATAAAGAATAAAAACTTTTTTTATTTAATATTTTCATTGAGAAACATAGGAAGAGGTATAATAGATATGTAGCATATATGTCATAAGCATGCAGTTTAAAAAAAACAATAAGACAAAGTAAAATGATGTATATATCTGAGTAGATACCCTCTCTCTCTTTTTTTCCTTTATAAATAATGAATAATCAGCCACTCGTCAGAAGTACAGAGTGGGCTCTGCAACAATATATTAGTATATAAATATGAACATTAACACAAGGACAAAACAGCAAAATCCACAACACAAAACATACTAATTTAACAAATGAGGCAAGGTCAAAAGACATAATAACAAAGGGCAAATATGGGGAACATGGTTAAATAATCAATGGGGAGAGGAAAAATAAAAGGGGGAAGGAAAAAGGAGCGAGGAGGGACCATCCAATGAATTTCAAAATCTTACAACACAGTATTTGGTGATAAAAAGTGGTAAATAGTTAAAATTGATAAATAAGTAAATTTGCGAGTCAGCTAAAACCTCTCCCCCAAGAACAGCAGACACATACAGTTTGAGAGTAGAACAGGAACTCATTTTTATTAGACACACCAATCAAACTGGGCCTATACAAACAGCCAATCACACTAAGCCCATTAATAACCAATAGGACACACCATCACAGAACACCTACTTTGCATACACAGGAAAACATTATGCACTAGGTAAAGGGATTAAGACACAGTCACTTCCAGCTGAAGTGGTAGAGGTTAACACAGTAAAGGAGTTTAAAGGGACACAATAGTCACCAAAACAACTTTAGCTTAACAAAGCAGTTTTGCTGTATAGATCATGCCCCTGCGCTCTCATTGCTCAATTCTCTTCCATTTAGCAGTTAAATAACTTGGTTTAGACAGCCCTAGTAATACCTCCCTGCATGTGACTTACACTGCCTTCCTAAATACTTCCTCTAAAAGTCATATTATGTTTATGCTTCCTTTATTACAATTTTTGTTTGATTTACATTTTTTTATCTCCTGCACTACTAACAGCTTGCTAGAGCCCGCAGGAGCCTCCTGTGCGTGATTAAAGGGACACTATAGTCACCAGAACAACTACAGCTTAATGTAGTTCTGATGAGTATAATAGCTCCCTTCAGGCATTTTCAGAGAAAAGGCAGTGTTTATATTGCCCCTAGGGACACCTCCAAGTGGAAACTCCTTAGATGGCCACTGGAGGGGCTTCCTGGCTCAGGGCTGCACAGTAAGCAGCCCTGCCATTCAGCGTCCCCACGCTCTGCATGGAGACGATGAATTTAACTCATAGAGATGCATTGTTTCAATGCATCTCTATGAGGAGGTCCTGATTGGCCAAAACAGCATTTGGCCCCGCCTCCGTGCCGATTTTAGCCAAATCAATGCTTTCCCTATAGGCAAGCCACCCAAATGGTGGGTTTAGCATTATAGGGTCAGGAATACATGTTTGTGTTCCTGACCCTATAGTGATCTTTTAAAGTTCAATTGACAGAGCAAAAGATAAAAACTTTTAAACTATGTTAACATCTGATTGAAAATGAAACCTATTATTTCATGCAGGCTGTGTCAGTCACAGCCAGGGGAGGTGTGGCTAGGACTGCATAGACAGAAACAAAAGTGATTTAACTAAGAGAATTGAGCAATGACACTTAAGGGGCATGATCTAGACACCAAAACTGTCTCATTAAGCTAAAGTTTTTTGGTGACTATAGTGTCCCAACCCCTTAAGGACACATGACATGTGTGACATGTCATGATTCCCTTTTATTCCAGAAGTTTGGTCCTCAGGGGATTAAGCATGCGTGGCATATGCATAAGGCTATCCTAACTATATGATAAGGCTAGGGAATAATGAAAGTATTTAAAAAATTGGGCAGACTAGATGGGCCGAATGGTTCTTATCTGCCGTCACATTCTATGTTTCTACATGCTCCCAACTTGCACCGTTACAGTCCAATATGAATGCGGCGGCGAGGCTCATCTTCCTGTCCGCCCGCACCTCCCACACCTCACCCTTCTATCAGTCCCTACATTGGCTTCCTGTAAGATATAGGGCTCAATTTAAAATTCTGATTCTTGCTTTCAAATCTCTACATAATGCTGCTCCCACCTATCTATCCTCCCTAATACACAAGTATGTCCCGTCTAGGCCCTTACGCTCTGCTGAAGACTTACGTCTATCTTCTGTCCGTACTCCCACCTTTGATGCTCGCCTTCAAGACTTCTCGAGGGCTGCACTGTTCCTGTGGAACTCACTTACTTCCTCCATTAGATGCTCACCCAGTCTCCACTCCTTCAAAAAAATCATTAAAAACCCACTTCTTCATAAAAGCGTATCAATTAAACTGTTAATAGCTCCCGACTGATTCCTCTTTTGCAACTGTCACTAGTCTAATACTATCCTTACCTTTTTGTGTCACTTTACCCCACTCCCTCTAGCATGTAAGCAGGGCTCTCAACCCATCTGTTCCTGTGTGTCCAACTTGTCTGGTTACAACTATATGTCTGTTCGTCCACCCATTGTAAAGCGCTGCGGAATTTGATGGCGCTATGTAAATAATAACATAATATTAATAATAATAATAATAATAATAATATGTTTCTATGTCAACAATAGGTGTCTCAGCTCAGCTGAGTCACAAAGGGGAAAGTCCCAACCCCCACCCACATGGTCACACACAGTCTCTGGTTCGGCGCCATCTTGTCGCTCCATGTTGTGGCTAGGTCTAAGTCTGTGCGGTCTAAATGGCCGCTCCCCACCAGAGCCCACCCAAACAAAGGAGCCCTTGATGCCCGAGTGATGGCTTACCAGCTTTCCGTCACACTATTCATTAGCAATTTGGACTCAGTGTTGTTTCCATATATTAACAAATTAATTCTTAGTGGTATATATGCATGCGCTGGTTTAAAAATCTGCCAGTACAACCTAGGAAGGAATTGTAATAATTTAAAATAAATTATATTAGTGCTGCCTAGATAAGCTTCCCCAAACAAGATTTAATGTGTAAACGCCTGGTGGGACAAGACTGATACTCTCAAATAAAAATACTTTCATGAAATATAGTATGAGTAAATAGTACTTGATGAGCCCATGTATCTTGTGCCCCAATTCTTTGTTTAATATTTAATGTCTTCACTAGTTGTTATTTATCCCCCAACCATATTTGTTTTCTCAGTTAGTATTCTTGGGTTTCTTTCCTAGATTCTGATGAGCAAGAGGATTTTATCTTATCCCACGGCATATTTTTGCTGCCTGTTTTTAATAGAATGTATTATCTTGTATCTCAATTTGGAAAAGCTTGCCTTGGGCACAGAAACTGAAGAAATCTTGTTTGCATAACTGTCTCAGAGTTCCCAGGTTGGCATGCAAATGAGCACAGACAGGCATTTTGACGTTGTACTCACCCGATCAACACGCTGTACAACCTACGGAGCTCGTTGTGAGTGTCGTTTGGGGAGTACCGCCTCCTGATTCTCTATCGAGGGAATGCTCTGAATCATACTGATAGAGAGAGGGATACTTGTTGTGCCCCTTTATTTATTTATTTATTTAAATTCTTTATTTTTGTTGTGCAGGTGATTACAGGGCATTGTCATACGCCACAACAGCGTTCATTTACATAAAATTACATATGAGTTAAACTGTGGCATGAGAAAACCTGCACAAATTTTGTTTTTGTTGAACATGCTAGTCTAGGCAATTTTGTGTAAACGTTAGCATTCTATTTGACAGACGATTATATCTGCGTTGGGCCCCAGCGTTGCACATAAAGAGAAAACAATGGTCTAGTATTTATATTTGTGTCTACATGCTGAGTTACATGCTAGTGGATTCGTTGTTGTAGTCGCTAATGTAGTCGCTATATGATTGTGTATGAAGCTTATCTCGTTAGCCCATGTTCAGTGCTTCAGAGCTTTCGAGAGTTCTATGTAGCATTAAACGGGTAAGTGTAGAATGGTGCTGCAGTAAGACTGAGCCTATGTCAGGGACAGACAGCGTGATATATGAGAGGAGTGACAGCAGGTCATGGAAAGTAAAGGCATACCGATTTTGCTGGAGAGATGCTATTATTTACGCCGAATGTTTAAGATTAATTGTCCGCTGGGTCATCGCTCTGTGTCTATCCGTTGCTCGTAAGGTCTCCTCACCCCTGCATCTTTCTGCGTGAGCTGTGTGGTAATTGTCCAGCTGGGCAAGTAGCTGACAGAGTAATCCAGGCAGGCACAGTCCCTAGGTGAAACGATGTAAGCCTGCAGTGATTGAGGCATGTGTGGTGATTCTGTGTCCTCTAGCCGCTGTAGTTCCACTGGTAGGTGTTGCTGTGAGGGTGCTGTGAGATGGGGCGATGTGTGCACATGCCATTTGTCTGGACCAGATCGAGGGGTGGGTTGCTGGGTCTGGTGAGCTGGTACTATGCTGCTTATGCTTGTTTGCCGCTTTTCCGACCTCCTTGCCATGTGTGAGTGCGGGGGTCTTGGTACCTGCTGTCTGTCCTGATCTGGCTGTCATCACTTGGTTCATGGGGGCTGCCCCGGGTTCGTGTGAGTTGCATTCCCCAGGGAGCGGGAGGCAGCAGTCTTCCCCGTGCGCTATGCCCGGTTCGTAGTTGCCGCCATTTTAGCTGTGGCTTGGGCTGCGTCGTGGCAGTGAGTTGGGGCCTTGAGACCTCTGTTGTGATGTGTGCAGCAGGGTGTGGGCCGGGATCACCCCCACCGGCCCGCAGGGGGGGGGGGACGGGGCCCGGTTCGGTCTTCTGAGGAGGTCCGTCTGGACACCGTCGGGCAGGATAGTGGGGCAGCGGCCGTCCGCCCCACTCACCACCTGAGTAGGCCACATCCGTTACGGACGACGGTTGTCTCTCCGAGGGACTAAAACGAACATGGTCGCAAGCCTCACCTCGGTTCTGGTGCTTCCTCGTGGGTTGGTGCATGCTTTTGGTCCTCTGGCTGGGTCAAAAGTCCCGTTTTTAAACGGAATAGTTTAAACGATTTCAGGAGCTGTTGTTGCTTGCGACTTGCCAGCATGGCGGTCAGGCCCCGCCCCCCTGTGCCCCTTTATTTATAATGCTGTGACACCTAGTTTAATTTCCTCTTCCGGCATGCCATGTCATCACTGCAGCCCCGTTACCGCACTTTTTGGGAACACAGGGGTGATATGGACCAATCAGTGCCAACTCAGTGTTTAAATAAAGTGTTAGCCCCATTGTCATTGCCCAGTCATGGTTTCCTCTTGGTTCTTTATACTATTGGTTATTTTGTTCCCTCATTTTATTGTTCCTGAGACTACTGACTTCTATAATCCTGACCTGGCTAGTTATATCGTATTTCAGTGTTTCTGGCATCCTAATCTCAGATGTTTTATATTTAAGTGTTCTCTCTTGTTTACGTTAAGCCTGGCCATCCTAAGGTCCGGTAATACGTCCTTTCTGTCTACATATTCCTGATTTATACTTGTAAGTTGGATAGTGTAGCCGTGATACAATTCTACAGATACCCTTAGCTTTCTTTAAAACCATAGCATAGGTTGTGACCCAACAGAATAAAGGCTCCGAGAGGGGCTGAAACGTTGTCTGCACTTCCTTGTTCCAAATAAAAAAGACTGCCTTTTACAAGAAACCTAGGGTGTGCCTGGATTTTTCGTTTTCTTCCATTTGATGTATTCAGGGATTGGCCCTCTGTTTTTATGGAGCACCTTACAGAAAATATTCCCGCTTTTTTATTGTGTGCATTGCACTCTTGTTTTTTTTTTTGCAAACATAGAAAAAGTATTATTGTGGCATTAACTCTATAAGTCTTTATTATTATACCTGTGCCTCTGCTGTGTCATACCTCCTTGCGGCCCACGCCGTTCCGTTCCCGCCGTCCTTCCTGCTCCGCCGGGCTGTGCTGTTCTCCGTCCGGCTTCACGCACTCAGGTGCGCGCGTGTCCGGGGGCGTGCGCGCACGGCGCGCCGTTTCTTAAAGGGGAACGCGCATGCCGTTTCTTAAAGGGGACAGCACTCAGGTAGTCAACTCTATTTATGATCTACCCTACTCTATCCCTAACCTATCAGAGATCACTCAGCCCTATTTATACCTCCTTCTTACATCACTTCCTTGCCCTGTCATTTCTTATAGCCCGAGAGTGCGTTCTGTTAACTTGTGTTTCCTTGGTATCTGACTTCGGCTTGTCTTCTGGTTATTCTTATCTCTGGCTTCCTTGACCTTTGGCTTTGTTTTCCGTTTAAGCTTCCTGCTCTAACCCTGACCTTGGCTCATCTGACGTTCCTAATTCTTATTTCTTATCACGTTAAGCCCGGCCATTTTAAGGACCGGTAATACGTTTATCTGGGGTTGCCTCTCTTGTCCTTTAGTTTGCGTGTTGGGGAGCTCGACCTTGACATTATGACAGGGCCATGGACCCTGCAAACTTGGGGCAACAAATAGCAGCTTGCGAAAATAGAATGGAGGGTTTAGATCGTAGGATGGATCAGTTTGCCCAAGCTTTGCAAACCATCCTGACTAGAACTGCTTGCCTCCAGCAAGAGGAAGACGAGAACAGCGCTCAAGGTGCTGTATCCTTACCATCCCCATCCCATCCTACCATCCGTTCGTCTCACCCCTCCTCCCCGTTACTCCGGGGATCCGTCTTTATGCAGGGGCTTTTTGAACCAGGTGGGGGTACATTTTGAAATGGCTCACAATTCATTTCCCACTGACAGGTCTAAGATGGAGTTTATCATGAATTTATTAGACGGTAAAGCTTTAGCCTGCATAAATCCTTTGTGGGAGAATGATGATTTGATTGTGTTTGACCTCGAACTATTTCTCAGGACTTTCAGGAATGTGTTCAGTCCCCCAGGCAGAAAGAGACTAGCTGCCAGGGCTTTATTAAAAATAACACAGGGATCTAGATCTGTGGCCGACTATGCCATTGAGTTCCGTACATTAGCCTCTGAGGTAACCTGGAACAATAGTGCCTTGACAGCTGTCTTTTTTGAGGGACTTACTGAATCCTTACAAGATGAGGTGGCAGCTAGGGATCTTCCAGAACTCCTTGAGGAGTTGATACAGTATATGTCAGACATAGATATAAGGGTAAGGCAGAAACATCTACATCTAGATAGGCAAAGAAGGGCTTTGGGACGAACCGCTCCTCGTCCTATGGTAACCCGGATTTCCAGGATTATCGGCATCTGAGCCTGACCCCGAACCCATGCAATTAGGTACTACCAGACTCTCTGAGGCTGAAAAGACTTTCAGAAGGAGGGTAGGGTTGTGCCTATATTGTGGCAAAAAAGGGCATTTATGCAACAACTGCCCGTCTCGCCCGGAAAACTCCTCCACCTAAGCTCGTTCAGGGGACCGGCCTTGGATGTAATGTCTCTGTCCCCTAAAACAGCTTCACACAGGTGTCTTATACCTGTAACCCTTTCTTGGGGAAAGTTTTGTCACCAAACTATGGCCCTCATTGACTCTGGTTCAGCTGATAACTTTATTGACCAGGCTTTTTCATCGTTCATTTCTCTTCCTTTGGAAGAAAAAGAAACACCCTTGGCCGTTGAGGCCATAGATGGTAGACCTTTAACAGTCCCGTATGCGACACACCAAACGGAAGCTGTTATTCTAGTGGTGGGCGCAACCCATCAAGAAAAATTGTCTTTTCAAGTAATTTCCTCTCCCTCTTGTCCCCTGGTTCTTGGTTTTCCCTGGTTACAAAAACATAACCCTGTTCTTGATTGGAGAAAAGGACAGGTTTTGACTTGGAGTCCCTCATGTGAACATACTTGCAAAAATTATGTTAGACCCCTCTGCTCTCTTAATGTTCCTACGTCCCCTCCTCTATCCACTATTGTGCCACCTCAATACCAGGATCTTAAGAGAGTGTTTGATAAAGTGGAAGCGGATCGTCTTCCTCCTCACAGATCCTATGATTGTGCCATCAAACTTCTTCCTGGCACCATGCCACCCAAGGGGAGAGTATACCCTCTATCTCAAATAGAGAATAAAGTTATGGAGGAGTACATAGAAGAATCCCTAAAGAAGGGATTTATTAGGCGTTCTTCTCCAGCAGGGCAGGTTTCTTTTTTGTTTCTAAAAAAGAGGGGGATCTTCGCCCATGTATAGATTATAGAGGCCTAAATAAGATTACTCTTAAGAATGCTTACCTCATACCCTTGATAACAGAACTCTTTGACAAGCTTCGTGGTTCTAAAATATTTACCAAACTAGATCTTAGAGGAGCATACAATCTTGTTCGCATCAAAGAGGGAGATGAGTGGATGACGGCATTCAACACCCGAAGTGGCCATTATGAATACACCGTTATGCCCTTCGGTCTGTGTAACGCCTCTGCCATCTTCCAAGATCTCATCAATGATGTTTTAAGGAACTATTTACACACGTGTGCTATTGTATATCTCGACTGATATACAAACTCATCACAGACAGGTCAGAAACATATTACAGACACTTCTTGCCAATGGCTTGTATTGTAAACTCGAGAAATATTTATTTAATCAAACTTCCATTCACTTTTTGGGTTACATAATATCTGCCAAAGGGTTTAAAATGGACCCTAAAAAACTATCCTCCATTCTGGAATGGCCTTTACCCATTGGACTAAAGTCCATACAGAGATTCATAGGGTTCACTAATTATTATAGACGGTTTATCAAAAACTTCTCTCAGATAATAGCTCTAATTACCGCCATGACAAAGAAGGGAGCGGATCACGTCTATTGGTCAATAGATGCTAAGGCATCCTTCGTTAGCTTAAAGAAAGCTTTTGCATCTGCTCCTGTCCTGGTACACCCAAATCCTTCTAGACCCTTCATCCTTGAAGTAGATGCCTCTGACTCTGGTGTGGGAGCTATCCTTTCCCAGAGGGAGTCTCCAACCGTTTTGTTGCATCCTTGTGGGTTCTTTTCTTATAAATTAACACCTGCAGAAAAGAATTACAATATAGGTAATAGAGAATTATTAGCGATAATCTTAGCTCTTAAAGAATGGCTTCACTTACTTGAAGGTTCTTCTGTACCTCTCATGATTCTTACTGATCATAAGAATTTATCATATTTGAGTGATGCCAAAAGACTTTCTTCCAGACAGGCACGCTAGGCTCTTTTTCTTTCCCGCTTTAACTATCTAATCTCATATCGACCAGGGAATCGTAATATCAAGGCAGATTCATTGTCCAGACAATTTGCCACTCTCGATAAGGAGGAGGAAATAACTGAACCCGTTATACCTCCTGAGAGAATCATAGCAGTAACTAGGACCAGAGTTTCCTCTCCCCTTCTGCACAAAATTCAAAAGGCTCAAAATAGGGCACCGGTTGACAAATATGCTGAGAAATATTTTGTTCCTCTTAATTTAAGAGGAGAAGTATTTTGCCACTACCATGACAGTAAAATGGCTGGACACATGGGGGTGTCCAAGACTATCGATTTAATCACCCGGGCAATATTGGTGGCCGTCCCTCAGGAAAGACGTAACAGCCTATGTATCGTCCTGTGATGTTTGTCCTCAGTCCAAACCTTCTCATCAAGTACCATGTGGTCTTCTGCATCCTCTTCCTCTGCCGTCTGTTCCATGGTCACAATTATCTATGGATTTTATTGTAGAACTGCCACAATCAAAAGGTTTTACTGTTATTTTGGTTATTGTTGATCGTTTCTCTAAGATGGCGCACTTTATTCCCTTAAAGAAGTTGCCGTCTTCGGCTGAATTAGCCAACATATTTTCTAAAGAAATAATACGTTTACACAGTATGCCTGACATAATTGTGTCTGATAGGGGCTTACAATTCATCTCCAAGTTTTGGAGGGGCTATTGCAAAGACATGGATATCGAGCTAGCTTTCTCCTCTGCTTATCATCCACAGACCAATGGTGCTGCTGAACGGACTAATCAAAGCCTCAAGCAATACCTCCGCTGCTTTACGTCTCAACTCCAAGACAACTGGGCTGACCTTCCCTGGGCTGAATTTGCCAGAAATAATGCCAATCATTCTGCCTCTGGCCACAGTCCCTTCTTCGTCACGTATGGTCGTCATCCAAATTTGCTCCCGGATTCGTTCTCATACAATGGGATGCCGGTTCTGGATGAGCACTTGTCTACCATACAGGAAACTTGGAGAAGGGTTCATGCCATCTTGGAGAACACTTCTCTTACTCAGAAATCCTTTGCTGATAGGCACCGTATAGCAGCACCTTCCTATGTTACGGGTGATAGGGTCTGGTTATCTACACGTAATATCCGTTTGCGTGTCCCTTCCATGAAATAAGCCCCTAAATATATTGGCCCCTTCAAGGTTCTACATAGGCTCAATCCTGTGTCCTATGCTTTGGATATAACCCAGGAACCTTCGTATACCTAACGTCTACCACACCTCTCTATTGAAACCGTTGGTTTGCAACAGTCATTCTAGACCCTGTTCTCGCCCTCCGCCCGTCTTGATTCATGGTCAGGATGAGTACGAGATCCGACACATCATCGATTCCCGTGTCTCACGTGGATCGCTTCAGTACTTGGTCCATTGGAGGGGTTATGGTCCCGAAGAACATCGTGGGTACCTGCTTCTGAAGTTCATGCGCCCCGACTTGTTCGTGTTTTCCATGCTAGGTTTCCTTCTCGCCCTTCTGGTGTTCCTCCAGTGGGCGTTCCTTCGGGGGGGGGGTTCTGTCATACCTCCTTGCGGCCCGCGCCGTTCCGTTCCCGCCGTCCTTCCTGCTCTGCCGGGCTATGCTGTTCTCCAGCCGGCTTCACGCACTCTGGTGCGCGCGTCCGGGGGCGTGCGCGCGCCGTTTCTTAAAGGTGTACGCGCGCGCGCCAATTCTTAAAGGGGACAGCACTCAGGTAGTCAACTCTATTTATGATCTACCATACTCTATCCCTAACCTATCAGAGATCACTCAGTCCTATTTATACCTCCTTCTTACATCACTTCCTTTCCCTGTCGTGGTTTCTTATAGCCCGAGAGTGCGTTCTGTTAACTTGTGTTTCCTTTGTATCTGACTTCGGCTTGTCTTCTGGTTATTCTTATCTCTGGCTTCCTTGACCTTTGGCTTTGTTTTCCATTTACGCTTCCTGCTCTAACCCTGAACTTGGCTCGTCTGACGTTCCTAATTCTTATTTCTTATCACGTTAAGCCCGGCTATTTTAAGGACCGGTAATACGTTTATCTGGGGTTGCCTCTCTTGTCCCTTAGTTTGCGTGTTGGGGAGCTCAACCTTGACATGCTGTTCCATTTTGTTTTGCATGGTAATCTTTCCCTACTCTTCATTGTGTGCTCATTGTTCCTATGTGAATCCTATATATAGGATGTGCCTCCCTTTTTCATGTTATTCACCCATGGTTGTGCACTCTGATTCATGCAACTCCATTGCTGCTAATGACAGCAAGAGGGTTTTATGAATGCTGCAAGCACTGCCACATTTAAGACTGCAGTCATTTTTAAACAGCTAACAATATGGCAGCTTGGTGAACTCAGTCCACTCAGAGGTATTCCAGGGGACCAATCTAGGCCAGGAGAACATTGTGGAGAACATTGTGATTGCAGTCTACCAGCAAATGCCCTGCACAATACTTACCTGCTCTCTTACTCATGCATTGTTGTGCCAACTGACACCCCAGTGTCAGTCCTGCTATTTTAATCCTGAGAGGCAGCAGCCCATATCCCCCTTGCCAGCCCTCCCATGGAAGTGGCACCTACTCCTCGTTTTGCATGTTCACCAGTCCTGTATGTCCCTTTGTTTTGTGTTACTGATCCCTAGTTAAGTATTGTGTGCTGCCCATTGTGCCCTGACCTCCTAAGAGCTACCGACTCTGACAACAGGAAGCACTGGAAAAAGTAGATGTACAAAAGTCACGGTGCTGTGACATATTCAGTACATCATGTGCCATGTGACTGGAACGGTGGTATAAGTATTCATAAGTTATGTATGCTTCCTGTTGCTCTATTATTCATGTGGTTATGTTACACATAGTAACAGGATCCTGACTCCAACAACAAACATATCCGATACTGCCGGCTCAGCTCCCATTCACACCCTGGATGACAACTTTTAAACAACAATTTGCTGGACTTGTGACTCTCAGAGAAACAAAGAAAAACTACAGTTAAGTTAGTTAGGGCATTAGTTAGTTTTTTTTATTAGTAAATTTAGTGACAAAACTATCTTCTATTTTCTACTAGCATGCATCCAACCTTTCTCCTCCAACTACAATTTCTCCACAATAACTGTTTAAGTCTTTTAAACAATAAAACAATTTTCCCATACGTAATCTTGTACATTACTCATCATTGTCACGCCGCTTGCCAGGTCCACTCCTGCCAGAGAGCGGTATGGGTCCCGGCGGGAATGCCGCCAGATCCTTACCTGTCTTGCAGACACCCGCACCACATGCCTGGGATCGGACTGGCACCCGGCGGGCGCACCTTGGTCTGGCGGCATTCCCACATGGTAATGGGAATGACGCCCATCACTCACCTCAGCTTCTGACAGGAGCTCCTCCCCCTCACACAGCAGCCGGGTCTGCAATCAGTAGAGACGCCGGCCGTTGCAAATTAGATGCTTTTAAGGGCTTTGTAATTAACCCTTAGACTGCCATTCAATTTTGAACGTGTGGGTGTGTTACACACACACGTCCACTATCACCTTTTTTGTCCATTTCTTTGTGCCCTGTTGTGGTTTCTAATGTGGTTATACGAGAGCGCATTTCTGGTATTGATTCTAGTGTATTTTGACCTTGGCTTTCCTTCTGTCTATCCGATCTATGTATTCCTTGACCATTGGCTTGGCTCCTGACTATTCTGACGTCTTGACCCTTAGCTTGTTCATTGTTTCAGTGATTTCTGTGTTCTGGTCCATACCTTGTCTTATGGTTTATTCTTTTATATGTTAAATCCAGCCATTCTAAGGCCCGGTAATACGTCTTAGGGTTTTCTTTATTTTTTACTTAAGTTCTGCGTGTTAGGCATCAGCTATTCCTGACAATCATATACTTAAAATACTTTCATGTAATATTTCACCACCTTGTCTTGCGTTCTCCCTTCCTTATTTAAACGCTTTGCTATTTTAAATATACACCCTTCTACAGCCTTCATTCCAACATCCAGTTCACATCCCTATGTTACATTTTGAATGTCATATGATAGGCCTATGCATTAGTAAATATAGAATTATGCTCATAAATGAATTCCCTGTTGAAAGACTTTTAAAAAAAATTTACTTTATGGGTGCATCTTCTATATCCTACCATAAGTGTTGATTGCTCATTTTTTTGCAAAGTGAGTTTTAATACACGTGTTATTCTTTTAAATTCTTTATTTATTCGCAAAGGAATTTCACAATAACCACAATCTCATATACAAAGAGTACAGCGTGCAGTAACACATACAGAGTTGCTATGTGTATTACATCAAATAATTATGTACCGATCCTCCAGCAATGTTTTCAAAAGACAAAGAAGGATTATATACCCATTTAATTAGCAGAAGAAAAAAGGAAAGAATAAAAGAACGAAAGCTAGGTAATGGAAAAAGGGATTAAGGGGAAAGGGGGGTAAAATATGCCACCCCGCCACGGACGTGTTATTTATGCTTTATGCTTTTGTCTCATGGATGGTTTTTAAGCGTAGAAAAAACAGAACTATGCTAGATACCGCATAAAGCCTTTAAGTACATTTGAACTTAATAATATCTAGAATGTGTCTTTAAACATTCGGTATACGAATATGAGGTGGGCAGATATATATTGTTGGGGGTCTTGCCTACGGACACTTTTTATGTTTAGTAATTTAGAAATATAAAAGTAGTCTTCAACAATATAAATTGATTAATGGAGATTTGTAGTACCTCTCTTGCTATAAACTTGTTATGGAGTGAAACGCAAAGAACAAAGTTACAATTGAGACCTGGCAGCATTAACCTTTTACTACTAGGGTACATTTCCCAAAACAATTCCTGTTTTTTTCAGGCTCCTGTCCTGACAAAAACTGGTCATGGTATGTGTCTCACAGGTACCTGAGCTCCTGTTAGCTTGTTGTTCCCCATGCGTAGCCTCTGCGCTAGGAGGAAGTAACTACACTTCCAGCGCACAGAGAGTTACGCAGGGATTAAGAGGCAGAGAGGACGAAGGGAGATAGAAGGGGAAGATGGAGTCTGGATTATTAGTAACCGAATAATAAAAGAGGATCAGAGAAATTTTGAGTACAGCATTGACGACAATATTACTAAACACGTTCAAGTTCCAGTTGTCTCTGTTTTTTGTTTTTTTTTACTCAGTCTTACGCAGTGTGTGACGTGCTCAGAGTGAGCACATGCGCAAATAGTGCAATTTTCAAACTGTCCAGAAGTGCCTGTGGTCTCTTGAAGATTGCGAGCAGCTAGTGGTGGAGTCTGATTATAACGATGCACGAGAGTACAACACTGATGTCTATGGAGGATGCCACAAGACTGGGAGTCTTTATTCCCTCAGCCATCACTACTGATGGCTGGTGGATAGACAGAGGTTGGCAGTAGTAGCTCTGCGTTTTTGCTAATATTTGTGAAAGTCCCTATTCTGTCTTATGATATATTTTGACTGCGTTGGATTTTCAGTGAAATTCCAACACGGTCTTTATGAGCGTTTCGTAAAGATTTTATGAAACGATCATTTTGGGAGGCGGTGGTGAGAGTTAGCAAAGCTGCTTTTACTGGGCATTGCAGTCAAAAAACATAAAAAACTAAATATTAATTTGATAACTGCATATGTATATATACGCATAATTCTGTATCTCGCATATTGTGTTGTAAATTTACATGCAGTGTTACAAATATGTTACAAGTGGTTAGACTATCAGCACTGGTTAGGGAGATACCGTAGCAACCACAGCACATACGTAGACAGCAGAGTGACCTCCTGTGGGATGTCTCCTCTGCTCTCCCTGGCTCTCAATTCCTCAGCATTAAGTGTCTGCTGAGGTATTGAGAGACAGATAGAAGAAAAACCTCCTGTTCCCTCCTGCATCCTGAAATCAGCCTAGCTGATTGAACACATTGACAGACAAGTTTTTGGGACCTATTTTTGCTGGGTGGAACATAAAAATGCAGGACTGTCCTGACAAAATCAGAACCATTGGCACCTATGTAGTGTTTCTGTATGACGGTGTCTGTGTACACATGTCTAGTTTTGTTTATGCATAAATTAAGGTGCGTGTGTGCATGTATGTGACGATATGCGAGTGTGTTTATAGAAGGATCATAGCTCCCTAATCACAGTCTCCTACGTATGCCTTTTATTTTAGTATGGCATGGGAACTCCAAAGGGAACTGAACATTTATCTGAAACTGTATTTATAGGTATGGCTGCTAACACCTTATTTAGCTGTTCCACTTATACTGTTTGATGATTTGAACTGCAGCTGGGGGTTAAACAATGAATCTTATAAACACTTGATGTTTATGGAATAATAAAAAAAATCTCATAATTAGTGGAAGATTTCTCTGGTGTGGCAGGGGTGTTAGCTGTTGTAAAGAACACAAAATATACAGAATTATATACAAAATACAGATGAAAGTGACACTATATGCACCCAGACCACTTCAGCTCATTGAAGTGGTCTGGGTGCAGTGTCCCAGGTCCCTTAACCCTGCAACAGAAATTATTGCAGTTTTTAATAAACTGTAATTATTACCTTTGAGGGTTAACTCTACCTTTTTGTGGCTGTCTACCAGACAGCCACCAGAGGTACTTCTGGGTCATTAGGTGACTTTTGGAGAGGGTGGTTAAAGGGTGGGGGGACAGCACTATAGTTTCAATTTAGCCCCTTCCTGACCGCTGATGTACCAGGTACATCATTTCCCAAATCTTCACTTACCTGATCGCTGGCGATCCCCCGCCGGAGATCGCGATCCTGGGGTCTGCCTGGGAGCTCGGGGTCCTCGCGATCACATGGCCGGAATAGCCGGTTTGTGCAGTGCCTGCAGGGAAAGTGCCCAAGCTCTCAGGCTGTCCCCCTCATGGCTGCATAAAAGTTTAACAAAGTTTGTAAAACTTAAATAAAAGTTTAAAAAGTAAATAAAAAGTAATTAGATCATATATATACAGGGAGTGCAGAATTATTAGGCAAATGAGTATTTTGACCACATCATCCTCTTTATGCATGTTGTCTGACTCCAAGCTGTATAGGCTCGAAAGCCTACTACCAATTAAGCATATTAGGTGATGTGCATCTCTGTAATGAGAAGGGGTGTGGTCTAATGACATCAACACCCTATATCAGGTGTGCATAATTATTAGGCAACTTCCTTTCCTTTGGCAAAATGGGTCAAAAGAAGGACTTGACAGGCTCAGAAAAGTCAAAAATAGTGAGATATCTTGCAGAGGGATGCAGCACTCTTAAAATTGCAAAGCTTCTGAAGCGTGATCATCGAACAATCAAGGGTTTCATTCAAAATAGTCAACAGGGTCACAAGAAGCGTGTGGAGAAACCAAGGCGCAAAATAACTGCCCATGAACTGAGAAAAGTCAAGCGTGCAGCTGCCAAGATGCCACTTGCCACCAGTTTGGCCATATTTCAGAGCTGCAACATCACTGGAGTGCCCAAAAGCACAAGGTGTGCAATACTCAGAGACATGGCCAAGGTAAGAAAGGCTGAAAGACGACCACCACTGAACAAGACACACAAGCTGAAACGTCAAGACTGGGCCAAGAAATATCTCAAGACTGATTTTTCTAAGGTTTTATGGACTGATGAAATGAGAGTGAGTCTTGATGGGCCAGATGGATGGGCCCGTAGCTGGATTGGTAAAGGGCAGAGAGCTCCAGTCTGACTCAGACGCCAGCAAGGTGGAGGTGGAGTACTGGTTTGGGCTGGTATCATCAAAGATGAGCTTGTGGGGCCTTTTCAGGTTGAGGATGGAGTCAAGCTCAACTCCCAGTCCTACTGCCAGTTTCTGGAAGACACCTTCTTCAAGCAGTGGTACAGGAAGAAGTCTGCATCCTTCAAGAAAAACATGATTTTCATGCAGGACAATGCTCCATCACACGCGTCCAAGTACTCCACAGCGTGGCTGGCAAGAAAGGGTATAAAAGAAGAAAATCTAATGACATGGCCTCCTTGTTCACCTGATCTGAACCCCATTGAGAACCTGTGGTCCATCATCAAATGTGAGATTTACAAGGAGGGAAAACAGTACACCTCTCTGAACAGTGTCTGGGAGGCTGTGGTTGCTGCTGCACGCAATGTTGATGGTGAACAGATCAAAACACTGACAGAATCCATGGATGGCAGGCTTTTGAGTGTCCTTGCAAAGAAAGGTGGCTATATTGGTCACTGATTTGTTTTTGTTATGTTTTTGAATGTCAGAAATGTATATTTGTGAATGTTGAGATGTTATATTGGTTTCACTGGTAAAAATAAATAATTGAAATGGGGATATAGTTGTTTTTTGTTAAGTTGCCTAATAATTATGCACAGTAATAGTCACCTGCACACACAGATATCCCCCTAAAATAGCTATAACTAAAAACAAACTAAAAACTAGTTCC
Source organism: Pelobates fuscus (assembly GCF_036172605.1). Lineage (NCBI taxonomy): Eukaryota > Metazoa > Chordata > Amphibia > Anura > Pelobatidae > Pelobates > Pelobates fuscus. The sequence continues at coordinate 37,517,232 of NC_086327.1, read as the reverse complement.
AAAAATATTCAGCTTTGATATTAATGAGTTTTTTGGGTTCATTGAGAACATGGTTGTTGTTCAATAATAAAATTAATCCTCAAAAATACAACTTGCCTAATAATTCTGCACTCCCTGTATATATGATCTAAGTACTTTTATATGCACATACAAATACATAATCCATTATTCTAAGTGTATTTAATATAATAAGTGATGTCGCGAACATGAAATTTTCCGTTCACGAATGGCGAACGTGAACTTCCGCAAATGTTCGCGAACGGGCGAAACTGGTGAACCGCCATAGACTTCAATAGGCAGGCAAATTTTAAAACCCACAGGGACTCTTTCTGGCCACAATAACCTGAGCGGTGGGTGGGGGCCCTAAACAAGAATAAGGGGGGGACCTAATGTCCTCCCCCCGGCCCCCATCCCTGAGCGATGGGTGGGGGCCCTAAATACAAATTGGAGGGGGACCTAATGTCCTCCCCTGGCCACCACCGCTGAGTGGTGGGTGGGGGCCTTAAACACAAATTGGGGGAACCTAATGTCCCCCACCCGGCCCCCACCCCTGAGCGGTGGGTGGGGGCCCTAAACAAAAGTAAGGGGGAGGACCTACTCTCCTCCCCCCTGGCCCCCACCCCTGAGCAGTGGGTGGGGGCCCTAAACACAAATTGGGGGGGGACCTAATGTCCTCCCCCCTGGCCCCCACCCCTGAGCGGTGGGTGGGGGCCCTAAACACAAATTGGGGGGGACCTAATGTCCTCCCTACTGGCCCCCACTCCTGAGCGGTGGGTGGGGGCCCTAAACACAAATTGGGGGGGGACCTAATGTCCTCCCCCGTGGCCCCCACCCCTGAGCAGTGGGTGGGGGCCCTAAAGAAAAGTAAGGAGGGGAGGACCTAATGTCCTTCCCCCCGGCCCCCACCCCTGAGTGGTGGGTGGGGGCCCTAAACAAAAGTAAGGGGGGGAGGACCTAATGTCCTCCCCCCTGGCCCCCACCCCTGAGCAGCGGGTGTGGGCCCTAAATACCAATGGGGGGGACCTATTGTCCTCCCCCCGGCCCCCACCCCTGAGCGGCGGGTGGGGGCCCTAAAAAAAATGTCCCCCCCGGGTGACTAAGGGTCCCCAAACTCCTAGTCACCCCCTCCCTCCCCCCAAAAAATGATCCCCCTACCTACCCTCCTCACCCTAAAAATAATGAGGGGGGGACATTTAACTAAGAACCTGTGAAAAAAAATAACTTACCATTCGATGTTTTCTTTCTTCTAAAATTTTCTTTTTTCAGCCCCAAAAAAGGGCAAATAAATATCCATAATAACCGACGCAATAAAAAAAAAAAAAGAAACGAGCGCAAAAAAAAATACTCCATCTTCACCCGGCGAGGGCTCCGCGCAGACTGAGTAACTAATCAGAGAGTTATGAGTCAAATTACACAGCGTGTGAAAATTCCACAGAACTTTCCCACGCTGTGTAAAATGACACAGAGCACTCTGATTGGTGGATTTCAAACCAATCCAATCAGAGTGCTGTGACAGGTAAATGTAGAGACTTGCCTGTCAGTCTCTTCATTTACCTGTCAGAGCACTCTGATTGGATGGCTTAAACCCACCAATCAGAGTGCTCTGAGCCTAATTGCAGGGCGGGGCAAGGCTTTATAAGCCTTCTCCCGCCCTGCAGAGCTCAGTCTGCGCGGAGCCCTCCATGGGTGAAGATGGATTATTTTTATTTGCGCTCTTTTTTTTTTTTTAATTGCGTCGGTTAATATGGTTTTTTATTTGCCCTTTTTTGGGGCTGAAAAAAGAAGATTTTAGAAGAAAGAAAACATCGAATGGTAAGTTTTTTTTCTTTTTCTTTGGTTCTTAGTTAAAGGTCCCCGCCTCATTATTTTTAGGGTTAGGGGGGTAGGTAGGGGGATACTTTTTTTTGGGGGGGGGGAGGGGGTGACTAGGGGTTTGGGGACCCCTAGTCACCTGGGGGGGGACACATTTTTTTTAGGGCCCCCACCCGCTGCTCAGGGGTGGGGGCTGGGGGGGAGGACAATAACTCCCCCCTATTGTTATTTAGGGTCCCCACCCACCGCTCATGGGTGGGGGCCAGGGGGGAGGACATTAGGTCCTCCCCCCTTACTTTTGTTTAGGGCCCCCACCCACCGCTCAGGGGTGGGGGCCAGGGGGGAGGACATTAGGTCCTCCCCCCTTACTTTTGTTTAGGGCCCCCACCCACCGCTCAGGGGTGTGGGACAGGGGGGAGGACATTAGGTCCCCCCCCCTAATTTGTGTTTAGGGCCCCCACCCACCGCTCAGGGGTGGGGGCCAGGGGGGAGGACATTAGGTCCCCCCCAATTTGTGTTTAGGGCCCCCACCCACCGCTCAGGGGTGGGGGCCAGGGGGGAGGACATTAGGTCCCCCCCAATTTGTGTTTAGGGCCCCCACCCACCGCTCAGGGGTGGGGGCCAGGGGGGAGGACATTAGGTCCTCCCCCCCTTCATTTTGTTTAGGGCCCCCCCCACCGCTCATGGGTGGGGACCAGGGGGGAGGACATTAGGTCCCCCCCCAAACACAGGTTACTGGCTATGGGGGGATAATGTATAATAAACACAGGTTACTGGCTATGGGGGGATAATGTATAATAAACACAGGTTACTGGCTATGGGGGATAATGTATAATAAACACAGGTTACTGGCTATGGAGGATAATGTATAATAAACATACAAAAAAAATAATAATACAAAAAAAAATGAATGCATCTTCAGAATTAATCTAAATTGAATGCTGTCTAGGAGGTGGGAGGGTCTGGGAGGGAGGGTCTGCTGCTGATTGGCTGGAATGTGTATGCTGACTGTGAGGTACAGGGACAAAGTTTACTCAATGATAACGAATAGGGGGCGGACCGAACATCGCATATGTTTGCCGTCCGTGGCGAACGCGAACACGCTATGTTTGCCAGGAACTATTCGCCAGCGAACCGTTCGGGACATCACTAAATATAATATATATAATTATACCTTGGGTTGTCTACTTTTGCAAATGGTATGCCATCATGGGAGTAATTCTCATTCCTGGGCTACCATACGGTATCAAAGGCAACATTACCAATCTGGCAAATTTCAATGTGAATAAAAGGAAATGCAAGCCTTATATTTGTCTCTGTAACTCTGCACGAGAGTACATCACTGGCATATGAAGCTCCAGGAGCTGAAAGGGGCCGTGTCGAAGAAGATGGCATCAGCCACGAGTGACAGGTTTAGGTAAGTAAAGCACTGCAAGTGAAGCATTCATCATCTGGAGTCTTAGCAAAAAATGCAAAGACCCCTAGAAGGTAACAGGGCGTCTTTAAGTAGTGTTGGGTGCCTAAGTGTGCCAGGAGTATCCTTTTAATATCTGATGCATTGAGCATGAACAGGACCCACTGGTTACGTGGAAATGCTCACTTCCACATTTAATGTGAGATAAGCCATAGCATAGAATGGAATTCTGTTACTGAATCCCTGCAACACAAAATAAAATGAGGTGTTATTGGGACTTTCCATCTCAGATGTTAATCAAGAAAAACGGGGAAGTCCAAAGGAATATCATCCCAAGAAGATGGTTAGAAAATATTGCTGCATTTTTTACATGGCTATCATGAAGTTTTGCCTATAAAGACAGGAACGCAGCTCAAACTAAATAAAAAGATCGTCATCGCGCCACAACTCTATCCAACCTTGAAAACTGCCTCAATGCTGGTGACTAGTTTACCTTGATGACCTCTCTTACAGGTAATCCTTAGTGGAACTTTGGAAAAGTTCCAGATATATATTTGTTTAATTAAATAGGGTTAACCTTCAAATGTTCAGATATTTGAAAATTCTCACTGACTGTGAAGCACACACTTAGGTTGCATTTTTCTTTTAATTTAGTTTCATTTTCCCTTTTCTTTCATTCTGACAATATTATTCGCATCAGGATTTAGTTAGTGCTCACCTTAGTTTTTTTTTTTTTTTTAATTCTTTATTTTTGTTGTGCGAGCATTACATCATACTTGAGTAACCACGACAGCCATATCAAGCTACATTGTAACAGTTGAAAACAATATCATGGTATAAGAGGTACTGCACATTTTTAAATTGAGAACATGTAAGAAAAGAAAGAAAAAACTCAGTGTAACAACAGCTTATTATCTTAGGTTAATGTCGTGGGCCAGTGGTAGTGGGCCTAGTGAGCGTCCCTTGTGTGTCTTAAGGTGCGGCTTTTGCTTGGCCTGCTTTCCTTAGTTGGGATTGGTGTATCTATGCTGTTAAGGTGTGGGAAACAGCCTAGGTATGCCAACTGGTGTGGTCTGGCGTTGTGCCTGTAGTTGGGGCGAGTGTATGGCCCAGAGTTGTGTAGGCTTGCAAGATAAAAGAAAAACAATAAAAAGAAGAGGAACAGAACGAAATCTGGTGTATAAACAGGCACGTCAGTTAAGGTAGAGGATTTCGGTGAAGTATCTTTATGGCTTGGGAGCCAGCTCAGTGTAGTGAGGCTGAGATGTGTTGGGAGCTGTTTGGAACTGGGGGGGAGTTAGGTGGTATATTGGAGCCAATTGCCCGGGTTATTCCCGGTGTCTATAGTGGGTGCCTATTAGCCCTTTGAATATGTAGTCGGAACATATGAAACATGTGAGATAGGTGGGGGAGGTAAATAATAACATATAAAACATAGGTATATAGCCGGCAGCCGGTGGTTCAGGTCTCGTTCCCGGAGGCACCCTCTCTGGTCGGGATAAACGGTATGACATTGGCCGGGTCCCAAGCCGTTGTTTTCGGAGGGGTTGCAAGTCCTAGTTTGGCCACCACAGTGTCCATCTCTGCTATGTCTTTGACTCACTGTTCAGTGCCCTAGTGCTGTATTATAAGCACATGTGCTGGTCCCCAGCGGTATGTCACCCCGCTGGCCAGTAGTAGTGTTGTCAGCGGTCTGAGGGTTTGCCGCCAGCACAGGGTTGTGCGTGACAAGTCTGAGTAGAATGCTATGTCCATGCCCTCAAAGCTGAGTGGAGTCTTCCCCTTTATGGCACTCATAAGCGCTGCTTTATCCTGCCCGTTTTGGAGTTTGATCAGGAGATCGCCTATTGTGGCGCCTGTGAGCTGTGGTGGTTTGGGTAAGCGGAACATGCCATCCAACTGTATCCCCTTCGCTTGTCTGTGGGGCAGTAAAGTGGAGAATAGCCTGCGGAGGAGATGGGGCATTTCAGCTGGGGACACAGCGTCGGAAATACCTCGGATTTTGATATGTTTCCACCTGCGTTTATCTTCTATGTCAGCTATTTGGTGGGACATTGCAGTGTGGGCCATGGTGAGGTCTCTCACCTGTGTCTGGAGGTCCAGCACCTCTGCTGTGTGCGTTTGCGTGAGCTGTTCTACCGTGGTGAGGCGGGCTGTGAACTCTCTGACATCTCCCCTTACTTGTGATATCTCCGCCGACAGTGACTGGCGTAAGTCCGAGAGGAGAGCGGTGAGTATTGCTGTAGTGATCCACCGGCGGTTTTGCTGGCTGTGCAGGCTGTGCTGGCTGTGCCGGCTGTGCCGGTCCCCGAAATCCCAGAGTCTCTGAGTAGTGCAGCATGGCATCTTCTGAACTATCAGAGTAGCCCTCGAAGTCGGCCGCCATCTTGGGTCCCGCCACGCCATGTGGCCTCAGCAAGAGGTCGCCTATATCGGCAGATTGCCTGGGCCGATCTGGTCGCAGCTTTTTCGTTTTCTTCCCCATTAGTGTTGGGGTGTCGTCTGGCTGTCTTTCAGTGCCAGTGGCAGCGTTTTCGGGCTGAATTTGGGGCTTTAGGGTTCCTGCTTGTCGGAGCGCTGTGAGTGTGCGACCGTTCAGGTTAAGCGTTGGCTCCCTTAGTTTTTCTTTTAATTTCAGTTTGCTTTCCCTTTTTCATTCTGTGACAGATCCAATATACCTGGATTATCAGACTGTTAATTTTTGCTTATTTGATACAGTGGGTAGTTTGGTACATGGGACTCACCGAACACCAGAGACCTATCCAGTTCGTATACCGAACAAACTACCGAACAGCCATACCAACCAGGGGAGGCGTGTGCTGCTCACTGACCCTTTTCACCCTTGTTCACACCTAAGTAACCACAATTATTTCAACATTCTGAGCGTTTGGCTGAGTGGCTGCCGTTCGTATGACCGAACACGTGGCGCCGCCATCTTTGGTCATTGAGTGCATGGAACTCAAATCGGACACTCGACGGCGCAAACACCGCTAGAACTTCAACTTCCATCGAAGTTCGGTAAAACATGTGATAATTAAATGGCGTTCAGTGGGAGCAAGCTCCCGAACAAGGAAAAAAGTCTGAGCTTACCCACAAACTGTCACGTTCGGTACTTTTTATTGTATTTGGTACTCCCAAAAGAGACTGACCGCACAGCCTGATTTCATGGAACTCTTTTGGACAGGAGCCTTGTGTGCGGTCGGTCAAACTACGACTTCCATGGAAATCCCAAACCCCTGAACCGATCTGGGTGATTTTTGGATATGTTCGTTCCCCAGATCGGGGCTATCAGGGATTGTAATAATATTGGGGTTTCCGTGTGTTTTGGGGGTAGTTTTAATATATTGTAAAATTTATGTTTTCTGTGCCTGGAGATAATTGAGTTAGTACAGGTCCTGACTCAATTATCTCAGGCACAGGGGAGGGATTAACCTATTTTGTATGTAAGTCTCCTGGACCTGAGAGCCAATGTAATCATGTGTATGTTTTTACTGTAAAACAAACAATTCTACTTATCATCAAATAATAACAGATAAATAGATAGAGGTACTTAACTTAGTACAACAAAAGAATAGCTTCCCTGAAAGCTTTTCCCTCTAGAGCCTCCGTTGAATCAAATGGATATGGATAACAATAGGGATACAGCTAGATGCTCTAAAATAAGAAAAAAGAGCACAAAGTACAGCATACAACGCTGACATGCAAGATCATAAGTAGCACTCACAGAGTTGAAATCAAATGGATGCCTTGAAATCCATAAATGGATTTTACTGGTCCACCTTCCACGATTCAGGGTACTACAGCAGGTCCAGGAATATCAGGTAGGAGAATCAGGATGCACATAAAAAAAATTCCGCTTGTAGAGCAAAGTATAAATTTATTAAGGCAACTAACTGCCTAATAAAAATTAATGAATAAAATATATAAAATGGATCTAACGCGTTTCGTCCAACGCAGTGGACTTCATCAGAGATAAAATAACAAAAACTGAACAACAATAAAAAGACTGCACAGCAATACACAAAAAAATGCATACCTGATCCCACCCCTCAACACCCTTTAAATGCAACCATTAAACAATCTTGATTAGAATGCAATCCAGATGTGATCCAAGTTCCTGAAAGGTTCTATTGGTCGGTGGAGAGGTAAAGGATTCCTATAGGTCTTCAGTATACCCTCCATCAGCTTTTTCCACTCGCCACTATGAAATTTTTGCGGTCGAAATCAATACTTCCGGTTTGTGGTATGCATTCCACGTGTACTTCCGCTTCCGGTTTGATCGTCCGAACGCTAAATGCGCTCCACCATAAACTGAGATGCGTTCCACCACAGTGGAAACTTCTTTTGACATATTGAGGGAGTCACTAGTTGTACATATTGTATAAACGTTTAACTTTCGATTTCCTTTATTATAAGATTGTCTTATGAAGTTGCTGCCCCCCACCCGCCACACACACACTCTCACCATTTTTACACACACTTCAGTTTCATGATCTCAACCATGGAGATAGACAGGTGCGCTATGGGAGAAAATATTTGTAAAATCAACTTTCAAAGTGATGCAAAAGAGGCTATAATCCTAAATAATTAGATTAACACTACTTATGTTTGTGTTCCTGACATTATAGTGTTCCTTTTAATGTAGTGGTTCTGGCACAGTTTCTCCTTTTGAAAAATGCCTTTTCTCAGAAAAGGCAGCGTTTACCTTGAGATGTAAGGGGCAGAACAGCAATTGGCGGACATGCACAGTAGCCCCCCCATGCCTCCTTATAAGAAACGATGGAACTACTTATGTATTTTTTTCCTACGCATCACTTCCTTGACTTTCAAGCTCCGACTCCATTTCCTCTGCCAAGGAGAAGGATGAGACCTTTCTCTGAAACGGGAAATGGAGCCGAGTTAAGTAGTCCCTAATTTGTCTAGTGTTTTAAGGAAAACTAGATCAAAAATATAGAAAAGGTGAACAGATTTTGAGAAAGGAAGAGAAGAGGAAACAACAGGAGAAAGGTAAATTCAGCACGACAGTGCCGTTTTAAACAATAATTGTGAAAACTTCAGAAAATCTACCTATCTGACAATGGCGGGAAAAAATAATTATTGGAGAAAAAGGTGCCCTCCTAGCCCCCTTTTTTATAATTTGGGAGCAGCGCATTTGTGAATTGAATAGAAGAACCAAAACAGAAAGGGAAAATAAAGTGGTCGAGACGCACAAAATAATACATTTGTGCAAACAGGGGAATATAGGCGCAGATATTAAAAGCACCAAGAAAAAAACTGAAATTGAGCCAGTCATTTTTCACAGATCTCTTTCCTTTTTATTGTCCTCAGCTACAGGTACATTAGGCAATTCAAAAACATCTAACAAATACAGACTTTCCCAGATAAATACCTAAAGAAAATGAAAATAATAAGTAAATCTTTATTAACAGTCCCTCCAGTCATCATGTTTCATATGATAAGAACTAGAATTTCCATTTTACAATTCTATTTCCTTTTCTGTATTGTTATTTTCCACTTGCTTGTGAAAGAGGATGAAAAAACCCACAAGCCCTGCCCTTCCCTAATATGGAGCCTGTCCTTTCTAGATTCAGTCTCATGACGTAACACGCTGCATTCCTCGCACTTGACTGAGCGCACGTAATCAGCTCGTCCGACTCCATGACAACAGTGGGGCCAACTAGACCTTGCCCCCCTCCACCAGTGCCGAGAAGGAAAGCTCGCGTACTTTCGCCAGGAATTCCAGGCCACGCCCAGCCGCCCTCTTCCGATTGGTTTCCCAACGAGATTCGTGACGTCGGCCGGTGAGAGAATATATAAGCGGGCTGCCGGAACGTTCGACATCACTTTCTCAGAATCACAACATTAATATAGTATTACTAATCATTGAGCGTCCAGATGACCAGGCATGACTTGGGTGCATAGCTATTCTATACAGGATTTACGCAAAATGCGCTGTGAGCTGAACCAGAGAACCGACAGAAGAGCCGAGCTACGACTACCTGCTGTTGTGTATTTCATTGGATTTCACCGGAATATCCAGGAACCTCCTGCCCAGGAGAGCATCACTAACTTCTGCTGGAGCGCCTTCCTGACAGGCTGACCGTACTCCTCCACTACAACTATCTGGTGAGAACACACACTGTATAGTAACTGGTCATAGGCTCTCTTCCCCCCACACAAATACACACTGTATAGCAGTGCTCCCCAACCTTTTTATCGCCGCGGACCGGTAAACATTTGATAATTTTTCCGTGGCCCGCTTGTTTTGATTTAATAAGACAAAAAAAAAAAACAGTCACATATATTAAAAAAACACGCAGACACATACATAGTCAGAAAATCACAAACACAGTCACATAAAGACATAGACTCAAAATTGTGTGTATGTGTGTGTGAGCGGTGCAGTGTGTATGTGAGGGTGGCAGTGTGTGTGAGAGTTGCAGTGTGTGTGTGTTTGGGGCGATGTGTGTATGGGAGGCAGTGTTTGCGGGGCGATGTGTGTAGTGTGTGTATGGGGGGCAGTGTTTGCGGGGCAGTGTGTGTAGTGTGTGTATGGGGCAGTGTTTGGGGGGCAGTGTGTGTAGTGTGTGTATGGGGGCAGTGTTTGCAGTGTGTGTATGGGGCAGTGTTTGGGGGCAGTGTGTGTATGGGTGCAGTGTGTGTATGGGGGCAGTGTTTGGGGGCAGTGTGTGTAGTGTGTGTATGGGGGAGTGTTTGTGGGGCAGTGTGTGTAGTGTGTGTATGGGGCAGTGTTTGCGGGGCAGTGTGTGTAGTGTGTGTATGGGGGCAGTGTTTGCGGGGCAGTGTGTGTAGTGTGTGTATGGGGCAGTGTTTGTGGGGCAGTGTGTGTAGTGTGTGTATGGGGCAGTGTTTGTGGGGCTGTGTGTGCATGGGGCAGTGTTTGTGGGGCAGTGTGTGTAGTGTGTGTATGGGGCTGTGTGTGTAGTGTGTGTATGGGGCAGTGTTTGTGGGGCTGTGTGTGTAGTGTGTGTATGGGGCAGTGTTTGGGGGCAGTGTGTGTAGTGTGTGTTTGGGGGCAGTGTGTGTAGTGTGTGTATGGGGGCAGTGTGTGTATGGGGCAGTGTTTGTGGGGCTGTGTGTGTGTAGTGTGTGTATGGGGCAGTGTTTGTGGGGCTGTGTGTGTAGTGTGTGTGTATGGGGCAGTGTTTGTGGGGCAGTGTGTGTAGGGCTGTGTGTGTAGTGTGTGTATGGGGCAGTGTTTGTGGGGCAGTGTTTGTGGGGCAGTGTGTGTAGGGCTGTGTATGGGGCAGTGTGTGTATGGGGCAGTGTGTGTATGGGGGCAGTGTGTGTATGGGGAGTAAGGAGGGTAGGGAGGCTTTTTTTAATTTAGTCCCTGGTGGTCCGGTGGGGATTCCCTGGTGGTCCCAGTGGTGGTGAGATGAACTCTAGCCCAGTTACAGGGCTAGAGTTCACTCTCGCGAGATTTGGAGCGTTGCCGTGGTTACCGCGGCAACGCTCCAAATCTCGCGAGAGGAGGACCCGGAGGAGCTGCAGGTAAGAGCTCCCGGGTCCTCTCTCACTCCCTCCCCTGCCGGCTGTCAGCAATGTGATGCAGACCGGGGAGGGAGATCTCTGATCTCCCCTCCGGTCCGCAGGCACATTGCAGGGCTGGCACTTGGGCAATGCCAGCCCTGCATTAGCCGGCAGGCTCGCACACCCCTGGGCGGCCCGGTACCGTTTGATCCACGGACCGGTACCGGTCCGCGGCCCGGGGGTTGGGGAACACTGCTGTATAGTAACTGGTCATAGGCTCTAAGCCCCCCCCCCCCACTCACACACTGTATAGTAACTGGTCATAGGCTCTAAGCCCCCCCCCCCCCCCACTCACACACTGTATAGTAACTGGTCATAGGCTCTCCCCTCCCCCTCCCCCCCACACAGATACACACTGTATAGTAACTGGTCATAGGCTCTAAGCCCCCCCCCTCCCCCCCCTCCCCCCCCCCACACACACAGATACACACTGTATAGTAACTGGTCATAGGCTATAGCCCTATATCAGCTGGTCATAGACCTTGAATTGAACACACTGCAGTCTGGTTAGACAAGCTATCACAACTGAGACACCTTTGCTTTCTGAGACACTACAACAATCTGATCAGAACCTTCCATTCTATAGTGGCTGGTCATAGACTTTGCCGTTTAAGACCTGCTATAGTTTGATCATAAGTTGTGCTGGTCCTACTTTTACTGTACCCATGGAATTCCTCAATTCTGGACCCTGTGAAAACAATTACTAAATCCTACTAAGGAGCCATTTAATCCTACTGTTTGTGGTTTAAAGTGTGTCTCATCCACTCCCAACACTACACACAAGGAATATATCTATTCATGGATTTATTTATTTGTCTTACAGTAGCCTAATTTTCCTTGTTAATAACATGTTTATCATGTCCTGAAAGTATCAGACTTTGTAAAATGCAGCTCTTCTGTTAAATTGGCTTATTGTCCTGGATTTTTTTTTTTTTTTTTTTTAAATCTGAGTTGTAGAGAGGAAAAAAAAGGTATGATTGACACAAAGATGGTAAAGCCATGGAGTATGGTGGCTGGTGTATTTTTAGAATTTTTCCTCAACGTGCATTACGTACATGGTTTATTCTTGTGGCTGAATATAATAATCTCAAATTAGTCATACTGAAATATTTTAATTCAAGGACAGTCAGAGCTAAATATTCCTCTGATTAATACAAAAACAGTAGTCATTTGTTATGAAACTGTAGAAAGGGGCTGGATGTAAAGTGGTGAATCCAGTTGTGATTATTGTCACATGGTCTGAATAATGAATCATCAGTTCTTTGTTTATCTGTACACAAAAGCCTTTGTTCTTACAACGCTATTGTTTAAACCGATTTAGTTGATGTACAGAAGTCAAGTTTGGTAAATTACTGCTTCACTGTAACATTGGAATGTTTGTTTTTGGGAGGGGGGAGGGGTTAGTATGAACATGAGCTCCATTGTTGACTGTTGTAGTGGTAATTGATGGGACGTTGGTGGAATTCTTCCACATGCCCTAAAAGTAAAAATACACTTTTTTTCTTTTTTTTTCTTTTTTCTCTCTAGGTTAAAAATCCAGTTGACACCACTAATCTGCCCATAACAAAAGCACACATGAATCTTGCTTGCTTTTCATTAAGCTAGATTGCGCTCTACCCAAGAAATCTGAAGTTGTTTTCACAGGGTTATTAAACTACAAATCTTAAAAAATGTAATCCAATTGGAAAAACTGAGAAGTCACCAAATCTTGAATATTGTACAACTCGATCATGCACTAGTTTTGCCTGTGGAGCTTGCGAAAATTCTGAATTATTTGAATAACACTCTGATTTAATGGTTTCTAATGGGGACGTTTAGAATTATCATAAAGCTTTATGGAGGCTACCGTGTCGTGACCATTTTAGGGTCAGTGCAGCTGTAGCACCTTTGGTTGCTGTCATACTGACACCCACTAAACTTTGTTTTAACCCTGCAATGTAAACATTGCGGTTACTCAAACTGCTATCTGACATTGCAGGATTAAGAACTTAATTCGATGGCTAGTGTCCCTTAATTTTATATTTTTTTTTTTCCCGACTGTTTGAAGAGCTCATGTTGCATTACTATGTAGAGAGAATTGTTCAATCTTTTTGTTTGAGAATTTAAGGGTCATTAAAACAATACATAGTCCATGTTTTTCTTCTTGGGTTACAAAAAAACACCAAATGCTAATTTTCTGTTTTGTTGTTCCTATAGGAAACTATCAAAAACAAGATGGGTGTTGACTGCCTCAGCCTTGGCCCATACTGGCTAAACTTAACAGCTCCCTTGACCTGTTGGCACAAAGGAACTGCCATCCAGATGGATATCATGAAGAATCACCCGGAGTTGCAGGGCATACATACGGAACTAGGCACAGACTTTGTCCTGCTCACAATGGCAGCTAGACTAACCCACTCATTGATCTCCCTGACCAAAAATATAATGCACAAAAGAGTCTGGTGCTGGAAGCTGCTCCCAAGTGCATTGATGACCAAACCATTAAAAGTAGTGCTTTGGATGTTTTGGTGTGTTCTAGACATTTTATTGGCATTGGAGGTGACTAAAGGGATCTTTAAAAAGAAACATTCAACTCATAAACAAACTGCTCATACAGGTGTAACTATGAGCTCAGTATCTATAAAATACCACTGGACAGCAGAGCTGTCCAACTCTGCTCTTGAAGAGGAAGTGTCAAATATCATACCTGTCAAGAGGCTTCAAGACACTGTAGACATGGACAGAGAAAATCTTTCCCTGGACAATATGTGTGAAGAGCCACTCTTGCCTTCATGTACAAACCCACTCATTCTCTCAATGATTTGTGTACCAACTGACGATGAAGATGCTTTAAGCATATCAGGGGAGTCTGATGTATTTGGAGAATGGGAAGTGGAAGATGGTGATATGTGTTGTGAGAAGGAAGAAATGTCAGCTGACAGTGGACTGCAAGAGTTTTGGACCCCCCAGTCCAAGACTGAAGACTGTGATGAGGAAAGTGATTGGTCTGACTCTTGGGATGAAGACAGTGATTCAGAATGCAGCAAAGTGGATGAAGACCTGTGGGCCTCATTCTGTCCAAAAGATGATCCTTACAACCCACTTTGTTTCTCTATGCCAACAAAAAGCACTGTGAAATCAAATGACGAGGCATATGCGAACACACCAGAGTCCAGTATTTGTGAAAAGCCTGTAAATGATGAGCAGAGGGGTAATGGAAAATCTCCAGAACTTGTGTGTGATGTACAGATCAGAACAAAGGGACATGTGGCAACTGCATGCAAAGATTCAGCGGTGCAAGAACCTGGTCGTAAGAAGAGAGTAAGTTCAGACTAAAGCTTTTTCTAACGGCCAGATGTTTAGTGTATTGTGGGGGGGAACAAAAACTGTCGGGTTGTTTGTACAGACTTTGGGTCAAAGCATTTTACATTGACTTGACATGCAAAGAACTTTTGTGTGCATCAGACAGCTGAGCAGCTCTAAACAGTATAGTTTTTTTGTTTTTCTTGTATCTTGACACTGTATCTAGAAGTTCCAAACTGTCTGACTATTCAAGTAGTCCTTGAAACAAATTAAAGTGGTGTCATATTCTTGCATAAGGTCTCTTCTGAGACATGATGCCATAGTCTGAAATGATCAGGTGACTATCAGTGCAGCACGTTCTTGTCTAATAGACCGATGTTTGGGATCTGAATGACTCACGCTTGGCAACGAGTCACATGACTATCATCATACCTTACAACCAACTTGTAACAGGGGGATTAAATACATTTTCTAAAGAGGGCATCCCAGTGGGGATTAATTGCAGCATCTGTAAATGCAGAATAGACTATTTCATCATGTAGCAAAATTTCTTCGCTTGTGGGTTGTGAGCATCTCTCTCTGCTCTGAGTGCATCATGCAGGTTTATCTCATGATCAGTGCTTTATGATAAATAACTTGGTTTAACCAGAAATGGACATATGGGTGTATAGTTGTCATTTAACGTGGGAGTGCATTTTTTTGTTTTTGTTTTTTCTCCTTGCATTAACAATCTTTGTTTTCTCCAGGTTCGTTTCTCTCCTGATGTCAGCATACACTGCATGGTTACATGGAGTTATGCACACAGAATGGCCCGCAAAGGCCCATGGGAAGAATATGCAAGGGATCGCTGTCGTTTCAAAAAACGCATCTCTGAAACAGGAGATGCTATCAGTTACTGCTTGACCCCTCATCATCGTCAGAAAATCTGGGATTTTCTCTATGGAAGAAATGGAAATTAGTGTTGTAGTCAAGATTGCAAATCTATGACATTATAAAGTCTTCAGAATGTTGGAAGTGATTTGTAGAAATACTTCAGTATTAAGCCATCTTCTGACAACTGCCAGTCCTGAAATTAGACCACATCTGTACACAGTATTTATTTTATATTGTGGGGATGGGGGGGGGGGGGGGGATTATATAAGGTTTCTAGCTGAATGCTAGAAGGGCTTGGTGTAGGTGTTTGCAAGGTGTAAAATGTTCTGTCCAATTCTTTTGGGACTTATTTTCCCATCTCCAAAAGTGAAATTGGAACTGTCCATTACTCCTCTCTTCACCCAGTAAATGCCTTGCAGTTCTACCCTTGCCCACTAGCTGTACATTTTTATTTATAGGGAGCTGGATGCTTTCAACATTTTTATATTTTGTTAATGATATTGTATATTTATATTTACCTTTTTTCTTTTATACTAAAATAAAGCTTTTTGCTTTAGTTATTTGTGTCTTGGTTTTTACATGGCATTTCATTGTTTTTGTTTCGGGATTAAGACTGTATGCTGAAGGTAAAAGTTCAGCGTTTGGGTATCATTCAATATACAAAGAAAACAAAGGCAGGCTCAGTAAGTTCTTGGAAATACTCTCTATACTAGGGTTGCCAGTTCCAGTCTGTATCCACAACAAACTTCCTGATAGAACTTTCATGAAAAGTGCTCTCATACAAGTAAGCATTCCATTACTACATGAGGCAAATCAGCTGGTATTCTAAACAGCCTTGTTTTAAAGGATTTTTTTTATTTTTTTTTCTAGACAAAAATAAAGTTTTATATTCAGTCTTTGCATACATGTGCAAGCAACATAACCGTTCTATTTTAAATGAAGAGTCTGAAAACATAAACCAGATTAAAAAGACATTTAAGGCTGGAGTCTAAAACTAAACCAGATTAAAAGGATTCACTGCGATGCAGCTAATGCTCTTTTTAGATGCTTTACAGACCCATTAAAAGTCAAGAGTAAAAATGACACCCTAAGCAAAACAGTCTTGCTTGGAGACTAACCTACCAAATTAACCCCTTCTATACCAGAATAAAGAAAATTCTTTTTATTTTCATGTATCTTGCAGTATACCATCTACTCCCTAAAGCCTCACACTCTCATTTATACTTTAGTTAGTTACCTGCCTTTAGAGAAACAATTGAAACTGCCAGAAGCTACTAGTCGGTGTCACTGAATGTAAAGTTAGGGAAAATGTTAGCTCGTCCCCCCTGCTTTCACATAGTACAGGTTTCACTTGTTATCATTCACAGTCAGGGAAGAATGAGGAGTGGATGGACTCTCACTCAACTATCAGCATTACAATTGATAAATTATATATTTTTAAATCAAAGAAATTTAAAACTGCTGTAGCAATCGAACTGTTTACTGTATGCATTAGAGCAGTGATGGCGAACCTATGGCACGCGTGCCACAGGTGGCACGCCGGGCCCTTTCTGTGGGCACGCGGCCACAGGTCCGCCATCACTGCAGAGTAGGCACCTGCCTGCCCGAAACGGCAGGCGCCTACTCTGCTTCCGGTTCGGGAGGCAGGGGAAGGATCTGTGATGCTGATCCCTGTCCTCCCGCGCGATGCTGTGTGGAGCGTTGCCGAGCGTTACCATGGCAACGCTCCACAGCATCGCGCGGGAAGACAGAGGGTTCAGCATCACAGATCCCTCCCCTGCCTCCCGAACCGGAAGCACTGCCTGCCACCACCGGACCACCAGGGATGGCTGTGTGTCCCCCCCCCACTTCATTAAAGGTAAGAAGGAGGGAGGGGGGGGATACTGACACACAGCACCCCTACCCCCCCCAGAAGTACCCTTACCTCCCCAGCACCACCCCTAGCCCCCACAGCACCACCCCAGAAGTACCCTTACCCCCCACAGCACCCCCCCACCCCCCAGAAGTACCCTTACCCCCCACAGCACCCCCCCACCCCCCAGAAGTACCATTACCCCCCACAGCACCCCCCCACCCTCCAGAAGTACCCTTACCCCCCAGCACCACCCCTATCTCCCCAGCACCACCCCTACCCCCCCAGAAGTACCCTTACCCCCCACAGCACCCCCCCACCCTCCAGAAGTACCCTTACCCCCCCAGCACCACCCCTATCTCCCCAGCACCACCCCTACCCCCCCAGAAGTACCCTTACCCCCCACAGCACCCCCCCACCCCTCCAGAAGTACCCTTACCCCCCCCAGCACCACCCCTATCTCCCCAGCACCACCCCTAGCCCCCACAGCACCACCCCAGAAGTACCCTTACCCCCCACAGCACCCCCCCCACCCTCCAGAAGTACCCTTACCCCCCACAGCACCCCCCCACCCTCCAGAAGTACCCCTACCCCCCAGCACCACCCCTATCTCCCCAGCACCACCCCTACCCCCCCTCAGCAGTACCCCTACCCCCCCAGCAGTACCCCTACCACCCCCAGCAGTACTCCTACCCCCCACACACAGTACCCCTACCCACACACAGCACCCCTACCCACACACAGCACCCCTATACCCCCCAGCAGTACCCCTACCCCCCACACAGTACCCCTACCCCCCACACAGTACCCCTACCCCCACACAGTACCTCCACACAGTACCCCTACCACCCCACACAGTACCCCTACCACCCCACACAGTACCCCTACCCCCCCACACAGTACCCCTACCCCCCACACAGTACCCCTACCCCCCACACAGTACCCCTACCCCCCACACAGTACCCCTACCCCCCACACACAGCACCCCTACCCCCTACAGTATCCCTACCCCCCACACACAGTATCCCTACCCCCCACAGCAGTACCCATACCCCGCCAGCAGTATCCCTACCCCCCACAGCAGTACCCATACCCCGCCAGCAGTATCCCTACCCCCCAGCAGTACCCCTACCTCCCACACAGCACAGCACCCGTCTCACACACACATACAGCACCCCTACCCCACGCACAGCACCCGTCTCACACCCACACAGCACAGCACCCGTCTCACACACACACACAGCACCCCCCTCACACACACACACAGCACCCCCTCACACACACACACAGCACCCCCCCCCAAACACACACACACAGCACCCCCCCCCAAACACACACACACAGCACCCCCCCCCAAACACACACACACAGCACCCCCCCAACACACACACAGCACCCCCCCCCACACTTACACAGCACTTACACACCACACAGCACCCCCCCAAACACACAGCACGCACAGCACCCGTCTCACACACAGCACCCCCCTCACACACAACACCCCTCACACACACACACAACACCCCTCACACACACACTTACACAGCACCCCTCACACACTTACACAGCACCCCTCACACACTTACACAGCACCCCTCACACACTTACACAGCACCCCTCACACACTTACACAGCACCCCTCACACACTTACACAGCACCCCTCATACACACACACAGCACCCCTCATACACACACACAGCACCCCTCACACACACACACAGCACCCCTCACATACAACACCCCCCCCCCCCCCACACCCCCCCCCCCCCCCACACGCAATTGCCGTGTTGGCACTTTAAGGAAAAAAAAGTTGGCATGTATTGCGGTTTGGGCACTCGGGCTCAAAAAGGTTCGCCATCACTGCATTAGAGTATAATGCCCACAGACATTCTGGGTTACAGGGACGTGTCTATCGCGAGGCAAACCAGGCATCTGCCTTGGGTGGCACTATGCAGAGAGCAGCAAAAAAAGCCACCCCCAAACGCCCAGGCAGATCTCTTTGAGCCCCTCTGAGGCGGGCAGAGAGGGAGCATACTCACCTGAACTCTTCCTGCTCCCTCGCGTGCCGCTTAATGAACCCGGGACCAACAGCGCAGGTAAGCAATCCACTCCAGCTCTCCCAGGGAGGCTGGGTGGATATAAAATAAAACACTACCCTTAACCCCGCAAGTGTAATTATTGCAGTTTTCATAAACTGCAATATTTACATTGCAGGGTTAAGTCTTCCTCTAGTGGGCTGTCTACTAGAGGGAGTACTGTGTTTATAGAACACAGTGTTTTCAGCGACGTTGGACGTCCTCACGCTATGTGAGGACCTCCAGCATCACCGAAATCCACATTGGAAAGCATCGTATAATGCTTTCCTATGGGGTGGTCTAATGCGTGTGTGCAGCTGTTGCCGCATTAGGTCTCCCGAGTGGAGCCGAATGCGCATGTGCGGCCAGAGCCGCACGTGCATTAAAAATGCCCATAGGAAAGCATTTCTCAATGCTATCCTATGGACGTTCTGCGTGCTCAATGCGATTTTCGCATTGAGCGTCGGGGAAACGCCTCTAGCGGCTGGATTAACCCTGCTATGTTTATAACTAAAGGGTTAAAACCTGTGGGACCTGGCACCCAGACCACTTCATTGAGCTGAAGTGGTCTGGGTAACTATAGTGGTCCTTTAATTTTGATATTTCAATTATTTAGTAGACAACTACCTTATTTATTATTCTTATGTGTGATTGCCATATTTAAGGATACCAAATTAGGGAGCTATATCTACTAAGCACATACACGTGTGTGTGTGTATATATATATATATATATATATATATATATATATATATATATATATATACACACACACAATCACAGACCTATACACACAGTCACAGATATACCTAGACTCACAGATCTATGTAGCAGAACCCCGGTATCCCAATTGGATACCAACGCTAGATTCGCCTCAGCTGGAACAGGAACCTTTCAGTGACTATAACTCCATTCCCCAGACGACACATGATGCTGGAAAGAACTGATTTTATTGAGCCAAATGCAGCCTTTTATGCACACACTCCTAGAATAGGGTCTTGATTCAACACATACAATGCTCACCCTGGCACCTCTGTGTCTGGGAGGTAATGGAGTCATCTCTCGCTAAATCTCGGATACAGAGAACCAAATACAGAAAACCTGTGCAATTACATTTAAAAAAAAGAAGTCTAAACCCCCCACAAATCTTATATCATGGATAGCTCTTAATAAATTGCTCAATCTATCCAAATAGCATCCCGATCTGTTAAGGTCTGTGGAAACGCCACCCTGTTAAAGTTTAGACTGGCTGATAGAGCAGTTCTGGACGAAAGTAGTTCCAGGTGTTTGTAGTCACACCAGTGTTTTAACAGGGTTTCTAGGGGGACAAGGCAAAAGGGTTCCCCCTGATGGACTATAGCTCTCCTCCAAAAAGCGCTCTGATAGGACACTGGGAAAGTGGCAAGAACCATGAGTGAATATGACAGGACCGGTGTGCTGTCCGCAGAGTTCCAAGGGAAGCAGACAAGTCCCGCTGATGAGATTGGGGTGCTCTGGCTCATTGTACAGAGTAGAGTTGGTACAGAGAGAAGCGTTGCTCTCAGAACTCATGGACGGTAGAGGGAAGAGAAAGCCAGGGGAGAGTTATAGTCTTTTAATGAGGTTTTGAACAGTGTACTTGCCGGTATCTGCCACAATATATACACGAAGTCAGAGACCCACACACATTTTTATTAGTGATATTGCAGAAGGTCTTCATGGTAAGGTATGTCTTTTTGCTGATGATACTAAGATATGGAACAGGTTGATGTTCCAGGAGGGATAAGCCAAATGACAAATGATTTATGTAAACTAGAAAAATGGGAGCTGTGGCCGCTTTTTAATGTGGAAAAGTGCAAGATAATGCATCTTGGACATAAAAACCCAAAGGCAGAGTATAGAATATTTGATAGAGTCCTGACCTCAACATCTGAGGAAAGGGATTTAGGGGCAATAAATATCAGATGACTAAAAGGTAGGCAGACAATGTAATAGAGCAGCAGGAAATGCTAGAAGAATGCTTGGATGTATAGGGAGAGGTATTAGCAGTAGAAAGAGGGATGTGCTCATGCCCTTGTACAGAACACTGGTGAGTAGTGATGTCGCGAACATAAAATTTTCATCACTTTCTGGCCACAATAGTGATGGAAAAGTTGTTTCAAGGGGACTAACACCTGGACTGTGGCATGCCGGAGGGGGATCCATGGCAAAACTCCCATGGAAAATTACACAGTTGATGCAGTCTGGTTTTAATCCATAAAGGGCATAAATCACCTAACATTCCTAAATCACAATGGATATGGATTGACACCTGACATATGACATATTGACACCTTGACATATGGATTGACACCTGTCCTCAGAGACCCTGATACACACTGACACAGAGCAGAATATGGACTGTTCCCCCTACATAGGGTCATTTGGCAGATATGGATTGACACCTGTCCTCAGGGACCCTGATACACACTGACACAGAGCAGAATAGGGACTGTTCCCCCTACATAGGGTCACTTGGCAGATATGGATTGACACCTATCCTAAGAATCCCTGATACACAGAGCAGAATAGGGACTGTTCCCCCTATGTTCCCCCTACATAGGGTCATTTGGCAGATATGGATTGACACCTGTCCTCAGGGACCCTGATACACACTGACACAGAGCAGAATAGGGACTGTTCCCCCTACATAGGGTCACTTGGCAGATATGGATTGACACCTATCCTAAGAATCCCTGATACACACTGACACAGAGCAGAATAGGGACTGTTCCCCCTACATAGGGTCACTTGGCAGATATGGATTGACAGCTGTCCTCAGGGACCCTGCTACACACTGACACAGAGCAGAATAGGGACTGTTCCCCGCACATAGGGTCACTTGGCAGATATGTATTGACACCTGTCCTCAGGGACCCTGCTACACACTGACACAGAGCAGAATAGGGACTGTTCCCCCTACATAGGGTCACTTGGCAGATATGTATTGACACCTGTCCTCAGGGACCCTGCTACACACTGTCACAGAGCAGAATAGGGACTGTTCCCCCTACATAGGGTCACTTGGCAGATATGTATTGACACCTGTCCTCAGAGACCCTGATACACACTGACACAGAGCAGAATAGGGACTGTTCCCCCTAAATAGGGTCACTTGGCAGATATGGATTGACACCTGTCCTCAGAGACCCTGATACACACTGACAGAGCAGAATAGGGACTGTTCCCCCTACATAGGGTCACTTGGCAGATATGGATTGACACCTGTCCTCAGAGACCCTGATACACACTGACAGAGCAGAATAGGGACTGTTCCCCCTAAATAGGGTCACTTGGCAGATATGGATTGACACCTGTCCTCAGAGACCCTGATACACACTGACACAGAGCAGAATAGGGAATATTCACTAAATGCCAAACATTGTTATACAGGGGAATATTCAGTAAATAAGGAAAGGGGGGGGGACCTACTGTCCTCCCCCTGGCCCCCACCCCTGCGCGGTGGGTGGGGGCCATAAATCACAATGGGGGGGACCTACTGTCCTCCCGCCCGCACCCGTGAGCGGTGGGTGGGGGCCATAAAAATAATGAGGGGGGACCTACTGTATGATGTTGTATCGATCAGGTAGTGTGAGGGTTACCCCGCTTCACAGTGACAGACCAAACTCCCCATTTAACGCACCGCAAACAACCGCAAACAGTCCATTTGCACAACCACAAACTCCTCATTTGCACAAGGTTGGATACCAAGCTAGCCATGTCCGTTCCTTGTCCTCACTGATGTCATTGAAGGTCTCTTCCTCCACCCAGCCACGTACAACACCAAGGGTCCCCGAAAGGTGACAACAAGCCCCCTGGGACGCCTGCAGTGTTTGGTATTCCACCTCCTCAAAGCCACCTTCCTCCTCTGACTCCTCTTCTTCAGACTCCTCTCTCTGTGTTACCTCTCTCTGCGTTATTATAAGGTGTGTTAAGTAGTACTATTCTTATCAGTTAAATCACTGTTACGAGTAGAGGACTATTTCCTTGTTTCGCCAAACCCCTTCAAAGATGGAAAAAGTGGTATGAGTGGAAGAAACGAGGAAATGTGGTCAGGTGGTGGTGCCAGCCCCACCGAGGGCTTGTACCCAGGTATGCTAATAAACTGAAAATAGAAAAAATCTCCCAAGAAGGAGATCTAAAACTGGCATAGGAAAAGGTTAGACAACTATAATAAAGTGATACCCACAAGTCCTAGTGAGCATAGGTGTATAATAGAGGGAGAAAGGGAAAGCAGAGTAATGCTTCCTAATACCGTGGTTAGTACCCTTTGTTAAAGTAAATTGAGTAATGGACAAAAGTCTTTATTGTATCATTTATAAATAACAAAGGGATACTATACTCATTCCCCTATAGTGGCTAATTGTGTAATAATGGTATTACTATTACCTATTATATAATATTGCCAGGGGCAAGGAAATTCCCTCTAAAAATAGGTGGGTATAGGCAGAGAGTATGGAGACCGGAGGGATGCTGTCATAAAAAGTGTCAATAAGGTGATATAAAGTTAAATGTATCACAGACACACAGCCACCCTTTCTCTTAGCTAGTTTCCAGAAATGTTGGATAGGTAGAAGGGCTATAAAGACTAAGAGAGGTCTAAGAAGAATCCTCTAAATCCTCTCCTTAAACACCTTCAAGGGTGTTCTAAGCTAAAGCTCAATCTAAACGTTTAGATGACTGCCTGATTTCCCATCACAGATGCTGGCTAGGAATAACACTGTGCAAGACAAAGAGTGGGTCTAAGTGCCCATAGTGCAGTAAAGTGTCCCTAGTGAAGTGAAAAAGAGAATAACGAGCTGGCGCCCAAAAGAATAACGAGCTGGCGCCCTATCAGGGGACGTGTATATGGCATCGATTTTAGGAACCGGGAGATGGAAAAAGATGCTTGGTCGGTCCTCCTACTTCAAATTTGGGGCACTGCGCGTGCAATCTAATGTGCCACCAGATAGGAGTGGTGTGTTAAGTAGTACTATTCCTATCAGTATAATCCCTGTTATGTGCCTTTTTTTTGGTTTGGTTTTTGAAGCCACAGTGCAGCACCAGAGGCCCGAAAAATTAGGTATTGTTGCAGCCGCTGCTGTAGCAGCGGCCAGAAAAATTAATGTTTGTTTCCCAGGCAGAAAGTGCCCTAAAACATTGCGGCTTGAACCCTAGTTGGTGGCGGATAAGTCACGCAAGTCAACCAGCATTCAGAGCTAAAATACAGCAGCGTGTGGACCATTTTTAGCCCAAGGCAGCTCATCTCATCAGGCCTTTTTTAGTCGAATGTATCGCCCACTGTCAGTCCCTTCGGGATCCATCCCTCATTCATCTTAATAAATGTGAGGTAATCTAGACTTTTTTGACCTAGGCAACTTCTCTTCTCAGTGACAATAACTCCTGCTGCACTGAAGGTCCTTTCTGACAGGACACTTGAAGCGGGGCAGGCCAGAAGTTCTATCGCAAATTGGGATAGCTCAGGCCACAGGTCAAGCCTGCACACCCAGCAGTCAAGTGGTTCATCGCTCCTCATAGTGTCGATATCTGCAGTTAAGGCGAGGTAGTCTGCTACCTGTCGGTCGAGTCGTTCTCTGAGGGTGGATCCCGAAGGGCTGTGGCGATGCGTAGGACTTAAAAAGCTCCGCATGTCCTCCATCAACAACATGTCTTTAAAGCGTCCTGTCCTTGCCGGCGTGGTCGTGGGAGGAGGAGGATTACTTTCAACTCTTCCCCTGTTAGATTCCCGTTGTGCTGTGACATCACCCTTATACGCTGTGTAAAGCATACTTTTTAATTTATTTTGCAAATGCTGCATCCTTTCCGACTTGTTGTAATTTGGTAACATTTCAGCCACGTTCTGCTTATACCGGGGGTCTAGTAGCGTGGACACCCAGTACAGGTCGTTCTCCCTTCGTTCAGCCTTTTTATACGAGGGTCCCTTGTAACGGACCGTTTCACTTACAAGAGGATAAAACCCAGTTTAGGCGATAATCCCCTTTCCAGATGCACAGGCAGCTACTGCAAACACCATTCTCCCGACTGGAACCACACGAACACTGGAACAGCTGAACAAGAAAAGCAGACATCGGCTTACACTCTTGGCAGTCAGCATACAATCCCATTCCCCCAAAGACCGAGACGACACATCGCTTTGAGGGTTAAGCAAGAACTCTAGACTGGGACACCCAGTCTGGCTTTTATTTCCAACTCACACATACAGGCCACACCCAGGGGGAGGCATAAAAGAACCAATGACATAGATGTTACATCCCACACATCCCCTCCCCTTAGTGTGACACATAATCCCATTATGCATACAGAGTAAAATATACTTTTACACAACTTTCATAACTTTAAAACCATACATCACATTCACATAAAAATACATATCCACAATCAATCCATTCAGGGGAACAACATATTAAAAAATGGCATGAATCCGAACAGGGGTTTAAAAGTTACTAAAAGTATCTTTTGGGCCCTGGCTTGCAGCATGGCACAATCTGGCTCAAACAGAAGTAAAACATCCCCCACAATGCATCCCGGCTTCCTCCCTTCTGCCCTGGAGATAATTGGAGAAGTAATCCAATTATCTAGGACTAGAGTCAGACTCCATTAACCACATGGTTGCAAAAAGACAGTAAAAGACATAAAATTACATACTGATACATTTAACACATAAAACACACATTTCTACATATCCCCAGTTTAACTGAACACATAAATACCTACATAATATTTAAGACAGTATTACTGTGATATGTTACAAAGTCTTAAAGGGACATTAGTCCCAAAAGTCCCAATATGTCCATCGCTGATTTTAAAGGGCCAGTAGCAGCAATATAAATTATTACATGCCCAAATATAGTGTTTATAGAGCAATATGTCCATGGGCCGTAGTCGCAGGGCAGGAGGCTAGCAGCCAGGCCTCTCCAGTTCACAGTGGCGAAGCTGGTTTCGCCACATGCTGTGACATCACCCTTATACGCTGTGTAAAGCATACTTTTTAATTTATTTTGCAAATGCTGCATCCTTTCCGACTTGTTGTAATTTGGTAACATTTCAGCCACGTTCTGCTTATACCGGGGGTCTAGTAGCGTGGACACCCAGTACAGGTCGTTCTCCCTTCGTTCAGCCTTTTTATACGAGGGTCCCTCAACAAGCACGACAGCATGAAAGACCCCATTTGCACAAGGTTGGATGCCGAGCTACTCATTTCCCGTTCCTCCTCCTCAGTGATCTCAATGAAGGTATGTTCTTCCCCCCAGCCACGTACAACACCACGGGTACCAGATAGGTGACAACGAGCACCCTGGGATGCCTGTTGTGGTTGGTCTTCCTCCTCCTCCTCCTCCTCAAAGCCACATTTCTCCTCTGACTCCTCTTCCTCACAATCCTCTTCCAGCGTTGCCACAGGTCCAGCAAGCGATGCTGATAAGGCTGTTTCTGGTGGTAATGGTGACCACAACTCTTCCTCTTCACGCTCATCTACGGCCTGATCCAGCACTCTTCGCAGGGCACGCTCCAGGAAGAAAACAAATGGTATGATGTCGCTGATGGTGCCTTCGGTGCGACTGACTAGGTTTGTCACCTCCTCAAAAGGACACATGAGCCTACAGGCATTGCGCATGAGCGTCCAGTAACGTGGCAAAAAAATTCCCAGCTCCCCAGAGGCTGTCCTAGCACCCCGGTCATACAAATATTCATTAACGGCTTTTTCTTGTTGGAGCAGGCGGTCGAACATTAGGAGTGTTGAATTCCAACGTGTCGGGCTGTCGCAAATCAAGCGCCTCACTGGCATGTTGTTTCACCGCTGGATATCTGCAAAGTGCGCCATGGCCGTGTAGGAACGCCTGAAATGGCCACACACCTTCCTGGCCTGCTTCAGGACGTCCTGTAAGCCTGTGTACTTATGCACAAAGCGTTGTACAATCAGATTACACACATGTGCCATGCACGGCACATGTGTCAACTTGCCCAACTTCAATGCCGCCAACAAATTTGTTCAGTTGTCACAAACCACTTTGCCGATCTCCAGTTGCTGCGGAGTCAGCCACTTTTCCACCTGTGCTTTCAGGGAGGACAGGAGTGCTTGTCCGATGTGACTCTCTGCTTTCAAGCAAGTCAAACCCAAGACGGCGTGACACTGCCGTATCCGGGATGTGGAATAGTACCTGGGGAGCTGGGGGGGGTGCCGTTGAGGTGGAGCAAGACGCAGCAGGAGAAGAGGACTCAGCCGAGGAGGTTATGGAAGAGGATAGAGTAGGACCTGCCTGCAAGTTGTGGCGGTGTCACCAACTCCTCTGCAGAACCACGCATTCCATGCTTGGCAGCCGTCAGCAGGTTTACCCGATGCGCAGTGTAGGTGATATACCTGCCCTGACTATGCTTTGCAGATCAGGTATCAGTG
The DNA here is from genome assembly GCF_036172605.1 of Pelobates fuscus. Lineage (NCBI taxonomy): Eukaryota > Metazoa > Chordata > Amphibia > Anura > Pelobatidae > Pelobates > Pelobates fuscus. Next base: position 37,489,959 of record NC_086327.1, on the reverse strand, counting down.
GTCAGATGGACCCTTGCCCCAACACTGTGTGCCAGACATGCCATTACTACCTTTTGCACAATCGAGTACAGGTTGGGGATTGCCTTTTGTGAAAAGAAATTTCGTCCGGGTACCTTCCACTGCGGTGTCCCAATAGCTACAAATTTTTTGAACGCCTTTGACTCCACCAGCTTGTATGGTAAAAGCTGGCGGGATAATAGTTCAGACAAGCCAGCTGTCAGACGCTGGGCAAGGGGGTGACTTTCTGACACTGGCTTCTTACGCTCAAACATGTCCTTGACAGACACCTGACTGTGGGCAGATGAGCGGGAACTGCTCAAGGCGAGAGACGGAGTGGCGAATGGTTGAGAGGGGGCAAGGAGGACAGCAGTGGTTGATGTGGCTGAAGATGCTGGACCAGGAGGAGGATGGCGGCTTTGAGTTTGTGTGCTGCTTGTACTCATGTGTTGATCCCATAGGCGTTTGTTATGTGCGATCATGTGCCTACGCAAAGCAGTTGTACCTAGGTGGGTGTTGGACTTCGCACAACTCAGTTTCTTTTTGCAAATGGCATCGTTGTTGTCAGAGGCAGACACACAAAAAAAAATGTCACACTGCTGAGCTCTGCAATGATGGCATTCTGGTGGTGGACACAGCATGCGTTGGTTGGCGTGCTGTCGGGCTGACCCCGGGTGCCGATGCATGCTGTCTGACTGTGCCACTAGCTCCTTGCGACGACCTCCCCCTGCTTCCAACTCGTCTCTTCCTCCTCTCTGTCTCCCCATCTGAACTTTCGCCCTGTTCTTCTTCTTGCCGAGCGGGCACCCACGTGACATCCATGGACGCATCGTCATCATCAACCGCTTCACTTGTATCTGACAACTCAGCAAAAGAAGCAGCAGTGGGTACAACATCATCATCATCACACCGTATGTCCATGTGTGTAATGCTGCCTGACTGAGACATATCCCTGTTATCTACATCCTCTAGCAATAATGGTTGCGCATCACTCATTTCTTCAAACGGATGTGTAAATAACTCCTCTGACAGATAAAGTGAAGCGGCTGTGGTGCTAGTGTTGGTGGTGGCGGCAGGCGGGTGAGTAGTATCTTGAGAGGTGCCCGAAGCTAAGCTGGAGGAGGATGGTGCGTCAAGGTTCCGAGCGGAAGCTGTAGAAGATTGGGTGTCCTGTGTTAGCCAGTCAACTATGTCCTCAGAACTTTTCAAGTTCAGGGTACGTGGCCTCTGAAAACTGGGCATTATTCTAGGGGAAAAGGGAATCACAGCACCACGACCACGATGGCCCCTGCGGGGTGGCCTGCCTCTGCCTGTCATTTTTTTTGGATTAGTGGTACTATGCGTGCAAGCTACTGTGAGACCAGATATGAGTGGCAGTATGCAGTGGCAGAGTTTGGCAGAGTACACGCTGTAGGCCTGACACACCCGCTTGAAAACAACTAACTGCTATTTAATCTATAACAGTGTAAAAAAATTTTGGGGTTTTAAATGCACGCTATTGTGACACAAGATATGAGTGGCAATGTGCACTGGCAGAGGTTGGCAGAGTACACGCTATAGGCCTGACACCCGCTTAAAAGACAACTAACTGCTATTTAATCTATAACAGTGAAAAAAGTTTTTGGGTTTTAAATGCACGCTATTGTGACACCGGATATGAGTGGCACTGTGCACTGGCAGAAGTTGGCAGAGTACACGCTGTAGGCCTGACACACCCGCTTGAAGACAACTAACTGCTATTCAATCTATAACAGTGAAAAAAGTTTTTGGGTTTTTAAATGCACGCTATTGTGACACCAGATATGAGTGGCACTGTGCTCTGGCAGAGGTTGGCAGAGTACACGCTGTAGGCCTGACACCTGCTTGAAGACAACTAACTGCTATTCAATCTATAACAGTGAAAAAAGTTTTTGGATTTTTAAATGCACGCTATTGTGACACCAGACCAGATATGAGTGGCACTGTGCACTGGCAGAGGTTGGCAGAGTACACGCTATTGGCCTGACACACAGACGCTTGCAGACAACTAACTGCTATTCAATCTATAACAGTGTAAAAAAAAAAATTGGGGTTTTAAATGCACGCTATTGTGACACAAGATATGAGTGGTGGCACTGGGCAAGTGGGCACAGTATCCACTGTGAGTCTGACACAGAAGCTGGCAGGCAGGCAACTGCAATTAGATTACACAGGGAAAAAAAGCAGACTGATGTTCTAACCCTAAAAAGGGCTTCTTGGGGTGCTGTCCTTACCGCAGAGATCAGATGTCCTTCAGGACTGTAGTGGACACTGAATACACTAGCCTGGCTATCCATTTCCCTATCAAATGAGCAGCAGCTACACTTTCCCTCCGCTATCTAAGAATGCAGCTTCAGAATGAATCTAAAATGGATGCTGTACAGGAAGTGGGAGGGTCTGGAAGGGAGGGTCTGCTGCTGATTGGCTAGAATGTGTCTTCTGACTGTGAGGCACAGGGTCAAAGTTTACTCAATGATGACGAATAGGGGGCGGATCGAGCCGGGCATATGTTCGCCCACCGTGGCGAACGCGCTATGTTCGCCAGGAACTATTCGCCAGCGAACCGTTCGGTACATCACTACTGGTGAGATATAGACATGTGCAATTTGTTTTGTTCCGAATGCCAATTCGGATTAATTTCGGGCAATTCGGACATTCGAATACTTCCGAATAGCCGAAGTTCCAAATTGCCTAAGTACCAATATACCCAGTGGAAGAATGTTACACTGTATACCAGTTTAAATAAAAAGTATACAAACATTCAGCTGCAAGCATTTGCAACACTTACAACAATCAAGTAACACATTCATATAAAATGTAAGTTACTTAGCCAGTCAATGGATGGGAATGAGTAAGTAGATAACTCCCTAATTCCCACTGTATTAGGGAGCTATCTACCACAAGGCTGAAAGACCTAAATTAGTCTTTCAGCCAAATTTACTAATACGAAGTAAAGATTACTTAGTATTAGTAAATTCTTCCCCTACTCGCTATACCGCGAGTAGGGGCATGTCTAGTAAACAGTGAGCAGCCTTTTTTAAAGAAAACAACCCCCGCTCCCCCCCAAGTGTCCCCCCTCCCGAGTCCCCACCCGTGCAGCGCAAGTGGGGGTTTTTAAACTAAAGGGGGAACCTATTGCTCCCCCCCGGCCCCCACCCCTGAGTGGCGGGTGGGGGCCCTGGATGACACTGGGGGCATCTATTCTATCGTGTGTCCCCCCCGAGTGGCAGGTGGGGGCCCTAAGTCAGAAAAATGGGGGGAGCTATTGTCCTCCCCTCCGGTCCCTGAGCGACAGGTGGGGCCCTAAATTAGAAGGGGCTATTGTCCTCCCCCCCCCCGACCGGCGGGTGAGGGCCCTAAAGAAGAATAACCCCCCCATGTGACTAGGGGAAACCAAACCCTTAATAACCCCTTTCTGCCAAAAAAAAATTAATAAACCCCTACCTAACCCTCTCATCCTAAAAATAGTGAGGGGGGAACAATAACTAAGTCCCTGTAAGTTACTTCAAAGAAGGGGGAGACCTATTGTCCTTCTCCCCGGCCCCCACCCCTGTGCGGTGGGTGGGGGCCCTAAATCAGAATAAGGGGGGGGGGGGACCAACCTGTCAGTCTCTTCATTTACCTGTCAGAGTACTCTGATTGGATGGCTTTATAAGCCTTCCCCCGCCCTGCAGGGCTCAGTCTGCGCGGTGCCCTCCATGGGTGGATTACTTTTTCAGCGTCTGGGTTTTTTTTTTTTTTTTTTTTTTAAGTGTTATGGGTATTATGGTTTTTTTATTTAGCCTTTTTTGGGGCTGAAAAATATGATTTTAGAAAAAAAGAAAACATCAAATGATAAGTTTTATTTCTTTTTTTACAGGTAGTTATTGTTCCCCCCCTCACTATTTTTAGGGTGAGGGGAGTAGGTAGGGGTTTATTGTCCCCTCCCCTCCCAAGCCCCCACGCGTGCCCTGAGCGGTGAGCAGGGGCCCTAAAGTATAGCGAGTAAGGGCAGATATTAGTAATACTTCGTAATCTTTACTTAGCATTAGTAAATTTGACTGAAAGCCCAATTTAGGTCTTTCAGCCTTTTGGTAGATAGCTTCCTAATACCATGGGAATTAGGGAGTTATCTACTAAGCGGCTGCAAGAGAACATCCGTAGTCCAGAAGTTCCGAAATCGCACAGAATATTCTCCCCATGCACGTCCCTAGTGAGACCTCACACTAGTATTGTACGCCGTACTGGAGACCGTATTTCCAAAAGGATATTGATGTTTAAGAAAGAGTTCGGAGAAGGGCTACTGAACTGGTTCATGGATTGCAGGATAAAACTTAGAAGGAAAGGTTAAAGGAACTTAACATGTATAGTTTGGAGGAAAGACGAGACGGGGGCATATGATAGAAACATTTAAATACATAAAGGGAATCAACACATTAAAAGAGAAGACTATAAGAGATGAAAAACTACCACAACAAGAGGACAGTCTTAAATTAGAGGGGCAAAGGTTTAAAAATAATATCAGGAAGTACTAGTTTACTGAGAGGGTAGTGGATGCGTGGAATAGTCTTCCAGCTGAAGTAGTAAGGAGTTTAAGCATGGGATAGGCATAATGTAGCTTAGCTATCCAATAAGGCCGGGACATTCTAGTTTCTATTATTGGCAGTGGTTTTGTGGGGTATGTATGTATGTATGTATGTATTGGTATGGGATGCTTGCATTATTTGTATGAAGGGGAGGCTTATTGTGCAGCTCTGTGTAGATGGCTTCCTTGGGGGTTCCGGTGGGGATCAGGCTGGCCAGGTACAGGTCAAGGGCAGGTCTACTCCATTGTGGATTTCCGTTCACAAGTGCTGGGTATCTACGTGCTGCAATGCTTAAATTGAAGATTGTCCCTCACCACCTTTTTTCACTAGCAGATATCTGAAGTTTCACTGGGACTCCTGATAGAGCCAAACAGGCTCTGGCCTAGCAGCCTTGAGTGCTGTGTAAAGGCACCTGGCATGCCATGCTTGGCACATGTGCCGTAGGTTGCTGACTCCTGAACTAAGCAGTCAAGTGATATATCATTAAAATATCCTATTAGGTTGTGATTAAACACTACTCTGACCTGATGAGGATGGATAATAGAACAATAAAACTTTGGAAACAAACAAGTTGTGATTAGTTTAAAGAGCAGTGAAAACTTGGCAAGAAATTTGTCTTTTTTCCTTTATATAAAAAAAAAACAATAAAAAAAACTGAAGGCTGTATTTGAGTTATTTAAATTAGTGTATATACATTGCAGAAGCCTAGTCAGTAATGAAAATGCTATAGGTTTTTAATGGTCTTGTGTAATTATAAAATACACATTCAAGGTCAAATAGCGGTTATACATGCATCTACGATGGCAGAGAAGCCGTTTGATGTGCTGGATAATAATACCTGTTAACTCTGCATTGTATAACGAGATTTTGATGCACAAGAAAATGCCTGTGCTTCATAGCAAAAAATATGTGTAAACTAAAGATAACCAAATCTTTCAGTTTTACACTCAAAACCATGTTTTTGGAGACCTGCACGTTTGTGGCTAATAAGCACTAACCTCCGAAACATAACAGCTGAAGAATTTTTCTAATTTGATGTGAGATTTTTAATTCTAGAAAAATGTATTAGGGTCAAGGCACTAGATGAAAGCATTACACCAAAATGGCCCTCTGGCTTTTTTAATGCATCTCATTACTGCAGTTTAATTAGATCAACCAAAATTCAAGGAAAAGCCCACTGTCCAAATACAAAATATATTTTTTTCTTAAATCAATGTTTCGTAGATATACCCCAAATGAAAACTATTATGCATGGTTTCATTGTTGTTGCATCTAAAAAAACAGTTTGAAAAACTGCAGATTTCTTGGCTGCTGCTCTTGTAAGCCCTCCTCTTCTAACCCCGCTCAGACTTGGGGGGGCTGCCCAATCACAGACTTCCCAATGCAGCTCGATAAGAAGTCTTTGCAAAGCAGGTGCTCTCCGTAATTGCTGCCAATTCAAATAGGCTACCCAAATCAGTAAGTAACAGAACCTCTCTGCTTGAAAAGCCAGGAAGGTGTAACCATTTTAAATTTATAAAAAAGTGTAAATTTCTATTGAAATCTTCTCTTTACAACAACAAAAAAATAAAAATAGACACCACACATATAGAGGTTTTAAGCTAAAGTACACTAGTGGACTGGAACGTCCCTTTAAGATTGTTTACTTTTGGAGGTAGGAGTTTAAAATTGCATATCCAATGGCCTGCAGCAAGGACATTGTATAAAAAGGAACCACAAATAATCTAGCCCTGTAGATTGTACAGTATACTGTTAAAACCAGCTGAATTGTGTACAAACCAGCATCTGACAATTGTTCAACTTTAATTTAACAGAACCTACAGTTTAGCGGTTTGTGGGTTTGGATGGTTTCAAAATGGGTCCAACACATTTAAAAACCATTAAAAATTATAAAATCACCATCGAAACCCACGAAAAAGAAGTGTTTTTTTTTTGTTTTTGTTTTATTGTAAGAGCAGGATCTAAAAAAAAAATATATATATATATTTTTTTTTTAAAGTACATAAAAACTCAACTGCTTTTTAGCACTAGACGTTTATTCTTCAGATAAGAATAGAAAATAAAAAGTTAACCACACAATCTTTTTATTTTTAAACCAACCACACGACAATATCCCCAATTTAATTTACAATACCTTATTCTATTGTATAATGCACGTGTCTTCATTTTCTAACCATTTCCACCAAATTATATGCAATTGGTTCGCTTTTTAATAATCTTCTGCCTAAAGCAATAACAAGCAAATAGAAACACAATATATATATATATATATATATATATATATATATATATATATAAAAAAGGAATGTGAGCGAAGGTCAATAGAACAGAGATGACCAACATTGGCACTCCAGATATCTGGTAACTCCTTTTCACACAGAGCTTAGCAAGTCCAAAATTTAATTCAGCATCAACCGAGGTGTAAAGGTTAGGGAACATTTCTATAGCACGTAGAAGCAAAAGGGCGCCAAAACCCCCACAAATTACCTCAAGGCGAACAGAACTTTAGCACCAATAAGAGAATGATGTAATATTACAGATTAAATCTTGTAATTTGCAAGCATCACCAATTACCAACTTTAACAGAGCACAAGCTTGACTTCTCATCAGCATGAGAGAGTGATAGACATAATGGAGTCGTTTCTAAACACATACTGACCTTAAAAGACAAATTTTAAAGATCTAGAATAATAATTCACTTTACAAACTATTCTAAAAACATAGGTCATGCATCACCTTAGCATCACATGGAATAGTATCTCTACAAATAATAGCCATGACAAACAAATAGTGGTCTTTTATTATTATTATGTTATGGATGCCATCATACTATTCTATGTGATGTTACATTAAGGTGATATGGCATTTTTTAGTGTGGGTTGTCATATCTTCCCGTTTGTTTTTCTTTTCATAATACACATGTAAGGGTTACCCCCTTTTCAGGTCACCCCTGACACACACTTGGCTGGTTGCCTTTTGGCCACTAGCTGTATATTTCTTGGGTTGTCATTAGTTTATCTGTATTCTTTGGTAATAGGTAGTGACTGTCCGATTGTAAAAAGTGGCTGCTTTATTTTATTGTGAGAGTAATTTCCAGGACACTCACTGCACTATATAGACGTTGTAAAAGATTTGAATGTGTTTCATTGTTCAATTTGTGTTTTCTCTCTCCCTTGCCTACAAGACGACTTTCAGGGATATTTACTAAAGTGAGAAGTGTCAGGAATTCAAAAATTAGCTACTTTTAAACTTGACATTTACTTTGAATTCCCAAAAATTGACACTTTATTGAATAACACTAAAATATTTTTTGGGGAATCTAGCTCTGCCCTAGTGAGATCTAGTCCTTTTCAAACGCCATATGCCAATTAACAGAGTGCCAGAGGAGACAATAGATCAATAAAATCAGTTCTAAACTAGCCATGGTACTGCTAACCGCAATTTGTTGAGGACTGCATTTCACAATATATACATAGAAAGGGAGAATAAATTGGTATATATGTTATAATTTTTAATAGCGTTAAAAAAAAACAACAAAAAAAAAAAACATTTGTATAAAGTTCCACTGCTGTATTTAAATTCATGATACGGTAAAGGACATGAACCTAAAATAACCTTTTTCTCCTATGAATTGCACCAATTACTAAACTAAATAGGACAACCGACCAATCAGGAAGAATCTAACTGCATGCTGGGAAGTATTAGAGTTAATAGTGTAAAGGTGCATTGGTGTTAAGGTCGAATTCAAATACTGTGTTGGTTTAAAAAATATTAACACAACATAGAGACCATTTATGTGAAACCTACTTCAATAATTATATATTCCTTAAAAGGACTCCCACTCCCGTTCAGTCCACCTCATCTGGCAGAGGACTGAATAGGAGTTTGAATCCTTAGAAGAATAAAACAGGTCTAAAATGTTCCTGTGATGTCCCCCCCAGTTAGATATTACTTTTTTGGACATTATTGTTAAACCCCTATTTAATGTAAAATCAGTTTCCGTTGAAGAAATCAGCATCTGACAGGTTCAAATTACAGGTTGTTCAGAGATATGGGAATCAGAGCTGTATGAAAGGTGGTTAATTGTCCCCTCCAAAACACGGGAAAGTAAAAGGGAGAAGTCAATTTCCTAGCTAGCATCACATTCACATGTAATATATAAATTGCTACCAAAACAGCATATATAATTTACTGTATAGCAAAGAGTTGTAACAAAGCAGTTATTTGGTATGAGCCATCAAATGCTTTGCTGTGGCAATGTGAGGCTGACTTAAAATGGCACAGCCTAGAGCAGGCTTCCCCAAACTCCGGCCCTCCAGATGTTGCTGAACTACAACTCCCATGATTCTATGAAGGAAATAGATAGGCTGAGAATCATGGGAGTTGTAGTTCAGCAACATCTGGAGGGCCGGAGTTTGGGGAAGCCTGAACTAGAGGATACCTTAAAATCACTAGTAAATCACTAAACCCTCCCCCCACCCCATTCCCTCATTCGCTTATCTTTCATAAAAACGTATCTTTAAGATTTGTTTTTTGAAAACAAAAAGCCTGATTCCCAATGTGAGAGATTTACTCAGAGGCTGATTGCACATCCCTTAAATTTGATATTTTGGAGAACAAGGAGATGGCCATGCAGGAGAGCTCACTTCTAGAATTAAAAAGAGTGCCAAAAATGGTTTTGTTTTATTGTTTCTGCTACTTGGCCTCTCTTCTGTCCTCTCTTATTATTGGTCTGGATGAGCTGGCTGTTCGTGATGAAGCTCTGGTTCTTTGTGGACCTTGTCTTCAGATGGGGCTTCACCGTGAATGTTAGAATTAGGATGGGGTTCTTCTACTTTAGCTGTGAAGAGGGAATAAAAAAAAAAAGAAAAAGAAAATGGTTTGTCATTAAATGAAAGTTTGCAAAAAAAACTTTAAATTCTTTGCAGGAAACTTGTCCTGAATGTTTGTTTTTGTTTCTTTATACATCTGAGTATCTACAAACAAACAAAAATCGAATCACTGCCAACCACTCAACCAACTAACTGTACTGCAGTGCAGCTATTGTCCCCTCTGCCCATACGGCTACTTTAAATACTCAGAGAGGCTATGAAGGAAGGGTTCTGGCAACTGTACAAAGCTGAACTACAGGTTTTCTGAAACCCCTGTTCTATCCACAATTGGGTAAACTCAATGCTATAAACCATTATGAGAGCAATGGCTCTCCCTAATGTTAATTTCTGCACTGTTCAGAATTAAATGTAGAAGTTGCAAAGCCTGTGGATTTACAGCAAATACATTTTATGTTTATTTGTATTTTATTTTATATTTTTTAAATAAAATAAAAAAAGTCAACCTAGCTTGGTGTTTCCCCCCTCCACCTCCACCTCCACCTCCCCACGCCTTTCAAAAAAAAAAAAAAAAAACCTCAAACGCTAGAAAATAAGGTTGGGAGATGGTGCAATCTTATAAATGTATCTCTAACAAAAAACAAACGTAATAAAACCATATCAGAACAATGTTTTTTACTGACAGACTACTGTTGTAAGAAATATTGTCCTTTCCGAATTAAAAACCAATTACCCAAGGTCTATTGTAATATATTAATTTTTTAAAAAATATATATCCTTGACGAATGTTTACTGTGTCGCACTTACTGTTGGATGCAAGGACATTTTATATGAGTGAGCAATGTCTATAGTTTGGGATGGGCAACTACACAGGAGGAGTATAGGTACAAGCATCACTTTGAGAAAGCCCCATATGGGGATAGGTGGGACAAAACACATCAACAAGTCAAGGTTTAAAACCTGGTATAGGTCCCACTTTGTTTACTGTAAGCATTTTGAAACTTCAAGCATTTTGTTGTCTAAATAAATGCCAGTATTCTCTACTACGATTTGCAGTTTTTGTCACATGGACAATAGCTGAAAGAAGCCCAAGTTAAGAAGAAAAAAAATTAAAATGATATAGAGACTATGATACTTGTGCCATATATATATTTTGGTAGGAATACACCAAAATACATTGTGTTAATCTGCATGTATAATATACTGTGTATGTGAATTTTTATGATGTGTGGCCCTATGGAATATTTTGTCTAAAAGAATTTAAGATGTTTAAAAAGTGATATACGCTTAATTCTGGGTGTGATATAAAGAATGTGACACCATCTTGAAAAAGGAATAAGCTGAAACCCGATATCTATTGTATGTATACGTGTATACCAATATTTCTATTTTTGTCACACAACTAAAATTTTTATGTGTAAGATTTAAGGCATCTAATTTTTTATTTAAATTTAAAACCCAAGTATTTTAATGAGACTGCCTTTAAACAAACTTAGCATGTAATACGATGCAACTGTTCAAAACCGCATTTAAAAATGTCAGACCACAGAAAGTGCTGCTGAAGAGACACAAATCCACGAGTTATTTAAATCCAAACACCCACAACCATACAAGTCCTTCAACAAGGACAGCTGATTATAGCCAAGATTAGAATGTAGCTTATTTTTGGTGTTTGAAAGCTACGTCAGCCATACATTCCGTATAGCTATATAAAAGAACAAACTTAATTTAGACACATGCTTCATACTGACATGCTTGTGACATTTTGCTCTTTTTTAAATTAGGCTCAGCGACTTTAAAAGCTCTATATTGCTCCAATAACAAATATTTTCAATTTAAACTCTGTTAGAACAAGTACCGTAATCTCATCGATAAATTGTACATTTCAGTAATTGCTAAACAAATTTAGATCGGTCATATCCATACAACCTTTTCCATTAACCTCTTATTGTCTGAGGTTTTTCAGAGATTCTGTGTGTTTGTTACTGAGCAGTTTTGGCACATTTGTCATAAGCGTGTTCTACGATTATGTGACACTTTCTCATTATCAGCTATACATATTCAATTTGTTTGTTTATTTATTTTTCTAAAAAGGCAAGTAGGGCTTTAACCCCTTAAGGACCAAACTTCTGGAATAAAAGGGAATCATGACATGTCACACATTTTTATTTATTTATTATTGCCATTTATATAGCGCCAACAGATTCCGTAGCGCTTTACAATATTATGTCATGTGTCCTTAAGGGGTTAAATAAGATACCCAATTACAGAAAAATAGCCCTAAACAAATTAATTTATTGGCTCCGATTGTGGCAATGAGTCGTACATTTAGGATGATATTGCCTCATTTTTGGAAATGAGAAACCAATTATTGCAAAGAAGGACTATGGTCTTAAAGCGCAACATTGCAAACTTTGTTATACATAGATTTTAAATCTGGTAGCAATCACAAAACCGGTTATATTAAAGTAGAGAGAGTGGAGCGGAGGACAGTGCATGCATGGTCTATGGCTCTGCCAACAGCCAAGTTCACGTACATGTGCAGGGCTATATGTAAACCGATAGCAGTGATAAGGATACAGACGTACAATTCATAGAAGGACCCCGACTTGCTGGTACTTACCTTTGTCATCTGCTGGATGAGGTGCTTCTCCCTGAAACTTCAGCTCACCGTTTGGACCTGCAGCTGCTTGCTGGGACTTTTTCTGTTCCATATGCATGACAGCCTGTATAAAGTAAATTTTATTTAGCTTGTAAATCTATAAGCTAACCGCTTGATAACCAGAGATTATGAAACATGTCACAGCACAATACACCATTAAATATGCCCAACTCCAAGCTACTTTATTAGAATAATTTCAACTGTGCGTTAATAGTCACTCAGCAAGCGTCTGATTTCTTTTAGACAAATAACCATGTATCTGGTGGGTTTAGTTCAATATACCTGCTGGTATTCCTTCTTCTGTGCATCAAGTTCTATCTGCCTCTGCTGTAAGTCTTCATGTTCCTGGCGGAGTTTCTCAGCTTGCTGCTTCAAGACCGCTTCCTGCTCTGATAACTCTTGCTCAAACTTGCGTAGCTCTTCCTCTGTGTACATTTGAGTTTCATCCACGGTCTTAAAGACACCAAAAAGAAAGAACAATTAATTGGCACACAAATGCAAAAAAAAAAAAAAAAAAAAAAATATAATGTTAAAGTTTTTTGCTTCAATATATACTTGAATATATAAGAAATATCTTGAAGAGACAGTGTATGCACCCAGAACATTGCAGCTCATTTAAGTGGTCTGGGTGCAAACTCCCATCACCCTTGATCCTAGAGTGGCAATTATTGCATTTTTTTATATAAACTGCAATAATTACCTGCTAGGGTCTACCAGACAGCCACTAGAGGCACTCCCTGGCATGAAGGCGACTTTTGGTTGCCTTAACGACGCTGGACGTCCTCAAACTATGCATGATTACTGAATAATGCTTTCCCATGGGGAAATCCTAATGCGAGCACGGGGATTGCCGCGCATGCGCATTAGGTCTCCCCCGCCGGCGGGGTAGGAGTGTGGGCGGAGCAGAGTGAGCACCGAGGGACATCGGCACTGAACCCAGGTAAGTGACAATAGGGGTTATTAACCCCTTCTGCACCATGGGGGTGGGCCTTGACAAAGGGAGAGAAGCTATAGTGCCAGGAAAACGAGTTTGTTTTCCTGGCACTATAATTTCCCATTAATTGAAAGCATCTTGCACCCTTAGTATAGTTCTATTGGGAACAGAGAGCAATTTAACATTAAAGTAGTGTTTAAGTAAAAAATAAATAATTATATATATATATATATATATATATATATATATATATATATATATATATAAAAAAAAGCACATGAATGGAGATAATTTTAAAAGCATTTCTGCCAATTTACCATTAAACAGGAGAGAGCCTCTCCCAGTACAGGACCACAAATCTGGTCAATTGGGTCTGATCCAAAAAAATTCATGGAATATGCAGTTTAGAGCTCTGCTGCCAGATCCACTTATCAGCCCAGATGAGTGGAACAGTTACATAAACAGATAGCCATAGTATGCTGCCAGCAGTTTATTTAGAGCTCCATTCAGTTTTGTGAGATACAGTGCGCACAGTCCAATCACACCACTGGTGTGCAGGATCTCGGAGCTTGAGAAGCAACCACCATGCATCCAGCGTGTGAACCATAATACACTACTAAGATCAGTGGTTCCCAACCCAGTCCTCAAGTACCCCCTAACGGTACAGGATTTAGGGATTACCCAATTGTGTCTAATGTGTTTTTAAAGACACTTAACCCCCCCCCCCCCACCCACAAAAAAATAAAAAACACTTTAGACACAACAAGGCAGTCCCTAAATCCTGGACTGGTAGGGGGTACTTGAGGACTGGGTTGGGAACCATTGCCTCAGATGGCTGGAGACAGAAGAGGAATTTGTATATGTAGCTGATGCGTACCCAGGAAAAGAAAGACTGAAATACTTTCCGGATATCAAATCCTAACACTCCATTTAGAGGATTTAAAGGTTCTAGATGTTAAGTTCTGTACTTCAGTCTGCTGGTGCCCCTAGCTGTCATGTAGAATTTACCAGATCCAAATGATCTATCACACTAGCAAATCAAGAAAGAAATTAGAGACCGAAACAACTGAGAATCTTACCGCCCATCCATCAGGCTCATTGATATCCTTCCTTTCTGTAGATTTTATGAATTCCTCCAATGTGACCAAACGATCATGATTTACATCCACCTGAAAATACAGACAGTAAAAAACACAGTTTCTCATAAGAACAACAAAATAACACAACCCACACAATCTTTTTGAGGTTTACATATTTGTTTATGGATTTAAAAAAAAAAAAAGAGAGACCTGACAAGGTTTCAATACTACATGCTTGACAAAGACAAAACAGTACTAAGTCACTGTAACTGTAAAGGTTAACTTTGAATGGATTTGTGGTAGTGGTGGGGGGAGAGGAGGAAATAATAAATAAAATAACAAAAATCCAATAAGCATTATATGCTGGTTCACTATTCGTTGCCTTTTTAAATTAACAGGGTTACTGTTTTATATATTGTGTTAACATATGGCAGAGATGATTTAGTGAGATAACATTTACCGTTCCTACCAAATACATAGGAATGTTGATAAGCTGCAAATATATTGCAGAGCATTTCCATAATAAGTACATCAGGAAATAAACATTTATTAAACTATCACCGAAAACGCATTCAGTATACAAAGCCCCAAATAATCTTTGCCTTTGTAACATTGCAACATTTTGTGAAAAAAGATAGCAAGAAACGTCTTAAATTTGTTAACATATGAGATGGTGTCACAAGAGATCATGGTTAACTATTAAAAAGAACAATTAAACCCAAATTTTTCTGTATTGATTGCATTGCGCATAAAATCGGTTACATATTCTTGGAGGTCTCACACCATTTCATGAGAATTTTTTTATAAAACCCCCCCCCCCCCCCCAAAAAAAAACAAGAAACAAAAACCAACAAAGGAAACATACGTTTTTCATGACATGCTCTCTCATTCGTAGCCGCTCCTCTTCCATCTCCACCATATCATCTTCTTCATTCTTGGGGTCGTAGACTTTTTCCAGCTACAGACAAAGTATTAACAATTACTTACTGCTTATTAATATGAATACAATTCTTACAAGGCAGTAGGATATGCTTTCCATTTGTCCCAAGATGTACAAAGCATAAGTTTATCAATCTCTCTTCCCATCACCCTACAATTCGTGTAACAGAAATGCACATAGACATACAACGACCTCTCCCATTGAACTCTTGCATAACACAGATCTACTCTAATGTAGCAAAGTTGAAATCTGAAGTCACACAATATACCATTTAACTTTGTGCTAGTTTCTGATTACTAGTGTAGCCACGTAGGAGCATGAGATAACTTAATTTTGGAGAACTTGGATATAACCACTCAGCATCCATTTTAAAGGAGAGTTAGAAGGTGACATTTTGTCATAAACCAAATATTATCTGGGGTTTATTTACTGAACAACGATTTTGCATAGCACTGACAAGGGAATTGGAAATCTTAGCCCAAACTAGCAGAGCTAAAAATAATAGAGGAAGTTCGAGACTCTTTGTAGCTATGCTATTTGTGTTTTTTTTTTCTTCCTTTTTTGCAATCCACCACAACATTTGGTTTAGTTTATAATTCCCTTTGATTTTTTAAAAAAAACAAAACAATGGAAAGAAGGACAGAGAGCTTCATCTTACCTCCTTTGTGAAAAGGGCCTCCAGCTCCAGCTCATCCAGTACTCCATCTCCATTGGTATCTGACAGATTGAAAAGTTAAAGAAGATGAACAATAAGGTGCTCTGCCATCACATAAAAAATAAACTTCAACAGCATTAGCTACACAGATGACCCGACACGCTCGTCAAGTTAAATTCAACTGTATTACTAAAAAAAAAAAAAAAAAAACAAGAGGGTTAAAGGGACACTATAGTCACAAAGACAACTTTAGCTTAATGAAGCAGTTTTAGTGTATGGACCATGATCCTGCAGTCTCACTGCTCAATTCTCTGTCATTTAGGAGTTAAATCCCTTTTGTTTTTCCATGCAGCCCTAGCCACACCTCCCCTGGTCGTGACTCACTCACCATGAATGAGAGAAAAAGAAAAAAAAAAAATTCACTTTCAATTTGATGTTACTTACTATAAAAGTTTTTATTGCCTGCTCTCTAAACTGAACTTTAAATCATACACAGAAGGCGTCTGTGGGGCTAGCAAGCTATCATCAGTAAATAGAATTTGAAAAGAAGGAAGTATAAACATTAGCTGGCTCTTTACAGGAAGTATTTAGGAAAGCTGTGCAAGTCACATGCAGAGAGGTGTGACTAAGGTGCATAAACAAAGTGATTTAACTCAAATGGCAGGGAATTGAGCAGTAATGCTGCAGGGAAATGATTTATACACCAAAACTGCTTCAATAAGCTAAAGTTGTTTTGGTGACTATAGTGTCCCTTTAATGCAGTTGTTCGGTGTGTATAGTCAGTCCATGCATGATTTTTATTGTAAACACTGCCTCTCTAGTGGCATTGGATTGGCTGAGAATCAAGTTTGATGATCTCAGCCAAGGAGGCGGGTCAGGGGCAGAATAAAGGGAAGTAAACTGTGTTTCCAAACCTATATAGACATGAATACATGTTTGTATTCCTGTAACTATAGTTTTCATTAAAAAAAAAAAAAAAAATATCGCTAAAAACGTGAAAGCTTGTGCTTCGGTTAGTCTCCACTTAAGCTTCAAACTAGTTTTTTCTTATTTTTGCCTGTTTGGCCTTTTGCATTTCAGACCAATTCCCACCCACGATGGAGGTCCACATCTTTAACCCCTTAAGGACCAAACTTCTGGAATAAAAGGGACATGTCATGTGTCCTTAAGGGGTTAAGGCCAGCAAGCTCCCTCTATAAGCAAGATACACCAACCACAGACAGTAAGCTGTAGCTGACTCTATGCAGCTCTAGAAGATACAAGGACACAACAAACACTTCATAAGTTTTGTTTGTTTTTGCTTCATTGTTTCTGCTTAGGGTCTTCCTCAATTAAAATGGATAATAATCCAGACATGGACCCCATGTTTACTAGGCGTGGGGGGGGGGGGGGTGTTTAAATCCTTCACCTCACTGATGTTCTAAATCTTTGCCCATTCTCATGGTTTGTATAACTTCTGATAATCTTTGCTCAAGATAATAATTTTAGTTGAAATGAGTTAACTGCTACAAATTGGCCATTAATTTGTTCTAGGAAAACACATCCCAATTCAGACTCTCACTGTAATCATGGAGGGTGTGTCATTTTTAACTAAAATAATTTCTTTACCGTGTAACTTGAAGAAGGTTTTGGGGTTAAAGTCATTGGGATCAAGGCCATCAGCTTCTTCCCAAACTTCCTTCAACTGATCCATGCTTCCCTAGTAAAAATAAAAAAGGAGATGACAGCTGAACAAAGTTGATCAATGAGAGAATGCCAGCTCTTTAAAACATAGTGTACAAGTAGATTGTGGGAAATGTGGTGGAATGAAAAATGTGTTATAATGTGTGAGACAGCTGGGTCACGTAATAAATAAGTATATGCTGCGTGAGACAGCTGGGTCACGTAATGAATAAGTATATGCTGCGTGAGACAGCTGGGTCACGTAATGAATAAGTATATGCTGCGTGAGACAGCTGGGGCGTGTAATTAATAAGTATATGCTGCTTGAGACAGATGGAGCGTGTAATGAATAAGTATATTCAGCGTGAGACATCTGGGGCGTGTAATGAATAAGTATATGCTGCATGAAACAGCTGGGGCGTGTAATGAATAAGTATATGCTGCATGAAACAGCTGGGGCGTGTAATGAATAAGTATATGCTGCGTGAGACAGCTGGGGCATGTAATGAATTCGTATATGCTGTGTGAGACAGCTGGGGTATGTAATGAATTCGTATATGCTGCGTGAGACAGCTGGGGCGTGTAATGAATTCGTAAATGCTGCGTGAGACAGCTGGGGTATGTAATGAATTCGTATATGCTGTGTGAGACAGATGGGGAGTGTAATGAATTAGCACATGGTATTTAGGCACAGAGGACACATTCCCTGTTGCAATGACCTTCATGCTTCATTGTTAAAAAATGTGCATATTAATTTTGTATTGATGCCTAGATGTCATTTTTATTAAGTTGCCAATTCCCGGGAAGAATGATCTTTAACAGAAGATAGGGTGATTAATGGTACAATGAGACACATACTGGTACATTAATTTTTGGGTGCTCCTTGTGTTTCTTTTTCAGCTCCTCGTAGCGAGCTTCTTCCTCTTTCCTCTTCTCCTCATCCAGGGATTTGAGGTATTCCCTTCTCTCGTGCTCCTTCAGCATCTCGTATCGTTTGAACTCCTCGTGGCGAGCAGCATCGTAGTTTTCCAAGTCCTTGGTGGCCTGAGCAAATTAGAACATTATATAACATGTGAATGCTAACCTTAGTGCTGCACAAGCTGGTGAACTACATTTCACATGATGCTCTGCCGACCTTTAAGAGGCTAGCTGTAAAAATGATCGAGAAACAAAATAATATGCACTGTTCTACAACACCGCCCTCTAGTGGTTATTTCTCATATACATAAATCTGACTTCATTACTTGAAAGTAGACTAATATCTGCACCAGGTGTCACATGGAGTCCACCAACAAGCAATGCAAGAGGCTAGAACACCACATTACTAGACTGACAAAGAGCATAATTTCATTGAGAAGTAGAAAGGAGTAGATTTTGAATTACTGTACATGGATGTCAGTGGCCCTAATGTGATGCCAAGATTATTTATAAGAAATTACATTTTATTTACAATCAATCATTGAAGAAAGCATGACAATGAATTTTAGATGTTTTCCTCAAATATCAGTATAAGTTGCTACAGAGCTAGACTTACTGCCTGAATAAGAAGTTCCAGATCACGGGCCTCAAAGGTATGCTGATTCTGAGGATCCAGGTGCTCAAACTGCTTCAGTAATGCCAGGTGGTCAATCTGGACATCTGAGAAACATAGCAAGTGTCAAAAAAAACATGATCAATAACCAACAGAAATGCAGGGTCATTCACTAGAGAGGAACTGGAAAAAACTATCTAGATCAGCTCTGCTTTCTGTTCAGATACTCTGGCCTTGAATTTAATTGAATTCTCACTTAAGTAAATAACCCTGATGTTCAATAATCACACTCTGAATTCTCACTTAAATGAAATATCCTTAAAGTAAATTTCAAATTTAAGGTCCAAATGGCTGAACTGGAAATGTTCTCTACATCAACTATGCTTTTAGTTTGTTTACCAATATTATTGTCCTCAAATTAAAAATGTTATTTGAATCCACACACCAGTTAATTACCCTGTCTGTATTCCACTGAATATTAGCAGTTCAATACTCAGAAGTGTTTTGTAGAAGAAACCCTGCACAGTTTTCTTTCTTATTATCCACTCAACTGGAAAATTATCAAGAACTGACATGACAAATGCACATTGTACACCAAATTAGCAAAGCTGGAAAGAGTTGAGTGGGAACATTTTGTTCTAATGCAAGTATTTTACTCTTGAAATGTGCAATTTATTTGTGTTTTCCACACTGGAAATTGTAGAGAATTCAAAAAGAAAGAAAAAAAAAAAAAAAAAAAAACATAAAACAAAAGACACACAACGCTGTATACCGGGAGCAGAAGAGGACAGTTTGAAGAAAATGGCAGCGCACGCGAGTGACAGGTGCAGGTAAGTTAAACATAATTTTGCCTGCCTGCGCCAGACAGTGACAATTGTTTAAAACTGACAATCCAAAGTGGATCCTTTTTAAAATGTTATAAGAGACAATGCAGTAAAAATGTACTAGAAAAAATAAGTCAAACGTTTAAATCACGTAACAATTGCGCCATCTTGAACATAGATTTTAAACAGATATTCACAATGTAGTGTGCTTACTTTCTTCCATTGTTGCATCCATCCTTGCCT
The DNA here is from genome assembly GCF_036172605.1 of Pelobates fuscus. Lineage (NCBI taxonomy): Eukaryota > Metazoa > Chordata > Amphibia > Anura > Pelobatidae > Pelobates > Pelobates fuscus. The sequence continues at coordinate 37,470,020 of NC_086327.1, read as the reverse complement.
TGATCAACATTCGCAGTCGGGATATCTCCTGCCTCTTTAGCTCATCCAGCCTGGTCCGGACATGGTGACTGACAAAATCCAACTCTTTGCTTAATTTACCACTCTGACAAAGAGCGAGACAAAGAACAGAATGTGTAAATACAAGTACACAGCAAGAGAAAGGAGAGAAATTGAGAATAAAAAAATCTCTATACTAATGAATCCACCGCCAGATGCATAGATTAAAATGTTATAGTTCTCTGAAGTCTGTGAGATGAATACACAAACATGCTGGCTATATTATTAACCATCTTTGCAGATATTACAAATTATAAAAATTGCATAGCGGACGTGCTCAAATCAAAATTTCATGCCTCTCAGTGTTCCGAAGTATGCAGAGTAGACGAGCCTCCATATGTAAATCTCATATTTATATATCATTACTAGTCAGCTATGCACATTTTTGCTAGTAAATGTTTCACACGTATATCTGGTATAAATAAGAAATAAGCTAGGCTTAAAGGGACACACTATAGTCTCTAAAACAACTTTAGCTTAATGACACATTCTTAGTGTATAGATCATGCCTCTGAAGTCTCACTGCTCAATTCTTTGCCATTTAGGAGTTAAATCACTTTTGTTTCTACCCATGCAGCCTTACCCACACCTCCCCTGGATGACACAGCCTGCATGAGAAAGAAACAAAAAAAACACGTTTCATTTTGAATCAGATGTTAACCTGATTTAGAAGTTAGTATCTCTTGCTCTCTAAATTGAACTTTATTCATATACAGGAGGCTCCTGCAAGGTCTAGCAAGCCAAGTACGGTGCAGGAGATACAACATTCTAAATTAAACAGACTGTGTAAACAATAGATCTCACTTATTAGGAAGAGTTTAGGTAGGCTGTGCACATTACAAGCACGGAAGTGTGACTAGGGCTGCATAAACAAAGCAATTTAACTCCTAAATGCCAGAGAATTAAGCAGAGAGACTGCAGGGGCATGATCTATACACCAAAATTGCTTCATTAAGCTGAAGTTGGTTTGTTGACTATAGTTTTACTTTAAGCAAATATATTAAAATACATATGTCCATCTTATAGATCAAAAAGAAGGTATATATAGTTAGAATATTAATATTATATTGACTAGGTATAAGTTGAGTTTGCCTGGCTAGGTAGGTTTGCAGTTTTATCAGTTACTAATGTTTTATTACATTTATTTATCTAAGGCAGGGATGGGCAACCTTCGGCACTCCAGATGTTGTGGACTACATCCCTCATAATGCTCTTACACCCATAATGCTGGCAAAGGTAGTCCAAACCATCTGGAGTTCCAAAGGTTGCCTATCCCTGATCTAAGGATTGAGCAGGTATCCGTTTATATGGATAGGATATTAGCAAGGGTTCAATTAATTTTTTAATCTAATCTAAATAACTTGCAGTATAACCACACAAAGAAACAATGCACATAGAATGATTTAATATTAATTGTAATAAGTCAAAACTATTTTTCCTGTAACTCAATCCAAAAATCCTACAAATCAGTAGTTATTAGTCAATTTTGGGATGTTTAGTTATAAAATAGGTCAGGAGCTTCAGAGATCTGAAGTCATTCATCCTCTTAGAACAGTTGTCATGCCTCACCCAACTTGATCATTTTTAAACAAAAATATGTTGTTCCCTTGCTAGCTCTCCATAGGAGCAGTTAGAATCACTCACATGTGTGTCCCTGCATGAAAATTGCTCCTGCCTTTAATGCCTGGAAAGTAAAGGGACCTGACTGACAACTATATATAAACCTGTCTTTATGTGGAACCAGAAAATCTGGAAAAATTTGTCGGACAGGGCCTCAAAGTCCGCTTTGGTAAGTAAATTCGGTAGTATGGCCCTCCACTCACCCTCTTGTGGGGGCTGTGACTCAGACAGGAGTGATGGCACCGGCAACAGCCTGGCCTATGTGGAGGGGAAGCAATCCAGTTCCTGGCTTGCGGCCTCCCCCTCCCGCTGCGGTGATCGGGTGCGGATTGCGGCTTGGAGGTAGGAGCGTATGGATTGCTCCCCCTCGCGCCCTGAGGGTCTTGGGGTGCCATTGGGGTCTGCCTGTTTCTTTGTGCGACCCATTGTAGTTGTGTGGACGGGCCGGGTGCGTGTGTATATGCGGTATTGAAGCGGGCGCCACGAGGAGCTCTGGTGTTAGGCGTCCATCTTCCTCGGCTGCCGGACACGCCACCCAGACACAGAATTTGATTGGCACAGTACTACGTCTTGACGCTCATGCGAACTATCCTCTAAATACTTCCCCATGGGAAATAGTAGATTGGCTAACATCATCAATCTTGCTGATCTCAGCCAAATAGACCGAATGTAAATCTCATTTTTTAAACCCTCATATGGGGCCGCACATCCAGATAAGTTACAGGAAACTGGATACAGGTTTGTATTGCAAATGCTATAGTGTACCTTTAAATCATTCTGCTCTGGCAATTGCAGCTGTGGCCTAAATCTGCTTCAACACACTATATTGTGCTCACACTGTCCTTATCTACAGTGATTATTTTGTTGCGGTGTTGTAACAGACTGTGTTTGCATAGCATCCTGTTTATTTGGCCGGAAGAAGTACAGAGTCCACAGAGATAATCTGTACAGATACAGCATAGGTGCACATGTTACATTAAAAAGCTTAAAGTGTCATAAGAGTACCCAAATAGCAGCTGTGCACACCTCAGGCACTTAATGGGTTAAAAGGAATACCCATTACCTTTATGTCCTCAGCATTAGCTGCCTGGAGCTTCTCCCGGAAATGGCCATCTGTCTCCAGCACATTGATTATCTCTTGCAAGTAACGGTCATAGAAGAGACCCGTGTCCTGCAAAAACCCACAAACAAAAAAAACACAACACAGAGTTGTTAACCCCTTAAGACCACAGCCAAATGTACAAGTTGTGAACGAAACAAAATGTAAACAAAACCTGGCATTTGCGCTATATGTCTGTCCAACCGTAATTCACCTCTTTCATATTAAATGCACCCCCCCTTATTATATATCATTTTATTCAGGGGAAACAGGGCTTTCATTTAATATCAAATATTTAGCTATGAAACATAATTTAATATGAAAAAAATGGGAGAAAATAAGATTTATTTTAATTTTTTTAGTTCTACATGACATTTTAACTGTCAATGTCATAATACGGTTTGCTTTTACTGCAATAAAATACACATATTTGTATTCAGCAAAGTCTCACGTGTAAAACAGTACCCCCTATGTACAGGTTTTATGGTGTTTTGGGAAGTTACAGGGTCAAATATAGCGTGTTACATTTGAAATTGAAATTTGCCAGATTGGTTACGTTGCCATATATATGATCTAAGTATATTGTTTTATTTCTTTTACATTGACTGTCATTACAGTTGGTCCCCCCTGCTGGCATTGCTGCAGCCAGCTATCCCGGCCATGTGATTGTGAGGTCCTCGCAAGGACCTCACTCTCACATGGCCCGGGGGGCTGAAGAGGACAGAGGTGCCACGGGGGGCTCCCTGGGAGTCCCCCCAACCGCGATCGTCGGCGTGGGATCGCCGGTGACCGGGTAAGTAACAAAAAACCGGAGGGCGTACTATTACGTCCTGCGGCGTTTAGAGCCGCTTTAAAAAAGGACGTAATAGTACGCCCTCCGGTCTTAAGGGATTAAATAATTGAAACTCATACAATTATTCATGCTTATGGCAAAGAAAAGAGAGGACAATATTTTTTGTTTACTCAAATGGACATTACCACAATTCTCTGTAGTGGTTGTGGTTCCACCATGAGTTCATGGTGTCTCCCAGGGTAAGTAGTTAACCGTTTGCTCATTGGCTCATTGGCTGACAGTAAATGATACAATGGATTTAAATACTAACTTCCTATAGAGACAATAATATATAACTGGTAGTCCACCAACTTGCTTCACATTGACTGGAGTAGCGATGAATTCACAAGGCTTGGAATGGCAGATATCCAAACAAGCCTGCCTCTTGGTTGGATTTTAACTGGAGTGCTGTAGCACAGTGCAGGAGATTGAAGGATATATTCAGCAGCCTTCGATAGAGTGAATACTGCTGTACATACCTAAAAAGATGAGTATGCACTGAGCGAGAGCACCACCTCATTCATTTAAAAAAAAAAAAAAATAATAATGTACTTTTACACTTGTATTCATATACCTTAAATAAGAAGCATCCAGCATGTTAGTGCATGCACTTCTCTAAAAACTCAGATTTAAAAAAAAAAAAAAAACATGCATATGGTTCTAGTACTTTGTTTGGGCCCTTTTTGCAGCAATTACTGACTCAATGCGGCGTGGCATGGAAGCTATCAGCCTGTGGCACTGCTGAGGTGTTATTGAAGACCAGGATGCTTCAATAGCGGCCTTCAGCTATTCTGCATTGTTCGGTCTCATGTCTCATCTTTCTCTTGGCAATGCTCCATAGATTCTCTATGGGGTTCAGGTCAGGCGAGTTTGCTGGCCAATAAAGCACAGTAATCCCACGGTCATTAAACCAGGCTTTGGTGCTTTTTGGGCAGGTGCCAAGTCCTGCTTAAAAATTAAGTCAGCATCCCCATAAAGCTCGTCTGTGGAAGGAAACATGAAGTGCTCCAAAATCTTCTGGTAGACGGCTGCGTTGACCCTGGACCTAATGAAGCACAGTAGACCAACACCAGCAGATGACATGGCTCCCTAAATCAACACCGACTGTGGAAACTTCACACTGGACTTCAAGCATCTTGCAGTGTGTGCCTCTCCATTCTTCCTCCAGACTCTGGGTCCTTGGTTTCCAAATGAGATGCAAAAGTTGCTCCCACCAGAAAAGAGGAATTTGGACCATTGAGCAACAGACCAGGGCTGTTTTTCTTTAGCCCAGGTAAGACGCTTCTGACGTTGTTTGTTGTTCAGGAGCGGCTTGACAAGAGGAATACGACATCTAAAGCCCATGTCCAGGATCCGTCTGTGTGTGGTGGCTCTTGATGCACTGACTCCAGCCTCAGTCCACTCCTTGTGAATGTCCCCAACACATTTGAATGGCCCTTGCCTGACAATCCACTCCAGGCTGCGGTCATCCTTGCTGCTTGTGCACCTTTTTCTTCCACCCTTTTCCCTTCCACGTAACTTTTTATTAATGTGCTTCGATACAGCACTTTAGGAACATCCAACTTTCTTCGCAATTACCTTTTGAGGCTTTCCCTCCTTATAGAGGGTGTCAATGATGGTTTTCTGCACAACTGTCAGGTCAGCAGTCTTCCTCATGATTGTGATTCCTACTGAACCAGAGACCATTTAAAGGCTCAGAAACCCTTTGCAGGTGTTATGGATTACTTAACTGATTAGAGTGGGACACTGTGAGCCTAGAATATTGCACCTTTTCACAATATTCAATTTATTGAGATTGTGGATTTGGGGTTTTCATGAGCTGTAAGCCATAATCATTTCACTTATGACAAATCACAGCTTGAACTATCTTGCTTTGCATGTAATGCGTCTATCTCATATATTTAGTTTCCCCTTTTACGTTGCATTACTGAAATAAATGAACTGTTGCACGATATTCTAATTTTTCGAGTATCACCTGTACATGCTCTGAATGTCCCTTGAAGGAACACCATGGTGCTGGACTGCATGTTTAGGTTACCCGCACTACTCACAGTGGAGTTAAAAAGGTATTTAAAGGGACACTATAGTCACCATAACAACTTTAGCTTAATGAAGCAGTTTTGATGTATGGATAATGCACCTGAAGTCACACTGCTCAATTATCTTCTATTTAGATGTTAAGTCACTTGGTTTATGGAGCCCTAAGCACACCTGCGTGCATGTGATTTGCACAGCCCTTCTAACTACTGTAAAGAGTCATTTAATGTTGATACTTCCATTATTGCAAATTCTGTTTAATCTAGAATTTCTTATCACCTGCTCGGTTAGTAGATTGCTGGACTCTGCAGGAGCCTGATGTAAATAATTAAAGTTCAATTTACAGAGCATAAGATGAAAACTTTTAAAGTGACATCTGCTTAAAATTGTCAGTCACAGCCTGGAGAGCTGTGACTAGCGTTGCATAAACAGAAATAAGTGATTTAACTCCTAAATGGCAGGGAATTGAGCAGTGAGACTTCAGAGGCATGATCCATACACTAAAACTGTATCATTAAGCTACAGTTCTTTTTGTGACTATAGTGACAGTTCCTTTAACTTACTTTTTCTCCATAGCTGCAGAGGTCTCACCGAGGCTGGTCCTGCCTCCATGGCTGAGATCATCAAGCATTATGTTCTCAGCCAATCAAATGCTTTCCCATATGAAAATATTGGGAGATTGTAGCACAAGCGCAGTAAAACGCTGCACTCCGATCAATATCTCCTTATAGAGATGCATTTAATCAATGCATCTCTACGGGGAGCATTCACAATCCAGCAATGACACAGAAAGCACCTCTAGTGGCAGTCTATGTTATGGGACCTAGACATGTTACTAAACAATGCCTTTTCTCTAAATAGGCGTTTACATTGGTGAGCCTGCAGGGACATGCTAAAGACACCAGAACAACTAAAGTGAGCTGTAGTGGTTCTGGTGACTATAATATCCCTTTAAAAAGGGTGCACTCCAAAGGCCTGATGGATATACCTTACTTACGTGTGGATTTACCAATAAATAAGGTCACACCTTGCAAAAAGTGTAGCAAGACAAACTACCCACTGGTAGTTTGAGTTTCATTTCCACTTGAAATGCTAGTGCTGTAAAAGTAGCACACTAAACAGATTTAAATATCAAGAAACCATGTGAGATAGGACAGAGGTACTTACAGCTGGCTCTGGAGGTGGTTCTGCTTCTTTCTTTGGAGTGGCTCGTTCTATGGGTACTGCAAGTCCGAGTCCCAAGATGGAACACACCAGAAAAAGTCGGAATGCCATAAGGACAGGGAAGTGAAATTGTAAACTATAAGGCAAAAGCAAAAATCATGAATGTGAGTAGAATTGCACAATGAAGACAATTAAAAGGATTCATTGAAATTGGACTTGCCTGCTAATATAAATATACAGAATCCTCTGTTGAGACAGAAGAATACAATGGTATAGAGCCAGTTCTCAAGTACCCCCTACCAGTCCGGGATTTAGGAACTACCCTGCTATGTCTCAAGTATTTTTTTCTTCTTAAATACAACTGTAATCCCTAAGTCCTGGACTGTTATGGGGTACTAGAGGACTGGGTTGGGAACCACTGGATAGAAAAAGAATTGCTTGTACAGTGTTAATATAAAAAAACAAAAAACAACACTACACATTTTGTACATAGATGGCAAGCCTTGTAATTCGAGCTGTTTGAAATAAAGGCTGGCTGAGTATCAAGGGAACTTTAGTTCACAAAATATTTGGAAGTGCATCCCAGATTCATTTTTATGAATTTATAAATTGAGCTTTGACCATATTCCCTTGGTTTGGACACCATAATCTTTCCCACTAACAGGTGAGCACAGGACAGTCCCTTGAAGCAGTTTAATCAGTACATTTTGCATTTAATATGTTTGTATTAGTGTAGAAACCACTGATATTGGTTAAGCATGGTAAGACTGACCATATGGTGCTACAATCCCCCTTTAAATGGGTGATTTTAATTAGCTTTGTCATATTTGAAATGGATGTGTATTTTAAATTTAGTCCTTAAAAGCAGAAACACAAATTTGCTGTTTAATGGTGTGCCCCCAATTCATTATTTTTCAGTATTTAGAAGTCTAGTTTAGATTTACTGCTAACTTTTCTGTTTCAGCAATGCAGTGATGACCAAGTATCACATAGGTTTGTGAACATTTTAACCCATCCTCCACCCTAAGCATCAAGAGAAATGTAGTTCACAAACAATTGCAGTATTGAACTTAGCCATCAGTATTGTAACCTGATAGAAACATATTTTAAACCTCCCACTAGCAACACAGAGCAGCTAATCGAAATTGTTCTTTACAGGAATGCAGTTCACGATCTTGATACCAAAGAATTATCAACATAAAGTTTTACAATTCATTTGCATCATGAACTAAAGCTGTGGCAACAAGATAACAAAAAAAGAGGAAATTAAATTAAATACATTTTTCATGAACATCCCTTTGTGATGATTGCTGGTGAGTAGTCACTATTAAAATACTGATGATGAAACACAGAGCTGGAAATACTGCAAAGTGCCTGGGAACCAGAATTCCTAAACAGGTTTAGTGCTGGCACTTTTTTGCTCTATATAGAATTCTATGGATTTAACACTTCCCTGGTTCCAGAAAGGATAGAAAGAAATCATATCTAAGGTCGTCACCTCAGCCCCCCATCCTCATTACTAAGGCTGTCACCTCAGCCCCCCACCCTGATTACTAAGGCTGTCACCTCAGCCCCCTACCCAACACTAAAGCTGTCACCTCAGCCCCCCAGCCCCCATTCTCATCACTAAGGCTGTCACCTCAGCCCCCCCATCCCCATCACTAAGACTGTCACTTAAGCCCCCCCACCCCATCCTCATCACTAAGGCTGTCACCTAAGCACCCCCCCCCCCCATCCTCATCACTAAGGCTGTCACCTAAGCCCCCCCCCCCCCATCCTCATCACTAAGGCTGTCACCTAAGCCCCCCCCCCCATCCTCATCACTAAGGCTGTCACCTAAGCCCCCCCCCCCCATCCTCATCACTAAGGCTGTCACCTCAGCCCTCCATCCTCATCACTAAGGCTGTCACCTTAGCCCCCTACCCTCATCACTAAGGCTGTCACCTCAGCCCCCTACCCAACACTAAAGCAGTCTCCTCAGCCTCCCCAGAACCCTATCCTCATCACTAAGGCTGTCACCTCAGCCCCCCACCCCCCATTCTCATCACTAAGGCTGTCACCTTATCCCCCCCACCCAACATCCTCATCACTAAGGCTGTCACCTCAGCCCCCCCATCCTCATCAATAAGGCTGTCACTAAGACCCCCCCATCCTCGTCACTAAGGCTGTCACCATAGCCCCCTCCCCTCCCATCCTCATAACTAAGGCTGTCCCTTCAGCCCCCTAACCCCCATCCTCATCACTAAGGCTGTCATTTAAGCCCCCCCCCCATCCTCGTCACTAAGGCTGTCACCACAGCCCCCTCCCCTCCCATCCTCATAACTAAGGCTGTCCCTTCAGTCCCCTAACCCCCATCCTCATCACTAAGGCTGTCACCTCAGCCCCCGCACCCCCATCCTCATCACTAAGGCCACCCCGTCCTCCATCACTAAGGCTGTTACCTCAGGCCCCCTACCCCGCCCTCCATCACTAAGGCTGTCACTTCAGCCTCCCCATCACCAAGTCAGACAGGTTAAGTTGCCTTCCGTATCACAAAGGCTGCCTAAGCCCTCCCCTATATGTATGCCAAATCGATGTATCCCCTATCCCAACAGATAAAGCAGCTCTTACCCCTTTACCATAATTAGATTTAACCCACTGAATATAGGCTCCCTGTCACTGCTGACAACACACCAGGCAGAGACAGAGACACAGAGAGAGAGACACACACAGACACACCCCAGAAACCCAATCAATGAAAGCTCCACATCACCATGTAACACACACAGACACACGAAACCCCATCAATGAAAGCTCCACATCACCATGTAACACACACAGACACACGAAACCCCATCAATGAAAGCTCCACATCACCATGTAACACACACTGTCACACACAGACACTATGCAGACCCTTTCCATACTCCATCCCTGCTGCTGGCCCCATAGATCACATAAAACATGTCATCATTCAGTGTGTCTCCCGCTCTGACAGCCCCAATAGCCATTACCGCAGCCCGGCAGACACCGGACATTACCTGTAGGTCCTCGCTCGCCGATTTCTACCCGCAGAGCAATCTCTCCAGCTTCCACGACACCCTTCCGGCTCGTGACGTCACTTATCCTGTCCCCGCCCACAGAACATGGTTGGAGGTCGCAGGAATGTGACGCAGAAAAAAAACAGCTGACATTACCATAGCAACGGCTGCAGCCAAATGCTGTTTACATCCGTGGCCAGGATGGCCAAAATATAGCACAAAAAAAATAACTAGTCCCCTGTGTTTTATAACAGCTGGAACATGTCTTTACTCCTCTGGTTGACTGGTAGCTAGATGCCCAGCCTGCCAAATGCTCTTCATACCTGCCAAGTTCCCTCTGTAGAAGAGACAGTCCCTATGTTGTATCCTAAAGATCCTCTTTTCTAGGAGCTATGTATTATTGGTGAGTCAGTGTATAACAGAGCTCCACAACAATACTACTCACAGTTTTTGTGTATTTAAACTACAATAAATGTGTTTAGAAATCAGTCTGTGTAAAAAAGATAAATCTTTCTTGCTATAAATTACATTTCAGTAACATAAATTGTTATTAGTAAGTGACTGGAGTTCGGCTTTTCTACGTTTTGCATGGAGGTACTGAACGTTCCCTGTAGAGATTCATTGATTCAATGCATTTCTATGAGGGGATGCTGATTGGCACAGAGCAGAGTTTTGCTGCGCATGCACAATAGCCTCCCAGTGATCTCAGCCAACCCTATAGGAAAGCATTGGATTAGCTGAGATCATCAAAATTGATGATCTCAGCCACAGAGGTGTGGCTAACCGCGACGAGAGCGGCACAACGTGGAAAAAAAAAAGGTGAGTAATATCAAATTTGGAGAGTGATCTGAGGGGTCATGTTTGTATTCCTGACACTATAGAGCTCCTTTAAACTGTCCCTCTTTAGCCATTTGAAATATTGGGAGGTATGCCTTTCTAGTGATTCTGAAGCAGCCAACTTGTGTGCATTACTATAGCTTATAGAAATCATATAAAAAAATTAATTGTGGACTTAATTTTCTATGATGGTCTGAGGATAACTAATGCCAGCAGATCAGCGTAGTACATCTCTACAATTATTATTCTATATAGCCCCCACATTCTGCCTTGTCCCCCCAGTGACAATAACAATGATTGACAGAGAGCCAAGATGTGTGAATTTCCACATTTAATTGTATTTCTTAAACAACACAATTACAAATTTGATAAGTAATAGGATAAGAAAATATAATATTAAAAACCCTCTGAAATTATGCTTCCCCTTGTAAACATTTTTGTTTCATTACAAATGGAGATACTGTGATGTAATTCCAGTAAAATACAAGTTTAGCAGGCTAAGATTGCCACAAGGCATATGTATGTATATGTGTTTGTAGTATCAGTTAGTTAATTACACGTAGCTAAGATACTGTTATCACTGTACTGACCAGGTGCAGGAATGTAAGAACTGGAATTACGCGTCCCTCTCCTTTGTATCAGATGAGCCACGTGGTTAGACCGGATGGATGAGTTTAGACTCTATTTATTAAATAGGTTAAGGGTATGTGTGGGTGTAGTTAATTGTGGGAGGAGCTACAGTGCTATATAAGGAATGTACTCTATGTATTCAGTACTCAGACTTTGCTGTATTTTGGTGACGCTAGTCCCTCTGAGTCCCGATCGGTGATCCAATAAAGAATCTCTTCCTTCCTGAAGAAACCTGTGTCCATCTCTCTGTGCTTGGCTTCCGTCAGTTTCTCCGGTATCATTTGGTGCATTGGCCGGGAAGCTCATCGTTCAACGGTAGCTGAGAGGCAGAGGCGTGAGACGGTCTATCTTTGCCCACGTTCTCTACGGCTGCACCCCTGAACTTCTGCGTGGACCTCCCTTCGTCTCGGCGCCACTGGTCTGTTGTCCAGGAGATCATCGGCCTCTACGTGAGAAGTGCTGGGGTGTCCCCGTCGATGAGTGTGAACTCAGGTTCAGGAACGAGGAGGTAAGACAACTGCTGTTTTAGACGGCAGGACCCACTAGGGGTATACCGATTGTGCGGTAGGCCCAAAGGGGTTTTGAATCTGTGTATCTGCCCCCTCTGTCGGAGGGAAGGAGCGAAGGCGCACCGCTCGATCGAACGCTCTTTAGTCAGACCGTTTGATTTGGTTAGTCAGGCGGGGTCCTGGTGTAAATAGCCCTAGCCGGACACCGGTGTCTTGTCTAGACTAGCGTTCTAGGGTGTATATTACGTTCGCTAGGTCGGAGGGACCGGGAGACTAAGCGGCGCCTGTGTAAATTCGGTTCGCTAGTTCTCATCCTATCTGGGCTAAGTGGGAAGGCGTGTAAATTTGGAACCCACTAGACTTTTGATAGTGCGACTAAGAGGCGCCTGTGTAAATTCGGTTCTCTAGCTCGCTATATATGTGGTGATTGGGCAGTGTGGCTAACCAAAACGGGTGTATATAGTTTTAGGTAGTCCATTCAAGGTACTGGCCAATAGTTTAGTTGGGAATTGTAAATGTGTTAACGATTGTTTTAGTAAAGTGTATATCTTGTTAGATAGCGCGAGCTCAGCCGTCTAGCGAGAGTGTTAATAGTGTGTTGCTGTATTATAGTGCACGGTACCATAACCCTGTATATTTACTGACATTATATAATAAGTACTAATCATTGTCGTCCATTGCATGTTTAACACCATAACCACTAATAATTGTATTGTGACCTTAACTTGTGCTTTGACCTATGCTAACCGTACTGTAACCGCTATTTGTAAAAGACGATGTTACTGGGGTGTGTTATAGACGGGTAATTCGTATATAGAGAATTATAGCGTGGGTGACTGTATAGTTACGCCAAAGGGCATAATATTGATTATATAGTGACTGGTGTAACAGCTGTGTGTGTACGGGAATTCCCTGAGTGTTTATTGTTATTGTGTACGTTTCACTTGGTAACCGTACCACGTGGTGCTGTTGCCAGAGGAAACGGGTGTGACTGTTGAATAGTACGCGTGTATAGTATTCGTTGTCGACGACGTTCCATTGTTAAGTATGGGTGCGTCGCAGTCAACGATTCCGGATCCCTTAGGATGTATGGTTAAGAATTTTAAAAAGGGATTCAAAGTTTGTGATTTTGGGGTAAAGATGTCTCCTGTACGTTTGGTCACTTTGTGTACTAGGGAGTGGCCTACTTTGGTTGCGGCATGGCCGCCACGTGGCAGTTTGGATCCAACTCTGGTACAGCGCTTACACGTGGCTGTATCGGGTAGGCCTGAACTTTACGGCCAGTTTCCTTATATTGACTGTTGGAGACAGGCCGTAAATGACTCGCCAAAATGGCTCCAGACATGCCACGAGGAGCAGTGTCGCCTCATGGTAGCTAGGACTTGCTCGTCCACTAGGACTGGTGTTAGGCCCATTTTGGACACGCCCCCTGAGTCCGAGATCCCTTTGCCGCCCCCTTACTTTCCGTTAAGAAGAAGTGACGCAAACGCAGGAAGTCCTGCACCCCTCCCCTCATTACCCTCATCCACTTCCGCTTCCTCCTCCAGTACAGGATCCACCCCCCCTCGTACTAAATCTCCCCTTCCGGAACCAGAATCCACCCCCATTAGAAACGAATATCCTGATTTGGCGCCACTTCAGACTTCCGGTCAAGCTTCATCTAGCTCGGCTCGAAGTGTTTTATTTACGACCTTTTCCCAAAACCGACCTCCCACATCCCCATACCCTATCTCTCCCCGACCGGAACCCATGACTGACGCCTCTCTACGTAGCCCCATCCAAACCCGACAGTTGACTGGTGCCCAACAATTAAAGCACTATCAGATGCCTCTTCGTCTGAATCCCGGGTCAGCTTATATCGATGCCGCAGGTCAAATGGCACACGCTGACCCAGTCTTCGTATATGTCCCATTTACCACAACCGATCTTTTAAACTGGAAGACCCATAATTCCTCGTATACTGAGAAACCACAAGCTATGACTGATCTGTTCACCTCAATAGTACAGACGCATAATCCGACATGGGCTGATTGCCAGCAGTTACTAATGACTTTATTTAACAATGAGGAAAGGACAAGAATAAATCAAGCAGCCATTAAAGCATTAGAGGATAGAGCCCGTGCTTTGAACCAAGCCAATCCAGCAGCATGGGCCGCGACACACTATCCCAACACCGATCCCGATTGGAACGTAAATGGTGCTGATATGGTTCAACTCAGAGCCTATAGAGACGCTATAATTGCTGGCATGAAAGCCGGAGGAAAGAAAGCCATTAACATGTCGAAGACAGTTGAGGTGATCCAGAAAAGCGATGAAGCGCCCAGTGTCTTTTATGACCGATTATTGGAGGCATACCGCTTGTATACCCCCTTTAATCCGGAAGACGCAGACAATTCCCGAATGGTTAACTCCGCCTTTGTCAGCCAAGCATACGGAGATATTAAGCGCAAGCTACAAAAGTTAGAAGGGTTTGCAGGTATGTCCATCACCCAACTAATGGAGGTAGCAAATAAGGTCTATATGAACAGGGATACAGAAAGTAAGAAAGAGGAAGAGCGCAAGATGCGTAAAAAGGCTGATATGCTAGCGGTAGCGATCGCAGGCGTAGATAAACGGGGCCCAGATAGAGGCAATAATAGATGGAGTAGGGAGCCTTTGAGTAGGGATCAATGCGCGTATTGCAAGGAAGAAGGGCATTGGAGGAACGAATGTCCGCAAAGAGAGCAGTACGAGAGAGACCAACCCAGGGCAGGCTACGGAAACTTTAGAGGTAGAGCGAGAGGTAGAGGAGGCCCCGGAGGGAGTAATGGTTATAGAGGGAGTAATGGGAACAGAGGAAGTGTTAGGGAAGACAGGTATATTCCAGCAGCGCAAAGGTCCCGCGATAGAGAAGGTAGGGACTTTGTAGGATTGGCTGACACTGTCATGGAGGACTATTGATACCGACCGGGCTCCATCCCCCTTGGTCGAGCGGAGCCTATGGTCGATGTATCAATAGGGGGGAAAAGGAGTGCGTTCATGATCGACACTGGTGCTGAACATTCAGTGGTGACTAATCTAGTTGCTCCTCCATCTGGAAGGACTATTACTGTGATAGGAGCAACTGGAAGAAGTGCTGAAAAACCGGTTCTTAAAAGTCGACTCTGTACATTGGGAGGCCACGTAGTAAAACACCAATTCCTTTATATGCCTGAATGTCCAGTCCAATTGCTGGGACGTGATATGCTATCAAAATTACAAGCGCAGATTACGTTCCTACCAAATGGAACAACATCCTTAAAGTTTAATGGACCTTCAGGTATTATGACTTTATCCGTACCAAAGGAAGAAGAGTGGCGACTTTATACAGTGTTGACTAGCCAAAACCCTAGGAGTGATGAGACATTGTTTAACATACCAGGAGTTTGGGCAGAGAACAACCCACCAGGACTGGCCCGCAATATTCCACCAATAAAAATTGAACTGAAACATGGGGTTTATCCAGTGAGCCTAAGACAATATCACATTCCGCAGAAGGCTAAGAAGAACATCCAATCCTATCTGGATAAGTTCATACGGTATGGTATCCTAAAATTCTGTACTTCCCCCTGGAACACCCCATTGCTGCCTGTTCAAAAGCCCGGTACAGATGAGTATCGACCTGTACAGGACTTAAGAGCAGTCAATGATGCGGTTGTTAGCATACATCCAGTTGTACCCAATCCATATAACCTGCTTGCTTTAATTCCGGGCGGGGCTACTTACTTCACAGTCTTAGATCTCAAAGATGCCTTCTTTTGCCTCCGAATTGCCGCAGAAAGCCAATGTATTTTCGCTTTCCAATGGGAGAACGCTGTAACGGGCTCAAAACGCCAAATGACTTGGACAAGACTGCCCCAAGGGTTTAAAAATTCACCTACCCTATTTGGTTCAGCTCTAAGTCAAGATCTACTGGATTTCGAGTCTATCCCAGGAGAATGTGTATTGTTACAATATGTAGATGACTTGTTGATAGCAGCAGTTACAAAAGAAAAATGTCAGCAAGCAACGCACGATCTACTACATATTCTCTGGAAGGCAGGATACAAGGTGTCCAGGAAGAAGGCTCAGTTGTGTTTGCCAACTGTCAAGTATCTGGGATTCCATATCTCTGAAGGTCAAAGGATTATGGGGCCAGAGAGAAAAGAAGCTGTCTGCCAAATACCAATACCCAAGAATAGAAGACAAGTGCGAGAATTCTTGGGGGCAGCAGGCTTCTGTAGGATATGGATTCCCAGCTATGCGATACTGGCAAAACCTCTGTACGCAGCCATCAAAGGTACAGAGCACGACCCCTTCTTATGGACCCAAGAACAGCAAACGGCATTTGAAGATGTGAAGAAGGCTTTGATGAGTGCCCCAGCATTAGGTCTACCTGATCACACACGACCATTCTACTTATATGTACACGAGCAAAGAAGAATGGCTGTGGGAGTATTGACACAGTACTTGGGATCATGGCAAAGACCTGTTGCCTACATGTCTAAGCAACTGGATGCAGTGGCCAGCGGACTTCCACCTTGTCTAAGAGCCGTAGCTGCAGCCGCCCTGCTAGTAGCTGAAGCCGATAAACTCACTCTGGGTCAAGAACTTTATGTACGAGTCCCACATGCAGTACAGACGTTGTTGGATTACAAAGGAAATCATTGGTTTAGTAACAGCCGTATGACCAAGTATCAAGCAATGTTGTGTGAAAACCCAAGAGTGCATTTAGAGACTGTAAACACCTTAAATCCAGCTACCCTTTTGCCGCAACCTACTGAAAGTCAACATGATTGTTTGGAAGTAATGGATGAAGTATTTTCAAGTAGACCAGATCTTCGTGATTTTCCCATCCAGAACCCCGATGTTCAATATTACACCGACGGCAGTAGTTATGTGAAAGAAGGGATCCGCTATGCAGGATATGCAGTGACAACAATAGACAAGGTGATAGAAGCTCGGCCACTGGCGAAAGGAACATCAGCACAAAAGGCAGAATTAATAGCACTAACACGAGCGTTACAATTGGCTGAAGGTTTAAGAGTAAATATCTATACGGACTCTAAGTATGCGTTTTTAACCACTCATGCCCACGGAGCTTTGTATAAAGAAAGAGGACTACTGAATTCAGAAGGCAAAGAAATCAAGTACGCAGCTGAAATCCTACAACTATTGGAAGCAGTGTGGGAGCCGAAAGAAGTCGGTATCATACATTGTCGAGCGCATCTGAGAGGAGATGGTGATGTAACCAAGGGAAATCGGATGGCAGATAGTGCAGCTAAGCGTGCTGCTGAATCAGGAAGACAGGAGTATGTGGGGCATATAGCTGCTCTTATACCAACTCCACTGTCCCAATGGACTCCAGTTTATACAGCTCAAGAAGAGGAGTGGTTAAAGACTGAACCGGGAAAGTATTTGGAGAACAAGTGGTATCAGCTAGAAGATGGAAGAATAGTCATACCAGCATCACTAGCGGTAGAAATTGTCCAAAATTATCACAACGGGACACATTCTGGGAGAGACAGTACTGAAGAATCTCTCAGGAAACATTTCTACATACCAAGATTGTCCAACTTGACTCAGGCCATTGTACGCAGATGTGTAACGTGTGCTAAGAATAATGCAAGACAAGGACCAGTAAAGCCACCAGGAGTCCAGTTTATGGGGGGACTCCCCATGTCCGATCTACAAATAGACTTTACAGTAATGCCTAAATCGGGTGGACATCGTTACCTGTTGGTAATTGTGTGCACCTATTCAGGCTGGGTAGAAGCATGTCCTACTCGTACAGAGAAAGCAGGAGAAGTTGTAAGATTCCTGCTACGAGAAATAATACCCCGATATGGACTACCCTGTTCTATAGGATCGGACAATGGTCCAGCTTTTGTTCATCAGTGCCTACAACAACTGACTCATATGCTTGGTATAAAGTGGAGGCTTCATACTGCATATAGACCCCAGAGTTCTGGTAAGGTAGAGAGAATGAATAGAACTATAAAGAACCAGTTGGCTAAAATGTGTCAGGAAACCCAACTTAAGTGGAACGTTCTCTTACCCATAGCTTTATTGCGAATCCGCAGTACCCCTACCAGAAGGATGGGCCTCTCTCCTTTTGAAATCATGTATGGGCGACCACCTCCCGTACTTGGTAACTTAAGGGGGGACTTGAGTCAGTTGGGAGAAGGAATTACCCGGCAGCAGGTTGTAGAGTTGGGTAAGACTATGGAGGAGGTACAGAAATGGGTACAAGATAGATTACCTGTGAATATTTATCCCCCTGTTCATAGTTATCATCCAGGAGACCAAGTGTGGATTAAAGAGTGGAATAATGTACCGTTAGGGCCCAAGTGGAGAGGTCCTTATGTTGTTCTTTTGTCTACCCCTACAGCGATAAAAGTAGCCGAAGTAACTCCGTGGATACATCACTCCAGGGTTAAACCAGCAGCAGTCGATTCTTGGCAAATTACAGCAGATCCAGAGAATCCCTGCAAGATCCGGTTGAAACGCACTACTCAGTCGGAGTAACGAGGAATTATTGTGGATTACAAATTTTATTGTTACAGGTGTGAGTGAGAAGGCCATAATAAAGCCTGTCCGCTTACCAACACATAGTGTATAAGCCAGGAAAGTCTCGAAGGGACACCTGTGAAGACGAGCAGAACTCCATTCCCTGCAGCCCTCACATCCTGGAAGCTGAGGTTCCATCGCACGGACGAAGACTGAGGATGACGGCGAAAGATGTGCTTTTGATTGTGTTTATTTATATGTGTTTTTATATTCAGGAAGGTAGAGGTACCGACACTCCTAGCTGTGAGGTATGCATTAAGACTACGAGAACAGGTAACCATATTTCCCAAACCCTAATTTGGCATTCACAATACGAATGTAAAGGAGAGGTATCAAGATGTAGATACCTAAATATAGACTATAGTGTGTGCCATTTAGGAGTAGGAGAACCTAAGTGCTTCAGTCCAGAGTATCAACCTCGTACAATTTGGTTGACTCTCAGGAATGGAGATCCTCAGGGGACCCTAATTAATAAGACGGTGTTAGAATCCGTACATTCTTCGGGTGTTCTGCTATTTGATGCATGTAAGGCGATATCAAGTGGTAGAAAACCGTGGAATGTATGTGGGGATCTTAGATGGGAGAGGACGTATGGGTCTAATGATAAATATATTTGTCCCAGTAGTAAAAATAAATATGTGAGTCCTAGATGCCCAAATAAAGACTATAACTTTTGTCCATATTGGTCTTGTGTGGGGTGGGCGACTTGGGGACAGACAGTAGATAAAGACATGATAGTGACTAAGTTGCCGACTAGCCCTTATTGTAAGTCTATGGAATGCAACCCAGTCCATATACTTATTAATAACCCCGACAAGTTCCTAGATAAGTATGGAAATTTATTTGGGTTTCAGATATACGGGACGGGTTTAGATCCTGGGACATTATTGTTTATAGGAATAGAGACTGATACGGTATCCTCCCAGACTCATCAAGTATACCATTCCTTTTATGAAGAGATGAGTATAGATAATAAGATCCCCCATAACGCTAAAAACCTGTTCATTGACCTAGCTGAAAGTATTGCCGGTAGTCTTAATGTTACCAACTGCTATGTGTGTGGAGGTACTAACATGGGAGACCAATGGCCTTGGGAAGCAAAGGAGGTAATGTCCGGTTCTGAGGCAGTTGACCAACTAATATCTACACAAGCCGATTATCATTTGAGTGTTAGAGGTAAATCTGAGTGGAGATTAAAGACCTCCATCATAGGTTATGTTTGCATAGCAAGGAAAGGAATAATGTATAATACTTCTGTAGGAGAATTAACTTGTCTAGGGCAAAAAGCTTATGATGATGATACTAAAAATACAACTTGGTGGTCGGCTTCAAATGTCTCAGAACCATCTAACCCGTTTGCTAGATATGCCAGTTTAAAGGATGTGTGGTTTGATTTATCCATCACATCTACCTGGAGAGCCCCAGCAAATTTGTACTGGATCTGTGGTAAGAAAGCCTATTCGGAGTTGCCACAGGACTGGGAAGGGGCATGTGTGTTGGGTATGCTCAAACCATCCTTCTTCTTGTTACCGATTGAAACAGGTGAGACTTTAGGTGTTAAAGTGTATGATGTGAATCATAGGAAGAAAAGGGGACCCTTAGAGATAGGCACCTGGGAAGATAATGAATGGCCTCCCCAGCGTATCATAGATTATTATGGGCCAGCCACGTGGGCAGAAGATGGTACCTTTGGTTATAGAACCCCAATTTATATGCTCAACCGTATTATAAGATTACAGGCGGTGGTTGAGATTATTACTAATGAGACCTCACAAGCACTCAATCTTCTAGCGAAGCATAATACCAGGATGAGGACAGCAGTGTACCAAAATAGATTAGCCTTGGATTACCTTTTGGCAGTAGAGGGAGGTGTATGTGGGAAGTTTAACCTGAGCAATTGCTGTCTTCAAATAGATGACGAAGGGCAAGCAATAGCTGAGCTTACTAGCCATATGGTTAAACTAGTGCATGTGCCTACTCAGGTATGGAAAGGGTACAATCCAAGTAGTTGGTTTGGTAGCTGGTATGAGTGGTTTGGAGGGCTTAAGGCAGTGGTAGGTGGAGTCCTACTGATTTTACTGTTGTGTCTACTCCTACCGTGTCTTATACCCTTAGTAGTTAGGTCTGTGCAAAGCCTGATAGGAAGTATAGCAGAGAGGAAGGCTGCTGCACAGATAATGGCGATATATAAGTATAAGGCTCTAGATCAAGGAGAACCAATGCAGGAAGATGAGTGTTAAAAGATTCACATCATAAGATAAGTCTGGTCTGGTTCATGGTAACCTGAGGTATATGCAAACCAAGGTTAAGTGATGCCTCAAGTAATTGTGAAATATCAGAGGCATCAAAGGGGGGAATGTGATGTAATTCCAGTAAAATACAAGTTTAGCAGGCTAAGATTGCCACAAGGCATATGTATGTATATGTGTTTGTAGTATCAGTTAGTTAATTACACGTAGCTAAGATACTGTTATCACTGTACTGACCAGGTGCAGGAATGTAAGAACTGGAATTACGCGTCCCTCTCCTTTGTATCAGATGAGCCACGTGGTTAGACCGGATGGATGAGTTTAGACTCTATTTATTAAATAGGTTAAGGGTATGTGTGGGTGTAGTTAATTGTGGGAGGAGCTACAGTGCTATATAAGGAATGTACTCTATGTATTCAGTACTCAGACTTTGCTGTATTTTGGTGACGCTAGTCCCTCTGAGTCCCGATCGGTGATCCAATAAAGAATCTCTTCCTTCCTGAAGAAACCTGTGTCCATCTCTCTGTGCTTGGCTTCCGTCAGTTTCTCCGGTATCAATACAAGCTGGTAAACACTAACATGGTTATTCACAAAAGTCAGATTATACCATACATACCATTATACCATACAGGGCAAAACCATCCAGGTGTGTACGGGGCCATTCAGACTGCAAAATCCAGACATTGTTCACACTATGTACATATTTTGCAAATTCAGGCTGAATGAGCCTGCATTTGGTGGAGATTTCAGCTGAAATACAGACCCAAATGTTTAAATCCTGCGAGCCCGGATGCTTCAAATGTAATTTAAACAATCTAAACCATTTGTCTGCTAGCTGTGCTAGCAGCCAGTGGGCAAATAATAAAATAAACCTTTGTCCATCAAGTGTGGGACTTTAACCTAAATAATGGAGTATCGACAGATGGCCCCTACCCCCACCCATGCATGCACTCTATGAGAAGCATTAGATTGGACCACAAACAGGAAAGAAGTGATGCAGTTTTTTCCTCTTATTTTAAATAAAAAAAGGGGACAGTCCTCAAGTGCCCAGTAGGACATTTAAAATAAAGTAAATATATTATGAAAAAGGGTTGGAGTTACCCTATACCAATGGCATAAACATTGTAACACACACAATAACAATTATACAATGGCAATGGAATAAAGCTAGACTTTGAAAACCAATTAACATATTCTTTATATCTTTTTCCTTGTGAAACTTAAGCATGCTAAATTATTGAGGATTTTTTCACAAAACTGTAAATTGTATATTCTCACCCCAATTCTATTCTTTTGTCAAGTCTCTAAAATGTATGGTTTAATAAATAAACCTGGTTATGTTAACCCTTCCCGTGCTGAACATTTTAAGTTCTTATTATTGCGGGATTTCACATTGTTATGGAAAACCGTATTGTGACGAAATCGTTAATCCATGCAAAGAAAGCGGATTAAGAGGATTCAGGCTGAGTGATATTGATGTCCCTTGGAGGAGAATTAGACAGATTAACAGCAATGCCTGGTGCTCATACATGTCTGCACTTAATAACTAGCTGACAGTCTACGTAAAGGCTCCATCATCGAATCTCTGCGTTGCTAAGAGCTCTGCCTGGCTTGCAGGTACTGCAAATATCTGTGATTTCAGATTTAAAAAACGTATTAGACCACCCCAAAGCAGCTTTCAACCTTTGATTTGATAATATAAAAGGAATATAATTATTTAGATTAAATAATGAAAATTATTTTCATATTATATCGTATTATACTATGGTTAACTGAAGACGTGCACTTTGTTATAGATGACACTACATACTGAAGATCCTCAAATTCTCTGCCTAGAGAGGTAAGTGGAATTGTCTCTTTCTACACTCATTGGTGAGCAATCAAGGCTGACAGGGTTATTTGCTAAAACCGCTCAACAGGAAGCATAGCTGACTTGGAGATTTTATTTTTTAATTATCTATTTTGGCCTTAAATTTGAAATTTACTTTGAATTCTAGATTATTCTCGCTTTAGTAAATAGCCTCTTAGTGTTACATGCCAAATATATTATAATCAGGATATATTAACTGAAGTGGGGATTGGGATAAATCAACAAGTGAATTGTAAATATTAAGTCAAAGTAGCTGAATTATAAGGTTTACTGAATAATCCCAAATGAAATCAGAAACATGGCTCGTAATGCTACTCAGCATTCTAATTTAGTTTTCCTTTATTGAATAAATCGTTTTACCTTTATTTAAAAATTGACAACTCGTTTTGTTTTAGTCAATGGAGGTATAGGGTCTCTCCAAAGTATTTTTTTTTTACTTTGAAATGTGATATTCTTGTGAATTTGCAAGTTTGCTTATATATTTACTTTACTTTATATTTAGTCACACATTGTAGCAATATATTTTCATAGTCTCTGTACCTCTGTAAAAGTACCCCAGTTTTGGTGGGTCCAACCTAACATTTGTTTATTGGATTGTGCCTCCTACTGACCCTCAATATTATACTATACAATGCCAATTCATTCCTTCCAAAATCCTATTGCCAACAGTGCAACCACTTACCTTCCATCGTATTCCCCACAGTCCCAACCCCACTCTCCTCTTAATTCCCACAGTGCACCCACACCTACCTTCTATGTTATTTCCCATAGTGGCCCCACACTCAATTTCCATCATGTTTCATACAGTGCATATGGGGAGGGGGAAGGGGGAGCCATATGTAAAATATGAAGCTATAGGACAACCTTCCACACTCCAGACGTTGTGCACAACAGCTCCCAATGTGCTCTTACAGGCATAATGCTGGCAATGCATCAAGGGAGACGTAGTCCATAACATCTGGAGTGCAAATCTGGAGTGCTATAGGGATTGTGGAGTGACGTGAAGTGACCCTGAAATGCAACTGATATATTATATAATCTCGCTGCCTGGTAATAGAAGTGTTAATAATAGGCAAAAGTGTTAGCTCAGCAATTTAAATTGTTTGTTTGTATAATTTGTAAGAATCTATCGCTATTAGTAACTTAGATTTTCAAGGTCAACAGTTGCTACTGTTTCCCTATCTTGCTAGATAAGCTCTATCAAAGGGTATTTTTATTATAGTGTGAAAATTTTTATAAAATGGGATAGATCACATTCCTTTGTTTGTAACTGATAACTTGTAGATATACAACATTTCAAGCTCTCTGCCCCACAATTAGTTTTTCACTGCTTCTCTTTCAAATTCAAAAATACATGATCCTACATTTCCACAACTCTGGCGTCTGACTGGTTAATTGCAAAAGGCTTTATAAGAGGGTGGTGGGTGTTTGGCTAATAAAATGATATTGCATATGAGAAAATGTAATAATATATGAGATTTTATAGGCTATACACGGTTAGGCAAACTTTGGCTCTCCAGATATTTTGGACTATGCCTCCCATGATGTTTACCAGCATTATGGTAGATGAAATCAGAGGAGATAAATTAATGATCTGGTATATGATACCATGGGAATAATACATTAAATTATATATCATATAGGATTATGGTGTGAGATATGAAATGTTATGGTCTACAAGATTAACCATGAAATAAGGCATATGGGATCAACATGTGAAATATCAAATTACATGACATTTGAGATCATGGTGTGAAATATGAAATGATATGACTAGCTTGATTATATGGTCAAATTTAAAATTATATGGTATGCTGTCTAATGGTATAAAATATGAAATAATATAGAACAAAAACTGCCTTGATATTTATTCCCTCAGGAAAAAAAAATCTGTGGATACCCATGTACTTGCCAATGAAACTGTTAACGTATCTACAGATTTTGAGCTCATAATATTTTAATTCTACTTCTGGGGTGCTGTTCTGATTACAGCGGTGTGCCAATAGCCACTACGTCATACATTGCAATCTGTTCCCCAATGCATTGGTTAAGATGCAGTTTGCAATGACTGATGGGATCCACAAACTACCCCTACATGCTGTAGAGTAAATATGAATAAAATGAAATGTACTCAGGAAGCTAGTTCTATACCTATATTGTTTTTTTCAGCTCCAGTAACTCTATGTAAAACATCTATTCTATAACGAATTGTCAAGATGCTCCCTGCTAAGTCTCTCATGCTCAGCTGTCCTTAGACTTATCTCTAAGCAGCTTTGCATCACGTCTTATGCTTAATTAACCAGGAGTTTGCCTCTTCCTGAAATATTGACTTTCTGATACTTAATTTAAATGAGCAGCAATTCTAAATGTAAGCCATGTCCTAACCCTAACCACTACTTTATACCCAATTGCACAACCTGCAGAGATAGGTAAAGTTTACGCTTCTCCAGTGGCAATACACATATAAGTCTACAACAGAATCTACATCTATGGATGGAACCTCAGCCTGTTCCAATAATGTTCCAAGTTTAATATTGTCTTACTAATAGTGGCATACACAAGCAGTATTGTCCTAATATTATAATGGGACAGATTTATCGTGGAAAACTTGTGAACCACTCCAATGATTTCCCTGTAGACCAAAATTTCCACTTGCCATTAGCCACTGACAAGTTAAAAACCAGGCTAAGCGTGTTATGCACCCTCCAGGTTTCCAGTATAAGTACTTTTAAAGGGATACTATAGGCACCCAGACCACTTCAGCTCATTGAAGTGGTCTGAGTACAGTGTCCCTATTGCCCTTAGTGCTGCAATGTTAAACATTGGAGTTCCAGAGAAACTGCAATGTTTACATTGCAGCACTAAGTCTGCCTCCAGTGGCTCTCTCCCAGATAGCCACTTGAGGGCTTCCTGGTTTGAAACAGACCTTTGGTCCAGCATCAGATTTTTCCCCATAGGAAAGCATTGATTCAATCCTTTCCTGTGGTGAGGTCTAATGCGCATGCAGCATTTGCTGCGCATGCACTTTAGCATCCGTTTGTTGCAGGGGGGTCATCAGGTAAGTGAATATAGGATTTTTAACCCTTTATTTACTGGGGGGGGGGGGGCAGGGCCGGTGCAAGGATTTTTGCCGCCATAGGCAAAACATTTTTTGCCGCCCCCCATATGTCCAGCCCGCCATGTGACATCACAATGCCCCGCCCATATGCTCTGCCATATGGGCCAACGCCAGTCTTCACAAAGTGTCTTATCTGAAAAGACAGTGTGTTTACATTAAAAAGCCTACAGGCACAGGCTATAGACACCAGAACCACTACATTATGCTGTAGTGCTTCTGGTGACTATAGTATCCATTTAATATGAGGTAAATTAGAGATTAGTGCCACTAATAATATATTGGATTGCCTACTTACCACCAGATGAGGACAAGAGGCTTATGATGGGCTTAGTCTGGCTCCACAGGTCTGGTGTAGAAGAGGCTCTCTGGAGACTGTTTTTAACAGTGCTCACAACAATTAACGAACAGGAAGCAGCTCCATTTTTTAGGGCCCCTTACACAGCTCAAGGTCTGGGCCCCCAGGGGGCATACGCCTACAATGCCCACCCATAAATCCACCTACATGGCCCATCCATGAGTTGGGGATGTTTCATGTGTGCAATTTGTGTAAGGGATGTAGTGTGTTTATAGGGGATGTAGTGTGTGTTTGCGTGTAAGGAATGCATTGTATGTTTCTGGGTGTGTGTGTGTGTGTGTGTGAGGGGTGCAAGGTTTGTTTCTGTGTATGTAATTGAATGCAGTGTGTGTCTGTAAGGGGTGCATTAATTATGTAAGAGAATGTAAGGGATGAATTGTGTGTTTCGGGTGTGTCTGTGTGTGAGTAGGAATGCATTGTATGTTTCTGTGTGTGTGTGTGGGGGGGGATGCATTGTGTATTTGTGTAGTGTAAAAGAGAGGGCTTGTGGGGTAGGATAGGGACTGAGATGGGAACAGCTTTCTTTTTTTAAAAAAAAAATTCATAGTGCTCTCCCCTCAATTATTGATTTCCCCTTCCCTTCTGTCCCTCCGTGTTCTACCCTTCTGTCACTCAGTGCTCTCCCTTGGCCCCCTGTCCCTCTGCAGCCCCCCTTGGTGGTCTTCTCACTCCCCCCTCCCCCTTAGTGGTCCTCCCTCTCCCAAACCCCTTAGTGGTCCTCCCTCTCCCAAACCCCTTAGTAGACCTTCCCCTACTCCCCCCACCCCCTTAGTGGTAATCACCCTCCTCCCCTCTCCTTAGTAGTCCTCCCTCCTTACCCCCCTTTGGTGGTCCTTCCCCCCCTTAGTGGTCCTTATCCCCCCTCCCCTAGTGGTCCTTATCCCCCCCTCCCCTAGTGGTCCTTATCCCCCCTCCCTCCCTCCCCTAGTGGTCCTTATCCCCCTCCCCTAGTGGTCCTTATCCCCCCTCCCCTAGTGGTCCTTATCCCCCCCAACCTCCCATAGTGGTCCTTACCCCCCCTCCCATAGTGGTCCTTACCCCCCCCCCCTCCCATAGTGGTCCTTATCCCCCCCTCCCTCCCATAGTGGTCCTTATCCCCCTCCCTCCCATAGTGCTCCTTACCCCCCCTCCCATAGTGCTCCTTATCCCCCCCCCCTCCCATAGTGCTCCTTATCCCCCCCTCCCATAGTGGTCCTTATCCCCCCATCCCTCCCTTCGTCGTCCTTATACCCCCCATCCCTCCCCTAGTGGTCCTTATACCCCCCATCCCTCCCCTAGTGGTCCTTATACCCCCCCATCCCTCCCCTAGTGGTCCTTATACCCCCCTCCCCTAGTGGTCCTTATACCCCCCTCCCCTCCCCTAGTGGTCTATACCCCCCCCCCTAGTGGTCCTTATACCCCCCCCTTAGTGGTCCTTATACCCCCCTCCCTTAGTGGTCCTTATACCCCCCTAACCTCCCATAGTGGTCCTTATCCCCCCCCAACCTCCCATAGTGGTCCTTATCCCCCCCCAACCTCCCATAGTGGTCCTTACTCCCCCCTCCCATAGTGGTCCTTACCCCCCCTCCCCTAGTGGTCCTTATACCCCCCCATCCCTCCCCTAGTGGTCCTTATACCCCCCTCCCCTAGTGGTCCTTATACCCCCCTCCCCTCCCCTAGTGGTCTATACCCCCCTCCCCTAGTGGTCCTTATACCCCCATCCCTCCCCTAGTGGTCCTTATACCCCCCCTCCCCTAGTGGTCCTTATACCCCCTCCCCTAGTGGTCTATAACCCCCCCCCCCTTAGTGGTCCTTATACCCCCCCTCCCTTAGTGGTCCTTATCCCCCCCAACCTCCCATAGTGGTCCTTATCCCCCCCCAACCTCCCATAGTGGTCCTTACCCCCCCCTCCCATAGTGGTCCTTACCCCCCCTCCCTCCCATAGTGGTCCTTATCCCCCCCCTCCCTCCCATAGTGGTCCTTATCCCCCCCTCCCTCCCATAGTGGTCCTTATCCCCCTCCCTCCCATAGTGCTCCTTATCCCCCCCCATAGTGCTCCTTATCCCCCCCCCCCCCATAGTGCTCCTTATCCTCCCCTCCCATAGTGGTCCTTATCCCCCCATCCCTCCCCTAGTGGTCCTTATCCCCCCATCCCTCCCCTAGTGGTCCTTATACCCCCCATCCCTCCCCTAGTGGTCCATATACCCCCCCCCATCCCTCCCCTAGTGGTCCTTATACCCCCCCACCCCTCCCCTAGTGGTCCTTATACCCCGCTCCCCTCCCCTAGTGGTCTATACCCCCCCCCCTTAGTGGTCCTTATACCCCCCCTCCCTTAGTGGTCCTTATACCCCCCCTCCCTTAGTGGTCCTTATACCCCCCCTTCCCTTAGTGGTCCTTATACCCCCCCTCCCTTAGTGGTCCTTATACCCCCCTCCCTTAGTGGTCCTTATACCCCCCTCCCTTAGTGGTCCGTATACCCCCCCCTCCCTTAGTGGTCCTTATACCCCCCTTAGTGGTCCTTATACCCCCCCCCCTTAGTGGTCCTTATACCCCCCCTCCCTTAGTGGTCCTTATACCCCCTCCCTCCCTTTAGTGGTCCTTATACCCCCCCCCCCTTAGTGGTCCTTAACCCCCCCTCCCCCCCCTTAGTGGTCCTTAAACCCCCCCTCTCCCTTAGTGGTCCTTACCCCCCCCTCTCCCTTAGTGGTCCTTACCCCCCCCTCTCCCTTAGTGGTCCTTAACCCCCCTTCCCCCCCTTAGTGGTCCTTAACCCCCCCCCCCCTTAGTGGTCCTTAAACCTCCCCCCTCCCCCCTTAGTGGTCCTTACCCTCCCCTCCTGCCCATGTAGCGTGGCCGGGCGGCGCGGAACGCGGGACAGGAACCTTTGTTTCCTGTACCCGGCCGCCGGCGGAATGACAGGAAATGCTCACTGAGTGAGCACTTCCTGTCATTCCGCCGGCGGCCGGGTACAGGAAACAAAGGTTCCTGTCCCGCGTTCCGCGCCGCCCGGCCACGCTACATGGAGAGACCGGCAGGAGGGAGCGCTCTGCGCTTCCCTCCTGCCGGTCATAAACCCGGCCGCCCTCCATGCAGCAGTGCTGCGCCGCCTGGGGCTTGCTAAAGCGCTCAGGCGGCGCAGCATGAGGAGGCGCAGCGGGGACAGGGATCCGGCGCCCCCTGGTAAGTTGCGCCCTAGGCGGCTGCCTAGGTCGCCTTACAGGTGGCGCCGGCCCTGGGGGGGGGGCGCAAGGAGGGAAGAAGGCAGGGGGAGCGATAATATTCCTGGCACTATAGTATACCTTTAAGGCCCGGCTAGTAGTTTAGGACTTGAAATTTTAGGCCCTGCTCTAGACTGCACTTTATTTTACCTCAGAATCGCACCGGTTTTGCTTGATAAACATCTATAGATATAAGGTAAACACTAGAATACCCTGTTATGTTTGGTTTCTGTAACAATGATACTCAGAGTGTGCGCCATGCTTTCTATGTTCTGGCAGTAATGTCAGATAGCCTTGAGATGTGCAGGTTAACCAGAATTGAGCAATAAAACGACATAAAGTATAAAATATGGTGAACCAAAAGCAGAATGAATGTGTTTCCATGTGCCTTATTTTTCTTTCATTTTGATACCTTGTCAAGAAAATATAAAACTGTATTGCTCTTGAATTATCAAAACATTCGTTAGTAAGAAAATTGCTTTGTTCTTCTCAGGCAAGGAAATTCTTCAAATCTTTCTTCAAACACTCCTACACAGCAAGGCACATTATAATAGAGATGTGCCATCCCCACTTGTGCCCACTTGCTTGCCCACATTGTTTTTTAGATCCCTACCTGCTCCCAAAGGAGCAATAATCACTGTCCGGGGCCGGATTGTCAGCAAGGCAGACAGCGACTGCAGGGTCTCACTACCCGGGTGCTACGAGTCCAGGCTCGTAGCTGCCCAAAGAGCACTCTCTCCGGTGCTGCCTACGTAGAGATAGCAACCAGAGAGAGACACGAGCCCCAGCAGACTCCCTGGAACTATGAGAAGGGCTACCATTCTAACTGGTTTTGCGCCCTTTCTCTCGATTGGCTGTCGAGACACATCCCCTATCATGTTTCATGTTACTTTGAATGGAGACCCCCTTGGGGTCTGTGAATAAATACTGTGTATCTTGCCTAAAATAATAGGAGAAGGGCTACCATTCTAACTGGTTTTGCGCCCTTTCTCTCGATTGGCTGTCGAGACACATCCCCTATCATGTTTCATGTTACTTTGAATGGAGACCCCCTGGGGGTCTGTGAATAAATACTGTGTATCTTGCCTAAAATAAACAGTTCTATATCACCCTTCACTAAGTCTTGACTAGTGTCTTGGTGATGCCACGATTGCAGCGACTATAATCACTGGCTAGCAGCTCTAACCACTCTAGGGCTGGGCACAACTAGGAAGGGGTGACCACAGGCAGTAGTAACCCATTATTGAGAGGGTATACCGCCACAAGATGATTCCACACACTTGAGATTCCCAAACAGGTATTACCTATAGTCTTACATGGCTATAGGTGGATCTGTTACTTTAATGATTGATCAACCAATGTTTAAAGGAACACTGTAGACATTTCTTTTCATTGAATTGATTATAGAGCCTGGCGACCTCAGGTCTTGTCCCTCCATTCAGTGTTAAAACCTTTTTGAGCTGATTAAGGGTCCCTTGTTTCCGATAGCCTCACTGAGGTGTGGGTAAGGCAGATATGACACATTTCTTTGTAGCCATACCAATTCATACAAGCAATGGCTCTGTGATAGGCTTAAGTCTGCCAGCCAGTCTTAGCTGCCCATTGCTACTCTGGCATTACTTACCTCCACCGAGCCGCACAGACCTCCTGCTGCCGCGCGGCACACTGAGGGAGATTCATCTCCCTTGAGCCGAGCAGACCTCCTGCTGCCACGTATGGCAGTACGTTTATAAATAGATATGGACGTGATGTCACACCCGATCCTAATCTGTTTTGAATCGCAGTGATGACGTGGACCTATAAGAACAAAGGTACGCCTATTTAACCCCTTAAGGACACATGACATGTGTGACATGTCATGATTCCCTTTTATTCCAGAAGTTTGGTCCTTAAGGGGTTAAGGCTTGTTTTAGCCCCCATTTATTGCCCTATCGTGGTTTCTGCTCCTAGATATTCCTTAGTGATTTCCTGTGTTTGACTTTGGCTTCATATTTGACTTGTGATTTCTGGTATCCTGACCTCGGCTGCACATTTCAATTGTGATTTCTGGTATAGTGACCTCGGCTTCGTATTTGACTCTTGATTTCTGGTATCCCGACCTTGGCTTCGTATTTGACTCGTGATTTCTGGTATCCTGACCCAGTTTTGTCTTGACTCTGAGTATTTCTGAACTTGATTTATCTTGACCCTGTTTCTTGTTGTATTAATATGTTAAGTCCGGCCATTCTAAGGCTCGGTAATACGTCTTTTGTGGGTTTCTTTTTGCCTGCGTGTTGGGGTACGACTCCCGTGACAGCTAATGCTACCTCTTTAGTCAAACAAGGAAAGAGGGGATGGCCTGTTCGGGAAAACATTAAAAATGGTTTAATACTGGATAGAAAAGACAGGGACACTATATATACACTATGACTACTTCAATGAGATAAAGCAGCTATAGGGCCTACAGTATCCCTTTAAGAAAGCCAGGACCATTAATACGCAAAGAGAGGTATGTGTGGAACCCTGATTTTACATTCTGGAGTGTGTATGATTAATGGAAATTAGCTCAAACTGTTCCTGTGCAGTAGTTGCATAGTACTGGGCAGGTGTTGGTGTCCCATGCTGCATACATGTTTTGCTTCACTTGGAAGTAGGCAATTAAAGGAACACAACTGCAGATAAATTTAGTCGTACCGTACCTTTAAGAGAATTCGAGGAGGTCAATTTAGAACCCTAAATACTTTTCTATTTATCCTTCCAAAGTCTCCAATAATGAAGATGTTAGTAGACAGTTGTAAAAATGTGAGAGAACAGAATAACTTGCAGCATGAAAAGAAAAATAACTTGATTGGAGATTGGCAACAATTGTAGCAGCAAACGAAACAAAGTATTTACAGGACAATTAAGCTGTAGATGTAGAATATTAGTTTGTAGCAATGTAGCAAGGTTAAGTAGAGTTAGATTAATACTTATGGTTTCCAAGTAATTTGTCTCAGTGGAAGAGGTTCTTGGCTGGATTAGAGTGATAGGAGAGGTCCTGCTGAATTGTGCGACAAGATCCTGCTTAGTTAAGTGGGGAAACGGTAGTCCAATTAACAGACTGGGTCTGGGAAGGAGATGGCAGAGAGGTTGTGGTCCAAGACGAGATTCGAGGAAAGAATAAGGCAGCTGCAACGGTTATCCGGTCCGGTTCGGTACACTAGAGGAATAAAGGAGCTAAGCGTGGCATTCTCGGGAAGAGACAGAATCACTCAACAGTTTGAATTTGGAGCGGCTCCCCTATAAGGCAGGTAAGTCTGGCGTCAGTCAAGTTGGAGGAGTTTACTTCAAAACGCGGAAGTAACCCTAAGGGAATGGAGTTTTGGTAAGTTCTGACAATACATCATAATTTATCACACCTGGCTTGATAAAGGCCTTCTGAAACATCACCTTTTTCTTTGCACCCTAAATAAAGGATCATTGCACTTAAGGTTTGTGCTGGATATTACGGTTTTATATTCTAAAATGTAAAATATATTTTAAAATAAAAGGAGTTTCACAAGTAGAGCCGGGGGCAGGATATTTTGTTGTTTAACCACATACGCAATTTTAGTAGCAGTGAAGGTAACGTTTCAATGATCAATGCACAGTTCAATATTTGAAAAGAAGATATGAAATTCAAATATTTAATAAGCCCTGCACTTACACATCCTTCCAGAGAGTTTATAGCCACAAAGCAACCAGATTTAATTTCATCATAATCTAGAGCGTAGATAAGCACACAAAAAATGTAGTCCAGTGCTATATTTATATCTATTATCTCCTATGAGGGATGGCTTAGCATGGCATTGCAGGTTTGTTGCCTGTATTTTATGGCTGTTGGCTATGCATCTGGCACAGTAGCTTCAATGCACTCTCATTAAAGGGTCCACTGCTTGTTTTTCCAAGGTAAAAGAGGCGAAAAGTATTTGTTAAACCTCAGGGCATTTGGGTGGATAAATTACAGAGTAGGTACATATACAGGCTTATTCACTAAAGTGGGAATTGTTTGTAATTCCAAGTGAATTTAAAGTGAACTTTTAGGCAAACATGGCAAAACTTAAAAAATTCTTCAAGTTAGCTATGCTAACAGTGATTTGAAGTGGTCATAGTGGCTGGAGTATAAACGTGTATCTTTCTGTTAAAAAACCCTGCATATACAAGACAAGACAAACCCCTTATCCGCTGTCTAATGTTAGTTATGTAAAACTTTTAGACTACCAGGGAGCATCAGAGCCCAGAAGGGACCAAGGTAAGGTTTGGCCCATAACAAAGGGACCGGGTCAGGGTACTTTTGGCATTATAAACACTACAGCATGCTGCAGTGGTTATGGTGCTTTAAATAACTCTTTAATTTCAAAAGTCACTTTATATTTACTTGAAATCCCTGATTATTCTCACTTTAGTCAATTACCCTGTAAATTTACTAACTTACCATATTGTCTCCAGATTGATTAGGTGCATTCCGATTCAAAGTCCATCCAATCCCAGCTGGCCCTATAAGTGTCTGAGATAGCTCAGCAATTGCCCAGGAATTATTTTTTTTTATGATTCTTCATCTACTTCCATCAATGAATAATTCAATACATAAATGAATGAAACAGGTGTTCCAGGATCTCCTATTCTGTGAGAGGAAACAATATCTTTGATAACTTCAGTGGCTGGCTAAGTCCATGATTTCCAGTTGTTTGCCAATGTATTGGCTAGAAGGATGTAATGAATGATTAAGGACGTAGGAGTAAGTAAGAGTAAGCTATTGTGTAAAACATGTCCAGTAAAGAGTTGCTGGAGAGGTACATGGAGTCAAACTATTTCTAAAGCCGAGGCATGATCATATTGTAAAAATATGTTTGGGAAATATGTTAAGATAAATAATAACTTTCATTTGTCTTTGTGTGCAATAGTGGGATAGAAGCGAACCTTCTCAATGTGCGTCAGCACAAACTGGAACAACAGGTACGATATCTGTACTAAATAATGTGTGTATGTTGACGTTATTTAATATCTGTTTTTGAAAATTGTTTGTCTACCAAATTGCTACCAGATTATTCCCATTAGAGGCATATTCCGCCCTGCAATGTAAGCATGGCCATATCTACTAAATGGCAAAGCTTTACGTTGCAGGGTTTGAACTAAAGGACCACTGCACCTAGACCACTTCATTGAGTTGTAGTGGTCTGGGTGCCTTTAGTGGCCCTTTAACCCCTTAAGGACACATGACATGTGTGACATGTCATGATTCCCTTTTATTCCAGAAGTTTGGTCCTTAAGGGGTTAAAGATGCAAGATACAATGTGACTCCCTTCCCTAGTATTACCTTCTGACCTTCTCCTAATGTCACAGATCCACTAAGTCAGGGGTAGGCAATCTTCGGCACTCCAGATGTTGTGGACTATATATCCCATAATGCTTGCAAAGCATCAGGAGAGGGGCAACCTTCAGCAACATCTGGAGTTAAAGGTTGCCTACACTAAGTGAACCTGATCAGTTGAAGGAACAGACAGAAGTACAGATTAGCTTGTTCTTGTATCTAGAGTTTAGTCCCAATGCACTCTCTTGTATTATTTGGTGTATCTTGATACAAAGCTGTATTAAGACTTCATGAGAGCCCCTTGATATACACTGCAAAGGAAATAAAGGACATAAAAAGACTGATCACAAACACTACTCTGAGATTTGGATAGCATGCCATACAGGATAATTGTATTTCCCATAGCGTGACACCATGTTATCTTTGGAATGGGATGTGCTCTTTGACAAATTTGATAACTTTCTCTATTAGTAAATTCTGCATATCTTATTATTGTTGCATACTACTGATTTCATTCACTCCTCTTTACAAATATTTTCCATAAATTCCAAGCGAGACCTCTTTGAAAAAAAACAGAAAAAGAAGAGACAGGAACCACTGATGGTTCAAGCCAACCCAGATATTAAGGTGATGCCTCGACATTCTCGGAAGTCTGGAGAGCAGAGCATATTATTGGACTCTTGCAGCGTCTCCAGCATTTACTTAGGTATGAAAAATATTAGTAGCCCAAAGCAGAAGGGAAATAGGTGTTTTCATTTTCATCATGGGGTTATTCCAACACTTTAAGAGTCGCATTTCCTCGCCACCATTCTTTCTGTCTCCATTTTGCCACTTACTGCATGGTTTTGTCACCAAACTACTCAAAAAAGAGAACAAACGAAAGCCAGAATATTAAGTGCACCTCAATGCTACCATTTTAAATTAAGGAAATGCACGTTTCAGTTATAAGTACCCTTTCTCGATGTACAATTCTCTAAATATTCAGTTTTGCGTGTGTTCCTTTTCTTTTATGGTTACCGCTGAAAGAGAGGTTTTAGAACTTGCTGCACAGAAGTGAATTTTTTTACAATGTTTTTTCTTTTTTTGTTATACTTTTTTAATACCGCAGTATCCAAATCTCAGTTTTTCAGTTTTTGTTTATACATGGTTATGGCAGACCCACTGCCTGTCCATGAGTTGCCTGTCTTTACATTGTGTGTGTTTTGCCCATTCTTTCATTTATTGTGCCCGCTCCTCGTTCGGGAGGTCTTCCACGAAGGGAATCCATTCACCTCCCGAACGGGGACCACCCTGATACCTCATATAGAATGTTAGCTTAGAACGTTCACACCTCGCTATGTAGGTGTCAAACTACAAAGGGAAACAGTTAATGAGTGCTTCCCTGGGTGGCCGCCATTCATACAGATGAACGCCACCAGGGGGAGCATTCGTGGAATGTTTCCCGACTCATTCGTCTCCTGAACGAGGACCTCCCTGGTGCCCCATTGGAACGTTCACACCAATTAATCAGAACGTTTGCATTCGCAACATAAGTGTAAACCCCAAGGGGAGTAATTAATGAGTGCTCCCCTGGGTGCCCGCCATTTTGTATAGACGAACGCTAGGAAGCATTCGTATCCCGAAAGGAGACACTTCCCTTGCCGGGTTTCACACAGGGACCTCACAAGCGGAGCCTGGTCGAGGAAGGCACTGCTGTGGGGTCCCCTGAGGTTGGTGGGGATACTCCTGGGGCACTGGCTAGGTTGGTGGGCTTGTCAGAGCCTGCAGGACAAAGAGACCAGCTCTTTTCCAGCGGGCGGGCTTTTCTGTTCCTGGGAGACAAAGGGACGGTCCCTTTTTGCTGCGCCTGGACTCCCAGGCACAGAGGCTGTACTTTACATGGTTCCTGACCGGCTGAAGGAAGGGAATTAGCGGAGGTAACCAGTCGGGTTACCCGTGGTCCGCTACAATGGTTTTGCAACTTTAAACAGAATTATCTTTGTTCTTGTGTTGAAATTAAATACCCAAAGTACAGCAGTTCATTAAAAATCTGCCGTGTATGTATTAGAATATGACTGGCAAATAATCCATTTTGGTTAATAACTGATGGTGAAGATGATCCAACTCTGGAGAGTAAAACTGAAAAGACAGATTATGTATAATTGCCAGCTGGTTTGCCAACCTACAGGAAACCTGACTGAATCATCTGTGAAGCATCAGGGAAGCAAGAAAGCCTTTCCCTGTAACAAAGAACTTGATTGAGTTTGACTATACCTTATATATACTAGAACTAAATAAATATCTGGATTGGGCAATAACTGAAGACTGGATTTGACAGTAGCCAACGACTGGAGACAAGACAGGACTAAAAGAACAACCATGATGCTGTTTTCTACTTGTTACAAGATAATTATGGCTAGAACTGTAGGAGTAGAGGGATTATAGTGCCAAGTTGGGCAGATGAATGGTCTTTAACACGTCATACACTATGAAAAATGTGAACTGGAGAAGGCAAGAGTGAAATAGGTAACTTTGTTACCTATTTTCATTCCTGCTGTGTCCTGGCACCAAGTACAAGGGTCTTGAGATAAGAAGCGAGGCAGAACCCTGACAGAAGTGCCATGGGAACACATAGAGGAAGTCGGAGTGAAGGAAAGAGGAGGGGAGGCCTTTCACACTTAATAATACATATAAAGAGGTACCAAGGTAGTATCAGCAGAGGTATGGGAGTCTACAGAGCAGGCCAGTCTAAGAATTTGAGAACATCAACGGGGGAACTAACCGCCTTTCAGTGCACCCATATATTTAGAATTACTAAGCCCTCAATTAAACCAGGAACATTTACTAATTAAGTTATTAACAGCACTCTTAACTAGAGTACTTTTACACCATTGATATAATAATAATTATAATTATATAGTATAATAATAATAATAATAATGATAATAATAATAATAGGTATAACTACAAACAGAGGAATATTTAATTAGACAAACTGATGGAAAAGGTATTGAGATCTCAGCCTGTGAGCAGCAATCTAACATTTGTAGTACTTTGATACAAAGTTTTAAGCAAGATGTCTGACAGTAGGATATTGTGCAATCAGACAAAATGTAGTGGGTGAAAATTTTGTTGATGACTAAGAATATTGGGGGCATCATAAAAATAAAACTATGTCAGCTGTGAGCCATTGGGGAGTTAGTGATACAATTAGCAGCCAGTGTCTAATGTTTTAACACAACTGTAGAATTATGGTATATAAATTAAAATGAAGAAATGGTGAGCGAGTAAGTGGAAGATGTAGAAGAGATTATGAGCATATGTTTGAAATAAGAACAAAAAGAGAACATATACACAGTGAAGTATTTAATTACAAAGGAAAAAATGAATAAAAAACAATTGATACACTCACAAAAAGAATGGCACAAAGAGAAATATTTATATTTGTGCTAAAGAGCTTGTCAGCCACTAGAGGGCTAAGTCCCCATACAAGTAAAAAACAGAGATAAAGGATGGCGCTTAAAAATAGGTAGTAGTGCGTTTAAGATATCATATATAAAAAACCAGTGCAGCACACATAAAAACCACCCAAGTGTATAGTCACTTAATAACACTTACATACAAAGATAAAACAGAAAAAAGGGCGGTGGTTGCGCACACAATGAATGATATCCTTGGTCTTAAGTGTAGACCCTTAGGTTCTGTGGATATAAAAAACCATCATAGGGCAATACGTCTTAGCCACAATAAAAAGTATAAAAAACTTGGAAAACTCACAATATTTAGAGCCTTTCTGAGTTGGCTCTAAACTTTAAAAGCAGTATGCAGAATCTGGTGCTGGTAATGCAGTCAGGGTCCCTTGGGAAAAACGCCAACCGCCTCCTTTGTGTATAAATCAGGAACCAGGATCACCAAATAATTAATAAGTAAATACTTTAATTAAATACATAAAAATATATGCATAAAACACAACGCGTTTCGACCTAGTCCAATAGGTCTTCCTCAGGTGCATAACACAAATGGAATGACAGTTTCCTTATATATCATGCCTAACACATACAATTACTAGTCAAATTACTATAAAATATCGGCAGCTGTGAAGTCCATCCTTAAAGTCCATATAAGGAGTGTTTCCGGCGGGAGTTCTAATGTTTATGCCTCCTCCAAGATGGCCGCCGTCTGTTTATATTCATAGGAGTACGTGCGACCTTCCCAAGATGGCCGCGCGTCATTACCAGGACGATATGTGTGTGTCCTTCCGGTTTCAATTTCCTCCGGTCACGTGGTGCAGCTACCAGTCACGTGGTGCCGGAGAGGGGCGTGGATAAGCGATTATGCTTACGTGCAGGGGCAAACAATGAGGAGGATAGGGAACTCCTATCACTCCGAGTCCATGTATAAAGTTCACATAACATAGAGGTATAGGGAGAGAGGGAAAATATTATTAAATAAGAAGATCATGAAGTAGTAATACATAATGATACTTGAAAGGCATTAAGATGAATAAAACTAATAAAAAACGATCTATGTGCCAAAAAGAGTTATAATGGATAATAGTCACATACACTCGATTAAATATAAAAACCTACATACAAAAAAAGAAGAGTTTCTATAAAATTGAGCTTATTCCAAAATCGATATTTAAGCCCTTTGGGCATGATGTTTGTAGCTCAAATATCCAGTTTGATTCTTTTTTATTTAAATTCTTAGCACTATTGCCACCTCTCCAATGATTTTCTATTTTATGAATGGCTGTAAACTGTAAATCATTGGGATTAGAGTTGTGTATTTCTAAAAATACAGTTGGTATCAGCCTTGGTACCTCAGGATGTCAGTCACTCGTGTTCACCAATCTTCAAATGAAATTGGAAAGAGCTGAATGTTGTCCTGTAGGTCTGGCAGGTATTGGCTATTGGCTTTAATCTTTGGGGATATTTCAAGCTTCTCTTCGCTCGACGCATTTCGTCTGGCGACTTTGTCAAGAGTTGTGTCTATTCCTCCATTCCGGCTGTTTAAATACAGTAGATTGCGTGGCGTTCTATAGCGTGCGCAGAGCAAGGGAAAGAAACAATGAACATAGTCACTGTAGCGGATTGGTACCGGGCTGTCCCACGACATGTATGAGAATAAGTGTATTTGGTCATATGGCTGGTTTAATGTGTATGTACATGTATAGAAAGCATGGTATCCGGGTATAATGACAGTTAAATGTATGTAAAGAATTGTATTCCTCTAGTTGTTCGGTAGAATCATTCAAATAAAACAAGGGAATGAAACTACCGAACAACCAGACCACCCAGGAATGAGTGTGCCTCCAATTACCGTTTGCAACAATGTTGCAAACAGGTAATTGGCAATCAGTGCAGTGTGGTCTTTGTCCTCTGGGTGGCCGCCATTCGGGAAACAAACACGTGGCGGCGGCCATCTTAAACTACCGAACAGCGGTGTTTTGCCGTCGAGTGTCTGGAACTAAAATCGGACACTTGACTAGGCAAACACCGCTGAGACCTCCATACTTCCAGAAATTCGTATGGAAACTACCGAATGACCCGCCGTTCGGTAGAAAGAGCCCCATAAACAAGGGAATTCATTCAAACCCTCTCCAGGCTCTATAACACAGGCAATTCGCCTGTTTTCATTCCCTTGTTTGTGACCGACCGCAGGGCCAAAATGCATGGAACTGTTTTCGGATACTTTACCCATGCGGTCGGTCAAATCTTTGGAACCCCATATCTCACGAACCATTCATCCGAATGGGCTAATTTTGAAGTATGTTGGTCCCCCAGAATAGAGCTATCTGGGGATGTTGGATTTGTGGATGTACCCCAAGTATTTAGGGTACATCCAAAACTCGGGGAAAACTGTGTACACAATAAGGGGATTATGATGCTAGAGGAGGGGAGGAGATCTGTGGGAGGTTACTACTTAGAGATTGGATAATGTCTTAAGTGATAGAACCTCCTCCCTTGCATGGGAGAGGGCTTTATAAGGAACTGTGGAATAAAGCTTGTCAGTCTACTCCTGAAACTGTGTGTCGTCCAGTTATTGGGATTGCGATGGGGATACTGCTGTATTACTTTACCTGCTGGAAACCTTGCCTATGGACTTAACATCACCTTGTTCCTGAGCCTCACTGGAATCTCTAGTGGAGAATAGCTGTGCAAGATCGGCTCTCCGCTACATTGGTTGGCAGCGCTGGGATCCAAACTCACAGAGGAACAAGCGTAAATGGAGTACGGATGGAGATTGATTTTTCTGCGCTAAAACGCTCCACGCTAAAGGACCTCCTAGAGGCAAGGGGTATACAAGCCAGCAATAAGAAGAAAGCAGTACTTGTTACAGAACTCATGGCAGAGTACAGAATGGAGGGCGATTCAGTTCCGGCACAGAGGGAGCCGGGAGGAACACCACAAGGATCGGAATTCCAGAGGCAGGTTCAGTTCAGGCTATCCTTTTATGGGGAAAACCCCCCAACAGAAATTGTTACCAGGACAATGGCCGAGGTACAAGAATTCATCCTAAGGACACAGGCACCAGAACAAAGCTCTGCAATTAATGTGCCACAGGAAGGTAAGCCTAAAATACCATACCAGGCTTTTAAAACATATGTGGAGGCAGAGGAAGATATAGACGCTTTCCTGCAAGACTTTGAAAGACTGTGTGCACTGCATAAAATTAACGCAGAGGACTGGGTACCTATTTTGGCCGGAAGGTTAACCGGGAGGGCAGCAGAGGCATATCGGACTGTACCTAATGACGAAATAAGGAATTACAGTAAAGTGAAAGAAATTATACTCGCCAGGTATGCTATAACACCCGAGGCATACCGGCGGAGGTTCCGGGATCTAAAGAAAACAGAGAAGGACTCGCACGCAGAGTGGGTATGCCGATTACAGGGGGCAGCGCTCGGGTGGGTGCAAGCTAGCAAGGCACGTTCTATGGAGGATGTAATACAAATGTTGCTGATGGAGCAGTTCTATGAGGGAGTAACCAATGAGGTCCAGGAATGGGTAAGGGACAGAAACCCTACTTCCCTTACCGAGGCGGCTAGGAAAGCGGATGACTACCTGGATGCACGCAGGTCACAAAAACCTGCAGCTCCAAAAGCAACCTTTAAAACATTCGGGGGAAACAACTACACCCCAGCTCCACCGAGACCGCTACCACCACCTCCACCACCCGCTGCACAGCCCCGGTTCCGACAACCCACCGCTGGCCCCTGTCATCACTGCCAGAAGTGGGGACATTATAAAAGGGAATGCCCACAGCTACGGGACCGTTCCACCTGGATTCGTCCAGGCCCACCTCCACCCAGGGAGATTATCTCGGATCAGGGTACCCAGTTTACCGCAGAATTCACCCAACACCTCTGGAGGATCTGTGGCATTAAGCCTATTATCAGCGCCCCTTACCACCCCCAGACGAACGGGCTCTGCGAACGATTCAATGGTACCTTGAAGCAGATGCTCCGAACCTTCGCAGAGACCCACAAGGACTGGGAACGATTCCTGCCGCACCTCCTATTTGCATACCGGGAGGTGCCGCAGGAATCCACAGGGTTCTCCCCGTTTGAATTATTGTTTGGAAGGAGGGTCCGAGGCCCATTGGATCTTATTAGAGAGCATTGGGAGGGAGACCGGAGCACAGATGGCACTCCCATCCTACCATATGTGTTGGCCTTTCGGGACCGCCTAGAAGCGTTGACCAAGACGGTACGGGAAAACCTTCAGGAGGCCCAGACCCGCCAGCGTACATGGTATGATCGGGGAGCCAGGGACCGTAGCTTTCAGGTCGGGCAGAAGGTACTAATTTTAAAACCTGTCCGACATGATAAGTTACAGGCCGCCTGGCAGGGCCCATATAAGGTGGTGGAGCAAAGATGCGATACCACCTATATTATCGGCCCCTGCACAGGGACTGGGGGGCGACGCATGCTCCATGTGAACATGCTGAAGCCCTACCACGAGCGTACTGAGGAGGTAACCGCCATCTGTGCCCCTAACACGGAAGAGTTTGACAGCTTACCCCTCCCCGATTTGCTGGGGGATGGGCAGCTGTCCGGAGATTTAGGGGAGGTTACGCTGGGAGATCGGCTGAGCCCACAGGAGCGGATCGAGGTACAGCAACTATTGGAAGAGAAACGCGACACGTTCTCTAATGTACCTGGATACACGCCTCTGGCAACTCACCGGGTCGAGACCCCAGGGCAACTACCCATGCGCCAGACGCCATACCGCATTCCAGAAGCGGTACGGGCAAACATGCGTAAGGAGATCGACGAAATGCTCCAACTGGGGGTGATTGAACCCTCAGACAGTCCTTGGGCATCTCCTGTAGTCCTCGTACCAAAGCGAGACGGTACGACCCGCTTCTGCGTGGACTATAGGAGATTGAACGAGAAGACTGTATCTGACGCCTATCCGATGCCCCGGATAGACGAGTTACTGGACAGAATGGCCAGGGGCCAATACCTCACCACTATTGACTTGTGTAAAGGGTATTGGCAAATCCCCCTGGCCCCAGACGCCATCCCGAAGTCGGCCTTTGTCACCCCATTTGGCTTGTACCAGTTTAAGGTCATGCCATTTGGGATGAAAAACGCCCCAGCCACCTTCCAAAGGATGGTGGATCGACTCCTAGATGGATTCCAGGACTATACATGTGCCTACCTGGACGATATTGCTATTTTTAGCAATACGTGGCAGGAACACTTAGCTCACATCGGAGCTGTACTAGATAGGATAAGGGAAGCAGGTCTGACCTTGAAGCCGGCCAAGTGTAGTATCGGCATGGCTGAGGTACAATACCTGGGACATAGAGTAGGGTGCGGTAAACAAAAACCCGAACCCGCCAAAGTAGAGGCTGTAGCCCAGTGGCCCACCCCTAGGACTAAGACCCAGGTTTTAGCGTTTCTAGGGACAGCAGGGTATTACCGGAAGTTTGTTCCCAATTATAGCGCCCTGGCCAAACCCCTCACTGACCTGACCCGTAAGAACCTTCCCCGCCAAGTAAACTGGACCCCGGAGTGTGAGCAGGCATTCCAACAATTGAAAAATGCACTGATAAATGCCCCTGTCTTGGCAGCTCCCAATCCAACTAAACGTTTTCTTGTTCACACAGACGCTTCTATGTTTGGATTGGGGGCAGTACTGAGTCAAGTCGGGGCCGATGGCGGGGAACATCCAGTGGCTTACATCAGTCGCAAACTGTTACCTCGAGAAGTAAGCTACGCCGCCATCGAAAAGGAATGCCTGGCTGTGGTGTGGGCCCTAAAGAAGCTACAACCCTATTTATATGGACAGCCCTTTTCCTTGCTCACGGATCACAACCCGTTAGTCTGGCTGAACCGGGTGGCTGGAGACAACGCCAGGCTGCTGCGCTGGAGTTTGGCGCTACAGCCTTTTGACTTTAATATCCAGTACCGGCCGGGTAAGCAGAATGGAAATGCTGACGGGTTGTCAAGACAAACTGACTTAGAGAAATGATCCGTGAGCCCCCGGACATCCCCAAGCCGATCCGTGTTGGATCAGACTGTGTATGCCGGCTTGTGGGCAAGGGGGAGCAGTGTAGCGGATTGGTACCGGGCTGTCCCACGACATGTATGAGAATAAGTGTATTTGGTCATATGGCTGGTTTAATGTGTATGTACATGTATAGAAAGCATGGTATCCGGGTATAATGACAGTTAAATGTATGTAAAGAATTGTATTCCTCTAGTTGTTCGGTAGAATCATTCAAATAAAACAAGGGAATGAAACTACCGAACAACCAGACCACCCAGGAATGAGTGTGCCTCCAATTACCGTTTGCAACAATGTTGCAAACAGGTAATTGGCAATCAGTGCAGTGTGGTCTTTGTCCTCTGGGTGGCCGCCATTCGGGAAACAAACACGTGGCGGCGGCCATCTTAAACTACCGAACAGCGGTGTTGACTAGGCAAACACCGCTGAGACCTCCATACTTCCAGAAATTCGTATGGAAACTACCGAATGACCCGCCGTTCGGTAGAAAGAGCCCCATAAACAAGGGAATTCATTCAAACCCTCTCCAGGCTCTATAACACAGGCAATTCGCCTGTTTTCATTCCCTTGTTTGTGACCGACCGCAGGGCCAAAATGCATGGAACTGTTTTCGGATACTTTACCCATGCGGTCGGTCAAATCTTTGGAACCCCATATCTCACGAACCATTCATCCGAATGGGCTAATTTTTAAGTATGTTGG
Source organism: Pelobates fuscus (assembly GCF_036172605.1). Classification (NCBI taxonomy): domain Eukaryota; kingdom Metazoa; phylum Chordata; class Amphibia; order Anura; family Pelobatidae; genus Pelobates; species Pelobates fuscus. Next base: position 37,425,349 of record NC_086327.1, on the reverse strand, counting down.
TCCCCCAGAATAGAGCTATCTGGGGATGTTGGATGTACCCCAAGTATTTAGGGTACATCCAAAACTCAGGGAAAACTGTGTACACAATAAGGGGATTATGATGCTAGAGGAGGGGAGGAGATCTGTGGGAGGTTACTACTTAGAGATTGGATAATGTCTTAAGTGATAGAACCTCCTCCCTTGCATGGGAGAGGGCTTTATAAGGAACTGTGGAATAAAGCTTGTCAGTCTACTCCTGAAACTGTGTGTCGTCCAGTTATTGGGATTGCGATGGGGATACTGCTGTATTACTTTACCTGCTGGAAACCTTGCCTATGGACTTAACATCACCTTGTTCCTGAGCCTCACTGGAATCTCTAGTGGAGAATAGCTGTGCAAGATCGGCTCTCCGCTACAGTCACGTTTCTTACTGTGCACACGTGCGCTTCCAGCCTGGACCGCAATATATTTGGATTTTGCCAAGGCATTTGATACAGTTCCACACAATAGATTAGTGTTCAAACTCAAGGAAATTGGTCTAGATGAAAATGCTTGTTCTTGGGTAGAACATTGGCTTAAAAACAGAGTACAAAGAGTTGTCGTTAATGGTAAATTTTCAAGCTGGACAGAGGTGGCAAGTGGTGTCCCTCAGGGGTCTGTTCTGGGACCCCTTCTATTATCATGTTTATAAATGATCTTGAAGACAGCATTGAAAGTCATGTTTCAGTGTTTGCAGATGACACAAAACTTTGTAAAATAATACAATGTGAGCAAGATATTACTTTGCTGCAGAGGGATTTAGATAGACTGGAGGACTGGGCACTCAAATGGCAGATGAAATTTAATGTTGCAAAATGCAAAGTTATGCACTTCGGCGTTAAGAATACACAAGCAACGTATACCCTTAATGGAAGTGAATTAGGGATAACAACACACGAAAAGGATTTGGGAATTGTTATAGACAACAAACTATGCAACAATGTGCAATGTCAATCAGCAGTGGCCAAGGCCAGTAAGGTATTGTCATGCATGAAAAAGGGCATTCATTCTCGGGACGAGAATATCATTTTGCCTCTTTATAAATCACTGGTAAGACCACATATTGAATATGCCGTGCAATTTTGGGCACCTGTTCTAAAGAAGGATATTATGTCACTAGAAAAAGTGCAGAGGCGGGCTACAAAATTAATAAAAGGAATGGAACATATCAGCTACGAAGAAAGGTTAACAAATGTAAACCTATTTAGTTTACAAAAACGTCGCCTGAGAGGGGATATGATAACATTATACAAATATATTCGGGGCCAATACAAACCATTGTGTGGAAATCTATTCACAAACTGGACTTTACATAGGACACGAGGCCATGCGTTTAGACTGGAAGAAAAAAGATTTCGTCTAAGGCAAAGGAAAGGTTTTTTTACTGTAAGAACAATCAGGATGTGGAATTCTCTGCCTGAAGAAGTGGTTTTATCAGAGTCCATACAGATGTTCAAACAGCTACTAGATGCATACTTGCAAAAACGGAATATTCAAGGATATAATCTTTCAATGTAGGGTAATAACTGCTTGATCCAAGGATAAATCTGACTGCCATTCTGGGGTCAAGAAGGATTTTTTTTCCTAGCTTGTTGCAAAATTGTGCTTCAAACTGTTTTTTTTTTTGCCTTCTTTTGGATCAACAGCAAAAAATCAAATGTGAGGAAGGCTGAACTTGATGGACGCAAGTCTCTTTTCAGCTATGTAACTGTGTAACTATGTAACTTTATTGACAATTTACACCGGGAAACAATGTTTCGTTCAGAACTTAGAAATCTTACGGAGCAAAGTGCATCAGCGGTGAAAACTACATCAACAGTCTAAAGAATATTAATCTATGAGTCCATAGTTGAACCATGATATCCAGGACATACTTGAAAATGAGAGAAATCTCAATGTATCTTTCCTGGTAAAATATTTTATAAATAAATAAATATACAATATTGTTAAAAGTTATTTTTATTTTTACATTTATTTTTATTTGGGCTTTTTTGGATTTTATATATAAATTCACTTTTTTGTTTTGTTTTTATATTCATAGATGTTACCACAATGTTCATCAGTACATACTAGTTCATAAGTAATCTTTGCCATTTAAAAAACATTTTTTAAAATGTTTTTTGATTGTTACCATTATTAGTTAATATTGCAATAGTAGGCATTCATTGTATTTAATGTACTTATAGTGTTTATATGCTTACACACTGTTTTATCATGTATGTATTTGGTTTCCACAACAATTCTTATATATATTATATATATGTTTAATTTCTCAATGTATTAAATATCGACTACTTTTTAACTTTTAACAATATTGTGTATCATGGTTGAACTGTGGAATCATAGATTAATATTCTCTGCACTTTAGACTGTTCATGTAGTTTTCACCGTTGATGCACTTTGTTCCGTAAGATTTCTAAGTTCTGAACAGGGTCTCCTGGCGTAAATTGTCAATAAAGTTGTTTGCAGCTCAGACTGGAAGTGCATGCGTGAGAAATGTGACTAAGTTTGTTGTTTCTTTCCTTTACTCTGCGCACGCGCTCTATAGAAAGCCGTGCAATCTACTGTATTTAAACAGCCGGAATGGAGGAATAGACACAGTGCATCCATTGTTTTTGTTCATTTTTTTCCTTTGTAATTAAATACTTCACTATGTATGTGTTCTCTTTTTGTTTCTATTACATGCCAAATTCAATGATTTGAATGGTAATTAAATTTGCCCATTTGTGATAGTGGCACCCTCACCGGTATATGTTTGTAACTATACCATCTTTGGATATTGTGATTTTTGGGATTTGGGAGTGATCCCCTAATTTGAGTGGGTATGCCTGCACTGTCTAACTGCACTTTCTTCCACTTACTGTCCCTTTGTTTCTATATTTGAAATAAGCATTTCTCTTTGTTGGGGGAGAAGCAGAATAAGGGTACTTTTTTCAAACCAAGGTCTCAATTTAATATTTTTGATTGAGCTTTTCAAATGATTTAATATTTTTGGATAACTTTTAAAATTATATTTTCAAAATGTAAAAAAAAAATTATATCTTGTATAAAAAGAAATCAATATTAAAAAAAAATCTAAATATAATTTTTTTTTAAATATGAAATCATTTTAAAAGTTTATCTAAAAAATATTTGAATTTAGGCCTATCAAAATTACAATAGAGGACAGGCAATCTTCTTTGATGATTTTTACCTACATACCTTGTTTATTAATGGATTATATTACACTTTAATTTATTTCATTTTATTTTCAGGTGTTTTTTTTTTTGTGTCAAATAATGCATTATTTTCTTTCTGTATTTATTACAAACTATTCCAGGTGCCTCCAATCTTGGTATGCCAGAAGGACTATCAGGGGCTCCCAATCACACGCCCAAAAGCCGTTCACGTAGTTGCCCAAGGAATAACAAACTCGACAATGAACAAGGAAGCAAAGAGAAAGATCAGTATAGAGGTACATTATATGGCATACATATTAAATATGCATGTAACAGGGCATGATACATTATTTATTAGATCATGTGGGGAATTGATACACTATGTACAATTTTATTAATTATTACACCCATTGTGTTTAATATATATTTCTCTTTTGTATTTAGTTAATTTTGCATTTATGTTATCAGTTCACCAGTAGAAAACATGTAACTTATATATTTAATAGACTTGTACCCTCAATTTCTCCCGTATATCGATTTGTCTGAATTTTGGGGCAATCGACATTTCCCCCGAAATCCCAAACTCCAAAACAATATATGAACGCATCATAAAACAAATAAAATGAACATAGAAGGATTTTGTTTGATTTTAATTTGGAGTTCCACCCATGGCACCAAAAATAAAGATGATTGATGGTTAGGGGACAGCCAATAAATATCAAATTTATTTATTGATCAAGGGAGAAGTGACCAGTAGACAGAAAAAATTAAGAGCAGTACAAAAATAAAAATATGTATTATGAATATATAATTATTTACTGCTCCTCCTCTTTTTCCTTCTATTATTACTAACTCACTTAATATGAGAAATAAATTGTGTGAAAATGCCAGTCTACTGCTAAATATTTACTTAATATTGCTATTCTTCAGTGCACTGATTGGCCAATTTTTTTTATCGATTGGTTCATCTGAACACTTGGACAAAATGTGTTCAAAATGAAACATGGCATGAATGAATTTTGAATCCCATAAAAAAACAAACGGACAAACCAAATTCTTTGGTCGTGCGGAAGTCTAATATTTAATAATGTTAGAAAGGTGCTCTTTAACCCATACAACTGGTACAGTAAACTGAAAGGTTGTTTATTTTTTCTGCTGTTTTGGCTAGAGTGTTTTCTGACCCATGAGTGCCCACTCTATATGTCACAGGATTACAGACTGGAATTAATAATCCCCCGAGGAACTATAAATGTGGACAAAAATACACAATATGGAAGAATTATTTCAAAGTTTCAGAATGGAGAAGTCCTATTCAGTGGTCACTCAGTGGAATATGTGGACACTGTGTATTGTACACCTGGAAGCCCATGTTGATCTCTATGCTGTAACCTGATGCCATGGTCCATAATAGGCATGCAAGTCAGCCTTGATTCACATTTAGTATAGATGTGTATTGTGGCATTCATGTTCAATTCAATGTCCACAAACTGCAGAGTCAGATTAACAATAAGTGACATAAGGTGACTGTCAAGGGCCCAGAGGTTAGACAAGGACTCCAGTAGCATAAACTTGCAAAGCAACCTGCCTCTGACACTATGGGATCTTTATCCTTCTCTTAGTAGCTCATGAAAAAATAGATTTCTAATGTAATAATATAAAATTAATGCAAATAAAAAATAGACATTCTAACCATGTGCAGATCAAACAACTAATAGGTAAAGTCTGATAAAATTGCTTTATCAATTGAAGGAAGTACCAGGCTCAACACTATCCATTGACAATTTTTTTAGGTATACAAAATTAAAATTCCTCCATGGAGATGGAAATTCTTTGTGACTTACAGAAATGACTCTGATGCTAATGCTCTGTGTATGATGCTCTGCCATACACAATACATGCACCCTCTATACAGCATGCACATTCACAATACTTTGTAAATAGGAATTGACACAAGAGACTAAATCTAGTAAATCATTGGCATTGCTGTGTATTGAGAGATTGTGCATTATACATTGTATGGATGTATGCACATACTTTACTACCTACAGTAGCCATAGGAATTGTACATGCCAAATTTATTTGTAAATAGAACTGTATATGTCAGATACACTAAACTTGTAGCCTATTCAATGCAGTGGGGAGGAGTTGAGCTGTACCCACAGATATTTTAGAAGTACAAATCTGATTATTCTCAGGCAAGTCATTGACTCGCAGAACACTAAAAGATTTTTAGTGTTTTGTAGTGCAACACAGCTGTGATAACAGGGTAGATACTTGGATGTACTAATACATACTATGGGAACGTAAATATAGAAAGTATGATCAACACTTGTCTTAGACTTGGATAAAGTACCCCACACACGTGGGGACTATTGTCTAAACTGTGCTTGGTAGCAGTGGCGGCTCTAGACTTTGTGAGGCCTTAGGCAAAACTCAAACATAAGGTCCCCACTAACAACTAAAATAACAAAAAAATTGGGGTTGCTTTGGGTGTATAAGGTGCTGTAGTTATATTGAATGTAAAGCTTGCAGAGCTGGATACAGAGAGCAAGTCTCTGTATTCATTGTTCAGAGGCTTGCAGTGTCGCGGCTCCCTGTGCCGCTGTGGTGTGAGCTCTCTGACTGTAGTTATGGCATAATTAGCAATGAAATTAATTTGCAATAAACAAATTTAATTAGCAATTATACCAATCATTTATACACAAATGCGGGATATGGTTACATAGCTTTGCAGTCGTGTATACATTAGTGCCAGGGTGTGTATTTCTGAGTGTGTGTATCATTGTCTAACTGTGTATGTGCCTGAAAGTGTGTGTCTGACCGATAGTATTCTTGTGTGTAAATGTATGTCCAAATTGCTCGAAATTCGGCCGAATTGACATTTGGAACAAAACGAATTGCACATGTCTAGTGCTTTTTCTGTCCCTTCCTGCCCCTTTCTTCTCCTTGCAGACCCTTCCTGCTGCTCTCTGCCCCTTCCTGCTCCTTGCCGCCCCTTCCTGCTCCTTGCCGCCCCTTCCTGCTTCTTACTGCTCCTTCCTGCTTCTTGCAGACCCTTCCTGTTCCTTGCAGAACCTTCTTGCTTCTTGCAGACCTTTCCTGCTCTTACCTGCCCCTTTCTGCTCCTTGCAGACCCTTCCTGCTCTTACCTGCCCCTTCCTGCTCCTTGCTAACCCTTCCTGCTCACTTCTGTTCCTCTCTTCTCCTTCTCCCACTTTACCTTTGTGCTCTTTTTGCCCCTTCCAGCTCCTTGCTACCCTTTTCTGCTCTTTTCTGACCTTTCCAGCTCCTTGATGCCCCTTTCTGCTCCTTCTCCTTCTTTACCTTTGTGCTCCTTCTGATTCTTTCTGCTCCTTTACCTTTGTGCTGCTTCTGTCCCTTCCTGACTCTTTCTGCTCCTTGCAGACCCTTCATGCTCCTTGCTGCCCCCTTCTGCTCATTGCAGCCACTTCCTGTTCCTGCAGGGACAAAGAGACCAGCTCTTTTCCAGCGGGCGGGCTTTTCTGTTCCTGGGAGACAAAGGGACGGTCCCTTCCTGCTCATGGCTGACCCTTTCGGCTCCTGGCAGACCCTTCCTGCTCCTTGCAGACTCTTTCTGCTCCTTGCTGCCCCTTCCTGCTCATTTATACCCCTCCCATCTCATTTCTGTTCCTTTCTGCTCCTTCTCCTACTTTACCTTTCTGCGCCTTCTGTCCCTTCCTGTATGCTTCCCCCCCATCCTACACTTACCTGATCTGTAGGCTGCCCCCCCATGCCTCACTTACCTAATCTGTAAGCTGCCCTCCCATGCCTCACTTCCCTAATCTGTAGGCTACCTCCCCCACCCCTCATTTACCTGATCTGTAGGCTGCCCTCCCATCCCTCACTTACCTGATCTGTAGGCTGCCCCCATGCCTCACTTAACTAATCTGTAGGCTGCCCCCCATGCCTCACTTACCTAATCTGTAGGCTGCTCCCCATGTCTCACTTACCTAATCTGTAGGCTGCCCCCCCTTGCCTCACTTACCTAATCTTTCTGCTTCTTGCTGCCCCTTCCTGCTCATTTCTACCCCTCCCATCTAATTTCTGTTCCTTTCTGCTCCTTCTCCTACTTTACCTTTCTGCGCCTTCTGTCCCTTCCTGCTCATTTCTGTTCCTTCTCCTTCTCCTACTTTACTTTCCTGCTCCTTGCTGTCCCTTCCTGTATGCTTCCCCCCATCCCACACTCACCTGATCTGTTGGCTGCCTCCCCATGACTCACTTACCTAATCTGTAGGTTGCACCCCCCATGCCTCCCTTACCTGATCTGTAAGCTGCCCTCCCATGCCTCACTTCCCTGATCTGTAGGCTGCCTCCCCCATCCCTCATTTACCTGATCTGCAGGCTGCCCCCCTAATCCCTCACTTACCTGATCTGTAGGCTGCCCCCCATGCCTCACTTAACTAATCTGTAGGCTGCCCCCCATGCCTCACTTACCTAATCTGTAGACTGCCCCCAATGCCTCACTTACCTAATCTCTAGGCTGCCCCCAGGTCTCACTTACCTAATCTGTAGGCTGCCACCCATGCCTCACTTACCTGATCTGTATGCTGCACCCCATCCCTCACTTATCTGATCTGTAGGCTGCCCCCCCCTCCAGTCTGGGAGTTGATGGCTGGACCCTGTGCTGCTCCCCTGCGGTTTCAGTCAAGAAAGAGAAGCAGGTATAAGATGTAGCTTCCTATCCCTGCCTCTCTCCACACAGTGGTCGGCGCCGGTCTTGCAGTGTATTATCAATCTCTAAAGAAAAATACCAGAACAAACTGAAAAACAATGAAGTGCCCCCCCCCCCCCCCCCTTGCCCCCTCGCCCCCACGGACACCCATGGCTATACTACTAACTAGTAGCTGTACTACTAACAACTACCTATCATGAGAAATTATTGTTTGTTTTCAACACAAGTGTTTTGGGGTGTTGACGCTCACCAGTTTTTATTTATTAGAAATTTATCATTAAAAGTTAAGTTTTAATATTCACGCATTAAGATTACCGTTAAGTTCTCTACTGTACCCTTACTGTTTCTCGCAACTAGTAGGGTATTCCACTCCATAGGATACTCTACCCAGGGGCGGACTGACCGGTCGGGCACTTCGGACATGGTCCGAGGGCCCGGCCGGGAGGGGGGCCCGCCGCCCCTTTAAATGCTGCAGCCGCCTGAGCGCTCTCTTAAGAGCCTCAGGCGGCTGCAGCTTCTCACCTCCCCTCCCCGTAGCGTGGCCGAGCTGCTGTGCGGTCCGCGGTGCCCGGCCGGAGTGATAGGAAGGTGCACACTCAGTGTGCACCTTCCTGTCAGTCCGGCCGGGTACAGGAAACAGAAACTCCTGTTCCGCGCGGAACAGAAGTTTCTGTTTCCTGTACCCGGCCGGACTGACAGGAAGGTGCACACTGAGCACCTTCCTATCACTCCGGCCGGGCACCGCGGACCGCACAGCAGCTCGGCCACGCTACGGGGAGGGGAGGTGAGAAGAAGGAGGGGGGTGAGAAGAAAGAGGGAGGGGGTGATGAGAAGAAAGAGGGGGGGGTGAGAAGAAAGAGGGAGGGGGGGATGAGAATAAAGAGGGAGGGGGGATGAGAAGAAAGAGGGAGGGGGGGATGAGAAGAAAGAGGGAGGGGGGATGAGAAGAAAGAGGTTGGGGGATGAGAAGAAAGAGGGAGGGGGGATGAGAAGAAAGAGGGGGGATGAGAAGAAAGAGGGAGGGGGGATGAGAAGAAAGAGGGAGGGGGGATGAGAAGAAAGAGGGAGGGGGGATGAGAAGAAAGAGGGAGGGGATGAGAAGAAAGAGGGAGGGGGGATGAGAAGAAAGAGGGAGGGGGGATGAGAAGAAAGAGGGAGGGGGGTGAGAAGAAAGAGGGAGGGGGATGAGAAGAAAGAGGGAGGGGATGAGAAGAAAGAGGGGGGGTGAGAAGAAAGAGGGAGGGGGGGTGAGAAGAGGGGGAGGGGGGAGTAAGAAGAGAGGGGAGGGGGGTAAGAAGAGGGGGAAGGGGGGTAAGAAGAGGGGGGTGGGGGGTAAGAAGAGAGGGAGGGGGAGTAAAAAGAGGAAGGGGGGAGTAAGAAGAGGGAGAGGGGGGAGTAAGAAGAGGGGGGAGTAAGAAGAGGGGGGTAAGAAGAGGGGGAGGGGCGAGTAAAAAGAGGAAGGGGGGAGTAAGAAGAGGGGGGAGGGGGGTAAGAAGAGGGGGAGGGGAGTAAGAAGAGGGGGGAGTAAGAAGAGGGAGGAGTAAGAAGAGGTGGGAGTAAGAAGAAGGGGGGAGTAAGAAGAGGGGGAGAGTAAGAAGGGGGGTACAAAGAGAGTGAGGGGGAGTAAGAGGAGGGCAATTGCCCCCTCCCCTGTCCGCAGGCACCGTGCGGGCAGCCTGCAGGGGAGGGAGGAAGAGAGGACCCGGGAGCTCAGTCTTCAGCTCCTCTTGGTCCTTCTTGCGCGAGTACAGATCGTTGCCGTGGTTACCACGGCAACGTTACGGCTCTTACGAGAGTAAACTCTAGCCCTGGAGCTACGGGCTAGAGTTCACTCTCAACACTGTGACCACCAGGGATTCCCGGTGGTCGCAGTGGTGAGAGTGAACCCACACATACACTGCCCACCCATACACACACAGCCCCCCATACTAACATTGCCACACACATACACAGCCCCCTCATACACACATTGCCCCACACACCCTACACATTCACACACTACACCCCCTCACACACACTGAACCTTTCACACACACTGCACCCGTTACACGTTGCACCACTGCTCCTATACCCTACTACAGCCTCATATCCCAGCAGACCCCAGGTAAGTTGTCAAACTGTTCTTAAACGGTTTGACCACTTACTCTGAAAGGGGGGCCCGGCCCTCCTGGCACCATAACGACTACACAGAGCAGTAGTGGTTATTGTGCATGGATTATTTCTTTAAATAATCTACAAGTGCCCCAGTAGCCAGCAAGCCAGCCAGCCCACAGGCCGGCCAGCCAGCCAGCCCATAGGCCGGCCAGCCAGCCCACAGGCCACCAGTTAGGCTTACAGCCAGCAAGCCCACAGCCTGCCAACCGCAGCCAGCAAGCCACAGCCTGCCAACCAGCAAGTCACAGCCTGCCAGCTGCAGCCAGCAAGCCAACAGCCTGCCAGCCGCAGCCAGCAAGCCCACAGCCTGCCGGCAGTAGCCAACAGCCTGCCAGCCGCAGCCAGCAAGCCCACAGCCTGCCGGCAGTAGCCAGCAAGCCCACAGCCTGCCAGCCGCAGCCAGTAACAGTAATTAAGGTAAGAGGAGACAACTTGGCCTAGGTATCAGCGAGCTATGTTGTGTTGCTATATTGTGAATTGGAACCAGAGTGTTGGAGAGACCCCCCTCCAGGCCCCATTAGACTCCATTGTAGTCTCTAATGGGACCTGGAGGAAATTCTTTCTAACACACCCTCTAATGGACACTGAGATAGCCTCTGCTAGAATGCTACCCCCCTCCATGGCCCATTAGCCCTCAATTGTAATCTCTACTGGGGCCTGGAGGCGACTGTTTCCAGCAGGGACACTGAGTTGGCCTCTGTTAGAAAGACCCCCTTCCAAGCCTATTAGACTCCATTGTAGTCTCTAATAGGGCCTGGAGGGGATTCTTTCTAACACACTCTCTAAAGGACACTGAGATAGCCTCTGCTAGAAAGACCCCCTTCCATGGCCCATTAGCCCTCAATTGTAGTCTCTACTGGGGCCTCGAAGGGATTATTGCACTTGTGTTCCTTGTGTCTAAAGATTGTGTAGGGTGTGGCTGGAGGCGGTGCATGGAGGCGGGACATGGGTGGCGCTTGCTGCGGAGTATGGGTGGGGCCTGTAAGGGGGCCCTTGATTTATTAAACCCGGGGGCCCTGAGGGTTCTCAGTCCGCCCCTGACTCTACCAATATCATATTTCTCCTCTTCCCCTCACACTTTTGTACTAATACATACTAACACTTGTAATTTGTGATCTTTAAATGCCAAAATAGATGAAAACCTATACAAGGTATTTACAATATCGGGGCAAATCAATTTATTTATTTTCAGGATTTTTTTTTCTCTAGCTGCCTAGTTTTGTACAAAATATTAATGCTTTTTTCCACTTTTTCTTTTTTGTTGTTTATATTTTACCATATAATAACAAGATTCATGCAGGGTTTCACAAGGAAGCCCAAACGGCTCTTTAAAAAACTTATATAATATGTGTGGGTGTACTAAAAGAGATAGAAGAAAATTATTGTTGAACAAGGCTATTACAGAACTTGCAAAACAAAAAAAGCTCCACTCCTAAGGATAATAATAATAGTAATAATAATATTTTCTCGCAATTGGTCAGGCTTTTCCGATGATGACATAGAAGAGACTACATTGGAGGACACACAACCTCTCACCAGGAGGAAAGAACTGTTCACACCTGAACAGAAGCCGAAAATAAAGAAAAAATCAGGTGTGTTTTCTGATCCTCTGTAACTATTTAACTTCACAAATAGTAAGACCTAATATAATTTTTTTTTCTTTTTTTTTTCTGGTTCTAGATTCATGTGGGTTATTACCTTATACTAGGAATGTAACCATGGGCGGTTCCCTTATTTACCTCTATAATGTCTTAAAGCATAGAACTTAGCAGGGCTAACCATACAGATATCTTAGCCATAATGTTATATAGTTAGTAAGAGATCCTCTATTTAACATATGTAAATAATTGAGAATACAATATAAAATAAGGATTGTCTTGGAAGCAATAGTTTTGTCTTTTAGATATTTATTATATAAAAATATAAATATAAAATCCATTATAGCAGAGTTTATAAGATGAAATTAAATGCTTGCAAATATCATTAATAGGTTAACATACCCTTCTGAACATGTCATCATGTCAGCCTCTCAGTCATTTTAAGATGGAGCAGCGTCTGTCTCCAAGTCTCTCCTCTGTTTCTTAACATTTAAAAGTACACTTATTTATACCTTAAGTGTCGTCATTTTAGAGTCACCATAGTTCATATATGAAAAAGTAACTTGTCTACTTTAAATCAATTTAGGACCTCCCTTAATTTGGCAAAGATACAAGGCCATAACTAAAGGGTGCATACGTCATGGAAATTTTCCTGACTTAGTTCAAGATGGCATCTTAAAGTCTGAATAGCTTATCTGTTGTTTATACTAAGACGTAAGTGCACAGTCGTGGGAGATTCCCGGATTTGGGGAAGTTCCATTAACCTGGGGTTACCACAGTATATTGTGTACTGAAAGAGTCGTAGTATAGCCTTGAAACTTGTTTATGCGTTATTGTTATTGTAATTCGTCTGGGACAAAATGGCGCAAACATATTATGCACTGAGGTTATTGCTTAAAGAAACATCTATGAAAAACAATATGTTCCATTTCTAACACCATGTCAGTTTGCAATATCTCTTAAAGACAAAGTACACAGTTTAAGAAATACAACATTTCATTCTAAAACTTGTAATATTTGCATTTGCCCATAACACCCTCTCCATTAAACTGTGGGCATTGTAGAGCATTTCTTCCTTAAATTAGTGAACCAAAGTTCTCCAACAGTCTTTAGGTTTTTTGTGCTCCCAGCATCTTTGATCATTGTTGTAACAGTAAAATATCCGTAGTGTGATCTTTTCCTGTAAAGGTGGTTGATTAAAATGAGCAAAGCTTTTGTCTGGGAAAGAATTGAAAAGAACGCCAAGTTCCAGAGTGAGATATTCTTGGATGGATCCAGATACGAATTTTAATCCCAAATTAAAAGTATTAATTGTATTTGTAATCCAAAGTCTGTAAAGGCCTGTAGAAGTTTACATTCCTTAAATACATTGCTGGAGGTTGTGTTTGTAGAATACCCGGGTATTTGTTGTAGAGTATAGGTTGTAGAGTCCAGCTTTCCAAATATTTGGCTAGAATTGGTTGCAGATATTGAATCGGCATCATCTGTTATCACCGTGGTGATGGTGTTGGTATTTGTCTTTGTCTTTGCTTTTTTTGTTTTGTTTTTTTCATGAAATATCTTTACACCGATTATGATGTGTATAGATTGGATACTCTCCGATATTCTTTTACGGAATAAATTAATTGACCGCATTTCCAAGACATTGTCTTAAGTGACATGGATCCCATTATAGTAAATGTTATGTTGATACAGCAATCGAAGTGGATTCTCAAGAACGCCTCTTTTTGCTGTACTGGAATCTTTGTAACATCTCAGTGATAGACATCTCAATGACATCAGGTGCTGTTGTGCTAAAAATGTTAACAGGTAAAATCTGTGGAAAAATCTTTACATTTGTTGTTATACTTTGTATAATAATGATAGATGAAATAGTAACATAGTTAATCTTTCTAGTGTTTTGTTTTAAAGATAAACACCCTTGTATATGATTTAGAGATATAAGGATAATTCGAAGCAGCAACGTATTTACCGCCTTTGTTCACAATGGTATGTAAAATTACAATCTCTTTAAATGTTAAAAATACTCCTTTATTCAAAATTTCTCTATATATTTGGAATAGTTGCTAATTGGAAATATGACGTTAATTATCTTTCTTGGTCCTGTTAGGTAGAAGACAACCTATTCCCTAAGTTACAATTAGTAAATATAATAACTATAGTTATTAGTGGCTTAAAATACCAGAAACACCCAAATATTGAATTTTTTTTTTATTTTTATTTTTTTTACCAAGATCTGACAGCCATTGTGGAAAGTCACATTCGTAAGATTGGATGCTTAACAATGAGAATCTTAATTTTTTAAATATATTTACCAGCGGCTGTTGGGTGTAACTTAAGATGATTTGGATTTTTTTATTATTTCTAAAAGTGAGTTAAGAAAGCACTTAGATGCAATATTGAAGGTATTTATATTTTAACTCTACCTTTGTATAGGTGGCGTTATGTACCTTTAACCATCACAAACCAAATAACATTTTCTTGGTATTTGAAAAACCGATAAAATATTTCATTACGTGTATTTTAATATATATACATAGAGTGGTATGGATGTTGAATTTATATCTTTGACATCTTTTCACCAGTTTGCAATAGGTGACCTAAATGATCAATTTCCAAAATCATCATGTATATCACCTGGACGGGTTAATCCATAATACTCTTTGACTTTCCATTGACTGGCCTTAGCTATGGCAGACTGAATATGTTTATCATTATAAATAAACTTTATGGTAGTTGAAGTAAAGTTTCTGCCTGTCTTTCAGTTAAATTTTAACTGTTGAAGTACTTCACTTATATTAATTATACCACTCTGCAAACTTATACGGATATCGAGTAGTTTCTGATTTAATAAGAACAGTTCACATTTTCTTCTAAAGTATAAACGTTATTGCAGTTGTTATTGTAATCATATGATCTTTAACTATCATGATTCAATTATTCATCTGGGTAATCAGTTGTTATGCTCTTATACTTTATGTCTAATATATTTGTTTGTAGGCCAGACTGCAGCTGCATATTCAATTGCGTTTCAGATATTCTCAAAGTCTATCCACCTTTGTAATTAACACATTATGTGTTTATTTTATACTATTAATTATAGTATCTCTATTATATTACACATCGTCACTGACACATTTCTGATACAGGGAAAAAAAATAGCATTATTGCTTTAGTAATTATAATTTTTCTGTCCATGCACCACATTTCTGAAAGTCCAGAATATAGCAGAATCCTTTGTCGTTTGATTCTATGGAGCCATTTAACGTTTTGATTGGTATAGTTATACCAAAAGAGCAAGGAGTACATTGGCAGATCACATCTGCAACAGAACCGTTACAGATTCCTTGTTGTATCAATGTTTCTCTGTGTTTATGTTTACAGGAGTTCCTTGCTTTGCAGGTATGTAGATAATATGTAGAGTTTAAGAAAAGCTGCAAATCGTGCGTTAGTACAAGTGTCCCATGATGTCAGGTTTCTGAAAGATTTTGCTGGCCTTTTATATTCCATTCTCTTGGCAGGGCATCTGCTCTTAGTAGGCCTGTGTTGTTATTATTTATTAATTGCATCAAGGTTTCTTTCGTTAATTGATATGTTTCTTCCGAATTCAAATTCATATGCCACCAAATGTCATTGTAAAGTTCATTGTTACAGAATATTGTTCCAGCATGGTTTTCACTCCAGTAGGAAATCTATATTCCTCTTCTTCTGCTCCTTCCTATTAACCACGTTTTCTGAGTTGTAGGCAACAATCTGTGTCTTGTACTGTGAGGCGCTTTGATAGTCAATCAGGTTTCCTCAGTACCATGTTCCATCTTGAGAAACAGCTGGGTGTTGACAATTATCAGCCTTTATTTCTTTTTCCGGTCATTTTCTGTCTGGATAATAGCAATGTCCAGAATTAACATAGCACTTCTTTTCAGCATAAGAAGGCTGTTTGCGGTAGTCATTCAATGATAAACTATATTGCATAGTCTTTTCTTACATCACCTTCATAGGTGCATCCAAAGTCTTTCACAAGCATCTGTCCCATCTTTTTCTGTTTTCAGCATGCTTTGCCATCATCGTTGAGTCCATTATTAGGATTTGAAATAGTCCAATCACATCTCTCTCATGTATAATCGGTTTTTGGAATGATCTCAATAGGTTCCTTGTGAAATACCAGTGTATTCATTTCACTGTGAGCTGTGTCTCTCCTTTTGAGATGGTTCTTGGAGGTAGTTCTCACGATCAAAGAACTTGTATAGTGTGCAGTCCAATTCAGTTCAGGTGCTTCCTGCTTGTTAACATAATCCCAATGCAGTTTTAAAACGACAGCTAGGGTTGATGTTATGATAATGCTGCAGATTGTAAGAAGGAGACACCATAACCAATTTTCTAGCATCCTTTTGCTTCCATCTTTGCATTTCTTTCTTACTGTATAAGATAATTCAGGTTCAGTCTCTGTTTTCTCCAGAGTCTTTCTTATAACGATGTTGATGATTCATTTTTCATTCATTCCATGTTAACTGTGAATGTATCACGCCTGTCTGTTCATCCTTTCTCCTTCACATTTGCAGGTTCAGATGTCAGATCATGATTCAGTCTGTTATGTGGCTATGATTCTGGTGGCTGTGTTCTGGTGGCATTTCTGTCATCCTCTGTTTGTTTTATCTTGTCATCTTTAACAGCATTCACTGTGTCAGTCAGTGGTTCTGTGAACGTCCTGTTAGTAAAATATCAAAACTTACTGTTCTCTGTTGGCTCTGATTGTTCTCTGTAGTAAAAGTTCTCGGAGTCACCCTCTCCAGGACAAACTGGCCAACAGTAAGAAAAAGTTGGTGGTGCATGGTGAGATGGGCTGAAAAAAAAAATTCCCTAAATTTCTCTAATAGAACCAATGGTTCTTAGCTCTCCCTGGTGCAGAAATATGTTTGTCAGTGAAAAACATGTAACATTTCATATGGTGTCTCACCATTTGTATCATCAGGTATGTTGTGAATGCTTATCTGTACCATAGGAATAAATAGATACCACTGTGTGGGGCAAGCAACTGGTAACTTGGTTAATAATCATTTAACCTCAGCATTTTCCCAGACCACAACCCCACTACTTTGGGGGTGGTTGGGGCACTGAAATCCCAAAGTAACCCAAATGTGGTTGCCCAGTTTTAGGTTTCCTTTGCAGTAACTGCAGGACCACCATTCAAATGGATGGTCCTGTGATTATCAAATGCATACTAAGGAAGTGAGACTAGAAAACGTGGCATCAGAGGTTGCACTTCGCACAGGATATATCCAAGTAAACCTGGTACATGCATCAACACATACAAAAGCATATTCATAACCATGAGATGTTGATAACTTCCAATGTATAGTAATTCAAAAAGTACGTTAGATATTATTATTTCAATAAACAGTACATCAGTAATGTGGCAATAAGCAAATGCTTATGATTACTAAACACATGAATTACAGTATTTCCCATATTGGACCACCAATATTCCTTTTCAGGAGTCAGAAGTACATTACCTCTCTCTATAAGAGCTTGTCCTAGCCATGAAAAAGCTTTTGGGCAAGTCTATCTTTGCTCTATAGGAAGAACAACCAACATATTACCTTCAATGGTTATTATGTAATTAACCCCTCTAAACGATAGGAGTATTTATACGGATACCAGGTGGATAAGGTCTGGATATCCTTGCAAGCATAAACTCTGCATCATGACTGAGAGATAGGGTATGCTTTTGTGATCCAGTGACCACAGACACATTGCATCAAAGTGCCTGTTGACGGCCAACTATATGAGGAGAGGGCCCATGCTTTGTTATAAGCATGTCCGTACACGTATTACAATGCCAGGCTTTCAATTTGTTACCACAAAGCAAAATGCAGTTGTGGATATAAACACACAACGTATCGTAAGAAAAACTGTTTGAACACCAGACTGAGACTCGAGATCAGTTTACAGTGGACCAAAATAGATAAATGAAATCCTATCAATTAATATACTTTCAATATACTTTCTTTAAATTACTTTATCCTCTGTATTAACTATGAAATATTAAAGTTAAAACAATAACATTTAAAAGCCAGCTTTTAGTGTGCATAGGAATTACAAGGCCGTTCGTAGTGTGAGATAAAGAACAGCTTTTTTAAAATCCGAATAGTCTGTGAACACAAAATGACCTTGAGCTGAATATTCACTTGCAGGGAAGAAAAAAACAAAACCTTTTTTCTTTTCTTTAGTAAATTAATTAATTAATTAAACATAGTTAGAAACTCCCTCAAAGTCCCGATGACTTTGCAAGAAACATGTCGTCCTTAAATACTGGGTAAGTCTATTAAACAGTGAAATAGTAGTTTTACCCTGTATATTTTGTTGTCACAGCTATAATGTGCAGTATAACAAACTATTTTATAAGTGTTGTGCAAACTGTTCGTTAAAAGCCAGTGGTCTAGCGAGCTATAGAACATTTATTTATTTATTCTTTAAAGCTCTGACCTCAATTGGTAAAGCAATATTGTAATGGTGTCCATTGCAATCTGCTGTCTTACTTGCTGCTCTCAAAAATTCTGAATATGTTCAGAGATTTCTTGGGCAATAATAAATCCCCAAAAAACAACAACTTTGCATTTATGCTAAACTTGCCTGTTGTAAACGTATTCTGTATATTTTTTTGACATAAGTACTTGTACTTAAATCTGTTTAACAAAACTGTTTATATTGTGGTAAAAATATATATATTTATTATTATTTATTTATTTTTAACATTGCCTAATTTTTAAAAAGATACCTGCATATTTCATCAAATACCCTTTATATGTCTTTAAGGCATAAAATATCTGCAAATTAAGATTATATACAAAAATGCATGTTCTGGATGTTCCCACAATACCTCTTCTATTATTATATTTTTTTAATTTTATTTAATTTATTTTTTTAAGTGTGAAATCTGATTCCTTTTGGGATGAGCACCCTTCTTAGCCCCCCAGTTTCAGAGGCCCCTTTGGAGGTGACCACAGAAAAGTATAGATTCTATAAAATAGATGTGAGGGGGCTTTGGACAGTAAAGTTACCTTAATTATACTTTTCATATAGCAGATATATGATATGCAATGTGATTTAATATATCAGAGTATTATCACTTTAATTGACACTGCATTTTTTTATGCATTATTCTTTATGCATTATTATTTTTCTTTTTTCTTAGATTTTAATGTCTGTTTAGAATATTGCAGGCTTTGCAATATCAAATTAATTTTGCATTATATATATTCACAATGCTCTTACAACATATTATTATTATTATTATTATTATTAAAATTGGACTCTTTCAGCATTAGCACTATCTACCACTGGAATTAGTGTAAGATACACCAATATGTCGTGGAACTGAATCCCCATATATGAGATTTGAAACTGTATTTTTTCTACGCTGTGCCTTAATCTGTATTTATATACATAATTGCGGCAGCATATAGCTTTTAAAGAAGCAATTATTTTACCCATCATGTGTGGTTGACTGTGGACTTTTTAAAAACCTACCTATTTATTTTTTAATACATTTATAAATCCGTTTCTGGCTCTGAGAGAGCAGGCTGCTGAATGCTCTTATTGCCTGGTCTATGTACATTTACACAATTGGTGTATTTATTTTATTTTATTTTATGAAAACCTAGTTTATCAAATTTACTGAGATACATGTGTCTGATCTGATTACAGTCAGTAGTACAATATCATTGTTCTAATTTCCTTACTGCTAGCAATACAGGTACAGTGGGATAGTACCACTTATTTAAGTAAGCTTTCCCTTTTAAAATTGGTGGATTTTAATCCTGCCATTGCAATAGACTAAAGACTGTACCTGAGTAAGCAAAGTCATTATGTCCAGGAATTGTGCACTTTAAATAGTAGAATACTTATGCTATTCTAGTGAATTGGGCTGGCTGCTTAACACATCATTTAGTATCTTTTGGTCACATTTAAAGCTGTAAATGTATATAACATTTTATTTAAATAAGCCTTTAATAATTTCAGTTTAAAAGTTATCAGAGATCCTGTATAGTTACAATTTTATTTTGCCCTGATTTATCTTACATATATATTATTTGTAATCATTTTATAAATATTTATTTTTGCAGAGCATTTAGAGAAGCAAAGGGTGGTGTATAACCACATGTTGCCCTTTTTTCTAGGAGGGTAGTATAATTTCAACTCTGTTAAGGAAAAAATATGAGCTAGTTAGCATATATTATATAAAATATATGCTGCAGTGTACTGCATTGTACTGCACTGAATGTATTTAAAAGCCATGTCTCGCTCTTTATGGCTGTATGTAATAATGTTGTTCCTAATTTGGAATATAAACCAACGACTTCTCAATTCCTTGGAATGTTTACATGTCTCTATCTCTGCAACCTTGGCTGGAAACTCCAGACTCCAAAAATAGTTATGCTGTTATAATTCCTGATTTTCAATCAACAGCTAGCGTAACTGACAATATGGAAATTATCACTGTTTTATGAAACTTTTCATATATAGTGGACATTAGAATCCAGAACGCAGTAATTCAATAATTAAAAGTCCTGTCTGTCTGTTGCATGAATGTTTTCATTAAGCCATAATGCAATTTTCTTTGCATTCTTGGAATTAGACTTCAAATTTCATCGCTCTCTGTCTTATCACTTTTCTTTTGACAACATTTTGCATTAATCTTTTTCCTGCGCATGCATACTACGCAGCTACAAAGAGAACATATCCCCCTACCTGCAATCCACTGTCCTGGAACTAATGGACCATGCTGTGCTGGTGTATTAGGCATATCAGGGAGATTACCAAATATGTATATTTGTTCTCTTATGATATTAAGATCCACAATTTCAGCATTGTATGCTAATTACAATGTACCTGGCACCTGAACTTAAAGTGCCTTGTACAAGTTCACATTAAAATCATCTCTATTGATGAAGATCTCTCTCTGAGTCTGGGCTACAAATAGCTCATTAGATTCTTGATATTTCAAGACTTGTGCCATGACAAAGTATTGTGTCTTCTCTTACGTATAAGAGGTTACCTAGGTATTTGTTATTGTTTATTTAACGCTTCCAAGTACAAGTCCCTTCGTGGTCGCCAATTGTAACCGTGGGCGGTTCCCTTATTTACCTCTATAATGTCTTAAAGTATAGAACTTAGCAGGGCTAACCATACAGATATCTTAGCCATAATGTTATATAGTTAGTAAGAGATCCTCTATTTAACATATGTAAATAATTGAGAATACAATATAAAATAAGGATTGTCTTGGAAGCAATAGTTTTGTCTTTTAGATATTTATTATATAAAAATATAAATATAAAATCCATTATAGCAGAGTTTATAAGATGAAATTAAATGCTTGCAAATATCATTAATAGGTTAACATACCCTTCTGAACATGTCATCATGTCAGCCTCTCAGTCATTTTAAGATGGAGCAGCGTCTGTCTCCAAGTCTCTCCTCTGTTTCTTAACATTTAAAAGTACACTTATTTATACCTTAAGTGTCGTCATTTTAGAGTCACCATAGTTCATATATGAAAAAGTAACTTGTCTACTTTAAATCAATTTAGGACCTCCCTTAATTTGGCAAAGATACAAGGCCATAACTAAAGGGTGCATACGTCATGGAAATTTTCCTGACTTAGTTCAAGATGGCATCTTAAAGTCTGGATAGCTTATCTGTTGTTTATACTAAGATGTAAGTGCACAGTCGTGGGAGATTCCCGGATTTGGGGAAGTTCCATTAACCTGGGGTTACCACAGTATATTGTGTACTGAAAGAGTCGTAGTATAGCCTTGAAACTTGTTTATGCGTTATTGTTATTGTAATTCGTCTGGGACAAAATGGCGCAAACATATTATGCACTGAGGTTATTGCTTAAAGAAACATCTATGAAAAACAATATGTTCCATTTCTAACACCTTGTCAGTTTGCAATATCTCTTAAAGACAAAGTACACAGTTTAAGAAATACAACATTTCATTCTAAAACTTGTAATATTTGCATTTGCCCATAACAGGAATGAGGCCTTTATTTCTTTCTCCCTTCACGTGGTAGTGCCGTCTGTCATGCCAAGGGTGCATAATTCATTGTTGCACTATAGAATATTGCCATTTAATGTCATTTATGTAGTGCAGATATGAATTGGCCACTTGGTTGCAAGATCAGATGACACAAGGGATGTCATTTGATTGCATTTGAATGTGAAATGGGGGGAAATGGTTTGCATAAGGTTGATCCCTTGATTAATCAAAGGCTCTGTAAGGTGTGAGAAGTCACAAATAAGTGGCCTGGAAGTCTAGCTCCAATGTAAACTAGCTGGCTTCAGCCATATAGCCTCTACCTTTTAATTGATGAGTGTATTTCTTTGATGTTAATGATCATTAGAAAAAATAAAAAACAAGCTTTGTGTTCCAGTATCATTATTTCCGGTCTAGTGCATACTAATAGTGAACTTTACCCCTTTTACCACCACAACTATGTCACGCACACTCTTGAAGTAGGCATCTTCCTCTTCCTAACCTAGAGGTTAATCTAAGCCTCATCCTAAATCTAATTCTAAACCGAATCCTAAAGATATTGCTAATTGTGAACTCAAATGTCATTGTAACCGTAGACATTAATTTAAGGCTTTGTTGTTAGACATCACTTCCTAATTCTAACCATAAGCCTAAATTTCATAATTATCTCAGCCCTTTCACATATCTTAACTATACTTGTTAATCTGTCCCTCACTATTCTTCTTAACTTCTTATCGGGTTCTAGATCAAAACCTGATAAGAAGCAAATCCAAAATGATGCTAAGTTCTATAGGCCCCAAATATAATACAACAGAATTACCATAAAAATTAGAATTATGTTCTAGATTTCTGAAACGGGTTTATTTTACTGTCCTTGCACCATCTTTGACCACTGTAAGCTCTGCAAGAGTGCTCCTTTAAGTTCAGTGAACTGAACATCCACATTCCCCAGGTCCCTAATAGACTTTATAGAATAATATATTGTCTGTGAATATATCTTTTTGATTTGTCACTGTAAGAGGTTGTCCACAATCAGATACCATATTAGCTCTGCTTCCAACAATGACATGCAATGTTGATGACATTTTAACTAACTGATTACCTTGAGACTACTCCATGAGGTTACCAAAGTGATCTGTGAATTATTAAAATATTGAGCTACAAAATCTGTGATGTGGAAAAACCTTTCCATTTTAATATCTAACCAGTTAGAATGAGATTGGCCTCTGAGTTATGCAAGAAAACATATAAATTATTACATTGTAGCAATTCTATAGTGAAATTGTTTTTAACCTTTTTAGGGCTGATCTTTAAATTATGTGTTTTTGCTCTTTTTTTGCACAATCCCTTCTTAAAGGGACACTATAGTCACCTGAACAACTTTAGCTTAATGAAGCAGTTTTGGTGTATAGAACATGCCCCTGCAGCCTCACTGCTCAGTCCTCTGCCATTTAGGAGCTAAACCCCTTTGTTTATGAACCCTAGTCACACCTCCCAGGTGCATGTGACTTGCACAGCCTTCCATAAACACTTCCTGTAAAGAGAGCCCTATTTAGGCTTTCTTTATTGCAAGTTCTGTTTAATTAAGATTTTCTTATCCCCTGCTATGTTAATAGCTTGCTAGACCCTGCAAGAGCCTCCTCTATGTGATTAAAGTTCAATTTAGAGATTGAGATACAATTATTTAAGGTAAATTACATCTGTTTGAAAGTGAAACCAGTTTTGTTTTTTTCATGCAGGCTCTGTCAATCATAGCCAGGGGAGGTGTGGCTAGGACTGCATAAACAGAAACAAACTGATTTAACTCCTAAATGACAGTGAATTGAGCAGTGAAATTGCAGGGGAATGATCTATACACTAAACTGCTTTATTTAGCTAAAGTAATATAGGTGACTATAGTGTTCCTTTAATTACAGTACTGTATTTAGTGTATTCACTAAAATGTAAAACATCTAATTGTAAGGGAGAAGAATTTTAAATGGCAAACAGCCGATATGGAGAAATTCTACAGTCACAGTTTGGTTATTTTAATATTAATTATGCTACTTGGGTTTAATGTGCTACAACTTGGAGTTTACTAAAAAATATCCTGAGAGTATCTTATTACACCCGAATGTATATTTCATAATGTGTACAAGATGATTAATAATTCTACAAAATATCTTTTTTTTTTTACTAAATTAATAAAAATGGTGAATTGTTGCGGAATGAAAACAATTTGATATCTTACTGTGGCGCAGTACTAGAACACTCCTGGCACCATAATCACTACAGCAGGCTGTAGTAGTTTTGGTGCTTGGAGTGTTCCTTTAATATGTATTGCGGTGGTGG
The DNA here is from genome assembly GCF_036172605.1 of Pelobates fuscus. Classification (NCBI taxonomy): domain Eukaryota; kingdom Metazoa; phylum Chordata; class Amphibia; order Anura; family Pelobatidae; genus Pelobates; species Pelobates fuscus. The sequence continues at coordinate 37,401,357 of NC_086327.1, read as the reverse complement.
TGAAAGTGAAACGACAATTGAACTCTCAAAGCATATAGAATGAGCTGTTAAACAGTTATAATGCAATTTTGTTTCTAATCCTGTAAAAGTTTAGCTATTTTTATTTTATTTTTAAAAAGCAGCAAAATCTGAGGTTAAAGAAACGAAGAAAAAGGTGCTAAAGAACTCCAGATCATCAGCATGCTCTGCTAAAGATGCAGACAAAGAGAACAAACTAAAAAAGAAAGGTAGTGAATTCCACAAGCAGAGATGTGTGTGTGTGTGTGTGTCTGAGGGCGTATTTTATGTGTGTGTGCAAGTGTAACTGGGAGGTCAGTGCCCATATGTGTCCAAGAGTGTGTATGTTTGTGTTTATATCTTTGTGTGTCTATGAGTTTGTTTTTGTATGTACAGCATGTTTTTGTGAATTGTGTCTATATGTTTTCTCATATTAATCAGTACAGAGTAATGTTATTTTTTTGCTAGTGATGTATTTTCTAAAATACCTTAAAATGTGTGTCATATTGAATATGGAGTGACTCTTTAAGAATAAATTTGAGTGGCTAAGTATAGTGGAACATGAACTTTATAATGCCTTTATTTAAATGTTTTAGGACTTGATACCGTGTAACCAGGGCCGATTTAAGAGCACAGTGGGCCTGATGCTGACAATTATGATGGGCCTAATTACGGAATCTTATTGACCAAAAACACTAAAACAGTCATACCTCCCAAGCGTCATGTATCTGATGGAGATGGTGCTGGAGGGAAACTCATAGGATGCAGCGATAATAAAACACATACTCTATGCTAATCTCTCTCTAATTTATGCTTTCATCTTTCAAGTAAATCCATATCCCCTAACAGCAGTGTCCAGTGAAGCAGGAAGTCAATGGGCGGGGTAAAAGGGTGGGCCACTGGTGCGAATCACGTGACCAGACCTTCCAAAAGGGGAGAACATGCCCAAAAAGGGGGCATGTCTGTCCAAAGAATTTGAAGGACAGCCTGGCATGAATGCATGTCAGGTTGCCCGCCAATCATGCAGGCTGTCCAACTAAAGGCATACTATGCAGGCAGCACCCTGAGCTTTATGTAGTGAGTGTAGAAGAATGGGGACATGCCACAGTGTTAGAGAGACCAACATCTGCATTACCTAAACTTATTTTATTGTCAGCCAGTCCACACAAGTTTTGTTCCCATACATCCCTCTTAAGCTTCCAAACTTAAAGGGAAACTCCAGTGCCAGGAAAACGATCCGTTTTCCTGGCACTGGAGGGTTCCTCTCCCTCCCACCCCCAATCCCCAGTTGCTGAAGGGGTGAAAACCCCTTCAGTGACTTACCAGAGGCAGCGACATGTCCCACGTCGCTGCTTCCTCCTCCCCCGCCGCTCCTCCTTCTGCTTACGTCGGCCGGTGGGTGAGACTGATCCCGCCCGCCGGCCGAGGAGACCTAATGCGCATGCGCGGCAATGCCGCGCATGCGCATGAGCGCACCCCATAGGAAAGCATTGAAAATGAATTTCAATGCTTCCCTATGGGTAATAGAGCGACGCTGGAGCTAAAGAGCTGTGCTAAAGAGCAGGAAGTTCCCTCTAGTGGCTGTCTAATAGACAGCCACTAGGAGAGGACTTAACCCTGCAAGGTAATTATTGCAGTTTAAAAAAAACTGCAATAATTACACTTGCAGGGTTAAGGGTAGTGGGAGTTGGCACCCAGACCACTCCAATGAGCAGAAGTGGTCTGGATGCCTGGAGTGTCCCTTTAACCCCTTAAGGACCAAACTTCTGGAATAAAAGGGAATCATGACATGTCACACATGTCATGTGTCCTTAAGGGGTTAAAAGGAAACAATAGTCACCAGAACAACTACAGCTTATTGTATTTGTTCTGGTAAGTAGAATCATTCCATTCAGGCCTTTTGCAGTAAACACTGTCTTTTCAGAGAAAATAACTCCACCGGCCACTCTTTAGATGGCTACTAGAGGTGCTTCCTGGGGCAGTACTGTCTAGTGTGCAGCACTGCCATTCAGTGTCTCCACCCTCGGCATGCAGACACTGAACTTTCCTCATAGAGATGCATTGATTCAATTTATCTTTATGAGGAGATGCTGATTGGCCAGGGCTATAACTTGTGCTGGCTCTGCCCCTGATCTGCCTAGTTGACAGTCTCAGCCAATCCTATGGGGAAGTATTGTAATTTGCTCAGACCACCACTTCTGATGATGTCAGCAGACAGTCAGTTCAGAGGCAGAGCCAGCAGCTGCAGACTTGAATACAAGTTATATTTTACTATAGAAGGGGCCAGGGTGGTGATTTTAACATAACATGGTCAGAAATACATGATTATGTTCCTGACCCTATAGTGCTACTTTAAGCAAGAGTATGTGAAGAGTAGTTAGGGTTGTTACCTTTCTTGGAAAAAATACCAGCCTTAATCATTTGTATAATCACAAGGAGTGACATCAGAGAAAATTCTGTAAAATCACCAACTAACTACTCACAGTTTGATTCTGCTGTATAGATGGATTGCTTCCAGTCACCCAGTGTCTCAGTGTCCCTATGTATCACAGTGTCAGTGTCCCCATGTCGCCCAGTCCCCTAGTCTCCCAGTGTCTCAGTGTCCCCATTTCTCCCAGTGTCTCAGTGTGTCCCCATGTCACTAGGATACTGGGGACACTGAGAGACATGGGGACACTGCGACATGGGGACACTGAGAACCGGGGACACAGAGACATGGGGACCCTGAGAGACCCGGTGACACTGGAAGACATGGGGACACCTAGACTTTTAGGGAAACTGGGAGAAATGGGGACACAGACACTAGGGACACAGACACTGGGAGACATGGGGACATTGAAACATTTGGGGACACTAAGACACTAGGGACACAGATACATGGGAACACAGACACTGGGAGACTAGGGGACACTGGGAGACTAGGGGACACTGGGAGACTAGGGGACACTGGCTGGGAGACAGACAATTGGGGACACTGGGAGACATGGGGACAGTTGTGGACATAGACATGGGGACACTTGGACATATAGGGACACTGGAAGACATGAGACACACTGAGACACTAGGGACACCACAGACACTGGGAGACATGGGGACACTGAAACATTTGGGGACACTAAGACACTCAGGACACAGAGACATGGGAACACAGACACTGGGAGACTAGGGGACACTGGGAGACTAGGGGACACTGGCTGGGAGACAGACACTTGGGGACACTGGGAGACATGGGGACAGTTGTGGACATAGACATGGGGACACCAGGACACATGGGGACACTAGGCACACTGAGAGACAGGGGACACAGACACTGGGAGACTTGGGGACACTGAGACACTAGCGACACTGGATGGGGGACATGGGGGCACTGGGAGAAACAGCGTCCCCATGTGTCTCAGCATCCCCATGTGTCTCAGCATCCCCATGTGTCTCATTGTCCCCAACTGTCTCAGTGTTCCCAGGTCTCCCAGTGTCGGTGTCCCCATGTGTCCTAGTGTCTCAGTGTCCCCTAGTGTCTGTGTCCCCATGTGTCCCCTAGTGTCTCAGTGTCCCCATATGTTCCCTAGTGACTCAGTGTCCCCTAGTGTCTCAGTGTCCACATGTGTCCCCTAGTGTCTCAGTGTCCCAATGTGTCCCTGCTGCCTTTCCCCCCATCCCTCACTTACCTGAGCTGTAGAGCTGCTGTCTGGACTCTGTGCTGTGTTGCTGCTCCCCACGGATCAGTGAGTAGTAGAGAGAGGCAGGGATATGCATAGACATATAATACCTAGACGCCGCATTGACCGCTACTTCCTATTGGCGCTGATGTGCCACGGGGCCACCATCTTGGATCGGTCACAGTGTGATCTGCAGCATAGACATATATAGAATATATCCTGGGATATTAAATAAAATTAACTGATATTTGCTGCTTTAAGACCTCTGTGGTTATTTACGTTATCGACTAAGTTTACTCAATACATTGAAATTATTTGAATTTCTAGATTGAAACTATGCGTTGCATTCGGATTTAGGTTTGCTAAAATTAAAAGTTTAGTGAACTAACCCCACAATCTATCATCATAATATACATGTTTTAAAGTGGGACTGGATCTTTACCTGATTTGTAATGTATTTACTTTTCACCTATTTTTAACTAATATGGATTTTGGAACTGTGCAAAATAAAATGTAGATATTTACAACTCTTTATTATTGTGAGCTCTGTCTTTTGCACTTTGAAGTCCGCATGGAGATAGCATAAAGAGAATAGGAGAAATCACATCACTATTTACTAAAGTGAGATTTGTCACTAAGTCAAAGTAAATAAAAAAAAACTAGGGACAGAAGTCCTAATATATAGACATATAATACCACACCGGGTGACCGGCCCAAAATGGCTCCCTCATTTCATGGCCCCCTGAGGTCAATACGCCGTCTTGGTATTATATGTCTATGGGGATATGCTGTAACTTCCTATCCCTGCCTCTCTCCACACACAGTGAGCCCTACTGGCCGGTGCTGGTATTGCAGAGTAATCTCCACTTATTCTGAGAAAAATAACTGCATTTGTATTGCCAGTATTACTGCAATACCGGCACGGCCAGGCAGCCTTAAATACCAGCTGTGCCAGTAAAATACCAGTCAGGTGGCAAACCTAAAAGTAGTGTGTGTGTAAAATGGGCCTATTCCATGGGCCTGCGTGTAACACCCCTCCTGTTAATTTCTCAGTAAACATCAGTCATGATCAGCTGGGCCAGTGAAAGCAGGGGCCAGAGTCAGGTCGCTAGGCCCCCCCTTGGGCCCCCCCAAATGCCAGCAACTTGCTGACCATGTGTCTAAATTCTATTCCCTCGGGCTGTAACAGTGTGTGACAGCCCGAGGGAATGCAGGGCAGAGCAGCTGGAACTGTGCTGGGTGTTTTCAGCACCCAGCAGCTTCCCCAGCACAGGCCCTGCCCCCAAACAAAGCCACGCCTCCCGCACATAAGCCCCGCCCCCGCAGCCCATGCTGCTGCTGGAAAGGATGGAAGATGGCTGCCTGACCCCCAGCAACAGGCTCCAGTGACAGGTAGGCATAATGTGCTTGTGTGTGTGTATCTGTGTTTGTCTGTCTGCTAGTGAAGGAGCTTGTGTATGTGTGTGTGTGTGTGTGTGTGTATGGATGGATGGATGGACTCAGCAGTCTGTGTGTGTGTGTGTGTATGGATGGACTCAGCAGTCTGTGTGTATGTGTATGGACTCAGCAGTCTGTGTATGGACTCCGCAGTCTGTGTGTGTGTATGGACTCCGCAGTCTGTGTGTGTGTATGGACTCCGCAGTCTGTGTGTGTGTGTGTATGGACTCAGCAGTCTGTGTGTATGGACTCAGCAGTCAGTGTGTGTATGGACTCAGCAGTTTGTGTGTGTGTATGGACTCAGCAGTCTGTATGTGTGTATGGACTCAGCGGTCAGTCTGTGTATGGACTCAGCAGTCGGTCTGTGTATGGACTCAGCAGTCTGTGTGTGTGTATGGACTCAGCAGTCTGTATGTGTGTATGGATTCAGCAGTCTGTGTGTGTGTATGGACTCAGCAGTCTGTATGTGTGTATGGACTCAGCAGTCTGTATGTCTGTATGGACTCAGCAGTGTGTGTGTGTGTGTGTATGGACTCAGCAGTGTGTGTGTGTGTGTGTGTGTGGACTCAGCAGTGTGTGTATATGGACTCAGCAGTGTGTGTGTATGTATGGACTCAGCAGTGTGTGTGTATGTATGGACTCAGCAGTCTGTCTGTGTGTATGGACTCAGCAGTCTGTCTGTGTGTATGGACTCAACAGTCTGTCTGTGTGTATGGACTCAACAGTCTGTCTGTGTGTATGGACTCAACAGTCTGTCTGTGTGTATGGACTCAACAGTCTGTCTGTGTGTATGGACTCAGCAGTCTGTCTATGTTTATGTGTATGTGTGTGTGTATGATCAGCAGTCTGTGTCTCTGTGTGTGTAAGGACTCACACAGCAGTCTGTGTGTGTGTGTGTATGGACTGTATCAAGGGAAATGTGTTTTGTCTTTTAATAATCCTTGGTGGAAAATAATGAATTCTTCACCAGGGATTATTAAAAAACAAAACAAAAAAAAAACACACACATTGTGTCGGGGGCAGGGCTCGACATGTGGCAGGGGCGGAGTCAAACTGCGGTGAGGGCGGGGTTAAATGTGCCCCCCTACTTTTGTCCCTGGCCCACCATGAGCCCCCCCTAAAAATGAATCCTAGAGACGCCACTGGCCGGAGTGTCATTGTGAGGGACAGCAGTGAGAAGACGAAGTAGGGAAGAGTAAGATGGAGTGAGGGGGAAGCAAGAAGGATAAGTGGAGGGGCTGGGTTGGTGGAGCTGCCGGGAAGGGAATGAGCAATGAGAGGGTTATTTATTTGGGGTATTTATTGAACCTAGCAACGCCCATGGCATCAAGCAGTATGTATTGGTATTTATCTTGTTTAGTGACACAATTATATGGATTTCTGTACATTATAAAGTCGTTTTATCCGATTCTGTAGACATGTTTAAAAAAAAAAAGGCCTGAATTTCAAATAATTATGATGTAATTGGACTCTTTACCCATTTTCCTTGTTTACATGTTTTTTTTTAGGGATTGATAGTACAGCCACTTTACAGGATGAAGTGCATGAGATCAATAACGACAAGGAGCTTATTAATCAATCCTCTAGTGAAGATGACTCTTTTTCTGTAGGGGATCGTGTAGTTCCTCCAGCACCTGTAAAACAACGTAACAAAAAGAAACCAGCAAAATCAGGTTTGTTGTACGTATATGCCCCTTTTAATCTCATAACTACTCTTTTCTAGAGAGAAATGAGAAGTTGATTAATTTCTAATGTATGCAATTGTGCCCCATACCTCCCAACACTGGGAAATGTTGTTGTGGGCCAATGGTGGGGCAAGACAAAAAAAGAGGCATAACAATAATTCTACTCACCTCGCTGGTTATCTGAGCGAGTGTAGCTTGAAAAATGGTTTGTCTGAATGATGAGTACACAAAAAGAGGCTTTGCCAGCTTGGTAGCCACTCTGGCCAGTTACATTCAGGGATGCTAATGTGCAGAGCGCTATTGAAATACGTTCCCATGGGCTAAAAAGCCCAGAATGTAGTTTGCACAGTGTAAATGGGAATTATTTTTGGGAACGTGATCGAGTTTAAAAGTGGGACATCAGAACAGGAGTCCAAATTTTAGACTTTTGGAAGGTGTGGTGTTCTTAATTAGAACACTATGAGCGACACACCGATGCAAATAATACACAGCTTAACTTTCTCATTGATTGCACACAGTTATCTCTTTACATTTATCGTATGCAATTATTTTACCAAACTAAGTAATGGGGACACTGGAAAAACTCATGCTGTACAAGTAGAGCTGCAACTATCTTTGACATGGAATGGTCAAAATTTGATACTCTTTTAACTTGATGATGGTTATCTATCCCCAACCATAATGAAAATATTTAATGCACTCACAAAGTTGGAAAAAATAATCTTTGTTTTATTTATTCTTCTTAAAACAGCAAAATCCAGAAGAAAAAGTCCTAGCAATGATGATGAAGATAAAGATGCATTAGACGAAGATGATTTTGATGGAGAGTCAGATATCCTAAGTAGTGTTGTGTACACGAGTCCTCTTCCTGACCCCAACAGGGTGAGCTCTTTTGTTGAAAATTGACTTCCTTCTAGCAATCTGTAGATGTATTGTGTTTTGTAACTTGGACTGTATATTCACAGCAAAAAAAAAATCACTTTCAATCAGTCCTCTGATATTAAATTTAGAAATCTCATTACCAGTAATGCTGAAAACCTCTTGTCATGTTCTGGCAATATACCCCATGCATTTATAAATTTTAATTTATTTGGTCTGTAATTTTTGACATTTTTAACCTTACAAAAGATAAATAATAATACATCCCCTTTGAAATAGACATTATGATGTTTTCTAGAATTTAGTTCAGCAGAAAAAAATTACAATATAATAAATAATTTGATTAATCAATTCACTAACAAAAGCATGTAGTAACAGTTAACTTTCATGTTGCATTGCACACAACATGTTTCTCTGTATCTTTATAATCCAAGGAGGAAGATTATCAAGTAGCAGAATCATTGGAAACTGGAGACCTGGAAGGATTTGCTTTACAGCCAGCTCCTCAAAACATGACTTTGAAGTGCCGCATCACCAGAGATAAAAAAGGAGTGGACAAAGGCATTTACCCTACCTATTACCTACATCTAGAAAGAGATGATGGGAAAAGGGTAATTACAGACATTCAATGTCTGGCAAATTATGTGGCTAAATTGTCTTGCATTCAATGCCTAAACTTTTTATATATTCGAGGAACACTCCAATCCCAATAAACACTACAACCAGCTGTAGTGGTTATGGTGCCATGAGTGCCCTGGTACCATCCCATAGTTAGCCATCAAAGTAACAACATACCTGGGTTCCACCTGCTGTGCCTGCAGCTGCAGTCCCTGCTTATGTTCTTCTCCTGCAGCAAAATCTGTTTGACTCTACAGAGCTGAGCAGAGCCATACAAGACCATACTCATTGGTTGAGAGCATCAGCTGAGCAATCTAAGCCAATGTGTGTGGTCCTGGATTGGCCAAGACATCCAGCTTTCCAGCTGAAAAATAACAAAAAACAGATGAAGAATGGGTGCCCCGTGGATGCAGGTAAGTTGCCAAACATGACTATTTATCACGGGACAGTGCTTGGCTTGATAATCACTACAGTGGGCTGTGGTGGTTTATAATGCTTGGAGTGTTCCGTTAAGATATGCTATATGTAATTTTTAGTAGCATAAATAGAGTGATTTAGATTACTGTCTAGACATTATCTCACTATTAACTGAGTTATATCCATTTAGCTTTTCCTTATGGCTGGTAGAAAAAGAAAGAAAAGTAAAACTTCAAATTATCTCATCTCCGTGGATCCCACTGATCTTTCCCGAGGTGGGGAAGGCTTCATAGGAAAAGTCAGGTAATATACTATGTACAATTGTCCTCTATACCCATATCTAATGCAATACACTATGAAACACTCACACATCATATTAGATAATTTATTATTCATCCAAAAAGGTCCATCATATTTATTTATTTTTCTTGAACCACAACATATGATTAGGATGTATAGCATAAAGAGTAATTTAAATTTCAACCAACAATTATAAACCCTTCTCAGCAAATAGTCATTATTGTTTACCGAATACCTGTGATTTTAGGTCAAATATGCTGGGTACCAAGTTTACAGTTTTCGACAATGGAATGAATCCAGAGTTGAGACCCTTTGTGCAGGAGAAGGAATCGCTCAGACAAGAGCTTGTATCTATATGCTATGTAAGTGACAAACAGGCTAATTTGATAATTTATTGGCAAACCTAAGTGATCTTGTCTCACATCTGTATTTAGATTATTACCTTGAGTTCCTTATGTACATGCATGGGGATGTATATTAGTGATTTAATAAACAATAACATTGTCTATGGGGTTAACTGGCTGCACTCAGGCGACAAATGAGTGTCTATGCATCCATATTTTCACAGAACTGACATTGGCCACCCAGAATGCTTGTTCTTAACTGGCTGATGATGCCCCATGTTGCTGGCGATGGAGTTAATATCTGAAAGCAAAAATAAATGTGCACACAATGTTATAGTTAATAGACTAGTGCATTAATTTTTTACCCGAATTGCAATTCATCTGAATTTAGACCTATTGGCAGGTTGTCTGAATTCCGTAACTCCTTAACCCCAATGTGTCATATGGAGGTATAACTGAATAAACAACCCATACAATGGATGAGCATATCTATTTGATTCGTGATTCAGAGTTTTGTCTGTGGTATCAAAAAAGATGATTGACAGGAAAATAAATGATTGATGGTTAGGGGACAGCCACTAAATATTGAATTCACAGATCAAGTGAGGAGTGACCAATAGAGAGGGAAAGAGGAGAAGTAAAAAACACCATTATACATTTGTTAAATATACATAATGCATAAATACATACATAGTTTTTTGCTGCTTCCCTTTTCCCCTCTATTGGTTACCTCTTCTCTCTTGATTTGTGAATTAAATGTACTGCACTATACATATACATACATATTTATATTATGCATATACTTTTGCAGTACACTTATTGGTCCATCAACTTACCATTTTTGGTTAGTCCAAATTGTTCCCAAATATTTTGCATGGACAATATTCAGACGAGCCAAAGTGCCACATGGGCAACTATAGGCATACCTGAACTCAATTTTAGTTTTGGACAAAGTGATTAAACTGAACCAGATTTTTCCACTGAGCACAAGTCTTTGTGCCTCTTATGCTAGGAATACAATATTAACCAGCTATGTCAGCATTGTTAAATCAACCTAGACATGCCCTTTAGTCTGTACTCTTTTATGACACTTAAACATTAAATATATTGGTTTGATTTCAAAGGTTACATAGGAGTAAAGAAACACACTAGAATATGCTGACTATACAACAAGTGTCACATATTAGACACAAAAGACTTGATTCTTCTACAAGTGATAAACTTTTGGCAACTGAACAGCAGTTGTCCTACTGACATGTATTGGTACAATGATATTTAATCACCAGAGTTATGATTATCTCTTGTAGTAGAATTGATCCCAAAAGAAGCTTAACATAAACATTTGTGTGCCATCTGTGGAGTGGTGTGAGTGTGTGTGTGCAATGCCACAGTAATGCACCTATGAGCTGCTACAACAATGGGCTTATTTTCAGGCTTTCTTTTAAAAATCAGCCATTAAGGATTGTTAATGCCAACATCTGGCAGATGATTGTGGCATAAAAATACCAAAAGGGAAGGATAAAGGAGAAAGATTTATCGCTTATGATTTGGGATGATAGAACTAATTATAATACACATTTAATGCAGGCCAACTCTATGATAGTACCTCAACTTATCGGAGAATGGCAACGAATAAAAAAGTTACTCAAGATATCAACAAAGATAATTGAAGGAGCAAATATAAAAGTCATTGAAAGGACTATCCCTGATATGAACCTTTCTAAATGGAGATCTGAAAGAGAGATTTATGTTAAGGATCTCCTTCAAAATAAAAAGCTGATGCCATTTAAGGATCTTAAATTTAACTTAAACCTTCCTGACAGTGGCGTACACACACTCCATGGGGCCCCGGTGCAAAACCGATCCGTGGCCCCCCCCCTACTGTGAACCTCTCCTCCCCGACTGTGGGCCCCTCCCCCCGTCACATACATACACATACATACATACACAAATGCAGACACATACATACAGACACACACATATACACATACAGAGACACAGACACACATACATACACAGACATACATACAGATACACACATACAGAGACACACACAGACACACAATCATACACACATACAGAGACACGGACACAAACATACATACACAGACATACATACAGATACACACACACAAACATACAGATACAAAGACACAGACATACATACACACAGAGACACAGACACACATACATACACACACAGAGAGACACAGACATACATATGGATACACACACACTCACACAGAGACACAGACATACATACACACATATACATACACAGACACAGACATACACACATACACAGACATACATACACACATACAGAGACACAGACATACACACATACAGAGACACATACATACACACATACACATACACAGACATACATACACACATACACACACACAAAGACAGACATACACACATACAGAGACACAGACATACACACATACAGAGACACATACATACACACATACACATACACAGACATACATACACACATACAGAGACACAGACACACACATACAGAGACACAGACATACATACACACATACAAAGACGTACATACACACATACAGAGACACAGACATACACACATATACATACACAGACATACATACACAGACACACATACACACATACATAGACACAGACATACATACACAGACATACATTTACACATACAGAGACACAGACATACACACATACAGAGACACAGACATAAATACACACAGACACAGACATACACACATACAGAGACACAGACATACATACACAGACATACATACACAGACATACATACACACATACAGAGACACAGACACACATACATACACACATACAGAGACACAAAATGTTTCCTACCATGTGTGGGTCCAGTGGTGGCTCAGCCTGATGGGAGTCAGAGTTCCTACTCTGACTCCCTCCTCCTTTCTGTTTCCTCCCGCGCGGGCTCTCAGTATGCTGGGAGGAGTGACGTGCGGTCACTTCCTCCCAGCATGTGATGATCTCATCACAGGGGGCCCGGTTGAGCACTTAAAGCGCCCAGCGCAGACCGGGCCCCCTTACAATCCATGTCCATCGGGTGGCCCTGACAGCATGGGCCACCCGATGGACCCCTTGAGATGCGGCCCCGGCGGTTTGCCGCACGGGCCGGGGCCGCAAAGTGTGGCAGCTGCTACCCGGTCGCGGGAGGCCGCAGGGCGGCCGGGCCCCCTGGAGTGCCGGGCCCGGTCGCAGCTGCGACCCCTGCGACCGCGGTACGTACGCCACTGCTTCCTGATACAGAGATATTCTCTTATTTTAGAGTTAGAGGATTTATAAATGAATCTCTATTAAAAAGAGATAGCGGTTTAAATAACTTGGTATATAAGATTTTTGAGAAAGAAACAACAAAATTGATATGCTCCTTAGCTACAGACCTGATCAGACAAGCTTATTCAGACATATACCCCACGGCTAAAAAACAATGGGAAAAAGATCTTAATATAGTATTGACTGATAAAGACTGGTGTACACCCATGAAAACACTGAGAAAACATATACATTGTCTAAACTTAATAGAAACCTTTTTTAAAGTTTATCACAGATGGTACTTAGTACCAACGAGATTAGCTAAAATATCCACATCTAATTCTCCTCTATGTTGGAGATGCCACATGCACGAAGGAGATATGCTACATGTATGGTGGAGTTGCCCAAAAATTTCTAACCTATGGGACTCAATTTATTCCTTCTTAGAGTTTTTCAATATTAAAGTTAAAAAATACCCACATACGGGCTTACTTCATCTTAGATGGGATAGACTCCTAAAAGATCAGCTAATATTAACTATCCACTCTTTCATAGCGGCGAAGATATTAATAGCAAGATCCTGGAAACAAACCCATACACCTGACAGTAGTCAGTTTATAACCCAATTATTATACCAGCTCGAAATGGAAAGAGGAGTTGCTTACTCTAATAACGACAGAAAGTATATCCATCACTTTGATAATTGGATATCTAAAATCAAAGACTGTTTCAGCTGATTTGACTATTTCTCTTCTCTCTTATCTTATTTAAATATTGGTTAATGATAATTATCCTGATACCAGATGTGTAAAATATATACGACATGGTTCCTATATAATAAATATAGTTCGAAATGGAGAGAAGAGTTATATACTTTAATAAGGATAGAAATTATACTCATTATTCTGACAACATGATATATAAGTTTAAAGATCGCCCTAGATAACCCGCTCATTTCTACTACTTCCTGTTATCTCCAAGTATTGTTAAATGTTTGTTATGTTATGTTATATTCTGATGCCATCTGGGTAAAGTATATAATGTAGGTTACCTAAATCGCATCACAATTTTATGTAGCTGTATGTATATATTTGTATGGAATATTTTATTGTATTGTCTTTGTTTGTTTATATAATAATGTAATTGAAAAGGAATTTTTTTTTTCCAATAATAAAAAGCATTAAATACTAAAAATACCAAAAGGATTCTTGGTCCAGTCTTGCTTTTTTCTTTTTGTTTCTTTAATTTGTATTTATGTTGTAGATCACATTTTTTTTGTTTCATGTGCATCTTTGTATGATAAGACTCTTTTGAATCATATATAAATGTGTGTGTGTGTGTTCTCTTTATTTTCCATCAGGGAACCAATGTTTTGGGATTTAAAGGTCCTCGGAAAATGACTATCATTCTACCTGGAATGAACATGGATGGTGAAAGGGTATCTATTCGGCCAAAGAACGTAAGTGATGAGGTTTATCTTTATTAAAAAACTTCTATGGAAATCTTACACAACAATTGATGTACTAAAATGAGTAGGGTAATGGTAGCTTGGGAAATGGGTTTGTCAATTAAAAGCTTGTAGTCAAGGCATAAATCTAAAATTATTTTTTACGCAGAGCCTTAGATTTTAGAGGTGCTATAAAACCCATAAGCCAATTGTTCTTAAACCTAGAAGTAAGGTTCCAAACGTGTGTCCCTGTGCTCTTTAATTGAGTCATTACCCCATTTGTGATAAAAATAAAAAAAACTTTTTGCGCTGCCTCCTCCACAGTGGGCTAAACAAATATTTATCACAAAAGAGCATTGGGGACCTGGTGCACATCCCCGGGGAGTACCTTGATTTAATGCTTTACTATGAGGGCTTTCTCGCTCAGTACCGCTGAAGTACCTTCCGTGAGATGAAGAAGCCTGGATGACTTAGTGAAACCCATACCTCTCAGCTTTTCAAAAGGACAAAAAGGAAACTTTGATTTTAGGAGTGTGAGTTTTAGGTGACTTATCGTTACCAATTTCTGCAACTAAATGTAATTTAAAACAATAACAGTGTATATTATTTACACAGACTGATTTATAAAAACAGTTGTAATATAAAAACACATTACTGTGACAATTTATTGCTCTGAAGTACTGGTATAATTTCAGACACACCAGAAATACTGAGCTCCTACAATAGAGGGACATTAGGATAGAAAAATGGAACAAAGTGATTTGGGCTCAAAATATGGGCTGTCCCTGTTAAATAAGGACACTTGGGAGCAGAGGCGTAACTAGAAACCACAGGACCCCGGTGTGAAAAGTGCCCTGGGGCCCCGCCATGCATCTTCCCATGCCCCTCCATTTGTATAACACATACAGATACATACATGGGCATCCATGCTAATACACAGACACACTGTATGACACACATTCAGATATACAGACACACACTGATACACATGCAGATACACAGACACACATACAGACAGATACACATATAGACACACATGCAGATGCACATACATAGAATGACACTCATACAGATATAAACAGTGACACACATGCAGACAAACAGATACACATACAGACACACATGCAGACAAACAGATACACATACAGACACCGATACATCGAGACATACATATACACATACAGACACAAATACAGACAAACAGATACAGACAGATACACATATAGACACACATGTAGATACACAGACACACTTAATGGCAAACATTCAGATACACATACAGACAAACATACACTTATGCAGACAAAGAGAAACACACACACACACACATATACACACACACACACACACACAAACATTTAGTCACCCTCCTGTTTCCTACCTTTTAGGTGCAGGAGGGTGACTTCCCTGGGGTCGAGTGGTTGCCTCATGCTGATGGGAGTCAGAGCTCCCACTCCAACACCCTCCTGTCCTCCCCGGCGGTCGCCTGTGACGGCATCACTGGAGTCTGGTCACTTTCTTAAAGTGCCGCAGAGCTGTCCGGGAACCAGTAAATCCATTGCCATAGGGTGGCCCCAAGAGCATGGGCCACCTAATGGGCTCCTTCAATGCGTAGCACTATGCCGGCATGCACCTCGATCGCTGGGGTCAGAGGGCAGCTGGGCCCCCTGGAGTGACGGGCCTGGTCGCAGCTGCAATGCATGTGACTACGGTAGTTCCGCCAGTGCTTGGGAGATATGCCTTAGGCACTCCATGTTTGGTGCAATTTGTAGGTTAGGTTACACATTCTTTTTTTAATTATTCTTTATTTTATGCGTGCATAGAATAGACAATCAGTATTGCACTGCCACAACAGCTGGTGCATGCATATCATTGAATAAAGTATAACATTAGTGTGACATTAGTAACATTGCACATTTTATGTTAAGAAAGGTAAATATGGTTAAACGAAAAGTCTACATGTCTCAGCTTTTAGCAGTATAACAACTGACTAATCCTTTAACTTGCTATGTGAACTTCTCTAGACCTGACGCAAAGTATAGATTATCATTGCAGTAATATTGAGATCTTGAGATGCTTATGCAGTACCAAAGACCAATAAGACAGTAGATCACTGGGATCAAGCATTATCAAATTTAAAAGTAAAAGGAATCGCTTCAATACTTATAGCAAGTTGCCTAGGAAATCTGCTTATTCGCATTTAGCTTGTGCCTCTCCTGTGCCTGATTATGAATCACTTCCTGGCCTAGCAGGTAGTAAAGGTCCAGTGTTTATGAGTGTAACGTAAATTAGCATGGTAAGACGTTTCCAGTACTCTGGTGCCTTCGTTAATGTCGCTGCCATTTACTATGTAGAGCATTGAGGCTTACAAAAGATTCCAGGTGCTTGGGGGAAGGGTGGAGGTAGCAAGCTCTCTCTGCGCAATCAGGAGACGTAGAGGGGGCGTGGGTCATATCTGGTGATGATTTGCTCATCATAAAAACTATATGCCAATTTTAGAAAACAAAACAAAGAAAAACAAGAAAAAAAAAAGAAAACAAAACCAACTTCGAACCACAATTAGAAATACTCCCAGTGAGAACTTAAGCCTATCGTGGGCTGGAAGTCTCACAGGTTGAGGCAGCTGGTACTCTCAGGTTTTTCTTGTAGCTGCACAGAAAAATAAAAAGTAGGAATGCTAAAATAATATCATACCGAACTTTGAACCGATATGGCGTGTGCGAGGTACTGCGTGAGTGTCTGACCGGGTGAGAGAGTCCTGGGGTAGGCCCAGGTCCATTAAAAGTGCTTCAGGTCTGCACATTCTTTTTTAATTGTTTTAATACAAATTAGAACTAATTTGTTTTGCTCCTTCAGTGTTACTCCAAAAGTACTGCTGAATATGATGTCTTGGCTTAGGTTTCTGAGAGTTGTAGTTCAGCAGGTATCTGACTAAACTACCAGTCTCATCCTTCTGTGACAAAAAAGCAGTTTATAGGAAAAGCCTATGAGGGCTCTAGAAAGTATTGTTAGCATTCGTCACTTCCTGGTTTGGTGAGAGCACAGTGCAAATACTGCACAAATTCAGAAACTTTGGGAACTTGTATTATTGCTTATAAATACACTTTTCATATAATGCATTAAATAGAATATGTGAAATCTAGCCTGGAGTCCCTTTAAAGTCCTACCTAAAGCAACATATTTTCAGAATTATTTTGCTGTATTTCTTTCAAATTTTGGTTGTACATAGTAATAAATAGTGCATGTAACATCTTTCTCATATTTATACTTCATTCCTGAAGGAACACGAGACACTGTTAGCTCGCTACCAGAATGGTAACATGGAGAATATCACAGTTCTGCAAAACAAAGCTCCGTCGTGGAATGAGGAGACCAGCTCATACATGCTAAACTTCCATGGACGTGTCACTCAAGCTTCTGTAAAGAATTTTCAGATCATATCTTCTCAGGACCGTGAGTGTCTAACTTACCTTCATTAACATGGCTGCAAGAATTTTTTTGACAGTTCACCGAGCACATTAAAGAGGCAATGTATGCACTGATCACTATAGTCTGCTGTAGTGGTTATAGTGCCACCATGCACATAGTATCATCCCCAGTTCTGTGTCAAACTGTTTTTAAGCAGTTTAATGCAAACTGAAGATCACCTGGCTACCCCTTACGTGGCATATTGATATTGTGGAAGTTAAACATCAGTATTAACAATATTTATCTTGATCCATGTATTGGCTGAGCACATCTGCTGACATGCTTAGTCAACAAATAATGTCTTACTTGTACAATATTGGCATTGCAAATACGGAAGTGTAACATCCGCAGACACAATACAGCAGATGAAGGACCGGGTCATGTGTTATCTTCTCTTGTGAAGAGAAAAAACTTAATTCGGATCGGAAAATATATATTTACACTGGCAGGTAACCTGCCTTCCAAGTTTAACTTGTATGTCAACTCTTAAGACCATGTATTTTTTTACCCAGTGTGACCAACCAATAGTTAGCTAAATCTGCTAATGTCATGATACCCACAGTAGGTAATTCTTGCGCCTAATGGCACGTGGGACTTCATATTGCAACTAAATGATGTGAACAGATGCAACACAAATAGATCCTTATTTTTAGATTATGTCAAAAGTTAAATCAGACAGTCTCCACTAGCGCTGTAAAGACAGATGTTTGGCAAATATATGGCTCTTAGAACAAACATTTTCTCATGAAAAAGGGTATAACCAAGCATGTGAGATTGGTTTACTGAGATGTATAACATTGGGCAACAAAAATTACTTTGTTATCCTAGAGCAGGGGTAGGCAAACCTTTTAGTTGTGCCACAACAAGATTTTGAAGTCTGTTCAGGGCTGGTGCAAGGATTTTTGCCAACCTAGGCAAAGCCTCATTCTGCAGCCCCCATTGGCTCCGCCCTAGACTCCACCCCCTCCTGTAGTGTTCGAGGAGGGTGTGTATGGTGGATGAGGTGCACGTGTATAGTGGATGCAGTGTGTGTAATAGATGTAGAGTGTGTGCTTATATGGTGAATGCAGATTGTATGTTTGTGTAATGGATGCAGTGTGTGCAGTGTCTGTGTAATTTATGCAGTGTGGGTAGTGTTTGTGGGTAGTGGATACAGTGTGTAGTGGATGCAGTTTGTATAGTGATTATAGAGTGTGTGAAGCGGATACAGTGTGAATATAGTGAATGCAGAGTGTATGTTTGTGTAGTGGATACAGTGTGTGCTTCTGTAGTGGATACAGTGTGTGTTTGTGTAGTGAATGCAGAGTGTATTTATGTAGTGGATGCAGCGTGTAAAGTGCAAGGTGGCGGTGTGTACAGTGCAAGGTAGCAGTATGTAAAGTGAAAGTGTACATAGTGCAAGGTGTCAGTGTGTATAGTGTAAGGTGGCAGTGTACATAGTGCAAGGTGGTTGAGTGAAGTGAGAAGTGGCTGTGTGGATAGTGCAAGGAGGTACCTGGTTATGAGTCAGGATGAAATGGATGAGAGGAAGCGGTGCAACATAGCATGTGGTGAGAAGGGGCCCAGTCAGCACCATCTTGTCTTTCCAGCTGCTTCTCACTGCAACTCTTGCGAGTATGGCCTGCATTGACATATTAACCTGTGGCAATGCTCTGACGGCTGCGGGACTCGGGTTGTTTGGAGTGACGAGCACCTGGAAAGAGAAGATGGCGCTGGCTGGGCCCCCTGCTGTCACTCCCTAATGGCGGCCCTGATTGGGGGCATAAATTATTTTATTATGAGGTTATGGGGACAGCATCAACTTTATTAAACCATCAACAAAATAAAGTTCATGCTGTCCCCATAACCTCATAATGAAATATATTAGGTCCTGAGATTAGGGGACATTATATATTTTTTTTATGAGGTTATGGGGACAGCATGAACTTTATTTTGAGGTTAGGCCCTAACTAAGTTTATGCAGCCTCCCACCCCCCAACCTCTAAATACAGTTGATGCTGTCCCCATGACTGTAATTTACAAGGGGCATGTATGTAAAAAAAAAAAAATAGGTACAGTACCTTGTTATTCACCCAGCCAATACTCCTGATCCCTCTCCTACAGGGATTGTTCAGGGTATGGCTGGGGCTGGAACACTCCCTCCCCTCCCCCCCCCCCCCCCCCCCACTCCTCCTTCTTCCCTTTTAATAGATGGGTTGGAGAAGCAAGGGGAGGGGGCAGAGTCATGTGAGTGTGTCATATGCATGACCCTCCCCACATTGGCACAGACAGGGCACGCGGCTAAATTAAATTCCAGTTCCTCCTTACAAGATGGAGGAGCCGGAGTGAGTTGGACGACCAAGCTTTAAAATGCAGCCGCCCGGCACGCAAACCGGGCGCTGCAATTAGATTTCTGGCGTTTGTGAAATGCTCTTTTCAGAACAGTGCCAGACCAGTGGCTCTTTCCTTAGTGCCGCGGCACGTGAACAAGCGTCGCGCGCAGCGGTGAGTCGGTGAGGTGCGGCACCCATTCAAATGTGTGCCCTAGGACACCGCCTACTTCTCCAATAGGTGGCGCTGCCCCTTAGTCTGTTGGTGTGCCGATCCTCTTTTTTAAGGATCTGCACACCATATTCTGCTTGTCTTATTTATGGGTGCTTCAGCTGCTTTGTAGTGTTGTACTTGTGCCTGTATGGGCTGTTACATTGTATATGTTCATGAGTAGTTTGTGGAATTGTGTATGATACCTATGAACGTGGGCTATGTATGGGGACTCCTTGTGTAATTGTGTGTGGATAAGATGTCTCATTGTATTTTTGTATGGGTCAACTTGGAGGTATTGCATAGGAGAGGCTGCTTGTGTGCATGTATATGGTTACATAGTTACATAGCTGAAAAGAGACTTGCGTCCATCAAGTTCAGCCTTCCTCACATATGTTTTTGCTGTTGATCCAGCTATTACCCCACTAATTAGAAATTATATCCCTGTATGTTATGTTTTTGCTAGTATTTATCCAATTGCAGTCTAAACATCTGTATGGACTCTGATAAAACCACTTCTTCAGGCACAGAATTCCATATCCTTATTGCTCTTACTGTAAAAAAAAACTTTTCTTTGCCGTAGATGAAATCTAATGAAATGCCTATTTCAAGATCATTTAAAATATGTTAAATAGAAGCGGTCCTAAAACAGAACCCTGAGGGACATCACTTACCACTTTTGTCCAGCCTGAAAATGTACCCTTAACCCCTTAAGGACCAAACTTCTGGAATAAAAGGGAATCATGACATGTCACACATGTCATGTGTCCTTAAGGGGTTAATAACAACTCGTTGTACTCTATCCTTAAGCCAATGTTCTACTCAAGAACAAGAATATTCATCTAGACCAATTTCTTTTAGTTTGAAGACTAACCTATTGTGAGGAACCGTTATAAATGTCTTGGCAAATCCAAGTAGATCACATCTACTGTAACACCCTGATCTATACTTCTACTTACTTCATCGTAGAATGCAATTAGGTTAGTTTAACATGAACTATGTTTCATAAAACCATGTTGATTATTGCTAATAACAAAGTTCTTCCCAATGAATTCCTGAATATTATCCCTTAATATCCCTTCAAATATTTTCCCAGTCACAGAAGTTAAGCTCACAGGTCTATAATTTCCAGGCAAGGATTTTGAACCCTTTTTAAATAAAGGAACAACATCTGCCTTCCTCCAATCCTCCGGTACAATACCTGAAACAAAAGAATCTTGAAAGATTAAATACAGAGGTTCACTTATTTCCCCGCTTAGCTCCTTAAGTACTCGTGGGTGAATACCGCCAGGCCCCGGAGCTTTATTTGCATTAATTTTCTTTAATTGCTGTAGCACCTTGTCGCGAGTCATTCATTCACAAGTTATCTGCAAGTTTTTTGCAGCAATCATTTGTTTTTTGGTACAATATTTTTCATACCACAACCCCAATTCCACTAGGACAGAACTTGAAAAATACACATCATCTATTTCATACTATTAATTTCTGAAATGCGATTTCTGATTCTTTCATCCTACTATTCTACTACTCTTAGCTCTCTACTCCGACTACTGACTATATATTTATTCCTTTTTCTGTATAGCTGAGAACTTTGTGATGCAGTTTGGACGTGTGGCAGAGGATGTTTTTACCATGGACTACAGATATCCCATGTGTGCTCTGCAGGCATTTTGTGTCTGTCTGTCCAGCTTTGACGGCAAACTGGCTTGCGAGTAAACAATAGAATAAAATAAAATACACTCATGGAATGTGCAATATAGAATCAAACAATCCATCTTTTCGTCATTTCTGTTTCCATTGTCTAATTTTATTTCCTAGGTAGAGATTGATTTTCTAAATAAATTTATTGTCAAGTTTTATCTGTACATTCTTGTTGTGACTCTTTATTTGTTAGAAGGACAAAAATGACTAACAGGTTATTCACTAAGATTGGAAGTGTTGGGAGATGAAAGTGAATTTTATTTTTTTTTAAGCCAAAATAGCTGAATTGGAATTAAGTTGAGCTATTTTGGTCAATAAATAAATGAAATTTACTTTAAATTCCCTTTGCATTCCCAATAATTGACATTTTAGTGAACAGTCCTGCAAGATGATTATGCACACATAACTATGAATAAAACAGAATTTTTATAATCGTATCTAGAAGAAAAACTCTGAAAAACCTGCCTTAAAATCTATATATAAGGGTACACAAGGAGGAACATAGAGGTTTATGCAGAAAGTGATGTTATATCTGCAACTCTAAACTGGTATTGAAACGTAAATAAAAAAACAAATTGTGAAATTTAATCAAAAATATGACTTCTTGTGACTATGGCTAGAGTTTGAGAATTTTTCCTAATCTGCTATTCTGTCTTAAATTTCATAATTTGGTTTTTAGTCCTGCAAATTATTGGAACTCAGAGGGACAAATAAAAATCTAAAAATAAATATTACATAAATTCTTGATTATATTGTTTTTGAAACGAACAAATCCCAGTGATAATGATTAATTTCACTAATCCTGCTAAATTAGGAAGCAAAGATTAGTGAATGCAGATGAGCTATTATTTGGAGGCTTAGTTAACTATTACTATTACTGTGTGGTGGTTATGCATTAGGATTCTGTAGGTCCAGCCACTGTTCTTACAGTCAGTGTCGTAGTGTCCTTTAACCCTGTAGTGTAAACATTTTTACAAAACTGCAATATTTTACATTGCAGGGTTAAAACTACAGGTATGTCAGCCAGTTTAAAAGGTTTAAAAGAAGTGTTTATAAGTATATCTCTTGTTGTTATTATTATGTTATTATTTATATAGCGCCAACAAATTCAGCAGCGTTTTACAGTGGGTGGACGAACAAACATGTAATTGTAACCAGACAAGTAGAAAACACAGGAACAGAGGGGTTGAGGACCCTGCTCAATGAGCTTACATGCTAGAGGGAGTGGGGTAAAGTGAAACAAAAGGTAAGGACAGTATTGTGAATCCAAATGTGGAGCACTGGTGGTCGCATGCAAAAATAGGGTAATATTCACTCTTCTTACCCCAATTTGAAGGTTGTATAGTTGCAATGTAACATGTAAAAGAAAAATATAAAAAAAAATAGTGCAGATTAATTCAGATAAAAGTGATCTGTGCTTAATAGTGCAGTGGTACCACTCACATTTATTGGAGCAATGGTCAAGGGTCAATACTTGTGCGGATGTGCTAAATGACGTGGTTAAAAAGTTGCTCCAACAACCATGACCATTTCTGCTTTTTGAAATTGTCATGTGGTAGGAGCCTGGATGTGCAGTGTTTATGCCTGAAACACTGCACATTCAGAGTAATTTGCATTTTTGTGCCAGGGGCCCGGAGGCGTACCTAGGGTCTCTAGTGCCCTTGGCGAGAAGCTCTACCGGTGCCCCCTTCCCTCTTCCCAAATCATGAAAAAGTAAAAATTTTAAAATAAGTGCTCCACCATGTAAAGGGAAACTAAAGAAACATATCTAGAATTATATTTTGTCTCCTAATCCTCCCTGTCCTATAAAAAAAAGGAATAAAAAGGAATTGAAAGTTCCTGAGGTTTTCCTGCCAATCACCCAAAGCCTTTCACACTATATGAAACCACTGCAAGGAGAACTCCTAGAAATCCTCCCATCTGCTAGTGCACATGAAATAGCAAAGCTCCATACACAATGCTTTCCCAATAATGCCAATGATAATATGTGTTACCAGCCTCAAATCATAAATATATATTTACACACACATGTTTATACTTGTGTGATGATGGTGATGTGCCACAGGAATGCTGGTCATATTGCAAGCATAGTACAGGCACATAACACCTTATCACAAGCATAACAAACGCCATTACACCTAATTGTAAACACAAGACACCTTTTTACAAGCATAACACAGGGACATCACACCATATCAGTGCCGGACTGGGAATAAAAACCAGCCCCAGAAATAATAGTATACCAGACCAATAGCATTGTGTCATTATACTGTTCACAGAAGGGAAAACCATGCATTTAAAGCACATTTGAATAGTGTATTATTTTTAGATAAGACTCATATATAACCTTAATATATACACAAAATTATATCTCACACACTACCCTGATATATACCCCATACACAGGGCAATATATAGGCCCCAGTATGTACACAAATTTATATGAATTGCCCTGTGCAGGGGTATATATCAGGGCAGTGTGTGAGACATAACCATGTTTATATACTGGGGGCATATACTGACTTCAGTATGCAGACTGCACTTACAAGACTTGCTCGAGCACCCAGGACTTACTCCAGCACGGAGATTGCACTCACAGGAATTTTCCCAGCATGGAGATTGCACTCACATGCAGGGACGTTTTAGCCGCGAGGCAAACAAGGCATTTGCCTTGGGCGGCATTTTCCAGGGGGCGGCAAAAAAAGCCGCCCCCAAATGCCCAGGGCAAGTGCCTTGTTAGCCTTGCGGCTAACCGACATGCTGGGCTGCTGGGCAGCTGGCGAGGGAGCTGAGCAGACAGCTCAGAGGGAGTGCTCCCTCGCCAGCCGCCCAGCAGCCCAGCATGTCGGTTAGCCACAAGGCACTTGCCCTGGGCATTTGGGGGCGGCTTTTTTTGCCGCCCCCTGGAAAATGCCGCCCATGACGTCATATTCCGGCTCCGCCTCCCAGCCTCACTGCGGCGTGCGAGGGAGCTGAGCAGACAGCTCAGAGGAAGTTCTCCCTCGCCAGCCGCCCAGCATCCACTGGACCACCAGGGAGAAAGAGAACCCCTCCCAGCATTCCCAAAGGTAAGGAGGCTGTGGGGGAGGTTAAATTAAAAAAAATGTGTTAGTGTGTGTGTCTTTGACTGTGTGTGTGTTTGCCTGTTAGTGTGAGTGTGTGTGTCTGTTAGTGAGTGCGTGTGTGTGTCTGCTAGTGAGTGAGTGTTTCAGTTAGTGTGTGTGTGTCTGTTAGTGAGTGTGTGTCTGTTAGTGTGTGTGTCTGTTAATGTGTGTGTGTCTGTTAGTGTGTGTGTGTGTGTCTCTGACTGTGTGTGTGTTTGTTAGTGTGAGTGTGTGTGTCTGTTAGTGTGAGTGTGTGTGTCTGTTAGTGAGTGTGTGTGTGTCTGCTAGTGAGTGAGTGTGTCAGTTAGTGTGTGTGTGTCTGTTAGTGTGTGTCTGTTAGTGTGTGTGTCTGTTAGTGTGTGTGTGTCTGACTATGTGTGTCTCCAACTGTGTGTGTGTTTGCCTGTTAGTGTGATTGTGTGTGTCTGTTAGTAAGTGTGTGTCTGTGTCTGTTAGTGAGTGAGTGTGTCTGTTAGTGTGTGTGTGTGTGTCTGTTAGTGTGTGTGTGTGTGTCTGTTAGTGTCTGTTAGTGTGTGTCTGTTAATGTGTGTGTGTCTGTTAGTGTGTGTGTGTCTGACTATGTGTGTCTCCGACTGTGTGTGTGTTTGCCTGTTAGTGTGAGTGTGTGTGTCTGTTAGTAAGTGTGTGTCTGTGTCTGCTAGTGAGTGAGTGTGTCTGTTAGTGTGTGTGTGTGTGTCTGTTAGTGTGTGTGTGTGTGTGTGTGTGTGTGTCTGTTAGTGTGTCAGTGTGTGTCTGACTGTGTGTGTGTCTGACTGTTAGTGTGAGTGTGTGTCTGTTAGTAAGTGTGTGTCTGTGTCTGCTAGTGAGTGAGTGTGTCTGTTAGTGTGTGTTTGCCTGTTAGTGTGAGTGTGTGTGTCTGTTAGTGAGTGTGTGTCTGCTAGTGAGTGAGTGTATGTCTGTAAGTGTGAGTGTGTTTGCCTGTGAGTGTGTGTGTCTGTTAGTGAGTGTGTGTTTTTGTTAGCTAGTGTATGCGTATCTGTCAGTGAATGTGTGTGTGTGTGTGTGTATTTAGAAGGCGGGGCGGGGGGAAGGGTTGGGTGAGGGTGGCGCGGGGGGGGGGGGGGGTGCCTGAGTTTGGTCCGGCCTAGGGCAGCACAAAACCAGGATACACCACTGCTCACATGACTTGCCCTAGCACGCACGACTTACCCACCCCAGCATTGAGATAGCACTCACAGTAGCTGTCCCAGCACCCAGATTGCCCACCCAGGACCTGTCCCAGCATGGATATTGCACCTACAGGACTTACCCCAGCACTTAGATTGCATTCACAGAACCTGACCCAACACTTAGATTGCACTCACGGGACTTGCCACATTTGGATTGCACTCACAGGATTTGCCCTAGGACTTCATACAGTGTAAAATATGCCGGATATGAGATTTCTAGTAGCAACAAAGGCAACATCAAATTGGCTGAGGGACTGCATTCTCACATTCTTGTGGCCGCATTTCACAGCGGCCCTAGGGCAGTCCAGCCCTGCACCATATTACAAACAGGAGTCTGTACTGGGTTAACTACATTTTTTTTTTTTTTTATAACTAACAAATATCTTGGTTGTGACTACCTCAGATTGTCTGAGTATAGTGGAAACTGCATGTGATGTATTGGGGTATCTGGGTGTAATGGGGACAGCGTATTGAGCTATCTGAGTGTAATGGCTTCAAATTGTGTTTGATATATTTGGCTGTCTGACTATAATGTGGACTGCATGTAATGTATTGGGTTGTCTATGTGTGATAGGAATAGTTTATGTTTGATGATATTGAGCTGTGTACATGGAAACTGTGTGTTAGCATTGGGCTGGCTGTGATCATTTTGTGCAGTCAGTATGTGATGGGGACTGCTTGTGTTTGTGATAGTTTTGGGCTGACTGTGTATGGTGAGACTGTGTGTCTTTGTGTGATAGTAATAACCCCCGATGAGTAGATAGAATCATGTAACTGGTTATCTGTGCTGCGTGTGACCTGTTTAAAAGTTAGTGAATCCTAGAGCAACATAAACTAAAATTACTTGCTCAATTTCATGCTCATGCGTACAATGTGTGATCCTGGACACACATCATTTACTCAAAAATTTCACTTCGTTACTTACAGTCTCAGTAGTAATGCCACAGTCTAGATGTCCGCTCTTTTGCTCCCTCAGTCCCTCTGCAAACTGCAGTTTCAGCCAGGTAGGTAAGGTGTCAAACCTTAGGTCTCTCCTCCCTTCCATCCATATCCCCCCCACCCATGTCTCCCTTCCATCCATGTCACTACTCCCTTCCATCCATATCCCCCCTTTCTTCCATTCATCTCTCCCCCATATCAACCTCCCCCTTCCATATCTCTCCCCCATGTCAATCTTCCCCTTCCATATCTCTACCCCAATGTCAATCTACCCCTTCCACATCGCTCCCCATATCAAAATTCTCCTTACATATCTCTCCCCATGCAAACCCCTCTTCCATATCTCCCCATGCCACCTCCTTCAATATATCTCCCCATGCTAAGCCAATTCAGTATATCTCCACATGCCAAGCCCCTTCCATATCTCCCCAAGCCACTTCCCTTCCATATCTCCCCATGCCACCCCTTGCATATCTCTCTCCATGCCAATCCTTCCATATCTCTCCCAATTCCTACGCAGAGCAAGGGGGAGGTGCTCCACTTGTGTACTGTGCGTGCGGTTCCCTTATGGAGCCGCACGCTGCCTCTGGGCGCCGGGAGCACAGGCCGAACGGGGGCGCAAAAATCACTGCTCAACCTTACAATTGATTTTTGTGCCCCTGGCGGGCGCTGGTTTCACCAACCCCACGATACATCGTACAGGGCCCATTTAAACCCCCACCCACCCACATATTAAAATGTAAAAAACACCCACAATATTTTCAATGTTTAATGTTTTCATTTTTAAAAATTGTACATGTGTACTCATGCACATACTCATGCACATGTGGACTCCATCCTGCTTCCCCTTGATGTGCAGCAGTGACAGCAGCGGGTGGAGGCCGTGTTTAACGCTGCGCCTGCTGCTGGTTTGGCTCTGCCCCTGCCACCGATTACCTTGTCCCCGTTTTTCTTAGATGCGGCCGGTTTTGAAGTTCTGAGGCTGCCTGCTGTGTGAGCTGTAAGGCCGCACTGGTCATGGCACCCTTCTAGTGAGTGGCACCCGGGGCGGACCGCCGCTCCCACCCCTCCCGGCCCTGCCTTAGTATGCCACTGGAGTGAATTCAAGGGTTATTTAACCATTTGAGTGTTGCTGGGGGGAGTGCATGAGGTGGAGGGATGGGGGGCAGCAGAGGAACACTTTAGTGTTAGGAATATAGATTTTTATTCTGAACACAAAAGTGTCCTTTAACCATGTAATGTAAACATTGCCATTTTTACAAAACTGCAATATTTTACTTTGCAGGGTTGAAACTACAAGACCACTGCACCCAGACTACTTCATTGAAATGAAGTGGTCCGGGTGACTTTATTGGTCCTTTAATTGAAGATAAATTATTATAACCCAGGATACTACAGTCAGACTGCTCCTTCAAAGTGCAAAGCTTTTACAGCAAACTTCTCTAATAAATCAGTATCTAATAAATCCTCAGGACTTGGCCTGTTTTCATGCTGTCAATATTTGACTTCACCCATGGCCGACACTCCCCCTTCACATTAGTATAAAAGGAAGATTTCTATAGACACATTCAAGATCAAAGACACTCTTCGCCCCTTCTGGATTAGACTGGCATCTTTGACTTTCTGTTGCTATGGCAACAAAATGGGGTATCTGTGCTGCAGGAAAAATATGCAATGACTTCTTAGTAGCATTGCAGACTCTGCCAGCAGAGGATCATCAGGTAAGTGTGACAGAAACAATATTCCCTATAAACAAGGCACATTTTGCCCCTCTATAGCCACATATCTTCTTTTTATTCATGTCTGTTCTCTCTCTGATCAGTTTGAAAGAATTATAGACAGAGAGAGTTATTCAATAGCAGACATCTCAAACTTCACATGTTCTGAACTACAATTCCCATAATTCTCTGGTCATCTATTGCATGCAAATAATTTTGGAAGTTGTGGGCCAGCAACAATAGAGTTTAAAATCCCTGCACTAAAGGGTGTATTGCCAGGAAATCAAACGTGAATTTCATATGTTATTTAGCCGAATAGGAAATATTCTCCAAGTCAGCAATGTTTTCAGTTCAGCTTTTTTGGCCTACAAGAGTACACTGTGGTATATGCAACATTGAAGTATATGGATAATCCTAGGAAGCTGTATCCACCATAGAAAACTCATGCAATTCGCTCCATCTTTTTCCAACTTCAGGCTTCACCATAAGGCAAAGTTGTGACTATTTTAATTACTTTGTCAGTTCACTGAAATTCCAATGCAATCAAAATATGTCGTAAGACAAAGTAGGGACAGCTTGTGCATTTATCCTGCACCTGACATTTTCCCCAAAAAGAAAAAGGCATTGTCTATGAACGCTCCTGTCGACCCTCCATAGACATCAGTGTTGCACTCTTTTGTATGTACGAGTGTATAGCACTTACATGGTGTGACAGAGCTCCCTGTACCCCAGCTTGGTTCCTCCACCAGGCTTGCTCCCTAGCAGGAACCGGAAAAAACCCAAAGTGCTCCTGCCCCAATCGCCGCAGTTTCACTGGGGTCCTTCTGGAGCTTTACCAGCAACCAGCACGTCTTCCAGGAAATTATTGTGCCCTCTGCCTATTTCTCTGGAGCTCTGCTTATAGTGCTTGCTATTGCCTTTACAAAGGCACTTGCGGCTCTCAGGCCTAGCTCTCTTGACTTAACCCTCAGCTACAGGGATCCTTAAGACAGCAAACAGGTCCAAAGACTCTGTTACTGGGATCCACACAGGACATAAGTTCCAAAAGGAAATAACATACAAAATTTTATTTTTACCCGGGACCAGCCCATATTACATCAACCTTGTTGTGACAAACTTACTAAACTACAAATAACCAAAGCATGTCAGAAAACATACAGGGAATTATAATAACCTAATAGCATATTTATAAAGTAATGGGGAAGACAATAATAAACACAAAGCATCTCTACTGCCTGCAGAAACAGCAATATGCATATCTACCTGAATATGCAAATTAACTGGCCTTGCTATCCACCTATAATGGGCACAGGGTGATTAAAACATGAAAATAATCTAGGGACCTACATAAATAGTCTGTCTGAAGTTCCAGGTGATGGTGACTACCGTCACATATGGGACCCTGGCAGATGAAGCGCCAGAAGCTGAAGAGGATCCACCACATCATGACTACGTCTATGAGGGTCAGCTTCAGGTAAGTAAAACTTACCTTCCCTTGCACCCCAATGCCACCACATTGCAAAGTTACCATTGTGGTTCTTTGCAAAATATGGTCATTTCAATTTTCGCTGCTATAGTATAAGTATATCTGAGCTCATCACTTATAACTATACTATGCTGAATTGCTATATGAGTTCTCTCAAAGCTTCCTATAATAGAACTCATACAGACTGTGTACAAAAAACATGCAAATGTTGCGAGGTAATATAACAGACACTATACAGTTCATACAATTTCAGTTAATTTGCTTTCTATACCTCTCTGCTACTCTGAACCCCTGTAATATAACATATATTGCTGGTTATCTGTCTGCAGGCTGTAGCTGTGGCATCAAGAGATTTGAAACGAGCAAAAGACTTCGCTCGAACTCATAACATTCACAAAGTCTATGGTTCTTATGAAGAGCTTGCCAAAGATCCCAACATTGGTGAGGAACAAACAAATAAAAAAGTGAACAATGAACTACAACGGTGAAACATCATCAGTTAAAAAGTAGAAGAAGGGAATACGTGTAAAACTTGCAAATAGGGCATAGAGGTAACAAGATGCCCAGAGAAAGGGGGAATTGTATTGGTCAATGGAGAACAAACACAGATTTGATCTCATCACTAATAGTAAGTAATAATAAATTACTTATCTGCAAAACAGCAGCAACATGTTCACAAATAGCCTAGGTGAATCCTCAATGAGACTTTGGCCAGAAACTGTACTAATTGGGACATTTCTGCATCTAAGATGGTGTTAATGGTTTTTTTGTATCAAATAAAGTTTAGTACCCACTAGGGGTGCACCGAAATTCCGGTGGCCGAAAGTATCAGCCGAAAATGGACCTAATCCATTTCGGCCGATATTGGCACATATCTGCAGAAAATAGGGCGTTGGGATTTGTCACCCACACAGTAGCTCACCATCCGCCCTGGTACCGCTGTGAGAAGACCGCACACTGCCGCCGCGCAACCTTCTAACCGGAAGTGCCGTGAGGGCAGTGGGGTAGCCTTCTATAAAACTACCCACATCGCCTGCGGTAAGTAATTATATTTAATAAAATTAATTACCAAGATTCACTAAGAATCCCCAATCCTGGGGTATTGTGGGAAGCCATCCACTTACACAACTGTTTTAGGAGACTTCTGGTTCTCCTAGATAGGGACAAGCACCAGCGTTTTCAAAGCCTCTCTCCAAGATGGCTATCGCAATCTTCTCTATCGGCCTTTTCTCCTCTCTGTACTTCTGAATTCTGTTTATATATTAATTAATGTGACCCACTTTTACATTTATTTTAGTATTTTCTCTTTTTTTTTTCTATTGCTATTTGCTATTAAGTGATGATTGCCCTGCTGTACAGGAGGCTAATTGTGTCTTAGATAGCCTCCAGGAAGATAAAGTGTATTGCTCTAACAATTTTCGTGCCCATCCAACATTTTGAAGTTTCTGAAAATAGTGCCATGAGTCTGACTAGTCCTTGCACTCAGACTCAAATGTAAATGTAATTAATAAAATATTATATTATCATTTAATTATATGTAGCCGGGTGACACCAGGGTGATTCCTACCTAGACCATTTTGATTGAATATACACTTTAAGAAACCTATCCTGCTGCAAACATATCCACATCCATTTATTAATTATATTCTGCACGTGCCAATCTGCCCAAAGTGCTTTCTTCAAGTCCCTAGTCCACATTTCTAAATCTTTATTATTAATAAATATTATTATATTAATTAATATATTATGATTATTGGTATGTTATTTATAGAAAAAATGAGCTATTCCAGAAGCTAGTCAAATTGAAATATATAGAAAACTCAGGTGAAACAACCAGAGTTTTATATATATTTGAATTGCCAGCTGATATTTATTGAATTAATAAAATCATAGAAAAAAAGTATTTTAAAAGTATTTGGGCAAAAAGGCAGTTTCGGTTTCGATTTTCGGTCAAGGGCATCCTGAATTTTCGGTTTCGGTTTCGGCCCTGAATTTTCATTTCGGTGCACCCCTAGTACCCACGTTGGGCTTCCAAAAAGTACAGTAAGCACCCAGGAGTGATAACATTTATGTGTTCACGTTTTAATAAATGAACACAGCTTCTATCTTCCCATTTTCACACATAATGTGTATGTAACCTTACAGATGTTATCTATGTTGGCGTCCTCCATACAGTCCATCTAGATGTAGTTCTAATGTTCATGGAGAACAGAAAAAATGTGGTATGTGAAAAGCCACTGGCC
This sequence comes from Pelobates fuscus, assembly GCF_036172605.1. Classification (NCBI taxonomy): domain Eukaryota; kingdom Metazoa; phylum Chordata; class Amphibia; order Anura; family Pelobatidae; genus Pelobates; species Pelobates fuscus. The sequence continues at coordinate 37,368,914 of NC_086327.1, read as the reverse complement.
ATGAACTCTGCAGAAGTCAAGGAACTCACCTCGGCTGCTCGGCAAAATAATGTATTTTTTATGGAGGTATGGTAATTTTAATTGTATAATTTACTGTCAAAAACAATATCCACTATGAAAAATCACACAAACAAATTATGTGTCTTTAGTCCACGGATCTGAAACTCTGGCACCCCAAATATAATAAGTATTGTATATTAAATTGAACATATTTTAATATTGTTTGACAGTTCTTGGGGAGGACTATTAGCAATTTATATTCCCCCATGTCTTCATCCATGACAATAATAACTTTAATAGCCCTGATTACATATTTATTTTTAGCTTGTTGTAGACCTGGAATAGTATTTTGGTTTTAGATTCGGATGTTAGAGCAATCGGTTTTATTTATTTGCCTACAGGCTATGTGGAGCCGTTTCTTTCCGGTGTATGAGCAAATCCGCACACTCTTATCTCAGAAGGCAATTGGAGATGTGAAAGTTTTAAGGGCAGAATTTGGTTCCAACCAGTATCATGTACCACGGGCGGTGCAGAAGGAGCTTGGAGGTGGTGCTCTCCTTGACATTGGGTGTTATTGTATTCAGTTTGCATTAATGGTATTTAACGGGGAACGGCCAGAGTCTATCACAGCAAAAGGCTTTCTTTATGAGACTGGTAAGTACTCTAAACTCTTCTGAAACCTCTTTTACTGCCTAAAAACTTTCCAAATTCTTTTCAAATGGAGATACCAGTAAAACATAGACTCATAATCATCCCATAGTACTCCAAAGCATAACATCTTCTGATGTTCACTTTCTTTTCTTTTTTTGCTTGCCAAATTCAAAGGTATGTTCAAAGCGCCATAACAACCTATGCTCTTTGTGCAGTTTATGGTCTATGGAGGTCCCTATTATAGAATTCCTATAACTGCAGTGATTTACAAAAACCTTTGTATCTATAAACCCTTAAAAACGCATACATGTGGAAGATATGCATTCCTCTGGCTGAGTATATACTTGGATGACTTATGGCTCCTTAAGGGATTACTCTCACCG